>NC_081290.1:174399051-175016239 GCF_030435805.1 Mustela lutreola | reverse complement strand
ACGCTGTGCTTTCTCAGGGGAGATGCCCAAGCAAAGAGTCTTTCTTTGTATGCGGGTTTCTCCAACCGCGAGACTGGACTCAGGCAAGCAGCAACATCCCGCAGAACATTTCTTAGCGAAGTCCGTGCTTTCACAGAGGCTTTGGTTTGGAGCGAACAGCACTTCGTTGCTGCTTCCTCAGCAAGGCTTCAGTCGCGTCAGGGTAGAAGAGTTGCGGGAGAGCTGGTGCCTCTTGGGCCTTGCTTTCCCGGGCTCTATATTCGCGTCCTAGGTTCACCCTGCCAGGCCGAATTAAGTAGAAACAGCTACAACGATGCAGTAGCGTGCATAGCCTAGGATGGCACTCTATGCACACTACCATCTCCCAGTGTAGGCATCGCTTGGCCTTTTACTCTGGCGCTCAGGCGGACTCACGGTTTAGCACAGTGCTTTCCCCACAGGAAAGGAGAGGTGACAGGATCCCTGCACACCGCCTGTCCACCGAATAGGGAGCTTTGGGGATGTTCCCCACGCCTTCCCTTAAACCCCGTGCCAACTCCAAGCTTCCACATCGTGGAGGAAGTCAGCATCTGACTCCCTGTTATTTCAAGGAGCTGTTGCTGCGAGTTCAGCGTAGACGCCTGGTGGCTAGAGCATGTATGCCCCAGGGACAGGTGGTCAAGGAGCTGCTGTCTCCTTGAGCCCAGAGGCTCAGGACAGGCATGCTTTCTACCCAGACTCCTTCCTAAGATTGGAGCACGCGCCCTGCCATACTAATCCCCGCCTGACTACTTCGCAGCCAGGCTTCCGTCTCTCTGCACTGGGAGCAGGTGACACTTGTATTACCACCAGCCGCTGTGCCTGTCAGGGCCGGTTCTCCTGCTTCGTAAATGTTTCCAGACAAAAAGGCCAACGGCTCCTGCTCTTCTCCCCGGCAGCGTGCTGCACCTTCCACAGATATGCTCCTGGGGAGCGCAGTGCAAAACGTGTCTCTTTCCTTAAGGCTCTTTCCACAGGCGCACGCGCGCTTCTCTCTCAGGCAGAGGGGATGCCGAGGCATAGAGGATTTCGCTCCATGCGGGTTTCTTACACAGGGCTGAGAAGACCAGCTCAGGCAACAGGAGAATCCCTCTGCCCCGACTCTGATTTCCCAAAGAATGCTGTGCTTTCCCAGAGGGGATGCCAGGGCAAAGAGGCTTTCGCTCTATGCGGGATTCTCCCATAGTGCTGCGAACACTAGGTTAAGGCAAGCAAGAAGAGCAGCCCACAGAACCGACTCTGATTTCCCAGCGACTGCTATGCTTTCGCAGAGGTTTTCAGCTTGGCACGAACGGCACTTCGCCGCTGCTTCCTCGGAAAGGCTTTGGGTATTCACTCTGTCGCGGCAGGGAGGGAGAGCTGGTGTCTCTTGGGACTTGCTTTCCCGGGCTCCAAGTTCACGCCTGGGGTTCACCGTGCTATGCCGAACTCAGCTGACACAGTCACAATCCTGCAGCAGGGTGTGTGTCTTAGCATGGCATTCTATGGCTATTACCATCTGCTGGGGTAGGTAAGGCTTTGCCTTTTGCTCTGGCACACAGGCAGACTCGGGGTCTAGGCCAGTGCCTTCACCTCTGCCCTAGTCGTCCCCTCATGTCTCCTTAGCAGCCAGGCTTCCATCTCTCCGCACAGGGAGCGGGTGACACTTGTCTTGCCACCGGCCTGCTGTTCGTGCCTCGGCAGGCTATCCTGCTTCCCGTGCGTTTCCGGACCCCAAGGCCAAGGGCTCCTTGTCTTCTCCGTGGGAGGCGTCCTGCGCCTTCCCCACACTTGGCTTCTCTCTAAGGAAGAGGGGATGCTAGGGCAAAGGTCATTTCGCTTCATGCGGGTATCTTCCACCGAGCTGCGGAGACTAGCTCAGGCAATAGCAGCAGCATCCCCAAACCCAACTCTGATGTCCCAAGGAACGCTGTGCTTTCCCAGGGGAGATGCCCAAGCAAAGAGTCTTTCTTTGTATGCGGGTTTCTCCAACCGCGAGACTGGACTCAGGCAAGCAGCAACATCCCGCAGAACATTTCTTAGCGAAGTCCGTGCTTTCACAGAGGCTTTGGTTTGGAGCGAACAGCACTTCGTTGCTGCTTCCTCAGCAAGGCTTCAGTCGCGTCAGGGTAGAAGAGTTGCGGGAGAGCTGGTGCCTCTTGGCCTTGCTTTCCCGGGCTCTATATTCGCGTCCTAGGTTCACCCTGCCAGGCCGAATTAAGTAGACACAGCTACAATGCTGCAGTAGCGTGCATAGCCTAGGATGGCACTCTATGCACACTACCATCTCCCAGTGTAGGCATCGCTTGGCCTTTTACTCTGGCGCTCAGGCGGACTCGCGGATTAGCACAGTGCTTTCCCCACAGGAAAGGAGAGGTGACAGGATCCCTGCACACCGCCTGTCCACCGAATAGGGAGCTTTGGGGATGTTCCCCACGCCTTCCCTTAAACCCCGTGCCAACTCCAAGCTTCCACATCGTGGAGGAAGTCAGCATCTGACTCCCTGTTATTTCAGGGAGCTGTTGCTGCGAGTTCAGCGTAGGCGCCTGCTGGCTAGAGCATGTATGCCCCAGGGACAGGTGGCCAAGGTGCTGCTGTCTCCTTGGGCCCAGAAGCTCAGGACAGGCATGCTTTCTACCCAGACCCCTTCCTAAGAGTGGAGCACGAGCCCTGCCATGCTCATCCCCTCCTGTCTACTTACCAGCCAGGCTTCCGTCTCTCTGCACTGGGAGCAGGTGACACTTGTATTACCACAAGCCGCTGTGCCTGTCAGGGCCGGTTCTCCTGCTTCGTAACCGTTTCCAGACAAGAAGGCCAACGGCTCCTGCTCTTCTCCCCGGCAGCGTGCTGCACCTTCCACAGATATGCTCCTGGGGAGAGCAGTGCAAAACGTGTCCCTTTCCTTAAGGCTCTTTCCACAGGCGCAAGCGCGCTTCTCTATCAGGCAGAGGGGATGCCGAGGCATAGAGGATTTCGCTCCATGCGGGTTTCTTACACAGGGATGAGAAGACAAGCTCAGGCAACAGGACAATCCCTCTGCCCCGACTCTGATTTCCCAAAGAATGCTGTGCTTTCCCAGAGGGGATGCCAGGGCAAAGAGGCTTTCGCTCTATGCGGGATTCTCCCATAGTGCTGCGAACACTAGGTTAAGGCAAGCAAGAAGAGCAGCCCACAGAACCGACTCTGATTTCCCAGCGACTGCTATGCTTTCGCAGATGTTTTCAGCTTGGCACGAAAGGCACTTCGCCGCTGCTTCCTCGGAAAGGCTTTGGGTATTCACTCTGTCGCGGCAGGGAGCGAGAGCTGGTGTCTCTTGGGACTTGCTTTCCCGGGCTCCAAGTTCACGCCCGGGGTTCACCGTGCTATGCCGAACTCAGCTGACACAGTCAGAACCCTGCAGCAGGGTGTGTGTCTTAGCATGGCACTCTATGGCTATTACCATCTGCTGGGGTAGGTAAGGCTTTGCCTTTTGCTCTGGCACACAGGCAGACTCGGGGTCTAGGCCAGTGTCTTCACCTCTGCCCTAGTCGTCCCCTCATGTCTCCTTAGCAGCCAGGCTTCCATCTCTCCGCACATGGAGCGGGTGACACTTGTCTTGCCACCGGCCTGCTGTTCGTGCCTCGGCAGGCTATCCTGCTTCCCGTGCGTTTCCGGACCCCAAGGCCAAGGGCTCCTTCTCTTCTCCGTGGGCGGCGTCCTGCGCCTTCCCCACACTTGGCTTCTCTCTAAGGCAGAGGGGATGCTAGGGCAAAGGGCATTTCGCTTCATGCGGGTATCTTCCACCGAGCTGCGGAGACTAGCTCAGGCAATAGCAGCAGCATCCCCAAACCCAACTCTGATGTCCCAAGGAACGCTGTGCTTTCCCAGGGGAGATGCCCAAGCAAAGAGTCTTTCTTTGTATGCGGGTTTCTCCAACCGCGAGACTGGACTCAGGCAAGCAGCAACATCCCGCAGAACATTTTTTAGCGAAGTCCGTGCTTTCACAGAGGCTTTGGTTTGGAGCGAACAGCACTTCGTTGCTGCTTCCTCAGCAAGGCTTCAGTCGCGTCAGGGTAGAAGAGTTGCGGGAGAGCTGGTGCCTCTTGGGCCTTGCTTTCCCGGGCTCTATATTCGCGTCCTAGGTTCACCCTGCCAGGCCGAATTAAGTAGAAACAGCTACAACGCTGCAGTAGCGTGCATAGCCTAGGATGGCACTCTATGCACACTACCATCTCCCAGTGTAGGCATCGCTTGGCCTTTTACTCTGGCGCTCAGGCGGACTCGCTGATTAGCACAGTGCTTTCCCCACAGGAAAGGAGAGGTGACAGGATCCCTGCACACCGCCTGTCCACCGAATAGGGAGCTTTGGGGATGTTCCCCACGCCTTCCCTTAAACCCCGTGCCAACTCCAAGCTTCCACATCGTGGAGGAAGTCAGCATCTGACTCCCTGTTATTTCAGGGAGCTGTTGCTGCGAGTTCAGCGTAGGCGCCTGGTGGCTAGAGCATGTATGCCCCAGGGACAGGTGGCCAAGGTGCTGCTGTCTCCTTGGGCCCAGAAGCTCAGGACAGGCATGCTTTCTACCCAGACTCCTTCCTAAGAGTGGAGCACGAGCCCTGCCATGCTCATCCCCTCCTGTCTACTTACCAGCCAGACTTCCGACTCTCTGCACTGGGAGCCGGTGACACTTGTATTACCACAAGCCGCTGTGCCTGTCAGGGCCGGTTCTCCTGCTTCGTAACCGTTTCCAGACAAGAAGGCCAACGGCTCCTGCTCTTCTCCCCGGCAGCGTGCTGCACCTTCCACAGATATGCTCCTGGGGAGCGCAGTGCAAAACGTGTCCCTTTCCTTAAGGCTCTTTCCACAGGCGCAAGCGCGCTTCTCTCTCAGGCAGAGGGGATGCCGAGGCATAGAGGATTTCGCTCCATGCGGGTTTCTTACACAGGGCTGAGAAGACAAGCTCAGGCAACAGGACAATCCCTCTGCCCCGACTCTGATTTCCCAAAGAATGCTGTGCTTTCCCAGAGGGGATGTCAGGGCAAAGAGGCTTTCGCTCTATGCGGGATTCTCCCATAGTGCTGCGAATACTAGGCTAAGGTAAGCAACAAGAGCAGCCCACAGAACCGACTCTGATTTCCCAGCGACTGCTATGCTTTCGCAGAGGTTTTCAGCTTGGCACGAACGGCACTCGCCGCTGCTTCCTCAGAAAGGCTTTGGGTATTCACTCTGTCGTGGCAGGGAAGAAGAGCCGCATGAGAGCTGGTGTCTCTTGGGACTTGCTTTCCCGGGCTCCAAGTTCACGCCTGGGGTTCACCGAGCTATGCCGAACTCAGCTGACACAGTCACAACCCTGCAGAAGGCTGTGTGTCTTAGCATGGCACTCTATGCCTATTACCATCTCCTGGTGTAGGTAAGGCTTTGCTTTTGCTCTGCCGCTCAGGCAGACTCGGGTTCTAGGCCAGTGCCTTCACCTGCCCTAGTCGTCCCCTCATGTCTCTTTAGCAGCCAGGCTTCCATCTCTCCGCACATGGAGCGGGTGACACTTGTCTTGCCACCGGCCTGCTGTTCGTGCCACGGCAGGCTATCCTGCTTCCCGTGCGTTTCCGGACCCCAAGGCCAAGGGCTCCTTGTCTTCTCCGTGGGCGGCGTCCTGCGCCTTCCCCACACTTGGCTTCTCTCTAAGGCAGAGGGGATGCTAGGGCAAAGGGCATTTCGCTTCATGCGGGTATCTTCCACCGAGCTGCGGAGACTAGCTCAGGCAATAGCAGCAGCATCCCCAAACCCAACTCTGATGTCCCAAGGAACGCTGTGCTTTCCCAGGGGAGATGCCCAAGCAAAGAGTCTTTCTTTGTATGCGGGTTTCTCCAACCGCGAGACTGGACTCAGGCAAGCAGCAACATCCCGCAGAACATTTCTTAGCGAAGTCCGTGCTTTCACAGAGGCTTTGGTTTGGAGCGAACAGCACTTCGTTGCTGCTTCCTCAGCAAGGCTTCAGTCGCGTCAGGGTAGAAGAGTTGCGGGAGAGCTGGTGCCTCTTGGGCCTTGCTTTCCCGGGCTCTATATTCGCGTCCTAGGTTCACCCTGCCAGGCCGAATTAAGTAGAAACAGCTACAACGCTGCAGTAGCGTGCATAGCCTAGGATGGCACTCTATGCACACTACCATCTCCCAGTGTAGGCATCGCTTGGCCTTTTACTCTGGCGCTCAGGCGGACTCACGGTTTAGCACAGTGCTTTCCCCACAGGAAAGGAGAGGTGACAGGATCCCTGCACACCGCCTGTCCACCGAATAGGGAGCTTTGGGGATGTTCCCCACGCCTTCCCTTAAACCCCGTGCCAACTCCAAGCTTCCACATCGTGGAGGAAGTCAGCATCTGACTCCCTGTTATTTCAAGGAGCTGTTGCTGCGAGTTCAGCGTAGACGCCTGGTGGCTAGAGCATGTATGCCCCAGGGACAGGTGGTCAAGGAGCTGCTGTCTCCTTGAGCCCAGAGGCTCAGGACAGGCATGCTTTCTACCCAGACTCCTTCCTAAGATTGGAGCACGCGCCCTGCCATACTAATCCCCGCCTGACTACTTCGCAGCCAGGCTTCCGTCTCTCTGCACTGGGAGCAGGTGACACTTGTATTACCACCAGCCGCTGTGCCTGTCAGGGCCGGTTCTCCTGCTTCGTAAATGTTTCCAGACAAAAAGGCCAACGGCTCCTGCTCTTCTCCCCGGCAGCGTGCTGCACCTTCCACAGATATGCTCCTGGGGAGCGCAGTGCAAAACGTGTCTCTTTCCTTAAGGCTCTTTCCACAGGCGCACGCGCGCTTCTCTCTCAGGCAGAGGGGATGCCGAGGCATAGAGGATTTCGCTCCATGCGGGTTTCTTACACAGGGCTGAGAAGACCAGCTCAGGCAACAGGAGAATCCCTCTGCCCCGACTCTGATTTCCCAAAGAATGCTGTGCTTTCCCAGAGGGGATGCCAGGGCAAAGAGGCTTTCGCTCTATGCGGGATTCTCCCATAGTGCTGCGAACACTAGGTTAAGGCAAGCAAGAAGAGCAGCCCACAGAACCGACTCTGATTTCCCAGCGACTGCTATGCTTTCGCAGAGGTTTTCAGCTTGGCACGAACGGCACTTCGCCGCTGCTTCCTCGGAAAGGCTTTGGGTATTCACTCTGTCGCGGCAGGGAGGGAGAGCTGGTGTCTCTTGGGACTTGCTTTCCCGGGCTCCAAGTTCACGCCCGGGGTTCACCGTGCTATGCCGAACTCAGCTGACACAGTCACAATCCTGCAGCAGGGTGTGTGTCTTAGCATGGCATTCTATGGCTATTACCATCTGCTGGGGTAGGTAAGGCTTTGCCTTTTGCTCTGGCACACAGGCAGACTCGGGGTCTAGGCCAGTGCCTTCACCTCTGCCCTAGTCGTCCCCTCATGTCTCCTTAGCAGCCAGGCTTCCATCTCTCCGCACATGGAGCGGGTGACACTTGTCTTGCCACAGGCCTGCTGTTCGTGCCACGGCAGGCTATCCTGCTTCCCGTGCGTTTCCGGACCCCAAGGCCAAGGGCTCCTTCTCTTCTGCGGGGGCAGCGTCCTGAGCCTTCCCCACACTTGGCTTCTCTCTCAGGCACAGGGGACGCTAGGGCAAGGGCATTTCACTCCATGCGGGTTTCTTCCAATGAGCTACGGAGACTAGCTCAGGCAAGCAGCAGCAGCATCCCCAAACCCAACTCTGAAATCCCAAGGAACGCTGTGCTTTCCCAGGGGAGATGCCCAGGCAAAGAAGCTTTCTTTGTATGCGGGTTTCTCCAACCGCGAGACTGGACTCAGGCAAGCAGCAGCATCCCGCAGAACATTTCTGAGCGAATGCGGTGCTTTCACAGAGGCTTTGTTTTGGAGCGAACAGCACTTCGCTGCTGCTTCCTAAGCAAGGCGTCAGTCGCGTCAGGGAAGAAGAGTTGCGGGAGAGCTGGTGCCCCTTGGGACTTGCTTTCCCGGACTCCATATTCGCGTCCTGGGTTCACGCTGCCAGGCCGAATTAAGTAGAAACAGCTACAACGCTGCAGTAGCGTGCGTAGCCTAGGATGGCACTGTATGCACACTACCATCTCCCAGTGTAGGCATCGCTTGGCCTTTTAATCTGGCGCTCAGGCGGACTCGCGTACTAGCCCAGTGCTTTCCCCACAGGAAAGGAGAGGTGACGGATCCCTGCACACCGCCTGCCCACTGAATAGGGAGCTTTTGGGACGGTCCCCATTCCTTCCCTTAAACCCCGTGCCAACTCCAAGCTTCCACATCGTGGAGCAAGTCAGCATCTGACTCCCTGTTATTTCAAGGAGCTGTTGCTGCGAGTTCAGCGTAGACGCCTGGTGGCTAGAGCATGTATGCCCCAGGGACAGGTGGTAAGGAGCTGCTGTCTCCTTGAGCCCAGAGGCTCAGGACAGGCATGCTTTCTACCCAGACTCCTTCCTAAGATTGGAGCACGCGCCCTGCCATACTAATCCCCGCCTGACTACTACGCAGCCAGGCTTCCGTCTCTCTGCACTGGGAGCAGGGGACACTTGTATTACCACAAGCCGCTGTGCCTCTCAGGGCCGGTTCTCCTGCTTCGTAACCGTTTCCAGACAAGAAGGCCAACGGCTCCTGCTCTTCTCCCCGGCAGCGTGCTGCACCTTCCACAGATATGCTCCTGGGGAGCGCAGTGCAAAACGTGTCCCTTTCCTTAAGCCTCTTTCCACAGGCGCAAGCGCGCTTCTCTCTCAGGCAGAGGGGATGCCGAGGCATAGAGGATTTCGCTCCATGCGGGTTTCTTACACAGGGCTGAGAAGACAAGCTCAGGCAACAGGACAATCCCTCTGCCCCGACTCTGATTTCCCAAAGAATGCTGTGCTTTCCCAGAGGGGATGCCAGGGCAAAGAGGCTTTCGCTCTATGCGGGATTCTCCCATAGTGCTGCGAACACTAGGTTAAGGCAAGCAAGAAGAGCAGCCCACAGAACCGACTCTGATTTCCCAGCGACTGCTATGCTTTCGCAGATGTTTTCAGCTTGGCACGAACGGCACTTCGCCGCTGCTTCCTCGGAAAGGCTTTGGGTATTCACTCTGTCGCGGCAGGGAGGGAGAGCTGGTGTCTCTTGGGACTTGCTTTCCCGGGCTCCAAGTTCACGCCCGGGGTTCACCGTGCTATGCCGAACTCAGCTGACACAGTCAGAACCCTGCAGCAGGGTGTGTGTGTCTTAGCATGGCACTCTATGGCTATTACCATCTGCTGGGCTAGGTAAGGCTTTGCCTTTTGCTCTGGCACACAGGCAGACTCGGGGTCTAGGCCAGTGTCTTCACCTCTGCCCTAGTCGTCCCCTCATGTCTCCTTAGCAGCCAGGCTTCCATCTCTCCGCACATGGAGCGGGTGACACTCGTCTTGCCACCGGCCTGCTGTTCGTGCCTCGGCAGGCTATCCTGCTTCCCGTGCGTTTCCGGACCCCAAGGCCAAGGGCTCCTTCTCTTCTCCGTGGGCGGCGTCCTGCGCCTTCCCCACACTTGGCTTCTCTCTAAGGCAGAGGGGATGCTAGGGCAAAGGGCATTTCGCTTCATGCGGGTATCTTCCACCGAGCTGCGGAGACTAGCTCAGGCAATAGCAGCAGCATCCCCAAACCCAACTCTGATGTCCCAAGGAACGCTGTGCTTTCCCAGGGAAGATGCCCAAGCAAAGAGTCTTTCTTTGTATGCGGGTTTCTCCAACCGCGAGACTGGACTCAGGCAAGCAGCAACATCCCGCAGAACATTTTTTAGCCTAGTCCGTGCTTTCACAGAGGCTTTGGTTTGGAGCGAACAGCACTTCGTTGCTGCTTCCTCAGCAAGGCTTCAGTCGCGTCAGGGTAGAAGAGTTGCGGGAGAGCTGGTGCCTCTTGGGCCTTGCTTTCCCGGGCTCTATATTCGCGTCCTAGGTTCACCCTGCCAGGCCGAATTAAGTAGAAACAGCTACAACGCTGCAGTAGCGTGCATAGCCTAGGATGGCACTCTATGCACACTACCATCTCCCAGTGTAGGCATCGCTTGGCCTTTTACTCTGGCGCTCAGGCGGACTCGCTGATTAGCACAGTGCTTTCCCCACAGGAAAGGAGAGGTGACAGGATCCCTGCACACCGCCTGTCCACCGAATAGGGAGCTTTGGGGATGTTCCCCACGCCTTCCCTTAAACCCCGTGCCAACTCCAAGCTTCCACATCGTGGAGGAAGTCAGCATCTGACTCCCTGTTATTTCAGGGAGCTGTTGCTGCGAGTTCAGCGTAGGCGCCTGGTGGCTAGAGCATGTATGCCCCAGGGACAGGTGGCCAAGGTGCTGCTGTCTCCTTGGGCCCAGAAGCTCAGGACAGGCATGCTTTCTACCCAGACTCCTTCCTAAGAGTGGAGCACGAGCCCTGCCATGCTCATCCCCTCCTGTCTACTTACCAGCCAGACTTCCGACTCTCTGCACTGGGAGCCGGTGACACTTGTATTACCACAAGCCGCTGTGCCTGTCAGGGCCGGTTCTCCTGCTTCGTAACCGTTTCCAGACAAGAAGGCCAACGGCTCCTGCTCTTCTCCCCGGCAGCGTGCTGCACCTTCCACAGATATGCTCCTGGGGAGCGCAGTGCAAAACGTGTCCCTTTCCTTAAGGCTCTTTCCACAGGCGCAAGCGCGCTTCTCTCTCAGGCAGAGGGGATGCCGAGGCATAGAGGATTTCGCTCCATGCGGGTTTCTTACACAGGGCTGAGTAGACAAGCTCAGGCAACAGGACAATCCCTCTGCCCCGACTCTGATTTCCCAAAGAATGCTGTGCTTTCCCAGAGGGGATGTCAGGGCAAAGAGGCTTTCGCTCTATGCGGGATTCTCCCATAGTGCTGCGAACACTAGGTTAAGGCAAGCAACAAGAGCAGCCCACAGAACCGACTCTGATTTCCCAGCGACTGCTATGCTTTCGCAGAGGTTTTCAGCTTGGCACGAACGGCACTCGCCGCTGCTTCCTCAGAAAGGCTTTGGGTGTTCACTCTGTCGTGGCAGGGAAGAAGAGCCGCATGAGAGCTGGTGTCTCTTGGGACTTGCTTTCCCGGGCTCCAAGTTCACGCCTGGGGTTCACCGAGCTATGCCGAACTCAGCTGACACCGTCACAACCCTGCAGAAGGCTGTGTGTCTTAGCATGGCACTCTATGCCTATTACCATCTCCTGGTGTAGGTAAGGCTTTGCTTTTGCTCTGCCGCTCAGGCAGACTCGGGTTCTAGGCCAGTGCCTTCACCTGCCCTAGTCGTCCCCTCATGTCTCTTTAGCAGCCAGGCTTCCATCTCTCCGCACATGGAGCGGGTGACACTTGTCTTGCCACCGGCCTGCTGTTCGTGCCACGGCAGGCTATCCTGCTTCCCGTGCGTTTCCGGACCCCAAGGCCAAGGGCTCCTTGTCTTCTCCGTGGGCGGCGTCCTGCGCCTTCCCCACACTTGGCTTCTCTCTAAGGCAGAGGGGATGCTAGGGCAAAGGGCATTTCGCTTCATGCGGGTATCTTCCACCGAGCTGCGGAGACTAGCTCAGGCAATAGCAGCAGCATCCCCAAACCCAACTCTGATGTCCCAAGGAACGCTGTGCTTTCCCAGGGGAGATGCCCAAGCAAAGAGTCTTTCTTTGTATGCGGGTTTCTCCAACCGCGAGACTGGACTCAGGCAAGCAGCAACATCCCGCAGAACATTTCTTAGCGAAGTCCGTGCTTTCACAGAGGCTTTGGTTTGGAGCGAACAGCACTTCGTTGCTGCTTCCTCAGCAAGGCTTCAGTCGCGTCAGGGTAGAAGAGTTGCGGGAGAGCTGGTGCCTCTTGGGCCTTGCTTTCCCGGGCTCTATATTCGCGTCCTAGGTTCACCCTGCCAGGCCGAATTAAGTAGAAACAGCTACAACGCTGCAGTAGCGTGCATAGCCTAGGATGGCACTCTATGCACACTACCATCTCCCAGTGTAGGCATCGCTTGGCCTTTTACTCTGGCGCTCAGGCGGACTCACGGTTTAGCACAGTGCTTTCCCCACAGGAAAGGAGAGGTGACAGGATCCCTGCACACCGCCTGTCCACCGAATAGGGAGCTTTGGGGATGTTCCCCACGCCTTCCCTTAAACCCCGTGCCAACTCCAAGCTTCCACATCGTGGAGGAAGTCAGCATCTGACTCCCTGTTATTTCAAGGAGCTGTTGCTGCGAGTTCAGCGTAGACGCCTGGTGGCTAGAGCATGTATGCCCCAGGGACAGGTGGTCAAGGAGCTGCTGTCTCCTTGAGCCCAGAGGCTCAGGACAGGCATGCTTTCTACCCAGACTCCTTCCTAAGATTGGAGCACGCGCCCTGCCATACTAATCCCCGCCTGACTACTTCGCAGCCAGGCTTCCGTCTCTCTGCACTGGGAGCAGGTGACACTTGTATTACCACCAGCCGCTGTGCCTGTCAGGGCCGGTTCTCCTGCTTCGTAAATGTTTCCAGACAAAAAGGCCAACGGCTCCTGCTCTTCTCCCCGGCAGCGTGCTGCACCTTCCACAGATATGCTCCTGGGGAGCGCAGTGCAAAACGTGTCTCTTTCCTTAAGGCTCTTTCCACAGGCGCAAGCGCGCTTCTCTCTCAGGCAGAGGGGATGCCGAGGCATAGAGGATTTCGCTCCATGCGGGTTTCTTACACAGGGCTGAGAAGACCAGCTCAGGCAACAGGAGAATCCCTCTGCCCCGACTCTGATTTCCCAAAGAATGCTGTGCTTTCCCAGAGGGGATGCCAGGGCAAAGAGGCTTTCGCTCTATGCGGGATTCTCCCATAGTGCTGCGAACACTAGGTTAAGGCAAGCAAGAAGAGCAGCCCACAGAACCGACTCTGATTTCCCAGCGACTGCTATGCTTTCGCAGAGGTTTTCAGCTTGGCACGAACGGCACTTCGCCGCTGCTTCCTCGGAAAGGCTTTGGGTATTCACTCTGTCGCGGCAGGGAGGGAGAGCTGGTGTCTCTTGGGACTTGCTTTCCCGGGCTCCAAGTTCACGCCCGGGGTTCACCGTGCTATGCCGAACTCAGCTGACACAGTCACAATCCTGCAGCAGGGTGTGTGTCTTAGCATGGCATTCTATGGCTATTACCATCTGCTGGGGTAGGTAAGGCTTTGCCTTTTGCTCTGGCACACAGGCAGACTCGGGGTCTAGGCCAGTGCCTTCACCTCTGCCCTAGTCGTCCCCTCATGTCTCCTTAGCAGCCAGGCTTCCATCTCTCCGCACAGGGAGCGGGTGACACTTGTCTTGCCACCGGCCTGCTGTTCGTGCCTCGGCAGGCTATCCTGCTTCCCGTGCGTTTCCGGACCCCAAGGCCAAGGGCTCCTTGTCTTCTCCGTGGGCGGCGTCCTGCGCCTTCCCCACACTTGGCTTCTCTCTAAGGCAGAGGGGATGCTAGGGCAAAGGGCATTTCGCTTCATGCGGGTATCTTCCACCGAGCTGCGGAGACTAGCTCAGGCAATAGCAGCAGCATCCCCAAACCCAACTCTGATGTCCCAAGGAACGCTGTGCTTTCCCAGGGGAGATGCCCAAGCAAAGAGTCTTTCTTTGTATGCGGGTTTCTCCAACCGCGAGACTGGACTCAGGCAAGCAGCAACATCCCGCAGAACATTTCTTAGCGAAGTCCGTGCTTTCACAGAGGCTTTGGTTTGGAGCGAACAGCACTTCGTTGCTGCTTCCTCAGCAAGGCTTCAGTCGCGTCAGGGTAGAAGAGTTGCGGGAGAGCTGGTGCCTCTTGGGCCTTGCTTTCCCGGGCTCTATATTCGCGTCCTAGGTTCACCCTGCCAGGCCGAATTAAGTAGAAACAGCTACAACGCTGCAGTAGCGTGCATAGCCTAGGATGGCACTCTATGCACACTACCATCTCCCAGTGTAGGCATCGCTTGGCCTTTTACTCTGGCGCTCAGGCGGACTCACGGTTTAGCACAGTGCTTTCCCCACAGGAAAGGAGAGGTGACAGGATCCCTGCACACCGCCTGTCCACCGAATAGGGAGCTTTGGGGATGTTCCCCACGCCTTCCCTTAAACCCCGTGCCAACTCCAAGCTTCCACATCGTGGAGGAAGTCAGCATCTGACTCCCTGTTATTTCAAGGAGCTGTTGCTGCGAGTTCAGCGTAGACGCCTGGTGGCTAGAGCATGTATGCCCCAGGGACAGGTGGTCAAGGAGCTGCTGTCTCCTTGAGCCCAGAGGCTCAGGACAGGCATGCTTTCTACCCAGACTCCTTCCTAAGATTGGAGCACGCGCCCTGCCATACTAATCCCCGCCTGACTACTTCGCAGCCAGGCTTCCGTCTCTCTGCACTGGGAGCAGGTGACACTTGTATTACCACCAGCCGCTGTGCCTGTCAGGGCCGGTTCTCCTGCTTCGTAAATGTTTCCAGACAAAAAGGCCAACGGCTCCTGCTCTTCTCCCCGGCAGCGTGCTGCACCTTCCACAGATATGCTCCTGGGGAGCGCAGTGCAAAACGTGTCTCTTTCCTTAAGGCTCTTTCCACAGGCGCAAGCGCGCTTCTCTCTCAGGCAGAGGGGATGCCGAGGCATAGAGGATTTCGCTCCATGCGGGTTTCTTACACAGGGCTGAGAAGACCAGCTCAGGCAACAGGAGAATCCCTCTGCCCCGACTCTGATTTCCCAAAGAATGCTGTGCTTTCCCAGAGGGGATGCCAGGGCAAAGAGGCTTTCGCTCTATGCGGGATTCTCCCATAGTGCTGCGAACACTAGGTTAAGGCAAGCAAGAAGAGCAGCCCACAGAACCGACTCTGATTTCCCAGCGACTGCTATGCTTTCGCAGAGGTTTTCAGCTTGGCACGAACGGCACTTCGCCGCTGCTTCCTCGGAAAGGCTTTGGGTATTCACTCTGTCGCGGCAGGGAGGGAGAGCTGGTGTCTCTTGGGACTTGCTTTCCCGGGCTCCAAGTTCACGCCCGGGGTTCACCGTGCTATGCCGAACTCAGCTGACACAGTCACAATCCTGCAGCAGGGTGTGTGTCTTAGCATGGCATTCTATGGCTATTACCATCTGCTGGGGTAGGTAAGGCTTTGCCTTTTGCTCTGGCACACAGGCAGACTCGGGGTCTAGGCCAGTGCCTTCACCTCTGCCCTAGTCGTCCCCTCATGTCTCCTTAGCAGCCAGGCTTCCATCTCTCCGCACAGGGAGCGGGTGACACTTGTCTTGCCACCGGCCTGCTGTTCGTGCCTCGGCAGGCTATCCTGCTTCCCGTGCGTTTCCGGACCCCAAGGCCAAGGGCTCCTTGTCTTCTCCGTGGGCGGCGTCCTGCGCCTTCCCCACACTTGGCTTCTCTCTAAGGAAGAGGGGATGCTAGGGCAAAGGTCATTTCGCTTCATGCGGGTATCTTCCACCGAGCTGCGGAGACTAGCTCAGGCAATAGCAGCAGCATCCCCAAACCCAACTCTGATGTCCCAAGGAACGCTGTGCTTTCCCAGGGGAGATGCCCAAGCAAAGAGTCTTTCTTTGTATGCGGGTTTCTCCAACCGCGAGACTGGACTCAGGCAAGCAGCAACATCCCGCAGAACATTTCTTAGCGAAGTCCGTGCTTTCACAGAGGCTTTGGTTTGGAGCGAACAGCACTTCGTTGCTGCTTCCTCAGCAAGGCTTCAGTCGCGTCAGGGTAGAAGAGTTGCGGGAGAGCTGGTGCCTCTTGGCCTTGCTTTCCCGGGCTCTATATTCGCGTCCTAGGTTCACCCTGCCAGGCCGAATTAAGTAGAAACAGCTACAATGCTGCAGTAGCGTGCATAGCCTAGGATGGCACTCTATGCACACTACCATCTCCCAGTGTAGGCATCGCTTGGCCTTTTACTCTGGCGCTCAGGCGGACTCGCGGATTAGCACAGTGCTTTCCCCACAGGAAAGGAGAGGTGACAGGATCCCTGCACACCGCCTGTCCACCGAATAGGGAGCTTTGGGGATGTTCCCCACGCCTTCCCTTAAACCCCGTGCCAACTCCAAGCTTCCACATCGTGGAGGAAGTCAGCATCTGACTCCCTGTTATTTCAGGGAGCTGTTGCTGCGAGTTCAGCGTAGGCGCCTGCTGGCTAGAGCATGTATGCCCCAGGGACAGGTGGCCAAGGTGCTGCTGTCTCCTTGGGCCCAGAAGCTCAGGACAGGCATGCTTTCTACCCAGACTCCTTCCTAAGAGTGGAGCACGAGCCCTGCCATGGTCATCCCCTCCTGTCTACTTACCAGCCAGACTTCCGACTCTCTGCACTGGGAGCAGGTGACACTTGTATTACCACAAGCCGCTGTGCCTGTCAGGGCCGGTTCTCCTGCTTCGTAACCGTTTCCAGACAAGAAGGCCAACGGCTCCTGCTCTTCTCCCCGGCAGCGTGCTGCACCTTCCACAGATATGCTCCTGGGGAGCGCAGTGCAAAACGTGTCCCTTTCCTTAAGGCTCTTTCCACAGGCGCAAGCGCGCTTCTCTCTCAGGCAGAGGGGATGCCGAGGCATAGAGGATTTCGCTCCATGCGGGTTTCTTACACAGGGCTGAGAAGACAAGCTCAGGCAACAGGACAATCCCTCTGCCCCGACTCTGATTTCCCAAAGAATGCTGTGCTTTCCCAGAGGGGATGCCAGGGCAAAGAGGCTTTCGCTCTATGCGGGATTCTCCCATAGTGCTGCGAATACTAGGCTAAGGCAAGCAACAAGAGCAGCCCACAGAACCGACTCTGATTTCCCAGCGACTGCTATGCTTTCGCAGAGGTTTTCAGCTTGGCACGAACGGCACTCGCCGCTGCTTCCTCAGAAAGGCTTTGGGTGTTCACTCTGTCGTGGCAGGGAAGAAGAGCCTTATGAGAGCTGGTGTCTCTTGGGACTTGCTTTCCCGGGCTCCAAGTTCACGCCTGGGGTTCACCGAGCTATGCCGAACTCAGCTGACACAGTCACAACCCTGCAGAAGGCTGTGTGTCTTAGCATGGCACTCTATGCCTATTACCATTTCCTGGGGTAGGTAAGGCTTTGCCTTTTGCTCTGGCGCTCAGGCAGACTCGGGTTCTAGGCCAGTGCCTTAACCTCTGCCCTAGTCGCCCCTCATGTCTCCTTAGCAGCCAGGCTTCCATCTCTCCGCACATGGAGTGGGTGACACTTGACTTGCCACCGGCCTGCTGTTCGTGCCACGGCAGGCTATCCTGCTTCACGTGCGTTTCCGGACTCCAAGGCCAATGGCTCCTTCTCTTCTCCGGGGGCGGCGTCCTGCGCCTTCTCCACACTTGGCTTCTCTCTCAGGCACAGGGGACGCTAGGGCAAGGGCATTTCCCTCCATGCGGGTTTCGTCCACTGTGCTGCGGAGACTAGCTCAGGCAAGCAGCAGCAGCATCCCCAAACCCAACTCTGAAATCCCAAGGAACGCTGTGCTTTCCCAGGGGAGATGCCCAGGCAAAGAGGCTTTCTTTGTATGCGGGTTTCTCCAACCGCGAGACTGGACTCAGGCAAGCAGCAGCATCCCGCAGAACATTTCTGAGCGAATGCGGTGCTTTCACAGAGGCTTTGTTTTGGAGCGAACAGCACTTCGCTGCTGCTTCCTAAGCAAGGCTTCAGTCGCGTCAGGGAAGAAGAGTTGCGGGAGAGCTGGTGCCCCTTGGGCCTTGCTTTCCCGGACTCCATATTCGCGTCCTGGGTTCACCCTGCCAGGCCGAATTAAGTAGACACAGCTACAACGCTGCAGTAGCGTGCGTAGCCTAGGATGTCACTCTATGCACACTACCATCTCCCAGTGTAGGCATCGCTTGGCCTTTTACTCTGGCGCTCAGGCGGACTCGCGGACTAGCCCAGTGCTTTCCCCACAGGAAAGGAGACGTGACAGGATCCCTGCACACCGCCTGTCCACCGAATAGGGAGCTTTGGGGACGTTCCCCACTCCTTCCCTTAAACCCCGTGCCAACTCCAAGCTTCCACATCGTGGAGGAAGTCAGCATCTGACTCCCTGTTATTTCAAGGAGCTGTTGCTGCGAGTTCAGCGTAGACGCCTGGTGGCTAGAGCATGTATGCCCCAGGGACAGGTGGCCAAGGTGCTGCTGTCTCCTTGGGCCCAGAAGCTCAGGAGAGGCATGCTTTCTACCCAGACCCCTTCCTAAGAGTGGAGCACGAGCCCTGCCATGCTCATCCCCTCTTGTCTACTTACCAGCCAGGCTTCCGTCTCTCTGCACTGGGAGCAGGTGACACTTGTATTACCACAAGCCGCTGTGCCTGTCAGGGCCGGTTCTCCTGCTTCGTAACCGTTTCCAGACAAGAAGGCCAACGGCTCCTGCTCTTCTCCCCGGCAGCGTGCTGCACCTTCCACAGATATGCTCCTGGGGAGCGCAGTGCAAAACGTGTCCCTTTCCTTAAGGCTCTTTCCACAGGCGCAAGCGCGCTTCTCTATCAGGCAGAGGGGATGCCGAGGCATAGAGGATTTCGCTCCATGCGGGTTTCTTACACAGGGATGAGAAGACAAGCTCAGGCAACAGGACAATCCCTCTGCCCCGACTCTGATTTCCCAAAGAATGCTGTGCTTTCCCAGAGGGGATGCCAGGGCAAAGAGGCTTTCGCTCTATGCGGGATTCTCCCATAGTGCTGCGAACACTAGAGTAAGGCAAGCAAGAAGAGCAGCCCACAGAACCGACTCTGATTTCCCAGCGACTGCTATGCTTTCGCAGATGTTTTCAGCTTGGCACGAACGGCACTTCGCCGCTGCTTCCTCGGAAAGGCTTTGGGTATTCACTCTGTCGCGGCAGGGAGCGAGAGCTGGTGTCTCTTGGGACTTGCTTTCCCGGGCTCCAAGTTCACGCCCGGGGTTCACCGTGCTATGCCGAACTCAGCTGACACAGTCAGAACCCTGCAGCAGGGTGTGTGTTTTAGCATTGCACTCTATGGCTATTACCATCTGCTGGGGTAGGTAAGGCTTTGCCTTTTGCTCTGGCACACAGGCAGACTCGGGGTCTAGGCCAGTGTCTTCACCTCTGCCCTAGTCGTCCCCTCATGTCTCCTTAGCAGCCAGGCTTCCATCTCTCCGCACATGGAGCGGGTGACACTTGTCTTGCCACCGGCCTGCTGTTCGTGCCTCGGCAGGCTATCCTGCTTCCCGTGCGTTTCCGGACCCCAAGGCCAAGGGCTCCTTCTCTTCTCCGTGGGCGGCGTCCTGCGCCTTCCCCACACTTGGCTTCTCTCTAAGGCAGAGGGGATGCTAGGGCAAAGGGCATTTCGCTTCATGCGGGTATCTTCCACCGAGCTGTGGAGACTAGCTCAGGCAATAGCAGCAGCATCCCCAAACCCAACTCTGATGTCCCAAGGAACGCTGTGCTTTCCCAGGGGAGATGCCCAAGCAAAGAGTCTTTCTTTGTATGCGGGTTTCTCCAACCGCGAGACTGGACTCAGGCAAGCAGCAACATCCCGCAGAACATTTTTTAGCGAAGTCCGTGCTTTCACAGAGGCTTTGGTTTGGAGCGAACAGCACTTCGTTGCTGCTTCCTCAGCAAGGCTTCAGTCGCGTCAGGGTAGAAGAGTTGCGGGAGAGCTGGTGCCTCTTGGGCCTTGCTTTCCCGGGCTCTATATTCGCGTCCTAGGTTCACCCTGCCAGGCCGAATTAAGTAGACACAGCTACAACGCTGCAGTAGCGTGCATAGCCTAGGATGGCACTCTATGCACACTACCATCTCACAGTGTAGGCATCGCTTGGCCTTTTACTCTGGCGCTCAGGCGGACTCGCGGATTAGCACAGTGCTTTCCCCACAGGAAAGGAGAGGTGACAGGATCCCTGCACACCGCCTGTCCACCGAATAGGGAGCTTTGGGGATGTTCCCCACGCCTTCCCTTAAACCCCGTGCCAACTCCAAGCTTCCACATCGTGGAGGAAGTCAGCATCTGACTCCCTGTTATTTCAGGGAGCTGTTGCTGCGAGTTCAGCGTAGGCGCCTGGTGGCTAGAGCATGTATGCCCCAGGGACAGGTGGCCAAGGTGCTGCTGTCTCCTTGGGCCCAGAAGCTCAGGACAGGCATGCTTTCTACCCAGACTCCTTCCTAAGAGTGGAGCACGCGCCCTGCCATGCTCATCCCCTCCTGTCTACTTACCAGCCAGGCTTCCGACTCTCTGCACTGGGAGCAGGTGACACTTGTATTACCACCAGCCGCTGTGCCTGTCAGGGCCGGCTCTCCTGCTTCGTAACCGTTTCCACACCAGAAGGACAACGTCTCCTGCTCTTCTCCACGGGCAGCGTGCCGCACATTCCACAGATATGCTCCTGGGGAGCGCAGTGCAAAACGTGTCCCTTTCCTTAAGGCTCTTTCCACGGGCGCAATCGCGCTTCTCTCTCAGGCAGAGGGGATGCCGAGGCATAGAGGATTTCGCTCCATGCGGGTTTATTATACAGGGCTCAGAAGACCAGATTAGGCAACAGGAGAATCCCTCAGCCCCGACTCTGATTTCCCAAAGAATGCTGTGCTTTCCCAGAGGGGATGTCAGGGCAAAGAGGCTTTCGCTCTATGCGGGATTCTCCCATAGTGCTGCGAATACTAGGCTAAGGCAAGCAACAAGAGCAGCCCACAGAACCGACTCTGATTTCCCAGCGACTGCTATGCTTTCGCAGATGTTTTCAGCTTGGCACGAACGGCACTTCGCCGCTGCTTCTCAGAAAGGCTTTGGGTGTTCACTCTGTCGCGGCAGGGAAGAAGAGCCGCATGAGAGCTGGTGTCTCTTGGGACTTGCTTTCCCGGGCTCCAAGTTCACGCCTGGGGTTCACCGAGCTATGCCGAACTCAGCTGACACCGTCACAACCCTGCAGAAGGCTGTGTGTCTTAGCATGGCACTCTATGCCTATTACCATCTCCTGGTGTAGGTAAGGCTTTGCTTTTGCTCTGCCGCTCAGGCAGACTCGGGTTCTAGGCCAGTGCCTTCACCTGCCCTAGTCGTCCCCTCATGTCTCTTTAGCAGCCAGGCTTCCATCTCTCCGCACATGGAGCGGGTGACACTTGTCTTGCCACCGGCCTGCTGTTCGTGCCACGGCAGGCTATCCTGCTTCACGTGCGTTTCCGGACCCCAAGGCCAAGGGCTCCTTCTCTTCTGCGGGGGCGGCGTCCTGAGCCTTCCCTACACTTGGCTTCTCTCTCAGGCACAGGGGACGCTAGGGCAAGGGCATTTCACTCCATGCGGGTTTCTTCCAATGAGCTACGGAGACTAGCTCAGGCAAGCAGCAGCAGCATCCCCAAACCCAACTCTGAAATCCCAAGGAACGCTGTGCTTTCCCAGGGGAGATGCCCAGGCAAAGAGGCTTTCTTTGTATGCGGGTTTCTCCAACCGCGAGACTGGACTCAGGCAAGCAGCAGCATCCCGCAGAACATTTCTGAGCGAATGCGGTGCTTTCACAGAGGCTTTGTTTTGGAGCGAACAGCACTTCGCTGCTGCTTCCTAAGCAAGGCGTCAGTCGCGTCAGGGAAGAAGAGTTGCGGGAGAGCTGGTGCACCTTGGGCCTTGCTTTCCCGGACTCCATATTCGCGTCCTGGGTTCACCCTGCCAGGCCGAATTAAGTAGAAACAGCTACAACGCTGCAGTAGCGTGTGTAGCCTAGGATGGCACTCTATGCACACTACCATCTCCCAGTGTAGGCATCGCTTGGCCTTTTACTCTGGCGCTCAGGCGGACTCGCGGACTAGCCCAGTGCTTTCCCCACAGGAAAGGAGAGGTGGCAGGATCCCTGCACACCGCCTGCCCACTGAATAGGGAGCTTTTGGGTCGGTCCCCACTCCTTCCCTTAAACCCCGTGCCAACTCCAAGCTTCCACATCGTGGAGGAAGTCAGCATCTGACTCCCTGTTATTTCAAGGAGCTGTTGCTGCGAGTTCAGCGTAGACGCCTGGTGGCTAGAGCATGTATGTCCCAGGGACAGATGGCCAAGGTGCTGCTGTCTCCTTGGGCCCAGAAGCTCAGGAGAGGCATGCTTTCTACCCAGACTCCTTCCTAAGAGTGGAGCACGAGCCCTGCCATGCTCATCCCCTCCTGTCTACTTACCAGCCAGGCTTCCGTCTATCTGCACTGGGAGCAGGTGACACTTGTATTACCACAAGCCGCTGTGCCTGTCAGGGCCGGTTCTCCTGCTTCGTAACCGTTTCCAGACAAGAAGGCCAACGGCTCCTGCTCTTCTCCCCGGCAGCGTGCTGCACCTTCCACAGATATGCTCCTGGGGAGCGCAGTGCAAAACGTGTCTCTTTCCTTAAGGCTCTTTCCACAGGCGCAAGCGCGCTTCTCTCTCAGGCAGAGGGGATGCCGAGGCATAGAGGATTTCGCTCCATGCGGGTTTCTTACACAGGGCTGAGAAGACAAGCTCAGGCAACAGGACAATCCCTCTGCCCCGACTCTGATTTCCCAAAGAATGCTGTGCTTTCCCAGAGGGGATGCCAGGGCAAAGAGGCTTTCGCTCTATGCGGGATTCTCCCATAGTGCTGCGAACACTAGGTTAAGGCAAGCAAGAAGAGCAGCCCACAGAACCGACTCTGATTTCCCAGCGACTGCTATGCTTTCGCAGAGGTTTTCAGCTTGGCACGAACGGCACTTCGCCGCTGCTTCCTCGGAAAGGCTTTGGGTGTTCACTCTGTCGCGGCAGGGAGGGAGAGCTGGTGTCTCTTGGGACTTGCTTTCCCGGGCTCCAAGTTCACGCCTGGGGTTCACCGTGCTATGCGGAACTCAGCTGACACAGTCACAACCCTGCAGCAGGGTGTGTGTCTTAGCATGGCACTCTATGCCTATTACCATCTGCTGGGGTAAGTAAGGCTTTGCCTTTTGCTCTGGCACACAGGCAGACTCGGGGTCTAGGACAGTGCCTTCACCTCTGCCCTAGTCGTCCCCTCATGTCTCCTTAGCAGCCAGGCTTCCATCTCTCCGCACATGGAGCGGGTGACACTTGTCTTGCCACCGGCCTGCTGTTCGTGCCTCGGCAGGCTATCCTGCTTCCCGTGCGTTTCCGGACTCCAAGGCCAAGGGCTCCTTCTCTTCTCCGTGGGCGGCGTCCTGCGCCTTCCCCACACTTGGCTTCTCTCTAAGGCAGAGGGGATGCTAGGGCAAACGGCATTTCGCTTCATGCGGGTATCTTCCACCGAGCTGCGGAGACTAGCCCAGGCAATAGCAGCAGCATCCCCAAACTCAACTCTGATGTCCCAAGGAACGCTCTGCTTTCCCAGGGGAGATGCCCAAGCAAAGAGTCTTTCTTTGTATGCGGGTTTCTCCAACCGCGAGACTGGACTCAGGCAAGCAGCAACATCCCGCAGAACATTTCTTAGAGAAGGCGGTGCTTTCACAGAGGCTTTGGTTTGGAGCGAAGAGCACTTCGTTGCTGCTTCCTCAGCAAGGCTTCAGTCGCGTCAGGGAAGAAGAGTTGCGGGAGAGCTGGTGCCTCTTGGGCCTTGCTTTCCCGGGCTCTATATCCGCGTCCTAGGTTCACCCTGCCGGGCCGAATTAAGTAGACACAACTACAACGCTGCAGTAGCGTGCATAGCCTAGGATGGCACTCTATGCACACTACCATCTCCCAGTGTAGGCATCGCTTGGCCTTTTACTCTGGCGCTCAGGCGGACTCGCGGACTAGCACAGTGCTTTCCCCACAGGAAAGGAGAGGTGACAGGATCCCTGCACACCGCCTGTCCACCGAATAGGGAGCTTTGGGGACGTTCCCCACTCCTTCCCTTAAACCCCGTGCCAACTCCAAGCTTCCACATCGTGGAGGAAGACAGCATCTGACTCCCAGTTATTTCAGGGAGCTGTTGCTGCGAGTTCAGCGTAGGCGCCTGGTGGCTAGAACATGTATGCCCCAGGGACAGGTGGCCAAGGTGCTGCTGTCTCCTTGGGCCCAGAAGCTCAGGAGAGGCATGCTTTCTACCCAGACTCCTTCCTAAGAGTGGAGCACGCGCCCTGCCATGCTCATCCCCTCCTGTCTACTTACCAGCCAGGCTTCCGACTCTCTGCACTGGGAGCAGGTGACACTTGTATTACCACCAGCCGCTGTGCCTGTCATGGCCGGCTCTCCTGCTTCGTAACCGTTTCCACACCAGAAGGACAACGTCTCCTGCTCTTCTCCACGGGCAGCGTGCCGCACATTCCACAGATATGCTCCTGGGGAGCACAGTGCAAAACGTGTCCCTTTCCTTAAGGCTCTTTCCACGGGCGCAATCGCGCTTCTCTCTCAGGCAGAGGGGATGCCGAGGCATAGAGGATTTCGCTCCATGCGGGTTTATTATACAGGGCTGAGAAGACCAGCTTAGGCAACAGGAGAATCCCTCAGCCCCGACTCTGATTTCCCAAAGAATGCTGTGCTTTCCCAGAGGGGATGTCAGGGCAAAGAGGCTTTCGCTCTATGCGGGATTCTCCCATAGTGCTGCGAATACTAGGCTAAGGCAAGCAACAAGAGCAGCCCACAGAACCGACTCTGATTTCCCAGCGACTGCTATGCTTTCGCAGAGGTTTTCAGCTTGGCACGAACGGCACTTCGCCGCTGCTTCCTCGGAAAGGCTTTGGGTGTTCACTCTGTCGCGGCAGGGAAGAAGAGCCGCATGAGAGCTGGTGTCTCTTGGGACTTGCTTTCCCGGGCTCCATGTTCACGCCTGGGCTTCACGGAGCTATGCCGAACTCAGCTGACACAGTCACAACCCTGCAGCAGGGTGTGTGTCTTAGCATGGCACTATGCCTATTACCATTTCCTGGGGTAGGTAAGGCTTAGCCTTTTGCTCTGGCGCTCAGGCAGAATAGGGATCTAGGCCAGTGCCTTCACCTCTGCCCTAGTCGCCCCTCATGTCTCCTTAGCAGCCAGGCTTCCATCTCTCCGCACATGGAGCGGGTGACACTTGTCTTGCCACCGGCCTGCTGTTCGTGCCACGGCAGGCTATCCCTCTTCCCGTGCGTTTCCGGACTCCAAGGCCAATGGCTCCTTCTCTTCTCCGGGGGCGGCGTCCTGCGCCTTCTCCACACTTGGCTTCTCTCTCAGGCACAGGGGACGCTAGGGCAAGGGCATTTCACTCCATGCGGGTTTCTTCCACTGAGCTGCGGAGACTATCTCAGGCAAGCAGCAGCAGCATCCCCAAACCCAACACTGAAATCCCAAGGAACGCTGTGCTTTCCCAGGGCGATGCCCAGGCAAAGAGGCTTTCTTCGTATGCGGGTTTCTCCAACCGCGAGACTGGACTCAGGCAAGCAGCAGCATCCCGCAGAACAATTCTGAGCGAATGCGGTGCTTTCACAGAGGCTTTGGTTTGGAGCGAACAGCACTTCGCTGCTGCTTCCTAAGCAAGGCTTTAGTCGCGTCAGGGAAGAAGAGTTGCGGGAGAGCTGGTGCCCCTTGGGCCTTGCTTTCCCGGACTCCATATTCGCGTCCAGGTTTCACCCTGCCAGGCCGAATTAAGTAGACACAGCTACAACGCTGCAGTAGCGTGCGTAGCCTAGGATGGCACTCTATGCACACTACCATCTCCCAGTGTAGGCATCGCTTGGCCTTTTACTCTGGCGCTCAGGCGGACTCGCGGACTAGCCCAGTGCTTTCCCCACAGGAAAGGAGAGGTGACAGGATCCCTGCACACCGCCTCTCCACTGAATAGGGAGCTTTTGGGACGGTCCCCATTTCTTCCCTTAAACCCCGTGCCAACTCCAAGCTTCCACATCGTGGAGCAAGTCAGCATCTGACTCCCTGTTATTTCAAGGAGCTGTTGCTGCGAGTTCAGCGTAGACGCCTGGTGGCTAGAACATGTATGCCCCAGGGACAGGTGGTCAAGGAGCTGCTGTCTCCTTGAGCCCAGAGGCTCAGGACAGGCATGCTTTCTACCCAGACTCCTTCCTAAGATTGGAGCACGCGCCCTGCCATACTAATCCCCGCCTGACTACTACGCAGCCAGGCTTCCGTCTCTCTGCACTGGGAGCAGGTGACACTTGTATTACCACAAGCCGCTGTGCCTGTCAGGGCCGGTTCTCCTGCTTCGTAACCGTTTCCAGAGAGGAAGGCCAACGGCTCCTGCTCTTCTCCCCGGCAGCGTGCTGCACCTTCCACAGATATGCTCCTGGGGAGCGCAGTGCAAAACGTGTCCCTTTCCTTAAGGCTCTTTCCACGGGCGCAATCGCGCTTCTCTCTCAGGCAGAGGGGATGCCGAGGCATAGAGGATTTCGCTCCATGCGGGTTTATTACACAGGGCTGAGAAGACAAGCTCAGGCAACAGGAGAATCCCTCTGCCCCGACTCTGATTTCCCAGAGAATGCTGTGCTTTCCCAGAGGGGATGCCAGGGCAAAGAGGCTTTCGCTCTATGCGGGATTCTCCCATAGTGCTGCGAACACTAGGTTAAGGCAAGCAAGAAGAGCAGCCCACAGAACCGACTCTGATTTCCCAGCGACTGCTATGCTTTCGCAGAGGTTTTCAGCGTGGCACGAACGGCACTTCGCCGCTGCTTCCTCGGAAAGGCTTTGGGTGTTCACTCTGTCGCGGCAGGGAAGAAGAGCCGCATGAGAGCTGGTGTCTCTTGGGACTTGCTTTCCCGGGCTCCAAGTTCAGGCCTGGGTTTCTCCGAGCTATGCCAAACTCAGCTGACACAGTCACAACCCTGCAGAAGTCTGTGTGTCTCAGCATGGCACTCTATGCCTATTACCATTTCCTGGGGTAGGTAAGGTTTGCCTTTTGCTCTGGCGCTCAGGCAGACTCGGGTTCTAGGCCAGTGCCTTCACCTCTGCCCTAGTCGCCCCTCATGTCTCCTTAGCAGCCAGGCTTCCATCTCTCCGCACATGGAGCGGGTGACACTTGTCTTGCCACCAGCCTGCTGTTCGTGCCACGGCAGGCTATCCCTCTTCCCGTGCGTTTCCGGACTCCAAGGCCAATGGCCCCTTCTCTTCTCCGGGGGCGCCGTCCTGCGCCTTCCCCACACGTGGCTTCTCTCTCAGGCACAGGGGACGCTAGGGCAAGGGCATTTCACTCCATGTGGGTTTCTTCCACTGAGCTGCGGAGACTAGCTCAGGCAAGCAGCAGCAGCATCCCCTAACCCAACTCTGAAATCCCAAGGAACGCTTTGCTTTCCCAGGTGAGATGCCCAGGCAAAGAGGCTTTTTTTGTATGCGGGTTTCTCCAACCGCGAGACTGGACTCAGGCAAGCAGCAGCATCCCGCAGAACATTTCTGAGCGAAAGCGGTGCTTTCACAGAGGCTTTGGTTTGGAGCGAACAGCACTTCGCTGCTGCTTCCTAAGCAAGGCTTCAGTCGCGTCAGGGAAGAAGAGTTGCGGGAGAGCTGGTGCCCCTTGGACCTTGCTTTCCCGGACTCCATATTCGCGTCCTGGGTTCACCCTGCCAGGACGAATTAAGTAGACACAGCTACAATGCTGCAGTAGCGTGCATAGCCTAGGATGTCACTCTATGCACACTACCATCTCCCAGTGTAGGCATCGATTGGCCTTTTACTCTGGCGCTCAGGCGGACTCTTGGACTAGCACAGTGCTTTCCCCACAGGAAAGGAGAGGTGACAGGATCCCTGCACACCGCCTGTTCCCCGAATAGGGAGCTTTGGGGACGTTCCCCACAACTTCCCTTAAACCCCGTGCCAACTCCAAGCTTCCACATCGTGGAGGAAGTCAGCATCTGACTCCCTGTTATTTCAGGGAGCTGTTGCTGCGAGTTCAGCGTAGGCGCCTGGTGGCTAGAGCTTGTATGACCCAGGGACAGGTGGCCAAGGTGCTGCTGTCTCCTTGGCCCCAGAAGCTCAGGACAGGCATGCTTTCTACCCAGACTCCTTCCTAAGAGTGGAGCACGAGCCCTGCCATGCTCATCCCCTCCTGTCTACTTATCAGCCAGGCTTCCGACTCTCTGCACTGGGAGCCGGTGACACTTGTATTACCACCAGCCGCTGTGCCTGTCAGGGCCGGTTCTCCTGCTTCGTAACCGTTTCCAGACAAGAAGGCCAACGGCTCCTGCTCTTCTCCCAGGCAGCGTGCTGCACCTTCCACAGATATGCTCCTGGGAAGCGCAGTGCAAAACGTGTCCCTTTCCTTAAGGCTCTTTCCACAGGCGCAAGCGCGCTTCTCTCTCAGGCAGAGGGGATGCCGAGGCATAGAGGATTTCGCTCCATGCGGGTTTATTACACAGGGCTGAGAATACAAGCTCAGGTAACAGGAGAATCCCTCTGCCCCGACTCTGATTTCCCAAAGAATGCTGTGCTTTCCCAGAGGGGATGCCAGGGCAAAGAGACTTTCGCTCTATGCGGGATTCTCCCATAGTGCTGCGAACACTAGGTTAAGGCAAGCAAGAAGAGCAGCCCACAGAACCGACTCTGATTTCCCAGCGACTGCTATGCTTTCGCAGAGGTTTTCAGCTTGGCACGAACGGCACTTCGCCGCTGCTTCCTCGGAAAGGCTTTGGGTGTTCACTCTGTCGCGGCAGGGAAGAAGAGCCGCATGAGAGCTGGTGTCTCTTGGGACTTGCTTTTCCGGGCTCCAAGTTCACGCCTGGGGTTCACCGAGCTATGCCGAACTCAGCTGACACAGTCACAACCCTGCAGAAGGCTGTGTGTCTTAGCATGGCACTCTATGCCTATTACCATTTCCTGGGGTAGGTAATGTTTGCCTTTTGCTCTGGCGCTCAGGCAGACTCGGGTTCTAGGCCAGTGCCTTCACCTCTGCCCTAGTCGCCCTTCATGTCTCCTTAGCAGCCAGGCTTCCATCTCTCCGCACATGGAGCGGGTGAAACTTGTCTTGCCACCGGCCTGCTGTTCGTGCCACGGCAGGCTATCCCTCTTCCCGTGCGTTTCCGGACTCCAAGGCCAATGGCTCCTTCTCTTCTCCGGGGGCGCCGTCCTGCGCCTTCCCCACACTTGGCTTCTCTCTCAGGCACAGGGGACGCTAGGGCAAGGGCATTTCACTCCATGCGGGTTTCTTCCACTGAGCTGCGGAGACTAGCTCAGGCAAGCAGCAGCAGCATCCCCTAACCCAACTCTGAAATCCCAAGGAACGCTGTGCTTTCCCAGGGGAGATGCCCAGGCAAAGAGGCTTTCTTTGTATGCGGGTTTCTCCAACCGCGAGACTGGACTCAGGCAAGCAGCAGCATCCCGCAGAACATTTCTGAGCGAATGCGGTGCTTTCACAGAGGCTTTGGTTTGGAGCGAACAGCACTTCGCTGCTGCTTCCTAAGCAAGGCTTCAGTCGCGTCAGGGAAGAAGAGTTGCGGGAGAGCTAGTGCCCCTTGGGCCTTGCTTTCCCGGACTCCATATTAGCGTCCTGGGTTCACCCTGCCAGGCCGAATTAAGTAGACACAGCTACAACGCTGCAGTAGCGTGCGTAGCCTAGGATGGCACTCTATGCACACTACTATCTCCCAGTGTAGGCATCGCTTGGCCTTTTACTCTGGCGCTCAGGCGGACTCGCGGACTAGCACAGTGCTTTCCCCACAGGAAAGGAGAGGTGACAGGATCCCTGCACACCGCCTCTCCACTGAATAGGGAGCTTTTGGGACGGTCCCCATTCCTCCCTTAAACCCCGTGCCAACTCCAAGCTTCCACATCGTGGAGGAAGTCAGCATCTGACTCCCTGTTATTTCAAGGAGCTGTTGCTGCGAGTTCAGCGTAGACGCCTGGTGGCTAGAGCATGTATGCCCCAGGGACAGGTGGTCAAGGAGCTGCTGTCTCCTTGAGCCCAGAGGCTCAGGACAGGCATGCTTTCTACCCAGACTCCTTCCTAAGATTGGAGCACGCGCCCTGCCATACTAATCCCCGCCTGACTACTTCGCAGCCAGGCTTCCGTCTCTCTGCACTGGGAGCCGGTGACACTTGTATTACCACAAGCCGCTGTGCCTGTCAGGGCCGGTTCTCCTGCTTCGTAACCGTTTCCAGACAAGAAGGCCAACGGCTCCTGCTCTTCTCCCCGGCAGCGTGCTGCACCTTCCACAGATATGCTCCTGGGGAGCGCAGTGCAAAACGTGTCCCTTTCCTTAAGGCTCTTTCCACAGGCGCAAGCGCGCTTCTCTCTCAGGCAGAGGGGATGCCGAGGCATAGATGATTTCGCTCCATGCGGGTTTATTACACAGGGCTGAGAAGACAAGCTCAGGCAACAGGAGAATCCCTCTGCCCCGACTCTGATTTCCCAAAGAATGCTGTGCTTTCCCAGAGGGTATGCCAGGGCAAAGAGGCTTTCGCTCTATGCGGGATTCTCCCATAGTGCTGCGAACACTAGGTTAAGGCAAGCAAGAAGAGCAGCCCACAGAACCGACTCTGATTTCCCAGCGACTGCTATGCTTTCGCAGAGGTTTTCAGCTTGGCACGAACGGCATTTCGCCGCTGCTTCCTCGGAAAGGCTTTGGGTGTTCACTCTGTCGCGGCAGGGAGGGAGAGCTGGTGTCTCTTGGGACTTGCTTTCCCGGGCTCCAAGTTCACACCCGGGGTTCACCGTGCTATGCGGAACTCAGCTGACACAGTCAGAACCCTGAAGCAGGGTGTGTGTCTTACCATGGCACTCTATGCCTATTACCATCTGCTGGGGTAGGTAAGGCTTTGCCTTTTGCTCTGGCACACAGGCAGAGTCGGGGTCTAGGCCAGTGCCTTCACCTCTGCCCTAGTCGTCCCCTCATGTCTCCTTAGCAGCCAGGCTTCCATCTCTCCGCACATGGAGCGGGTGACACTTGTCTTGCCACCGGCCTGCTCTTCGTGCCTCGGCAGGCTATCCTGCTTCCCGTGCGTTTCTGGACCCCAAGGCCAAGGGCTCCTTCTCTTCTCCGTGGGCGGCGTCCTGCTCCTTCCCCACACTTGGCTTCTCTCTAGGGCAGAGGGGATGCTAGGGCAAAGGGCATTTCGCTTCATGCGGGTATCTTCCACCGAGCTGCGGAGACGAGCTCAGGCAATAGCAGCAGCATGCCCAAACTCAACTCTGATGTCCCACGGAAGGCTGTGCTTTCCCAGGGGCGATGCCCAGGCAAAGAGGCTTTCTCTGTAGTGGGGTTCTCCCACCGTGAGACTGGACTCAAGTAAGCGGCAGCAGCCCGCACAACATTTCTCATCGAATGCTGTGCTTTCACAGAGGCTTTGGTTTGGAGCGAACAGCACTTCGTTGCTGCTTCCTCAGCAAGGCTTCAGTCGCGTCAGGGAAGAAGAGTTGCGGGAGAGCTGGTGCCCCTTGGGCCTTGCTTTCCCGGACTCCATATTCGCGTCCTGGGTTCACCCTGCCAGGCCGAATTAAGTAGACACAGCTACAAGGCTGCAGTAGCGTGCGTAGCCTAGGATGGCACTCTATGCACACTACCATCTCCCAGTGTAGGCATCGCTTGGCCTTTTACTCTGGCTCTCAGGCGGACTCGCAGACTAGCCCAGTGCTTTCCCCACAGGAAAGGAGAGGTGACAGGATCCCTGCACACCGCCTGTCCACTGAATAGGGAGCTTTGGGGACGGTCCCGACTCCTTCCCTTAAACCCCGTGCCAACTCCAAGCTTCCACATCGTGGAGGAAGTCAGCATCTGACTCCCTGTTATTTCAAGGAGCTGTTGCTGCGAGTTCAGCGTAGACGCCTGGTGGTTAGAGCATGTATGCCCCAGGGACAGGTGGTCAAGGAGCTGCTGTCTCCTTGAGCCCAGAGGCTCAGGACAGGCATGCTTTCTACCCAGACTCCTTCCTAAGATTGGAGCACGCGCCCTGCCATACTAATCCCCGCCTGACTACTACGCAGCCAGGCTTCCGTCTCTCTGCACTGGGAGCAGGTTTCACTTGTATTACCACAAGCCGCTGTGCCTGTCAGGGCCGCCTCTCCTGCTTCGTTACCGTTTCCAGACCAGAAGGCCAACGGCTCCTGCTCTTCTCCCCGGCAGCGTGCTGCACCTTCCACAGATATGCTCCTGGGGAGCGCAGTGCAAAACGTGTCCCTTTCCTTAAGGCTCTTTCCACAGGCGGAAGCGCGCTTCTTTCTCAGGCAGAGGGGATGCCGAGGCATAGAGGATTTCGCTCCATGCGGGTTTATTACACAGGGCTGAGAAGACCAGCTTAGGCAACAGGAGAATCCCTCTGCCCCGACTCTGATTTCCCAAAGAATGCTGTGCTTTCCCAGAGGGGATGCCAGGGCAAAGAGGCTTTCGCTCTATGCGGGATTCTCCCATAGTGCTGCGAACACTAGGTTAAGGCAAGCAAGAAGAGCAGCCCACAGAACCGACTCTGATTTCCCAGCGACTGCTATGCATTCGCAGAGGTTTTCAGCTTGGCACGAACGGCACTTCGCCGCTGCTTCCTCGGAAAGGCTTTGGGTGTTCACTCTGTCGTGGCAGGGAAGAAGAGCCGCATGAGAGCTGGTGTCTCTTGGTACTTGCTTTCCCGGGCTCCAAGTTCACGCCTGGGGTTCACCGAGCTATGCCGAACTCAGCTGACACAGTCACAACCCTGCAGAAGGCTGTGTGTCTTAGCATGGCACTCTATGCCTATTACCATTTCCTGGGGTAGGTAAGGTTTGCCTTTTGCTCTGGCGCTCAGGCAGACGCGGGTTATAGGCCAGTGCCTTCACCTCTGCCCTAGTCGCCCCTCATGTCTCCTTAGCAGCCAGGCTTCCATCTCTCCGCACATGGAGCGGGTGACACTTGTCTTGCCACCGGCCTGCTGTTCGTGCCACGGCAGGCTATCCCTCTTCCCGTGCGTTTCCGGACTCCAAGGCCAATGGCTCCTTCTCTTCTCCGGGGGCGGCGTCCTGCGCCTTCCCCACACTTGGCTTCTCTCTCAGGCACAAGGGACGCTAGGGCAAGGGCATTTCACTCCATGCGGGTTTCTTCCACTGAGCTGCGGAGACTAGCTCAGGCAAGCAGCAGCAGCATCCCCTAACCCAACTCTGAAATCCCAAGGAACGCTGTGCTTTCCCAGGGGAGATGCCCAGGCAAACAGGCTTTCTTTGTATGCGGTTTTCTCCAACCGCGAGACTGGACTCAGGCAAGCAGCAGCATCCCGCAGAACATTTCTCAGCGAATGCGGTGCTTTCACAGAGGCTTTGGTTTGGAGCGAACAGCACTTCGCTGCTGCTTCCTAAGCAAGGCTTCAGTCGCGTCAGGGAAGAAGAGTTGCGGGAGAGCTGGTGCCCCTTGGGCCTTGCTTTCCCGGACTCCATATTCGCGTCCTGGGTTCACCCTGCCAGGCCGAATTAAGTAGACACAGCTACAACGCTGCAGTAGCGTGCGTAGCCTAGGATGGCACTCTATGCACACTACCATCTCCCAGTGTAGACATCGCTTGGCCTTTTACTCTGGCGCTCAGGCGGACTCGCGGACTAGCACAGTGCTTTCCCCACAGGAAAGGAGAGGTGACAGGATCCCTGCACACCGCCTGTTCCCCGAATAGGGAGCTTTGGGGACGTTCCCCACTCCTTCCCTTAAACCCCGTGCCAACTCCAAGCTTCCACATCGTGGAGCAAGTCAGCATCTGACTCCCTGTTATTTCAGGGAGCTGTTGCTGCGAGTTCAGCGTAGGCGCCTGGTGGCTAGAGCTTGTATGCCCCAGGGACAGGTGGACAAGGTGCTGCTATCTCCTTGGGCCCAGAAGCTCAGGACAGGCATGCTTTCTACCCAGACTCCTTCCTAAGATTGGAGCACGCGCCCTGCCATACTAATCCCCCCCTGACTACCTCGCAGCCAGGCTTCCGTCTCTCTGCACTGGGAGCCGGTGACACTTGTATTACCACACGCCGCTGTGCCTGACAGGGCCGGTTCTCCTGCTTCGTAACCGTTTCCAGACAAGAAGGCCAACGGCTCCTGCTCTTCTCCCCGGCAGCGTGCTGCACCTTCTACAGATATGCTCCTGGGGAGCGCAGTGCAAAACGTGTCCCTTTCCTTAAGGCTCTTTCCACAGGCGCAAGCGCGCTTCTCTCTCAGGCAGAGGGGATGCCGAGGCATAGAGGATTTCTCTACATGCGGGTTTATTACACAGGGCTGAGAAGACCAGCTCAGGCAACAGGAGAATCCCTCTGCCCCGACTCTGATTTCCCAAAGAATGCTGTGCTTTCCCAGAGGGGATGCCAGGGCAAAGAGGCTTTCGCTCTATGCGGGATTCTCCCATAGTGCTGCGAACACTAGGTTAAGGCAAGCAAGAAGAGCAGCCCACAGAACCGACTCTGATTTCCCAGCGACTGCTATGCTTTCGCAGAGGTTTTCAGCTTGGCACGAACGGCACTTCGCCGCTGCTTCCTCGGAAAGGCTTTGGGTGTTCACTCTGTCGCGGCAGGGAAGAAGAGCCGCATGAGAGCTGGTGTCTCTTGGGACTTGCTTTCCCGGGCTCCAAGTTCACACCCGGGGTTCACCGTGCTATGCGGAACTCAGCTGACACAGTCAGAACCCTGAAGCAGGGTGTGTGTCTTACCATGGCACTCTATGCTTATTACCATCTGCTGGGGTAGGTAAGGCTTTGCCTTTTGCTCTGGCACACAGGCAGAGTCGGGGTCTAGGCCAGTGCCTTCACCTCTGCCCTAGTCGTCCCCTCATGTCTCCTTAGCAGCCAGGCTTCCATCTCTCCGCACATGGAGCGGGTGACACTTGTCTTGCCACCGGCCTGCTCTTCGTGCCTCGGCAGGCTATCCTGCTTCCCGTGCGTTTCCGGACCCCAAGGCCAAGGGCTCCTTCTCTTCTCCGTGGGCGGCGTCCTGCTCCTTCCCCACACTTGGCTTCTCTCTAGGGCAGAGGGGATGCTAGGCAAAGGGCATTTCGCTTCATGCGGGTATCTTCCACCGAGCTGCGGAGACGAGCTCAGGCAATAGCAGCAGCATCCCCAAACTCAACTCTGATGTCCCACGGAAGGCTGTGCTTTCCCAGGGGCGATGCCCAGGCAAAGAGGCTTTCTCTGTAGTGGGTTTCTCCCACCGTGAGACTGGACTCAAGTAAGCGGCAGCAGCCCGCAGAACATTTCTCATCGAATGCTGTGCTTTCACAGAGGCTTTGGTTTGGAGCGAACAGCACTTCGTTGCTGCTTCCTCAGCAAGGCTTCAGTCGCGTCAGGGAAGAAGAGTTGCGGGAGAGCTGGTGCCCCTTGGGCCTTGCTTTCCCGGACTCCATATTCGCGTCCTGGGTTCACCCTGCCAGGCCGAATTAAGTAGACACAGCTACAAGGCTGCAGTAGCGTGCGTAGCCTAGGATGGCACTCTATGCACACTACCATCTCCCAGTGTAGACATCGCTTGGCCTTTTACTCTGGCTCTCAGGCGGACTCGCAGACTAGCCCAGTGCTTTCCCCACAGGAAAGGAGAGGTGACAGGATCCCTGCACACCGCCTGTCCACCGAATAGGGAGCTTTTGGGACTGTCCCCACTCCTTCCCTTAAACCCCGTGCCAACTCCAAGCTTCCACATCGTGGAGGAAGTCAGCATCTGACTCCCTGTTATTTCAGGGATCTGTTGCTGCGAGTTCATCGTAGGCGCGTAGTGGCTAGATCATGTATGGACCAGGGACAGGTGGACAAGGAGCTGCTGTCTCCTTGGGCCCAGAGGCTCAGGACAGGCATGCTTTCTACCCAGACTCCTTCCTAGAGTAGAGCACGCACCCTGCCATACTCATCTCCTCCTGTCTACTTTGCAGCCAGGCTTCCGTCTCTCTGCACTGGGAGCCGGTGACACTTGTATTACCACCAGCCGCTGTGCCTGTCTGGGTCGGCTCTCCTGCTTCGTAACCGTTTCCAGACTAGAAGGCCAACGTCTCCTGCTCTTCTCCACGGGCAGCGTGCCGCACCTTCCACAGATATGCTCCTGGGGAGCGCAGTGCAAAACGTGTCCCTTTCCTTAAGGCTCTTTCCACAGGCGCAAGCGCGCTGCTCTCTCAGGCAGAGGGGATGCCGAGGCATAGAGGATTTCGCTCCATGCGGGTTTATTACACAGGGCTGAGAAGACCAGCTCAGGCAACAGGAGAATCCCTCTGCCCCGACACTGATTTCCCAAAGAATGCTGTGCTTTCCCAGAGGGGATGCCAGGGCAAAGAGCTTTCGCTCTATACCGGATTCTGCCATCATGCTGCGAATGCTAGGCTAAGTCAAGCAACAAGAGCAGCCCACAGAACCGACTCTGATTTCCCAGCTTTCGCAGAGGTTTTCAGCTTGGCACGAACGGCACTTCGCCGCTGCTTCCTCAGATAGGCTCTGTGTGTTCACTCTGTCGCGGCATGGAAGAAGAGCCGCATGAGAGTTGGTGTCTCTTGGGACTTGCTTTCCCGGGCTCCAAGTTCACGCCTGGGGTTCACCGAGCTATGCCGAACTCAGCTGACACAGTCAAAACCCTGTAGAAGGGTGTGTGTCTTCGCATGGCACTCTATGCCTATTACCATCTCCTGGGGTAGGTAAGGCTTTGCCTTTTGCTCTGGCGCTCAGGCAGACTCGGGTTCTAGGCCAGTGCCTTCACCTCTGCCCTAGTCGTCCCCTCATGTCTCCTTAGCAGCCAGGCTTCCATCTCTCCGCACAGGGAGCCGGTGACACTTGTCTTGCAACCGGTCTGCTGTTCGTGCCACGGCAGGCTATCCTGCTTCCAGTGCGTTTCCATACCCCAAGGCCAATGGCTCCTTCTCTTCTCCGGGGGCGGCGTCCTGCGCCTTCCCCACACTTGGCTTCTCTCTCAGGCAGAGGGGATGGTAGGGCAAAGGGCATTTCGCTCCATGCGCGTATCTTCCACCGAGCTGCGGAGACTAGCTCAGGCAAGCAGCAGCAGCATCCCCAAACTCAACTCTGATGTCCCAAGGAACGCTGGGCTTTCCCAGGGGAGATGCCCAAGCAAAGAGTCTTTCTTTGTATGCGGGTTTCTCCAACCGCGAGACTGGACTCAGGCAAGCAGCAGCATCCCGCAGAACATTTCTGAGCTAATGCGGTGCTTTCACAGAGGCTTTGGTTTGGAGCGAACAGCACTTCGCTGCTTCTTCCTCAGCAAGGCTTCAGTCGCGTCAGTGAAGAAGAGTTGCGGGAGAGCTGGTGCCTCTTGGGCCTTGCTTTCCCGGGCTCCATATTCGTGTCCTGGGTTCACCCTGCCAGGCCGAATTAAGTAGACACAGCTACAACGCTGCAGTAGCGTGCGTAGCCTAGGATGGCACTCTATGCACACTACCATCTCCCAGTGTAGGCATCGCTTGGCCTTTTACTCTGGCGCTCAGGCGGACTCGCGGACTAGCCCAGTGCTTTCCCCACAGGAAAGGAGAGGTGACAGGATCCCTGCACACCGCCTGTCCACTGAATAGGGAGCTTTGGGGACGGTCCCCACTCCTTCCCTTAAACCCCGTGCCAACTCCAAGCTTCCACATCGTGGAGGAAGTCAGCATCTGACTCCCTGTTATTTCAGGGATCTGTTGCTGCGAGTTCAGCATAGGTGCCTGGTGGCTAGAGCTTGTATGCCCCAGGGACAGGTGGCCAAGGAGCTGCTGTCTCCTTGGGCCCAGAGGCTCAGGACAGGCATGCTTTCTACCCAGACTCCTTCCTAAGAGTGGAGCACGCGCCCTGCCATACACATCCCCTCCTGTCTACTTAGCAGCCAGGCTTCCGTCTCTCTGCACTGGGAGCCGGTGACACTTGTATTACCACCAGCCGCTGTGCCTGTCAGGGCCGGCTCTCCTGCTTCGTAAGCGTTTCCAGACCAGAAGGCCAACTTCTCCTGCCCTTCTCCACGGGCAGCGTGCCGCACCTTCCACAGATATGCTCCTGGGGAGCGCAGTGCAAAACGTGTCCCTTTCCTTAAGGCTCTTTCCACAGGCGCAAGCGCGCTGCTCTCTCAGGCAGAGGGGATGCCGAGGCATAGAGGATTTCGCTCCATGCGGGTTTATTACACAGGGCTGAGAAGACCAGCTCAGGCAACAGGAGAATCCCTCTGCCCCGACTCTGATTTCCCAAAGAATGCTGTGCTTTCCCAGAGGGGATGCCAGGGCAAAGAGGCTTTCGCTCTATACCGGATTCTGCCATCATGCTGCGAATGCTAGGCTAAGTCAAGCAACAAGAGCAGCCCACAGAACCGACTCTGATTTCCCAGCTTTCGCAGAGGTTTTCAGCTTGGCACGAACGGCAATTCGCCGCTGCTTCCTCAGAAAGGCTTTGGGTGTTCACTCTGTCGCGGCATGGAAGAAGAGCCGCATGAGAGCTGGTGTCTCTTGGGACTTGCTTTCCCGGGCTCCAAGTTCACGCCTGGGGTTCACCGAGCTATGCCGAACTCAGCTGACACAGTCAAAACCCTGTAGAAGGGTGTGTGTCTTAGCATGGCACTCTATGCCTATTACCATCTCCTGGGGTAGGTAAGGCTTTGCCTTTGCTCTGGCGCTCAGGCAGACTCGGGTTCTAGGCCAGTGCCTTCACCTCTGCCCTAGTCGTCCCCTCATGTCTCCTTAGCAGCCAGTCTTCCATCTCTCCGCACAGGGAGCCGGTGACACTTGTCTTGCAACCGGTCTGCTGTTCGTGCCACGGCAGGCTATCCTGCTTCCGGTGCGTTTCCATACCCCAAGGCCAATGGCTCCTTCTCTTCTCCGGGGGCGGCGTCCTGCGCCTTCCCCACACTTGGCTTCTCTCTCAGGCAGAGGGGATGGTAGGGCAAAGGGCATTTCGCTCCATGCGCGTATCTTCCACCGAGCTGCGGAGACTAGCTCAGGCAAGCAGCAGCAGCATCCCCAAACTCAACTCTGATGTCCCAAGGAACGCTGTGCTTTCCCAGGGGAGATGCCCAAGCAAAGAGTCTTTCTTTGTATGCGGGTTTCTCCAACCGCGAGACTGGACTCAGGCAAGCAGCAGCATCCCGCAGAACATTTCTGAGCTAATGCGGTGCTTTCACAGAGGCTTTGGTTTGGAGCGAACAGCACTTCGCTGCTTCTTCCTCAGCAAGGCTTCAGTCGCGTCAGTGAAGAAGAGTTGCGGGAGAGCTGGTGCCTCTTGGGCCTTGCTTTTCCGGGCTCCATATTCGTGTCCTGGGTTCACCCTGTCAGGCCGAATTAAGTAGACACAGCTACAACGCTGCAGTAGCGTGCGTAGCCTAGGATGGCACTCTATGCACATTACCATCTCCCAGTGTAGGCATCGCTTGGCCTTTTACTCTGGCGCTCAGGTGGACTCGCGGACTAGCCCAGTGCTTTCCCCAAAGGAAAGGAGAGGTGACAGGATCCCGGCACACCGCCTGTCCACTGAATAGGGAGCTTTGGGGACGGTCCCCACCACTTCCCTTAAACCCCGTGCCAACTCCAAGCTTCCACATCGTGGAGGAAGTCAGCATCTGACTCCCTGTTATTTCAGGGATCTGTTGCTGCGAGTTCAGCGTAGGCGCCTGGTGGCTAGAGCTTGTATGCCCCAGGGGCAGGTGGCCAAGGAGCTGCTGTCTCCTTGGGCCCAGAGGCTCAGGACAGGCATGCTTTCCACCCAGACTACTTCCTAAGAGTGGAGCACGCGCCCTGCCATACACATCCCCTCCTGTCTACTTAGCAGCCAGGCTTCCGTCTCTCTGCACTGGGAGCCGGTGACACTTGTATTACCACCAGCCGCTGTGCCTGTCAGGGCCGGCTCTCCTGCTTCGTAAGCGTTTCCAGACCAGAAGGCCAACGTCTCCTGCTCTTCTCCACGGGCAGCGTGCCGCACCTTCCACAGATATGCTCCTGGGGAGCGCAGTGCAAAACGTGTCCCTTTCCTTAAGGCTCTTTCCACAGGCGCAAGCGCGCTTCTCTCTCAGGCAGAGGGGATGCCGAGGCATAGAGGATTTCGCTCCATGCGGGTTTATTACACAGGGCTGAGAAGACCAGCTCAGGCAACTGGAGAATCCCTCTGCCCCGACTCTGATTTCCCAAAGAATGCTGTGCTTTCCCAGAGGGGATGCCAGGGCAAAGAGGCTTTCGCTCTATACCGGATTCTGCCATCATGCTGCGAATGCTAGGCTAAGTCAAGCAACAAGAGCAGCCCACAGAACCGACTCTGATTTCCCAGCTTTCGCAGAGGTTTTCAGCTTGGCACGAACGGCAATTCGCCGCTGCTTCCTCAGAAAGGCTTTGGGTGTTCACTCTGTCGCGGCATGGAAGAAGAGCCGCATGGGAGCTGGTGTCTCTTGGGACTTGCTTTCCCGGGCTCCAAGTTCACGCCTGGGGTTCACCGAGCTATGCCGAACTCAGCTGACACAGTCAAAACCCTGTAGAAGGGTGTGTGTCTTAGCATGGCACTCTATGCCTATTACCATCTCCTGGGGTAGGTAAGGCTTTGCCTTTGCTCTGGCGCTCAGGCAGACTCGGGTTCTAGGCCAGTGCCTTCACCTCTGCCCTAGTCGTCCCCTCATGTCTCCTTAGCAGCCAGGCTTCCATCTCTCCGCACAGGGAGCCGGTGACACTTGTCTTGCAACCGGTCTGCTGTTCGTGCCACGGCAGGCTATCCTGCTTCCGGTGCGTTTCCATACCCCAAGGCCAATGGCTCCTTCTCTTCTCCGGGGGCGGCGTCCTGCGCCTTCCCCACACTTGGCTTCTCTCTCAGGCAGAGGGGATGGTAGGGCAAAGGGCATTTCGCTCCATGCGCGTATCTTCCACCGAGCTGCGGAGACTAGCTCAGGCAAGCAGCAGCAGCATCCCCAAACTCAACTCTGATGTCCCAAGGAACGCTGTGCTTTCCCAGGGGAGATGCCCAAGCAAAGAGTCTTTCTTTGTATGCGGGTTTCTCCAACCGCGAGACTGGACTCAGGCAAGCAGCAGCATTCCACAGAACATTTCTGAGCTAATGCGGTGCTTTCACAGAGGCTTTGGTTTGGAGCGAACAGCACTTCGCTGCTTCTTCCTCAGCAAGGCTTCAGTCGCGTCAGTGAAGAAGAGTTGCGGGAGAGCTGGTGCCTCTTGGGCCTTGCTTTCCCGGGCTCCATATTCGTGTCCTGGGTTCACCCTGCCAGGCCGAATTAAGTAGACACAGCTACAACGCTGCAGTAGCGTGCGTAGCCTAGGATGGCACTCTATGCACATTACCATCTCCCAGTGTAGGCATCGCTTGGCCTTTTACTCTGGCGCTCAGGTGGACTCGCGGACTAGCCCAGTGCTTTCCCCACAGGAAAGGAGAGGTGACAGGATCCCGGCACACCTCCTGTCCACTGAATAGGGAGCTTTGGGGACGGTCCCCCTACTTCCCTTAAACCCCGTGCCAACTCCAAGCTTCCACATCGTGGAGGAAGTCAGCATCTGACTCCCTGTTATTTCAGGGATCTGTTGCTGCGAGTTCAGCGTAGGCGCCTGGTGGCTAGAGCTTGTATGCCCCAGGGACAGGTGGCCAAGGAGCTGCTGTCTCCTTGGGCCCAGAGGCTCAGGACAGGCATGCTTTCTACCCAGACTCCTTCCTAAGAGTGGAGCACGCGCCCTGCCATACTCATCCCCTCCTGTCTACTTCGCAGCCAGGCTTCCGTCTCTCTGCACTGGGAGCCGGTGACACTTGTATTACCACCAGCCGCTGTGCCTGTCAGGGCCGGCTCTCCTGCTTCGTAACCGTTTCCAGACCAGAAGGCCAACGTCTCCTGCTCTTCTCCACGGGCAGCGTGCCGCACATTCCACAGATATGCTCCTGGGGAGCGCAGTACAAAACGTGTCCCTTTCCTTAAGGCTCTTTCCACAGGCGCAAGCGCGCTGCTCTCTCAGGCAGAGGGGATGCCGAGGCATAGAGGATTTCGCTCCATGCGGGTTTATTACACAGGGCTGAGAAGACCAGCTCAGGCAACAGGAGAATCCCTCTGCCCCGACTCTGATTTCCCAAAGAATGCTGTGCTTCCCAGAGGGGATGCCAGGGCAAAGAGCTTTCGCTCTATACCGGATTCTGCCATCATGCTGCGAATGCTAGGCTAAGTCAAGCAACAAGAGCAGCCCAAAGAACCGACTCTGATTTCCCAGCTTTCGCAGAGGTTTTCAGCTTGGCACGAACGGCACTTCGCCGCTGCTTCCTCAGAAAGGCTCTGTGTGTTCACTCTGTCGCGGCATGGAAGAAGAGCCGCATGAGAGCTGGTGTCTCTTGGGACTTGCTTTCCCGGGCTCCAAGTTCACGCCTGTGGTTCACCGAGCTATGCCGAACTCAGCTGACACAGTCAAAACCCTGTAGAAGGGTGTGTTTCTTAGCATGGCACTCTATGCCTATTACCATCTCCTGGGGTAGGTAAGGCTTTGCCTTTTGCTCTGGCGCACAGGCAGACTCGGGTTCTAGGCCAGTGCCTTCACCTCTGCCGTAGTCGTCCCCTCATGTCTCCTTAGCAGCCAGGCTTCCATCTCTCCGCACAGGGAGCCGGTGACACTTGTCTTACAACTGGTCTGCTGTTCGTGCCACGGCAGGCTATCCTGCTTCCGGTGCGTTTCCATACCCCAAGGCCAATGGCTCCTTCTCTTCTCCGGGGGCGGCGTCCTGTGTCTTCCCCACACTTGCCTTCTCTCTCAGGCAGAGGGGATGGTAGGGCAAAGGGCATTTCGCTCCATGCGCGTATCTTCCACCGAGCTGCGGAGACTAGCTCAGGCAAGCAGCAGCAGCATCCCCAAACTCAACTCTGATGTCCCAAGGAACGCTGGGCTTTTCCAGGGGAGATGCCCAAGCAAAGAGTCTTTCTTTGTATGCGGGTTTCTCCAACCGCGAGACTGGACTCAGGCAAGCAGCAGCATCCCGCAGAACATTTCTGAGCTAATGCGGTGCTTTCACAGAGGCTTTGGTTTGGAGCGAACAGCACTTCGCTGCTTCTTCCTCAGCAAGGCTTCAGTCGCGTCAGTGAAGAAGAGTTGCGGGAGAGCTGGTGCCTCTTGGGCCTTGATTTCCCGGGCTCCATATTCGTGTCCTGGGTTCACCCTGCCAGGCCGAATTAAGTAGACACAGCTACAACGCTGCAGTAGCGTGCGTAGCCTAGGATGGCACTCTATGCATACTACCATCTCCCAGTGTAGGCATCGCTTGGCCTTTTACTCTGGCGCTCAGGAGGACTCGCGGACTAGCCCAGTGCTTTCCCCACAGGAAAGGAGAGGTGACAGGATCCCGGCACACCGCCTGTCCACTGAATAGGGAGCTTTGGGGACGGTCCCCACTCCTTCTCTTAAACCCCGTGCCAACTCCAAGCTTCCACATCGTGGGGGAAGTCAGCATCTGACTCCCTGTTATTTCAGGGATCTGTTGCTGCGAGTTCAGCGAAGGCGCCTGGTGGCTAGAGCTTGTATGCCCCAGGGACAGGTGGCCAAGGAGCTGCTGTCTCCTTGGGCCCAGAGGCTCAGGACAGGCATGCTTTCTACCCAGACTCCTTCCTAAGAGTGGAGCACGCGCCCTGCTATACACATCCCCTCCTGTCTACTTAGCAGCCAGGCTTCCGTCTTTCTGCACTGGGAGCCGGTGACACTTGTATTACCACCAGCCGCTGTTCCTGTCAGGGCCGGCTCTCCTGCTTCGTAAGCGTTTCCAGACCAGAAGGCCAACGTCTCCTGCTCTTCTCCACGGGCAGCGTGCCGCACATTCCACAGATATGCTCCTGGGGAGCGCAGTGCAAAACGTGTCCCTTTCCTTAAGGCTCTTTCCACAGGCGCAAGCGCGCTGCTCTCTCAGGCAGAGGGGATGCCGAGGCATAGAGGATTTCGCTCCATGCGGGTTTATTACACAGGGCTGAGAAGACCAGCTCAGGCAACAGGAGAATCCCTCTGCCCCGACTCTGATTTCCCAAAGAATGCTGTGCTTTCCCAGAGGGGATGCCAGGGCAAAGAGCTTTCGCTCTATACCGGATTCTGCCATCATGCTGCGAATGCTAGGCTAAGTCAAGCAACAAGAGCAGCCCACAGAACCGACTCTGATTTCCCAGCTTTCGCAGAGGTTTTCAGCTTGGCACGAACGGCAATTCGCCGCTGCTTCCTCAGAAAGGCTTTGGGTGTTCACTCTGTCGCGGCATGGAAGAAGAGCCGCATGAGAGCTGGTGTCTCTTGGGACTTGCTTTCCCGGGCTCCAAGTTCACGCCTGGGGTTCACCGAGCTATGCCGAACTCAGCTGACACAGTCAAAACCCTGTAGAAGGGTGTGTGTCTTAGCATGGCACTCTATGCCTATTACCATCTCCTGGGGTAGGTAAGGCTTTGCCTTTGCTCTGGCGCTCAGGCAGACTCGGGTTCTAGGCCAGTGCCTTCACCTCTGCCCTAGTCGTCCCCTCATGTCTCCTTAGCAGCCAGGCTTCCATCTCTCCGCACAGGGAGCCGGTGACACTTGTCTTGCAACCGGTCTGCTGTTCGTGCCACGGCAGGCTATCCTGCTTCCGGTGCGTTTCCATACCCCAAGGCCAATGGCTCCTTCTCTTCTCCGGGGGCGGCGTCCTGCGCCTTCCCCACACTTGGCTTCTCTCTCAGGCAGAGGGGATGGTAGGGCAAAGGGCATTTCGCTCCATGCGCGTATCTTCCACCGAGCTGCGGAGACTAGCTCAGGCAAGCAGCAGCAGCATCCCCAAACTCAACTCTGATGTCCCAAGGAACGCTGTGCTTTCCCAGGGGAGATGCCCAAGCAAAGAGTCTTTCTTTGTATGCGGGTTTCTCCAACCGCGAGACTGGACTCAGGCAAGCAGCAGCATCCCGCAGAACATTTCTGAGCTAATGCGGTGCTTTCACAGAGGCTTTGGTTTGGAGCGAACAGCACTTCGCTGCTTCTTCCTCAGCAAGGCTTCAGTCGCCTCAGTGAAGAAGAGTTGCGGGAGAGCTGGTGCCTCTTCGGCCTTGCTTTCCCGGGCTCCATATTCGTGTCCTGGGTTCACCCCGCCAGGCCGAATTAAGTAGACACAGCTACAACGCTGCAGTAGCGTGCGTAGCCTAGGATGGCACTCTATGCACATTACCATCTCCCAGTGTAGGCATCGCTTGGCCTTTTACTCTGGCGCTCAGGTGGACTCGCGGACTAGCCCAGTGCTTTCCCCACAGGAAAGGAGAGGTGACAGGATCCCGGCACACCGCCTGTCCACTGAATAGGGAGCTTTGGGGACGGTCCCCCTACTTCCCTTAAACCCCGTGCCAACTCCAAGCTTCCACATCGTGGAGGAAGTCAGCATCTGACTCCCTGTTATTTCAGGGATCTGTTGCTGCGAGTTCAGCGTAGGCGCCTGGTGGCTAGAGCTTGTATGCCCCAGGGACAGGTGGCCAAGGAGCTGCTGTCTCCTTGGGCCCAGAGGCTCAGGACAGGCATGCTTTCTACCCAGACTCCTTCCTAAGAGTGGAGCACGCGCCCTGCCATACACATCCCCTCCTGTCTACTTAGCAGCCAGGCTTCCGTCTCTCTGCACTGGGAGCCGGTGACACTTGTATTACCACCAGCCGCTGTGCCTGTCAGGGCCGGCTCTCCTGCTTCGTAAGCGTTTCCAGACCAGAAGGCCAACGTCTCCTGCTCTTCTCCACGGGCAGCGTGCCGCACCTTCCACAGATATGCTCCTGGGGAGCGCAGTGCAAAACGTGTCCCTTTCCTTAAGGCTCTTTCCACAGGCGCAAGCGCGCTGCTCTCTCAGGCAGAGGGGATGCCGAGGCATAGAGGATTTCGCTCCATGCGGGTTTATTACACAGGGCTGAGAAGACCAGCTCAGGCAACAGGAGAATCCCTCTGCCCCGACTCTGATTTCCCAAAGAATGCTGTGCTTTCCCAGAGGGGATGCCAGGGCAAAGAGGCTTTCGCTCTATACGGGATTCTGCCATAGTGTTGCGAATGCTAGGCTAATACAAGCAACAAGAGCAGCCCACAGAACCGACTCTGATTTCCCAGCTTTCGCAGAGGTTTTCAGCTTGGCACGAATGGCACTTTGCCGCTGCTTCCTCAGAAAGGCTTTGGGTGTTCACTCTGTCGTGGCAGGGAGGAAGAGCCGCGGGAGAGCTGGTGTCTCTTGGGACTTGCTTTCCCGGGCTCCAAGTTCACGCCCGGGGTTCACCGTGCTATGCCGAACTCAGCTGACACAGTCACAACGCTGCAGCAGGGTGTGTGTCTTAGCATGGCACTCTATGCCTATTACCATCTGCTGGGGTAGGTAAGGCTTTGCCTTTTGCTCTGGCGCTCAGGCAGACTCGGGGTCTAGGCCAGTGCCTTCACTTGCCCTAGTCGTCCCCTCATGTCTCCTTAGCAGCCAGGCTTCCATCTCTCCGCACAGGGAGCCGGTGACACTTGTCTTGCCACCGGCCTGCTGTTCGTGCCATGGCAGGCTATCCTGCTTCCCGTGCGTTTCCATACCCCAAGGCCAATGGCTCCTTCTCTTCTCCGGGGGCGGCGTCCTGCGCCTTCCCCACACTTGGCTTCTCTCTCAGGCAGAGGGGATTTTAGGGCAAAGGGCATTTCGCTCCATGCGCGTATCTTCCACCGAGCTGCGGAGACTAGCTCAGGCAAGCAGCAGCAGCATCCCCAAACTCAACTCTGATGTCCCAAGGAACGCTGTGCTTTCCCAGGGGAGATGCCCAAGCAAAGAGTCTTTCTTTGTATGCGGGTTTCTCCAACCGCGAGACTGGACTCAGCCAAGCAGCAGCATCCTGCAGAACATATCTGAGCGAATGCGGTGCTTTCACAGAGGCTTTGATTTGGAGCGAACAGCACTTCGCTGCTTCTTCCTCAGCAAGGTTTCATTCGCGTCAGGGAGGAAGAGTTGCGGGAGAGCTGGTGCCTCTTGGGCCTTGCTTTCCCGGGCTCCATATTCGCGTCCTGGGTTCACCCTGCCAGGCCGAATTAAGTAGACACAGCTACAACGATGCAGTAGCGTGCGTAGCCTAGGATGGCACTCTATGCACACTACCATCTCCCAGTGTAGGCATCGCTTGGCCTTTTACTCTGGCGCTCAGGCGGACTCGCGGACTAGCCCAGTGCTTTCCCCACAGGAAAGGAGAGGTGACAGGATCCCGGCACACCGCCTGTCCACTGAATAGGGAGCTTTGGGGACGGTCCCCACTCCTTCCCTTAAACCCCGTGCCAACTCCAAGCTTCCACATCGTGGAGGAAGTCAGCATCTGACTCACTGTTATTTCAGGGATCTGTTGCTGCGAGTTCAGCGTAGGCGCCTGGTGGCTAGAGCTTGTATGCCCCAGGGACAGGTGGCCAAGGAGCTGCTGTCTCCTTGGGCCCAGAGGCTCAGGACAGGCATGCTTTCTACCCAGACTCCTTCCTAAGAGTGGAGCACGCGCCCTGCCATACACATCCCCTCCTGTCTACTTAGCAGCCAGGCTTCCGTCTCTCTGCACTGGGAGCCGGTGACACTTGTATTACCACCAGCCGCTGTGCCTGTCAGGGCCGGCTCTCCTGCTTCGTAACCGTTTCCAGACCAGAAGGCCAACGTCTCCTGCTCTTCTCCACGGGCAGCGTGCCGCACATTCCACAGATATGCTCCTGGGGAGCGCAGTACAAAACGTGTCCCTTTCCTTAAGGCTCTTTCCACAGGCGCAAGCGCGTTTCTCTCTCAGGCAGAGGGGATGCCGAGGCATAGAGGATTTCGCTCCATGCGGGTTTATTACAGAGGGCTGAGAAGACCAGCTTAGGCAACAGGAGAATCCCTCTGCCCCGACTCTGATTTCCCAAAGAATGCTGTGCTTTCCCAGAGGGGATGTCAAGGCAAAGAGACTTTCGCTCTATACGGGATTCTGCCATAGTGTTGCGAATGCTAGGCTAAGACAAGCAACAAGAGCAGCCCACAGAACATACACTGATTTCCCAGCTTTCGCAGAGGTTTTCAGCTTGGCACGAACGGCACTTCGCCGCTGCTTCCTCAGAAAGGCTTTGTGTGTTCACTCTGTCGCGGCAGGGAAGAAGAGCCGCGGGAGAGCTGTTGTCTCTTGGGACTTGCTTTCCCGGGCTCCAAGTTCACGCCTGGGGTTCACGGGGCTATGCCGGACTCAGCTGACACAGTCACAACCCTGCAGCAGGGTGTGTGTCTTAGCATGGCACTCTATGCCTATTACCATCTGCTGGGGTAGGTAAGGCTTTGCCTTTAGCTCTGGCGTTCAGGCAGACTCCGGTTCTAGGCCAGTGCCTTCACCTCTGCCCTAGTCGTCCCCTCATGTCTCCTTAGCAGCCAGGCTTCCATCTCTCCGCACAGGGAGCCGGTGACACTTGTCTTGCCACCGGCCTGCTGTTCGTGCCACGGCAGGCTATCCTGCTTCCCGTGCGTTTCCGGACCCCAAGGCCAAGGGCTCCTTCACTTCTCCGGGGGCGGCGTCCTGCGCCTTCCCCACACTTGGCTTCTCTCTCAGGCAGAGGAGATGCTAGGGCAAATGGCATTTCGCTCCATGCGGGTATCTTCCACTGAGCTGCGGAGACTAGCTCAGGCAAGCAGCAGCAGCATCCCTAAACCCAATTCTGAAATCCCAAGGAACGCTGAGCTTTCCCAGTGGAGATGCCCAGGCAAAGAGGTTCTTTTTATGCGGGTTTCTCCAATCGCGAGACTGGACTCAGGCAAGCAGCAGCATCCCGTAGAACATTTCTTAGCGAAGGCGGTGCTTTCACAGAGGCTTTGGTTTGAAGCGAACAGCACTTCGCTGCTTCTTCCTCAGCAAGGCTTCAGTCGCGTCAGGGAAGAAGAGTTGCGGGAGAGCTGGTGCCTCTTGGGCCTTGCTTTCCCGGGCTCCATATTGGCGACCTGGGTTCACCCTGCCAGGCCGAATTAAGTAGACACAGCCACAATGCTGCAGTAGCGTGCATAGCCTAGGATGGCACTCTATGCACACTACCATCTCCCAGTGTAGGCATCGCTTGGCCTTTTACTCTGGCGCTCAGGCAGACTCGCGGACTAGGCCAGTGCTTTCCCCACAGGAAAGTAGAGGTGACAGGATCCCTGCACACCGCCTGTCCACTGAATAGGGAGTTTTGGTGGACTTCCTCACTCCTCCCCTTAAACCCCGTGCCAACTCCAAGCTTCCACATCGTGGAGGAAGTCTGCATCTGACTCCCTGTTATTTCAGGGAGCTATTGCTGCGAGTTTAGCGTAGACGCCTGGTGGCTAGAGCATGTATGCCCCAGGGACAGGTGGCCATGGAGCTGCTGTCTCCTTGGGCCCAGAAGCTCAGGACAGGCATGCTTTCTACCCAGACTCCTTCCTAAGAGTGGAGCACGAGCCCTGCCATGCTCATCCACTCCTGTCTACTTACCAGCCAGGCTTCCGACTCTCTGCACTGGGAGCCTGTGACACTTGTATTACCACCAACCGCTGTGCCTGTCAGGGCCGCCTCTCCTGCTTCGTAACCGTTTCCAGACCAGAAGGCCAACGGCTCCTGCTCTTCTCCACGGGCAGCGTGCCGCACCTTCCGCAGATATGCTCCTGGGGAGCGCAGTGCAAAACGTGTCCCTTTCCTTAAGGCTCTTTCCACAGGCGCAAGCGCGCTTCTCTCTCAGGCAGAGGGGATGCCGAGGGATAGAGGATTTCGCTCCATGTGGGTTTATTACACAGGGCTGAGAAGACAAGCTCAGTCAACAGGAGAATCCCTCTGCTCCGACTCTGATTTCCCAAAGAATGCTGTGCTTTCCCAGAGGGGATGCCAGGGCAAAGAGGCTTTCGCTCTAAGCGGGATTATCCCATAGTGCTGCGAATACTAGGCTAAGGCAAGCAACAAGAGCAGCCCACAGAACCGACTCTGATTTCCCAGTGACTGCTATGCTTTCGCAGAGGTTTTCAGCTTGGCACGAACGGCACTTCGCCGCTGCTTCCACAGAAAGGCTTTGGGTGTTTACTCTGTCATGGCAGGGAGGGAGAGCTGGTGTCTCTTGGGACTTGCTTTCCCGGGCTCCAAGTTCACGCCAGGAGTTCTCCGTGCTATGCCGAACTCAGCTGACACAGTCACAACCATGCAGCAGGGTGTGTGTCTTAGCATGGCTCTCTACGCCTATTACCATCTGCTGGGGTAGGTAAGGCTTTGCCTTTTGCTCTGGCGCACAGGCAGACTCGGGGTCTAGGCCAGTGCCTTCACCTCTGCCCTAGTCGTCCCCTCATGTCTCCTTAGCAGCCAGGCTTCCATCTCTCCGCACAGGGAGCGGGTGACACTTGTCTTGCCACCGGCCTGCTGTTCGTGCCTCGGCAGGCTATCCTGCTTCCCGTGCGTTTCCGGACCAAAAAGCCAAGGGCTCCTTCTCTTCTCCGTGGGCGGCGTCCTGCGCCTTCCCCACACTTGGCTTCTCTCTCAGGCAGAGGGGATGCTAGGGCAAAGGGCATTTCGCTTCATGCGGGTATCTTCCACCGAGCTGCGGAGACTAGCTCAGGCAATAGCAGCAGCATCCCCAAACCCAACTCTGATGTCCGAAGGAACGCTGTGCTTTCCCAGGGGAGATGCCCAGGCAAAGAGGCTTTCTCTGTAGTGGGTTTCTCCCACCGTGAGACTGGACTCAAGTAAGCAGCAGCAGCCCGCAGAACATTTCTCATCGAATGCTGTGCTTTCACAGAGGCTTTGGCTTGGAGCGAACCGCACTTCACTGCTGCTTCCACAGCAAGGCTTCAGTCGCGTCAAAGAAGAAGAGTTGCGGGAGAGCCGGTGCCTCTTGGGATTTGATTTCCCGGGCTCCATGTTCGAATCCTGGGTTCACCCTGCCAGGCCGAATTAAGTAGACAACCACAACGCTGCAGTAGCGTGCGTAGAATAGGATGGCACTCTATGCACACTACCATCTCTCAGTGTAGGCTTCGTTGGCCTTTTACTCTGGCGCTCAGGCGGACTCGCGGACTAGCCCAGTGCTTTCCCCACAGGCAAGGAGAGGTGACAGGATCCCTGCACACCGCCTGTCCACTGAATAGGGAGCTTTGGGGCGGTCCCCACTCCTTCCCTTAAACCCCGTGCCAACTCCAAGCTTCCACATCGTGGAGGAAGTCTGCATCTGACTCCCTGTTATTTCAGGGAGCTGTTCCTGCGAGTTCAGCGTAGGCGCCTGGTGGCTAGAGCATGTATGCCCCAGGGACAGGTGGCCAAGGAGCTGCTGTCTCCTTGGGCCCAGAGGCTCAGGACAGGCATTCTTTCTACCCAGACTCCTTCCTAAGAGTGGAGCACGCGCCCTGCCATACTCATCCCCTCCTGTCTACTTAGCAGCCAGGCTTCCGTCTCTCTGCACTGGGAGCCGGTGACACTTGTATTACCACCAGCCGCTGTGCCTGTCAGGGCCGGCTCTCCTGCTTCGTAACCGTTTCCAGACCCGAAGGCCAACGTCTCCTGCTCTTCTCCACGGGCAGCGTGCCGCACCTTCCACAGATATGCTCCTGGGGAGCGCAGTGCAAAACGTGTCCCTTTCCTTAAGGCTCTTTCCACAGGCGCAAGCGCGCTGCTCTCTCAGGCAGAGGGGATGCCGAGTCATAGAGGATTTCGCTCCATGCGGGTTTATTACACAGGGCTGAGAAGACCAGCTCAGTCAACAGGAGAATCCCTCTGCCCCGACTCTGATTTCCCAAAGAATGCTGTGCTTTCCCAGAGGGGATGCCAGGGCAAAGAGGCTTTCGCTCTATGCGGGATTCTCCCATAGTGCTGCGAATGCTAGGCTAAGGCAAGCAACAAGAGCAGCCCACAGAACCGACTCTGATTTCCCAGCGACTGCTATGCTTTCTCAGAGGTTTTCAGCTTGGCAAGAACGGCACTTCGCCGCTCCTTCCTCAGAAAGGCTTTGGGTGTTCACTCTGTCGCGGCAGGGAGGGAGAGCTGGTGTCTCTTGGGACTTGCTTTCCCGGGCTCCAAGTTCACGCCTGGGGTTCACCGTGCTATGGCGAACTCAGCTGACACAGTCACAATCCTGCAGCAGGGTGTGTGTCTTAGCATGGCACTCTATGCCTATTACTATCTGCTGGGGTAGGTAAGGCTTTGCCTTTTGCTCTGGCCCACAGGCAGACTCGGGGTCTAGGCCAGTGCGTTCACCTCTGCCTTAGTCGTTCCCTCATGTCTCCTTAGCAGCCAGGCTTCCATCTCTCCGCACATGGAGCGGGTGACACTTGTCTTGCCACCGGCCTGCTGTTCGTGCCTCGGCAGGCTATCCTGCTTCCCGTGCGTTACCGGACCCCAAAGCCAAGGGCTCCTTCTCTTCTCCGGGGGCGGCGTCCTGCGCCTTCCCCACACTTGGCTTCTCTCTCAGGCAGAGGGGATGCTAGGGCAAAGGGCATTTCGCTTCATGCGGTATCTTCCACCGAGCTGCGGAGACTAGCTCAGGCAATAGCAGCATCCCCAAACCCAACTCTGATGTCCCAAGGAACGCTGTGCTTTCCCAGGGGAGAAGCCCAGGCAAAGAGGCTTTCTCTGTAGTGGGTTTCTCCCACCGTGAGACTGGACTCAAGTAAGCAGCAGCAGCCCGCAGAACATTTCTCATCGAATGCTGTGCTTTCACAGAGGCTTTGGATTGGAGCGAACCGCACTTCACTGCTGCTTCCCCAGCAAGGCTTCAGTCGCGTCAAAGAAGAAGAGTTGCGGGAGAGCCAGTGCCTCTTGGGCCTTGATTTCCCGGGATCAATTTCCGTATCCTGGGTTCACCCTGCCAGGCCGAATTAAGTAGACACAGCTACAACGCTGCAGTAGCGTGCGTAGCCTAGGATGGCACTCTATGCACAGTACCATCTCCCAGTGTAGGCATCGCTTGGCCTTTTACTCTGGCGCTCAGGCGGACTCGCGGACTAGCCCAGTGCTTTCCCCACAGGAAAGGAGAGGTGACAGGATCCCTGCACACCGCCTTTCCACTGAATAGGGAGCTTTGGGGACGGTCCCAACTCCTTCCCTTAAACCCCGTGCCAACTCCAAGCTTCCACATCGTGGAGGAAGTCAGCATCTGACTCCCTGTTATTTCAGGGAGCTGTTGCTGCGAGTTCAGCGTAGGCACCTGGAGGCTAGAGCATGGATGCCCCAGGGACAGGTGGCCTGGAGCTGCTGTCTCCTTGGGCCCAGAGGCTCAGGACAGGCATGCTTTCTACCCAGACTCCTTCCTAAGAGTGGAGCACGCGCCCTGCCATACTCATCCTCTCCTGTCTACTTAGCAGCCAGGCTTTCGTCTCTCTGCACTGGGAGCCGGTGATACTTGTATTACCACCAGCCGCTGTGCCTGTCAGGGCCGGTTCTCCTGCTTCGTAACCGTTTCCAGACAAGAAGGCCAACGGCTCCTGCTCTTCTCCCCGGGCACTGTGCTACCTTCCACAGATATGCTCCTGGGGAGCGCAGTGCAAAACGTATCCCTTTCCTTTAGGCTCCTTCCACAGGCGCAAGCGCGCTTCTCCCTCAGGCAGAGTGGATGCCGAGGCATAGAGGATTACGCTCCATGTGGGTTTATTACACAGGCTGAGAAGACCAGCTCAGGCAACAGGAGAATTCCTCAGACCCGACTGTGATTTCCAAAAGAATGCTGTGCTTTCCCAAAGGGGATGCAAGGGCATAGAGGTTTTCGCTCTATGCGGGATTCTCCCATAGTGCTGCAAATACTAGGCTAAGGCAAGCAACAAAAGCAGCCCACAAAACCGACTCTGATTTCCCAGTGACTGCTATGCTTTCGCAGATGTTCTCAGCTTGGCACGAACGGCACTTCGCCGCTGCTTCCTCAGAAAAGCTTTGGGTGTTCACTCTGTCGCGGCAGGGTAGAAGAGCCGCGTGATAGCTGCTGTCTCTTGGACTTGCTTACCCGGGCTCCAAGTTCACGCCCAGGATTCACCGTGCTATGCCAAACTCAGCTGACACAGTCACAACCCTGCCGCAGGATGTGTGTCTTAGCATGGCACTCTATGCCTATTACCATCTCCTGGGGTAGGTAAGGCTTTGCCTTTTGCTCTGGCGCTCAGGCAGACTCGGGGTCTAGGCCAGTGCCTTCACCTCTGCCCTAGGCGTCCCCTCATGTCTCCTTAGCAGCCAGGCTTCCATCTCTCCGCACAGGGAGCTGGTGACACTTGTCTTGCCACCGGCCTGCTGTTCGTGCCACGGCAGGCTATCCTGCTTCCCGTGCGTTACCGGACCCCAAGGCCAATGGCTCCTTCTCTTCTCCGTGGGCGGCGTCCTGCGCCTTCCCCACACTTGGCTTCTCTCTCAGGCAGAGGGGATGCTAGGGCAAAGGGCATTTCGCTCCATGCAGGTATCTTCCACTGAGCTGCGGAGACTAGCTCAGGCAAGCAGCAGCAGCATCCCCAAACCCAACTCTGAAATCCCAAGGAACGCTGTGCTTTCCCATGGGAGATGCCCAGGCAAAGAGGCTTTCTTTGTATGCGGGTTTCTCCAACCGCGAGACTGGACTCAGGCAAGCAGCAGCATCCCGCAGAACATTTCTTAGCGAAGGCGGTGCTTTCACAGAGGCTTTGGTTTGGAGCGAACAGCACTTCGCTGCTGCTTCCTCAGCAAGGCTTCAGTCGCGTCAGGGAAGAAGAGTTGCGGGAGAGTTGGTGCCTCTTGGGCCTTGCTTTCCCGGGCTCCATATTCGAGTCCTGGGTTCACCCTGCCAGGCCGAATTAAGTAGACACAGCGACAACGCTGCAGTAGCTTGCGTAGCCTAGGATGGCACTCTATGCACACTACCATCTCCCAGTGTAGGCATCGCTTGGCCTTTTACTCTGGCGCTCAGGCGGACTCGCGGACTAGCCCAGTGCTTTCCCCACAGGAAAGGAGAGGTGACAGGATCCCTGCACACCGCCTTTCCACGGAATAGGGAGCTTTCGGGACGGTCCCCACTCCTTCCCTTTAACCCCGTGCCAACTCCAAGCTTCCACATCATGGAGGAAGTCAGCATCTGACTCCCTGTTATTTCAGGGAGCTGTTGCTGCGAGTTCAGCGTAGGCGCCTGGTGGCTAGAGCATGTATGCCCCAGGGACAGGTGGCCAAGGAGCTGCTGTCTCCTTGGGCCCAGAGGCTCAGGACAGGCATTCTTTCTACCCAGACTCCTTCCGAAGAGTGGAGCACGCGCCCTGCCATACTCATCCCCTCCTGTCTACTTAGCAGCCAGGCTTCCGTCTCTCTGCACTGGGAGCCGGTGACACTTGTATTACCACCTGCCGCTGTGCCTGTTAGGGCCGGCTTTCCTGCTTCGTAACCGTTTCCAGACCAAAAGGCCAACGTCTCCTGCTCTTCTCCACGGGCCGCGTGCCGCACATTCCACAGATATGCTCCTGGGGAGCACAGTGCAAAACGTGTCCCTTTCCTTAAGGCTCTTTCCACAGGCGCAAGCGCGCTTCTCTCTCAGGCAGAGGGGATGCCGAGGCATAGAGGATTTCGCTCCATGCGGGTTTATTATACAGGGCTGAGAAAACCAGCTCAGGCAACAGGAGAATCCCTCAGCCCTGACTCTGATTTCCCAAAGAATGCTGTGCTTTCCCAGAGGCGATGCCAGGGCAAAGAGGCTTTCGCTCTATGCGGGATTCTCCCATAGTGCTGCGAATACTAGGCTAAGGCAAGCAACAAGAACAGCCCACAGAACCGACTCTGATTTCCCAGCGACTGCTATGCTTTCTCAGAGGTTTTCAGCTTGGCAAGAACGGCACTTCGCCGCTCCTTCCTCAGAAAGGCTTTGGGTGTTCACTCTGTCGCGGCAGGGAGGGAGAGCTGGTGTCTCTTGGGACTTGCTTTCCGGGGCTCCAAGTTCACGCCCGGGGTTCACCGTGCTATGGCGAACTCAGCTGACACAGTCACAACCCTGCAGCAGTGTGCGTGGCCCAAGATGGCACTCTATGCACACTACAATCTCCCGGTGTAGGCAACGCTTGGCCTTTGGAACTGGACCTCAGGCGTACTTGCGGACAAGGCCAGTGCTTTCCCCACAGGAAAGGAGAGGTGATAGGATCCCTGCACACTGCCCGTTCACTGTAATGGGTAGCTTTGGGGATTGTCCCCACTCCTTCCCCCGCAAACCCCCTGCCACCGAAAACGCTGTCACATGTTGGAGGAATAATGCATGTGACTGCCCGTTTCTCGAGGGAGCTGTTTCTGCGCGTTCCGGGTATGGCACCTTGTAGCTAGCCTAAGTCTGCCCTACGGACAGGTGGTCAAGGTGATGCTGTCCCCTTGGAACCAGAGGCACAGGACAGGCCTGCCTTCTGCCCAGACTCCTTCCTCAGAGTGGAGCACGCGTCCCTGCCCTAGTCGTCCCCTCATGTCTCCTTAGGAACCAGGCTTTGTCTCTCCGCACAGATGGCCGGTGACACTTGTCTTGCCACCGGCCTGCTGTTCCTGCCATGGCAGGCTACCCTGCTTCCCGTCCTTTTCCCGACCACAAGGCCAACGGCTCCTTCTCTTCTCTGGGGAGGCGTGCTGCGCCCTCCCCAGACGTTCTCCTCGGGAGTGCAGTGACAGACGTGTGCAACCACGCTTCTCTCTCAGATCTCAAATACACAACATAACGCTACACCTAAAGGAGTTGGAGAAAGAGCAGCAAAGAAAGCCTAAACCCAGCAGGAAAAGAGGAATAATAAAGATCAGAGCAGAAATCAATAAAATAGAAACAAACAAACAAACAAACAAAAACCACAAAAAACCACCACCAACAACAACAAAAAAACAATAGAACAAATCAACCAAACTAGGAGCTGGTTCTTTGAAAGAATTAATAAGATTGATAAACCCCTTTCCAGACTTATCAAAAAGAAAAGAGAAAGAACCCAAATAAATAAAATCATGAATGAAAGAGGAGAGATCACAACCAACACCAAAGAAATACAAACAATTATAAGAACATACTATGAGCAACTCTACGCCAACAAATTCAACAATCTGGAAGAAATGGATACATTCCTAGAGACATATAAACTACCACAACTGAACCAGGAAGAAATAGAAAACCTGAACAGACCCATAACCAGTATGGAGATTGAAACAGTCATCAAAAATCTCCAAACAAACAAAAGCCCTGGGCCAGATGGCTTCCCAGGATAATTCTACCAAACATTTAAAGAAGAATTAATTCCTATTTTCATGATACTGTTCCAAAAAAATAGAAATGGAAGGAAAACTCCCAAACTGTTTTTTTCTGAGGCCAGCATCACCTTGATCCCAAAACCAGACAAGGTTCCCATAAAAAATGTGAACTACAGACCAATATCCTTGATGAACACAGATGCGAAAATTCTCACCAAAATACTAGCCAATTGGACTCAACAGTACATTAAAAGGATTATTCACCACGACCAACTGGGATTTATTCCAGGGCTACAAGGTTGGTTCAACATTTGCAAATCAATCAGTGTGATACAACACATCAATAAAACATATGATACTCTCCATAGATGCTGAAAAAGCATTTGGCAAAGTGCAGTATCCCTTCCTGATTAAAACTCTTCAAACTGCAGGGATAGAGGGCACATATTATCAATATTATCAAAGCCATCTATGAAAAACCCACTGCAAATATCATTCTCAATGGAGAAAAACTGAATAGTTTTCCGCTGAGGTCAGGAACATGGCAGGGATGTCCGTTATCACCACTGCTAATCAAAATCGTACTAGAAGTCCTAGCCTCAGCAATCAGACAACAAAAAGAAATTAAAGGCATCCAAATTTTGCCAAATTGGCAGAAGAGAAGTCAAACTATCCCTGTTTGCAGATGATATGATACTGTATGTGGAAAACTTAAAGGACTCCACTCCAAATCTGCTATAACTTGTATAGAAATGCTGTAAAGTGTCAGGATATAAATCAATGAACAGAAATTGGTTGCATTTTTTTATACCAACAAGACTGAAGAAATAGAAATTAAGGAGTGAATCCCATTTACAATTGCACCCAAAACCCTAAGATACCTAGGAATAAACCTAACAAAGAATCTATACTCAGAAAACTCTAAAGTACTCATGAAAGAAATTGAAGAAGACACAAGGAAATGGAAAAATGTTCCATGCTCCTGGATTGGAAGAACAAATATTGTGAAAATGTCTATGCTACCTAAAGCAATCTACACATTTAATGCAATCCCTATCAAAATCGTATCCATTTTTTTCAAGGAAATGGGACAAATCATCCTAAAATCTATATGGAACCAGAAAATACCTCGAATAGCCAGAGGAATATTGAAAAAGAAAGCCAAAGTTGTTGGCATCACAATTCCAGTCTTCAAGCTCTATTACAAAGTTGTCATCATCAAGATAGTAGGGAACTGTCCCCAAAACAGACATAGATCAATGGAACAGAATAGAGAGCCCAGAAATACACCTTCAACTCTATGGTCAACTAATAATCAACAAAGCAGGAAGGAATGTCCTATGGAAAAGAGACAGCCTCTTCAACAAATGGTGTTGGGAAAATTGAACAGCCACATGCAGAAAAATGAAATTGGACCATTTCCTTATACCATACATGAAAATAGACTGGAAATGGATGAAGAAGCATAATGTGAGAAAGGAATCCATCAAAATCCTTGAGGAGAGAACAGGTAGCAACCTCTTTGACCTCAGCAGCAGCAACTTCTTCCTAGGAACATCGCCAAAGGCAAGGGAAGCAAGGGCAAGAATGAACTATTAGGATTTCATCAGATCAAAAAGCTTTTGCACAGCAAAGGAAACAGTTAACAAAGCCAAAAGATGACTGTCAGAAGTTATCTGGGAGAAGATATTTGCAAATGACATACCAGATAAAGGGCCAGTATCTATCCAAAATCTATAAAGAGCTTATCTAACTCAACACCCTAAGAACAAATAATCGAATGAAAAAATGGGCAGAGGACATGAACAGACATTTCTGCAAAGAATACATCCAAATGGCCAACAGACACATGAAAAAATGCTCCACATCACTCGGCATCAGGGAAATACAAATCAAAACCAGAATGAGATACCACCTCACACCTTTCAGAATGGCTAAAATGAACAAGTCAGTCAATGACAGATGCTGGCGAGGATGTGGAGAAAGGGCAACCCTCCTACACTGTACGTGGGAATGCAAGCAGGTGGAACCACTCTGGAAAACAGCGTGGAGGTGCCTCAAAAAGCTGAAAATAGAACTACCCTATGACCAGAGATTGTAGTACTGGATATATACCCTAAAGATACAAACGTGGCATTCTGAAGGGGCACATGCACCCAAATGTTTATAGCAGCAATGTCCACAATAGTTAAACTATGGAAAGAACCTAAATGTCCTTCAACAGATCAATCAATAAATAAGATGTGGTATATATGTACAATGGGATACTGTGCAGCCATCAAAAGAAATGAAATCCTGCTATTTGTGATGACAAGGATGGAACTAGAGGGTATTATGCTTGGCGAAATAAATCAATCTGAGAAAGACAACTATCATATGATCTCCCTGATATGATGAAGGGGAGATGCAACATAGGCGGTTTTGGGCGTACGAAAAGAAAAATAAAAGAAGATGGGATTGGGAGGGAGACAAAGCATAAAAGACTGAATCTCAAAAAACAGACTGAGGGTTGCTGGGGGGAGGTGTGTTGGGAGAGGATGGTGGGCATATGGACATTGGGGAGGGCAGGTGCTATGGTGAGTGATGGTGAGTGCTGTGAAATGTGTAAACCTGGTGATTCACAGACCTGTACGCCTAGGGATAAAAACGTTTATAAAAATTTTTAAAAATAATTTAAAAAATCCATTAAGGAAAAAACACATATTGCAAGCCTAGAGCTAATCTCATATTCAATCAAAAAAGTTTGAATGTTTTCCCCTTAAAGATCAGAAAAAAGACAATTGTGTCCACTTTCACTACTCTCATTTGACATAGTATTGGATGTCCTAGCCAGAGAAACAAGGAACACAAAGAAATAAAAGACTCCAAAAGAAAAAAAGGAAGAAATAAAATTTTCTTTTTTTGGATAACATGAACTTACATGTAAAAAAATCCTAAAAACTTCACAAAAAATTTTGAATAAACAAATTTAATAAAGCTGCCAAATACAAGATCAATATATAAAAGACAAGAATTTTGTTTTGTTTCGTTTTTTTAAATAGTTTTCATGTCATCCTTGCTCAGTGATCACGCTAATCTTCTCTGCATCATTCCAGTTTAAGTATATGTGCTGCCAAAGTAAGCACAAGACAGGAGCATTTTAACACTCTAATGATGAACTATCTGAAAAAATAAACAGAACAATCTAATTCACAATAGCATCAAAAATAATAAAATACTTAGGAAAAGATTTAACTAAGAAGATGAAAGATCTGTACCCCATAAACTATGACATTGATAAGGAAATTGAAGGAGACATAAATGGAAAGATAGCTCATATTTATGAATGGTAAGAATTAACATTGTTAAAATGTCCATACTACCAAAAACCATCTGTAAATTCAATTCCTATAAAAAATCCAATGTTAGGGGCGCCTGGGTGGCTCAGTGGGTTACGCCGCTGCCTTCGGCTCAGGTCATGATCCCAGGGTCCTGGGATCGAGCCCTGCATCAGGCTCTCAGCTCAGCAGGAAGCTGCTACCTCTTCTCTCTCTGCCTGCCTCTCTGCCTGCTTGTCATCTCTCTCTGTCAAATAAATAAATAAATAAATAATCTTTAAAAAATATCCAATATTTTTTTTTACAGAAGTAAGTAAAGAATCCTAAAGTTTATATGAGACCATAAAAGACAACAAATTAATTAAAGCAGTTCTGAGAAAGAATGAAGAAGCGAAATTACACTTCTTGATTTGAAACTATACTACAAAGCCCTCATGCTCAAAACAATAAAGTATACTGGCATAAAAATAGACCAATAAACAAGTAGAACAGAATTGAGAGGCCAGAAATAAATCCTTTCATACAGTCACCTAATATTTGACAGGGGCCAACATATATAATGGGTAAAGATAGTCTGTTCAATAAGTGATATTTAAAACTGAATAGTCACATAAACCAGCATGAAACTGGAACCTTATATCACTCATCAATCTTAACTTGAAATAGATTAAAGACTTAAATGTGATGCATGAAACTAAATTTCCTAAAGGAAAACATAGGAAAAATTCTCCTTGACATTGGTCTTGCCAATAGTTTTTTGGATACCAGGCCAAAAACACAAGCAAAAGAAGCAAAAATAAATAAATGGTATTACATCAAACTAAAGTTTCTGCATTGCCAAAAAAAGGGGGAATGAAAACACAATCCACAGAATGGAAGAAAATACTTACAAATCTTATATCTGAAAAGAGGTGAATAACCAACAGATACAAATAGAAAAAAATATATAATTAAAAAAATAGCAAAAGGATCTCAATAGACTTTTTTTTCAAAAAAGTTATATAAATGACCAACAGGAGCATTAAAAAGTGCTCAACGTAAAAACTCAGGGCAAAGTCATTATGTTGTTGTTGTTGTTGTTTACCTCTGAAAAACACAACAAGATATTACTACCTATTAGAATATATACTACTAAAAATTATAACTAACAAATTTTGGTAAATATTGGGGAAAATGGGGAACTTATGCACAGTGATAGGGATATAAATTTGTATGGAAAACAGTGTGGAGATTATTCATATTATTAAAAGTAAAATTACCATATGATTCAGTAATCCCACCTCTAGGTATATATCTAAAGGAAAAGAAGTCACTATTCGAAGACATATCTGCACTCTTATGTTCATTATAAAATTATTAACTCTAAGCAAGAGATGGAAATAACTTCAGTATCCATTAATGGATGAATGAACAAAATAAGTATGGTAAATATATACTATGGAATACTACTTAACCATGAAAAATTAAGAAATACTGCCATTTACAACAGCATGGATGGATCTTGAACGTATTATACTAAGGGAAATATTTCAAAGATTTTATATATATATTTTTAATTTATGTATTATGATATCCCTTACATACAGAATCTGAAGAAAAATCAAACTAATGGAAACTTAGAGTTGAGTTGACAAGAGGTGAACCTGGGGTGGAATAAGGTGGTCAAAGGGTACAAACTTGCAACTATAATATGAAAAAGTTCTGGGGATCTAATGTACAGCATGATGATCATAGTTAATAATATATACATACATTTTTATTGTGCTTCCCTTTATTAAACTTTGCATATATCACATTCGTACAAGTTGAAAGTTTATAGCACTCTTGTATAAAAGAGGTCTGCTGCCACCATTTTTCTAACAACATTTGTTCATTTTGTGTCTCTCTGTCACATGTTGGTAATTCTTGCAATATTTCAAGTTTTTTCATTATTATTGTATTTGTTATGGTGATCTGTGATCAGTAATCATGACCCACTGAAAACTCAGAACTAGTTTACTTAAGGTATATACATTGTTTTTCCTTAAAGACATAATGCTTTTGAACAGTACAGTATAGTGTTTATTTTTTATATGCACTGGGAAACATAATTTTTTATTTGCACTGGGAAACAAAAAAATAATAATAATTTGACTTAGTTTATTGAGATAATCACTTTATTGAGGCGGTCTGGAACAAAACCCACAAGACCTCTGAAGTTTATCTCTACTGTACTATATACATAAAAGTTGCTAAGAGAGTAGATCTTAATTCCTTACCATACATGCATAAAAAAACAGTGGCAACTATATGAGATAGTAGATGTATTAACATTTTTATGTAGATTATATTGCAATACAGATGTATGCCAATTTATCAAATTGTACAAAATTTACACAATGTTGAAAGTTTGCAATGTTATAAGAAACCATTTCTTATATTTACAAATTATAATATGTCGATTATTTTTCAATAAAGCTGGAAAAAACTTTTTGTAGAATTAATCTATTTTTCAAAAAAGGAAGTAAGGAAGTAGAAACTGCAACTAACTCTGAAATAATAGAATATAAAATCCATTTTAGTTATATACACTGTGACAAAAACTATTAGTTTACAATGAAGGAGTACTTATGAAGCATGAAGGATGGTCTATAAATAAGGCTGAAAGAGCAAAGTTTTAAGGTTTAAATTTAAAATCTTCTTTTGAAATACTAAACTCACCACCCATTTTTCCAAACATAAATGTCTTAACTGCATGAATCTATTTCATACAACTCTATAATCTAGTTTCATAAGAAAGCAGCATGTAAATCTTGAATAAGACAGACTTGCTTAGGTTTCTTTATGTTCAACAGGAAAGGATACTTCCCTAAAAAGAAGAAAAATCAGCATATTTATTATGATAATTATTATTCATAATGAGATTCATATTGAATTAGGGAATATATATCCTCAATACAATGCCTCAATATAAATGAATATTATCATTTTGAACAATTTAATTACTATTATTAGAATTATTAAAAGTATAAAAATAGCTATCATTTTAGCATGGAATATGAGACTCTCATGCTCCATGCTTCATTACATCCACACAACAACTCTGCATAATAAGTATTATCATCACCATTTCATGGGTGAAAAACTGAGGCTAACACATTTAGATAACTGGTTTATGATTACATGGCTAGTAAAGATGCATCACACTAATTTAGGCTTTATGATTTCAGAATTGTACTCTTTCCACTGCACATTCTATTACTCTGTAAATACTTGGCTTGTTTTCATTTAGTTCTTTAATTTTATTCATGTGGTGATGGCTTAAAGCTTCATTTAAAGGAAGCTTAAAAAATTCATTTAACCAAAAGCTCCCAAGAATTAAAAATGTCATGGATCTAATGTAGACATGGATATCATTAGTTAATGGGTAACTATATATTTTCCACTCTAGTGAGATAACAGAGTATTTTTCTAAGTTTTAGTCTCTGAGTGTTCAAAAGGACTTTGTTAAAATAGAAATATTTAGACAAAGGTGATCAAAAGTCTGGATCAGGTCACCTTAAGATAAATATTAGGAAACTGAGGAAACAAATGGAGATTTGAACACTGAGCTATGATATAATGAATGGTTTAAAGTATTTAGTAGAGCATAGAAAAGCCCTTTAAAGCCTGGTCTTAGCCTAGCATTGCAGCTTCTGGGATATCTGTCTATCTATCATCTACCTATCTATCTATCTATCTATCTAGATATAAATTTGAAAACTTTTTTAACTAAAAGATTTTGAGAAATAGAACATAATTAGCACCATAGAAGATCTGTTTATGATAACAACCTAGCCCCTCCTCCCAGTTTGTTAATATTCTCTCTTATTTAATGTAACATTGTGCAAATATACCACTACTGATCTGCCATTATGAATGAAATAACTATAATCATCTGTTTGCATATCCTGGTGAAAATATTCATTTAGTTCCATGTTGTATTTCTAGGAATGGACCAAATTTTTTTTTTTAATTTTTAAGTTTTCTAAATATTGTCCAATTTACCTCATATGTTTTTATTATGTGCACTGTCATTCCTTCACATTCTTGCAAGACATTTTCACTGTTTCCCAATATGGTAAGTGTGTAATAGTATGTCATTCTAGGTTTTAATTTATTTTTAATTTAATTTAATTTAATTCCAGATTCATAATAAAGATAAACAGTTTTTATATATGAGTGGCCATTTGGATTACCCTTTCTGTAAAGTACATGCTCAAATCTTTTGATATCTTAACATTGTGTCATACTGACTTCTTTAATAGTAGATTTTCTGAATGAACTTTTAGCTGTGTAGGTCTTCTCTATCTTATTTTGAACTTGTTTTCATTTCAAAATATTTATATTTATTTTCATAATCTGCTTTTATTTTGCTTTGTCTATTATCTATCTATCTATCTATCTATCTATCTATCTATTTGCAAGCAAGAGAGAGCGAGCAAGTGAGAGCGCAGGGAGGGATAGAAAAAGAAGGGAAAAGAATCTTAAGCAGGCTCCAGGCTCAGCACAGAGCCCAACTCTGGGCTCTATTTCACAACCCTGACATCATGACCTGAGCCAAAATGAAAGAAATAAAATAAAATTAAGGTGTTAAAAAAAAAAGGAAAAAGAATTGGAGGTTTAATTAAGTGAGCCACCCAGGCACCCCTCTGGTATCTTAAAATAGCTGTCATGTCTTTAAAGTTCTGGAGTATCCATTTAATTCATTTATAAAATCTTTCTCAATATCATTTTTAGTTTCAGTTTTTTGTTCAATTTTCTTTCCCTCTCATTTCTTTGAGCAGAGTAATCAAGCCATTTTACAATCTTTATTGATCATTTTAACATCATACTTAATCCCATTTTGTCTATCAAATCTTGTTAATGGTTTTTCTTTGTGTGCTTTGTTACATTTTGCTATGTTCAAGACATTATATTTGAAACTCTTATTGAGTAGGGATAATTAAGAGCTATAATAATGGTATGGTCCTCCTTGGCAGGATTTTCTCTTATATCTGAGACTCTACAAGACAATCATATTCCAAATTCAGTGATTGACTTTCTCAGTTTACACAGAAGGCAAGGTAGGCTATAGTCTTATTTCTGCTTCTCCTTGTGCTTTGGGGATCTCAACTTAAATTTGGGTTGTACCAAAGTCCTCAAATTTGATTGCTGCTGGATTTTGAATTTTGTTTCTCTAGTATCAAGTGTCTATTAAAAACACAGCTCAGTGTGTTTTAGCAGTTTCAAATGGTCTCATAGCTAAAATGGCTTCAGGCATATATCTCTAGACTCTCATTGTGTTTCGTATTTTGGCCCAGTAATCCCTCACTTATTTTTATAATCATTCTGATATTTTTAACTTTAAAAGCTATTTTGACTGGATTTTTAAGTTGTCTTAAGTAGGAGTTTTTAGATCACCATTACTAGAAGCAACAACAAATATACATGAAAATATCTGCAGTAGTTTATCACATCTTTATGGCTTTGAACTTCCATAAGCCGAGGCATCCTTCTCTAATCACTTAGGCAAACTCCAATTTACCCTTTAAAACAACACAAGAATTGCTTCTTTTAAGAACATGTTCAGGGATGACTCTTCCCCACTGTTCTTACCAACATTCCCACACACTCTTTGCTACCCACACCTTGTTTATGAACTTTCATTAGGTATATCAGCATCACCAGAATTTTGCTCTATTGTATTTTTGTCCTTTAGAGCTTTAATTAAATATTAATTCCATAGAAAGTCTGTCCCTTTTCTTTCAAACCTGGGTTAGTTATTTCTTCTCATTCTTTGTCAGAAGTTACTTTATTAGAGAAACTTACAGCTGTATTGTGACTTTGGAGCCTTTACAGTTTTTTGACTGGAAAAATCACCCATCCCTGAGATTTTTATGCCGCTTCCTAGCTGATATTATTCAGAAATCTGTTCAAAACAGACTTTTTCAGGGAGGCCCTTTCGGACCACTCAGTTACAAAACCTCTTCTCAATCACTGCTCTTTTTAAAATGTGCTTATTTAGTTCAAATATGCATCACTATTAAAGAAAAACCAGTACGATTTTTTTCTTTTTAAAGTTGGCTTACCTATTATCTATCTCTCCCATTAAAATGATTCCTCTGGGCTGGGGTTTTGTTGTGCTCATCTTGGGCCAGGCACTCAATAAATTGTCTCTGAATGATTGAATTGTTTGACTCCCTTGCTAGATTCTCAACTTCATGAGGCCAAGGATTGTTCTATTCAGTCCTTCTTTATCCTCAATGTCTGTTATATTGCAGTCACTTACGTGACTAATGGGGAAAATCACAGAAAGAAAGAGTTAAAACTACAGAAAAACCCCGTAGGTTCAATAACACAAAGCTTTCTAAAATTATTTAGCCCAAGAATTGAATACTGGCTGCACTTTTGATTTTTTTTAAATGGTATTGAATTTTATTTAAATGGAAATACTTGAATGGTAGAATAATAAAAAAAAATTATAAAAGCAACTTGCTCCTTAAAGTAAGAATTATATAGGGCATCTCTTCTAGAGGCAAAATTTTCAAATGTCAAACATCTGAAAGCATAGAAGGAGAAGTAAGAGTGTGAATTGTACTTCAATGCTCTTTTCTTTATATTCAGAAAACAGCTTCATTCACACCTTTCCAATTTTTTCAACTCTTTTGACAAAGCCTTCAGAGGAGTTACTGCTGATGACAACCATCACAGCCTGACAGGAGAAATTTTATAAAGAAAAATAATAGCATGTTTTTCCCAAACTGTTAAGGATATGGTGAAGCTCTGTCGGATTCAAAGGAGGAATGTGCAATTCCATGCTATATATAATAATAACTTATTTTAATAGTGGCTTTGCAATTTTTCAGATATATCCATTTACTGAAACCACTATCAAATAAACAAAAACAAACAAATTAACAGGGGTTTGAGACAGGAATTATCTAATCTAAAAATAGCACATGTTCACAGAATACACAACACATATCCCAAGTACTACTATAGGTTTCAACTAATAGTCAAAACAATAGTAAACATGATTCAGACCCTACCAGTCAAATCATAAATGGGACCTTAACTGTAAATCCTTATCTTTAGATCAAAGCGGGTAATTGGGTGCTGAAGATACATTATAGAACTAATATGTTATAGAACTCCTCTGAAATGAGTCATTTATTCCATCACTTTTCCTGCACAGCTGCTGACCCATGTTTTGGTTCCTGGAAATAGCTGCTACCCGGTCATACTTCTTAAAAGCACATATATTGATAACTCTACTCATTCCTCCATTCCTCTGTGACTGTCACTGTGTTAAAATGTGGAGTCAGCTGACTCACTTGTGGTGGTAATAAAGTAGATGAGTTTTCAAAGTATTTTGTTATTTCTAAAAATGCAAAAACCAAATTACATTGAAATCATAAGGGGTGTTTCAGGGAGAGCTGTAGGATGTGGTTTCTTGTGCAATCCACAGAGATTAGCTCCAACACATATTTAAACTCTCCTCTAGGAGCAACCTTAGTGGTAAAACAAGAAGATAAGCAGATGTATACACACCCTGGCACAAAATGATCACTTATGTTTGGCTTCCTAGTCTCCTCGTGTTACTTATTTATCTTAACTTCTCTCTGAAATCAGGGAACACAGAATCTCAATCAGTTGACATTTTTCTACTGAATTACCCAATAGTCTGATCATACCCCTAAGACTTTTTTAAATTAGTTCACTCATAATCCCAAATCTGCTTTGCTTCATCTTAGTACACTGTAATTTGATTTCAAAATGAGGACAGTTGTCAGTAATGCCACATTCATTAATCTATTTTACAATTCCATGTACTTAGAACTATGAAAATATGTTAATAACATCCATTCCAATAAGCCACCCTAAATTTATTATCATGAAACAAGACCTCAAGAAAAAGAATTCAAAATCATCCATGTATTTGCAATTTATTTCAATAAAGCCTTTATCAATAGACTTCCCTGTGCACATGGTGGTCAAATTGCTGGTGAAAACCACCAGATCTATTACAAGCTTTCTCATGGCTTCTAGGTAACCCAAGTGAGCCTTTATTGATACTGGGAAGGGATAAAGCAGGGAAGGGATAAACAGTGATGTAAGAATTGGCTAGACAAAAGTAATGACTCTCATTACAAAGTGAGTATTTTAAAGCAAAAGAGCCTGTTGGGAATATTGTTTTATAAAATAGTGGTTTTTTTAATTAACCTTTAAAAATTCAATTAGTTAGCATATAGTGTACCATTAGTTTCAAATGTAGATTTCAGTTATTCATCCATAGCATATAATAGCTAATGCTCAGTACTTACTGTTATAGCTTCTTGAAAGCAGAATTTTAACCCACTGAGCCACCCAGGCGCCCTTGAAAGCAGAATTTTAGATCACATTTTCTGATTACTTCCATGTAGTACAAAACTTTCCTGCTAGCAACCTTTAAAACATACTGTTTGTTAGAGGAATTTCTTTAATAATAAATAAATAGGAATTTATTTAAATTTATAAATATATAAAATAAATATGAATTTATTTAAATTTATTTAAATATTGCACACTGTTTCATTGTTCATAAATAAGGTGATGATATTATAGCCATTAGTTGGTAGCACTGATATATCACTTTCTTTTTACTTCTCAGTGCATTCTCTTTGCACAAAATAGATATATATTTTAAAAGAATCTGAATCTGTGGCAAACTTTTAAAAAACCCTATACAGTAAAGTTTATCATTTTAAGTAATCTCAATTATCTTCCTCAATTGTGATAGTATATCCTTCTATCTAGGCCAGATATTGTATGAGGGATTTGAAGAGACATACTTTTCTAAATTTCACTTTTCTCATCTGCAAAATGCTGATCATGATCCTACAATAAAATACACTTACAATTTTTTGATGAAAATTTATTTATTTTAAGATTTTATTTATTTATCAGAGAGAGTGGGCAAGAGAGCAAGCACAGGCAGACAGAATGGCAGGCAGAGGCAGAGGTAGAAGCAGGCTCCCGGCCGAGCAAGGAGCCCGATGTGGGGCTCGATCCCAGGACGCTGGGATCATGACCTGAGCCAAAGGCAGCTGCTTAACCAACTGAGCCACCCAGGCGTCCCTTTTGATGAAAATTTAATCTGTATAAACAATATATTTGCTGTAATGCGTGGTTCATGGAAAACATCTTATTTAATTATAAGCAACAACAGTATTAGAAATTAAGTAAGTGTGTCTATAATATTTAAAGTTTTAACACATAATTCCAGTGCTTTGCCTTATTTTCTCAAATCCCTTTACCACTTTCACTGACAGAGTCAAATGTACTTTTTCTACTAGTAGCCAGCTCTTTGTCTTTTGTCAGAAAGATGCCCTTGTGAATTATTTATAATAGAGATATTAGCAATAATAATAATAATAATAAATAGCAATGAAAATGTTAAAAAATGTTTTCTCAACTAATTAGGGTTCTTAGACATCAGTTAGAGGAACCACCTCTGGAAAGCAAATTAATCTGCAGGACATTCCCAGAATTAACAAGTCAGTCAGATACAGGGTTGTACATAGACTGAAAGGTGAAGCAAAAGGACTAGGTTTGGAAAATAGGAAAGGACAGTGAAAAAAATGATCAAATTTTTGGGCAAAATAAATCCTTAGGTGTCCTTTCAATGGAGTCCTGGGCATTATGTAGCAGAAATTCTGGAGATTATCTCAATCCATTGGAGTCACCCCGTTTATTAGCTTGCTATTGACAAAGTTATTTACAAACTGTAGAGCAAGAGGTTATAACGTAGAAAACTGATGGTAATGCACAAGATTCTTGTTAACAATAATGCAAGTTAGTGATTTTTCATTAGAAAACATAAATGCTATATCCCAAATTATGGGCCCAGAGCACTTCTGCTGCACAACTCTGCTTATATCCCAAATAACCATGTGAACTAGTTTTAATATCTGCTTCTCTTATTAATTTTTGAATAAAAATTCTTGACACAAGTATTTTATAATTGTGTGATAATCATGCATTTAATTTCTTGGAGAACAAAACACACTTTAGCATAACTATGTTCTTTCACAGAACCAGCCTTGATAACACACTTCTATATGTTAGAAATGATGTAATAAATGTAGAATATTGGGCACTCGTTTGGTATTCTTTGCCATGTTTTGCACTATCTAAAAAGAGATCAGTGAACTTGGACTGGAGGTAGTAGACATGGAAGAAAATAAAATATTACAGAGAAGAATACTCTGTGGTCCACAACCTAAATGGGCTGGGATTCCCATCATTTGGATCCCTGTAGCTTTACAAAAGTCAAATAAATTTTTGTGTCTCCTATTAAAGTTGATTCCCCAGTACTTTTTCAAACATCTCTTGTAAAGTATTGTTTCCCAGAAAGAGAGGGATTTTGCACATGTATCTGCCTTTGTCTCTGGTCATGATCTCAGTCAGGATCCTGGGATCGAGCTCCATATCGGGCTTCCTGCTCATTAGGGAGTATACTTCACAGTCTCTCTCTGCAGCTACCTCCCCCTGCCTCACTCATGCTCTCTCACTCAAATAAATAAATACAATCTTTAATTTTTTAATTAAAAATAAGATAAATAAAATAAAATAAAAGTCTGGTCTTACTACCCCACTTAGCTCCCTTTTTTTTTGAGTTGTATTTAAAGCAGCATGAGAGAAGATGAGGCTTTAAAAAAAAAAAGGAAATAATTGAGTTTCGTTAGGATTTAAGATCTTGTCTGCTAGACAAAAACTTTGGCTTTGTTAACATGTGAAAATTACAAAAGAGAATAAGAAAGAATTCTAATAATTTTTGTAGAAATTAAAAATTTCCTCCAACACAATTACATACAGACCCATTAAGTAAATTCATTCCAATGTCCCAAACCAACCTTTTCTAATAGTAATGCATCTGTGTAAACAGGGTCAACCCAAGGAATAAATAAATATTATTATTTTTTTCCTGTCTCTTCCACAGTCACATCTGGGTATATTGGTAGCAAGCCAATTATCTATCTTATAAGACATGATATCATAAGGAAGTGTATTCTGTCCATTTGGAACAACTGAAAATGATTGTAATTTTATCTTGGTGCAGTAACTTGAGATGGCACAGTGTGGGTTATGAATATATATATATTTTTTTTTACTGGGAAGAAGAGATTATAGAGATATTGGTTATCCAAGAGAGACTGACAGGTGTTGATAGTTGCCAGGTCAATATCCATCTACTTTTTCCTTTAATATCAGAAAGCACTGAGGGATTGACAACAAGGAAACTTAAAACAACATCAAATATTTTATTGTCTCTTTTCTAGTGATATTGTAACCATACGACAAAGTATCAGTCGTATAAGCTATCATGCTCTTTTACCTCTTTCTGCCAGAAATGTGGGCTTAATAGTGAGAACTCCAATAGCAATTTTTGCAACTGTGAATAAAAAGCCATGAAAACCTCTAAGATAGTTCACTTGACTTTCTTAAGACTCTGAACCAACACCAGAAAACACTCTCTGTAGTCTTCTTGTTAAATGAAAAAATATGGTTAACCACTTTTGAAAGTCTACTACATACAGCAAAATGTAAATCTTAATTGAAATATGTCCTCTCAGCTGTGCTTAAGCAACTGAGTCCTGAGCTTTTCAGGTTTTCAGTCTGAAAGAGTACACCTCTGGTGCTCTGAAAGGGAAGAGAAAGGACACCCTGTTCTCCATATAAATTAAAGAAGAGAAATCTGTGCATTTAAGTGGGCCATATAAAATTTATCAAGCAATTATCTCCTAACTCCTTCCTATCCAAATTACCTGATATGCTCTCCCTACTCCTTTATTCCACGTTACTGCCTTTTCCAGGATTCTGTCTCACATCACAACATGTCTTCTGTTATTTCCTTCTTGCAAGCTAGTTTTGTTTTCTCCATCTAAAAAAAATCAACAATCATTGTGTATTTCAATTCCCACTTTCCTCAAATGCATTGATTCTTCTTATCTATTACTCTTTCCTCATACTCAGTGTCTTTGTCTTTTTGTGGCTTGTACTTTGCTTTTCCCCATCCTTTACTGCCATTATATAATCAAATCTAATAACTTCTTAGAGAAAGTTAAAAATTCCTGCATAGCCACACGTGAACACAAAGTCACTGATTTTTAGCAAACCTATAAGATAGTCAGACATCCATTCAATTTCTTTTTTTTAAGGTTTTATTTATTTATTTGACAGAGAGAGATGACAAGCATGCAGAGAGGCAGGCAGAGAGAGAGGAGGAAGCAGGCTCCCTGCTGAGCAGAGAGCCCGATTTGGGGCTCGGTCCCAGGACCCTGGGATCATGACCTGAGCCAAAGACAGTGGCTTAACCCACTGAGCCACCCAGGCGTCCCTCCATTCAATTTCTTAACTGAGTCTCAAATGCATCCTGAGTTCTAACCTAAACCTAAGTTCTACTTCTTACACGTTGTTATATGACCAAATTCTTTCAGTTCAGTATTTTGTAACATTTCAATATTAATCAATTGATGCTTTGTCTGTGTATTTCTATGAAAATAATTGGAATACTGTAGATTTATTGATATATTTATAGATTTATAATCAAAGTTTCATCAGTTGAAGTTTTTGGAAATTTCAGATATAATGATTAACCTAAAATGATACTGCCTCAAATCCCTCTGATATCAAGGCCCAACACCTGATTATAGCCAAACCTGTGGTGGATAATTCCATGGGAAATTGCAGTTACTTAACACTGATAGCACCTCATGTTCTCTCTCTCATTTTAGAATGTGTCCAACACAACCCCAAAGTGTAGGAGAGTTAATGTCCTCTGAGGACAGCTCTCAGTGAAGTGGAAATAAGAACCATAGATAAAATTGTCAGTTTTCAATTCTTCATGAGGACAACCTAAAGAAGTTTCTCAGGACCTTTCAGTAAAAGCAAGCCTTCATTTTCTTTCAACAACAATTATATCAACAATGTACCTCTTTGACAAAGTTGCTTCTTCACTGTATCACTTTCCCATTCTTTTCTGCCTTGGATAATCTCCCAGATAAACTAACTGTACTCAAATCCTTTGTCCTACTCTTTGCCCTCGGATAGAAACACCTCAGTGAGCTCTGTGTCTACAATCCTGTCCTTTGCAGTACTGTCCTTGATAAACAGACATTGTGCGCTTTCTTGCTCAGAATTACCTTGGAGGACTTTTTTCTCCAGAAGAGCAGCTCTGAACTCTGGAGTCAGGAAAGCCAGAGCAGCGTCAGCACAGGGTAAATCCATCATGCTCTGCTAGGCCCAGAAATGCTGAGATAAGGATAAATAGGAAATGCGCATGGGATCAGTCAGTAGAGGTTGGGATTAGGCTTTGGCATTGGTCCTGCCTAGCGCCTGCCTTCCCTCCACACCAGTTCTGATGCTCTGGGACGGGGCACACCGTGGCAGGTCTCCAGACATTTTTGGGTTTCCTTACAGTGTGTTTCCTCACTACCTGACTGCCCATCCTCAGATGTGGGATGCCTCATAGAGCCCAGCAGGGGCTTTGGAGTCTTTGTTGTGTGTTTTTTTTTTTTTTTTCTTTCACTGTTCGGCTTCCTTTTGAATGGGGTTGATGCTTTCTAATGTGGGGGGCAAGAGGGAAGTGTATCCAGTCCATTTGATGGCAGATGCACTGTGAGTGATTTCTCACCAGCTCCCAGAGCACCGAGCTTGCTCTTTCTGCCGTTGGGTAAATGTAAACTTGGAGTCCACTGCTCTGAGCGATTTCCCAGGTTGCTGCTAGGCGGTCAGTTTTAGCTGATTGAGGAGACAGCAGTAGTTGGTACTGGGGAGGTACTTGGGAGGGAGAATGAGGCAGGCAGAGAAGAGGGGGATTCGTGTATGAACGGTAGGACAGGGCAAGAGAGAGGAGGGGGTTAGAGAATGGGAGAAGAAGGGCACGAATGGGAGAGCCCAAGGAACGTGGTGGAAACATGCAGTTGTACCCACACTGACCTAAAATAGCTCCATCCCCTTGCCTGGGCCCTGTGGCCCGGGCGAGGCTGTGTCGGTGGCTTCTATGACCTCCCCGCTCCTCACCCCTCGCACCTGGGGCCTGCTGCACAGTTTGTCCCGAAAATTGATGGCGTGCAGGTGCAGGTGCCTGAGCGCTGTAAGGCATGGGGGGCGGTGGGGGTGGCAGGTTTTAACTTTGGGAATTACACTTCTCTAATTGTCTCTACTAGCCCTCTCTGGACTAGAGAGATTTTGGAGAGAATTGCCACGGAATTTAACCAGTTACAGTTTCATGCTGTTCAGAGAAAAGGCATGCCTCTTCTGGACAAAGTAAGACCAGTAAGTATTGGTTTCGATTTTCAATTTGCTGTTTGCGAATTTCCTGGATGATTTTTGTTTGACCTAGCATTGCCCCTGATAATTGCTACTTTACAGGATTTTGAAGCTAGCTTTGAATTTTTTTTTTCAGTATCTCCTGCTTGGGACCCTTCTTCCATTATGTCACACTAGATAGATTTTGTGTAAAGACACAAGCGTAGTCTCCAAACTATGCAAGTAAAATTAATTCTGAATTTCATGTAACTTGACACATCATATGATGTAGTCAGAGTTCATTTATCCAAAGCCCTTGACTGGGTTTAAATGCACGTTTGTCAGATTTACTCCGTAGCTTAAGAGGCAAATAACTTTTTGTCATTCCGTAATTGTCTAAACTTCACTTTGATGAAGCCGACTTACTTTCAAAGAAATCATACGGAGGGGACGCCTCAGTGGCTCGGTCAGTTAAGCCACTGCCTCTGGCTTAGGTCATGATCCCAGGGTCCTGGGATCAAGTCCCACCTTGGGCTCCTTGTTTGGCAGGAAGCCTGCTTCTCTTTCTGCCTATGCCTCCTTATGTGCTTGTGCTCTCTCTCGACAAATAAATAAATAAAAACCTTTAAAAAAGAAAGAAAGAAATAAAGCAATCATGGGGAGAAGAGATTCATTGTTATTCTCTAGGAAATGTTGGGATTTTAATCTTACATATATTCTGGTAGAATTAGAGGCTCGATTTATATATATAACACATATGTATATAAATTATACACATATATTTGAGCTTTTAGAAACTGTTGTGCCTGGACCTTCTTTCCTGGTCTCTCTGTTCTTGCAGCGTATAGCCCACATTACAGCCATGCTGCAGCAGTCCCTGGGAGGCCTGTTGCTAGAAGGGCTTCAGACTTCCAATGTGGACATCATACGGCACTGCCTCTGAACTTAAGCTACATTTGACAAGACACGGGATGCAGAGGCGTTAGTTGGTCAAGTACTGGTGAAACCGTACATGGATGAGGTTTATGCCCCCATGCACCTCATTCCACAAACACAGAGCATCTAATCTGGCTTCGTTTCTTGACTGGGTGCGAGAGAGCTCAGGGCTCTTCCTTGAAGATGCTCTTAGTTCCTGCTCTTCTGGATGTAAGAAAAGGTTGGTCCCGCTTGGATCCAATCAGCATGGCAGGAATCAGGCATACGCCCGTTTCTCTTCCAGTGATGCCATAACTCAGGGATCATCTTAATTTAGTAGGGGTGAGGGACTTGCCTAGGAAGAAGGTACGGATCAGAACATTTTCAGGTCAATTTCCATTTCCATAAGTTATACGTTAATGAAGTTGCCGAAAAGCGTGACCCCACCAAGGCGCCCATGCCCACTGGAGGAGCTGGAAGACAGCTCTGTGCGCAGGGAAAGTCTGTGAGGGGAGGCGTCTTCGCAGAATTGATGTGGTTTAAGTCTTGAAGACCATGGGGGAGTTTGCCAGGCTAGGAAGGTGGGAGGGAGGGAATATTCAAAGATAAAGGGCTTTGAAGGGCGAGTTAGCAGGGTAGTACCTTAAGTCCGGAACTTGGTTACCCAGTGTTCTTGACCTATAAGGATACAGTTAAATACAGGGAGTCAGTGTATCCTGCCTCTGAGCGGCCGGAGTATGGGCTGCACCATGTGAGGCCGCCAGCAATCAGCAACTTTCAACTTAGAGAGCGTTGGTTTCATCTAGTTCAGGCTGACAGAAGTCATGAAGCCAGTCTCAGCGTTTGAGGGCTTTCTTCCAGTCACCTGCCAGTGCGAGTGCTCTTTCTGTCCAGTAAGTATAAAGCTACCCACCATGACTTCAGGATGAAAGGCTTCCAGTTTTAAAACGAGACAGTATCCCAGTGATAGAAGTGAAATTGAAGGATTAATTTCAGTAATCTTCTCAGCTTCATTAAGACTACTAAAAGTAAATGATCTGTCAGTTCTTTGTATGTATCCTATTACAGTTCATAGCTCTCTCTGTGGGGGTGAAATAGATTACATTATTCTTTGTCACTAAGTGAAAATATTTTAGTTGTTTAATTTATGCCCTTTTCATTGAACTGAATCTAATATGCTAAATTAGGGAAGTAATTTATGTTTCCGTGTCATTAAGTGAACTGTGGCCACGTTTGTATTTTAAGTTTGTATGCTTGTCATTCACCTCCTGCAACTCAGCCTCACCCAAAAAAATAAAATACTAAAGCAAAATAAGATGTGTTTTCTTCCATCACTTTCCATCTCAGCACTTTCCCTGTTCTGGAGACGGTAGAGGATAAGGCCAGGGTGAAGATGGTACAGAGTTGTTGTCTGCAGATACAGTATTTCACTTTTAAGCTCAGAAGGGAAGCAGATGAGTGTGTGTGATGTTTTAGCTTCAGGCAAGTCTCTGTCCCTCTGCCTCTGTGTCCCCCAGGGTTGGAGCAGTATTCCCAAATCCCGGGACCTAGATTTTCATGCCATTGTTACTTACCTCCTGTTTAGAAAGCATACTGAGTGGGGAGGAGGAAGGACGAAGTGCATTTTTAAGGTTTACACGATTCTTTTCTCTGTAGTGTATAGTTCATACTTCTCTTTTAGGTGCTTTAAAAACAAACAAAAACACAAACAAACAAACAAACAAATAAAATAAAACGCTCTTCCTTCTGCTAGGTGATTGTAGAGCAGATCGTTGAGTCTCATCCGGACGGCCTGAAGATCATGTATGCTAATAAGCTCCTGGAGTTTGTTCCTCACCACTGCCGCCTTCTTCAAGAGGTCACAGGAGGGGCCATCTCAAGGTGACGTAAAATGCTGTGTATGCACCTGAGCTCAGTTTATTGACCACCTGTCACCTCCTCATGTGCCGCTGATCCCTGGCTGTCCTGTCTGACCCGGGAACGTGGGAACATGTGCTCTTCCCTATTTGTTACCAGTGCTGTGAGGCAGGTGTCGCTTGACTGGGTTTACAGGGAAGGGAATGAAGAGTGGGGATGAATCTCAACGGTGACATTTGTGTGACTCCAGAGCCTCTGCTTTTCTCTTGTCTATACTTTCTCCTTAACCAGGATCAAAATCAGAATTGGTTTCCTTCCATTATTGTGATGTCATCATCGGTCTAGAAATACCAATTCATTTTAATTCAACACGTTTTATACTGATGGCAATTAAAGTCATGTTCGGTTTTCACTCCCTCTCTTATTTCATTTCCATGGCTTTCCAGTTCTGTTTCATGAATATCCCATTACCTTCCACCATCTCCGTCATCCCAGTCCAGACCTTTGTCGCCTTTTGTTCGAGGGTAGCGGGCTCTCCCCACCTGGTCTCCTAGCTCCACCTGTCCCTCTTCATTGCAGCCCTCAGCTGTCCCACCTGCCCAGGGCTCTGCAGCCTTCCTGAGTCGCTCGTGGCTTCTCATCGCCCACAGAGGAGCATCCAGTCTTCCTGCGCAACCTTTGACCCTTGGTGCTGGAGTCCTAGTGGTTCTCCGCTGTAGAACTTTTTACTGTGGAACTTTCCCCCATACCACTATGGTTCCTGGCCAGACAGGAGCGCTTGACCTTACCTAACACACCTGGTACAGAAGATCCCTGACTTCACCTTGGTTCAGTTTATGGTTTTTTGGCTTTTTATAATAGTGCAGAAGTGATATGCATTTAGTTTGGATCTTTTCCCAGGCTGGTGACCTACAGTAGGGTCCTCTTTTGTAATGCTGGGCAGGGGCAGCGAGCACAGCCCCCAGGCAAACCATGTGATCACGAAGGTCAGCAACCAACACACTTGAACCGTCCTGTTCTGGCTTTCAGTGCACTGTTCAGTAAGTTACATGAGATACCAGACATTTTATTGTGAAATAGGCTTTGTGTTAGAGGATTTTGCCCAATTGTGCAATACTGTAAGTTTCTCAACATATTTAAGTTAGGCGGGGCTAAGCTCTGATGTTCAGTCGCTTAGGTGTTTTCCATGCATTTTCAACTAAAGCGATTTCCAGCTGAACAATGGGTTTATTAGAATCTGAGGCCGTCATAAGCTGAGGAACATCTGTCTATACTGTGCGCCTCTGTGTTTTCCTTCATTGCTTCCTGTCTCATATCCCTTTGTCTTTCTGTTGATCTGTCACTCCACATGAAGCTCCAATCAAATACAACTTCTTTTTTTTTTAGGTTATTTATTTATTTACTTATTAGAGAAAGCATGAGCAGAGGGGGCGGCAAAGAGTGAAGCAGGCTCCCCACTGAGCAGGGAGCCCGATGTGGGACTCAATCCCAGGACCCTGAGATCATGACCTGAGCCACCCAAGTGCCCCCAGGCTATGGCTATTTCAAGAAAAAGTCCTATTTGTGAATTATTCATCTAGTGAAGATGAATTAAAATCAGAAAGTCAACTCTGCCACCTTTAAAAACCCAGGAACAAAAAAAAATTCCACGACCAGGTATAACCCTATCCACAATAAATCACTTTCAATCCAGTCCTAAAAACTAATACAGAGTAGGAAGTAAGCATTACAGAAAATTTTTTTTTTTCATTAATCAAGCTGGAAAATAATGGGCCTTACATGAATGCCCTTTAGGAAGACAGTTCTTATAGTTTTATGTTGATGGAAACTAATATTACATTCGAAATGCATGTTAAAACCATGACTGTAGATTAACTAACAATTTCAGTCGTCAGAAGATGAAAAATGGTCAAGAGTCACCCAAACTGAATCCTGGTTCCTCCTGGAAAATGTGTTCCTAAATATTTTCCCCCTGAACTACTGTGCTCTTTCTGTATCTTACACAGCAGACATTGCGATGCACAAACACATCCAGAAGGCCTTTGAGGGCTGACAGCCTGCTGGAACAATGAGGAATTCACCCGGGTTTCTGCCTTTCTGCCAGGCCCAGAAAGTTCTGGGTAACCCAGGTGACGTGTCATGAGAATACAAGTGTAGCTCACACCATACGTATTATCTCCTCAGGGTAGACACCAAAATCCATGTTCCTATATGAAAATCCGAGATGCGTACAGAAATCAAGAGTGATTCTGTCATCTTGAAAGAAAAACAGACTGTTGCGCTGCCACATGCCTCGTTTCTCCTCGAGTGACTGCAGGAAATAGTGATTGCAGTCAGAAATCTCAGAAAGAAAAATTGAGTAAGGGCAACACCTGAAGTTTATTCCTGAAAATACTTGGAGAACGACTGTGACCAATAAACCAGGGCTTATTGAGACTATGTCAATGAGCTTATACCATCCCATGTCCTGGTCAAACCCTCATGTCTGGGAGATGGAGGGACGTCTTCATCTTCCAGAGCTACTATTAGGGAAAAAGGTGGAGACAATACTGACTGAGTCCCTCCTTCAGCAGGAGAGCCAAAAACACCTTGCCCCTCCATAATCCCAAATGAAAATAAACATCTCGGGGCGCCTGGATGGTTTAAGCTTCTGCCTTTGGCTGGGATGGAGCCCCGCGTCGGGCTCTTTGCTCAGCGGGGAGCCCACTTCCCTCCTTCTCTCTCTGCCTGCCTCTCTGCCTACTTGTGATCTCTGTCTGTCAAATAAATAAAATAAATAAAATCTTTAAAAAAGAAAAGAAAAGAAACATCTCATTTTACTAGTGTGCAGCAGTGATTATGCAGGAGAAATTATTATTATTTTATTATTAGATGATATATTATTATTATTATTATTATTGTACTATATTGTTAACCTTTTGAATTTGGACACCTAAAATTTTTAATAAAATATGAAGGCCTTTTTTTTTTTAAGATTTTATTTATTTGAAAGACAGAGATCACATGTAGGCAGAGAGGCAGGCAGAGAGATGGGGAAGCAGGCTCCCCACTGAACAGAGAATCCGATGTGGGGCTTGATCCCAGGACCCTGGGATCATGACCTGGGCTGAAGGCAAGAGGCTTTAGCCCACTGAGCCACCCAGGCGCCCCATGAAGGCTTTTTTTTTTTTTTTAAAGATTTTACCAAGTAGGCAGAAAGGCAGGCAGAGAGAGAGAGAGAGGAGGAAGCAGGCTCCCCGCTGAGCAGAGAGCCCGATGTGGGACTCGATCCCAGGACCCTGAGATCATGACCTGAGCCAAAGGCAGCGAGCGGCTTAACACACTGAGCCACCCAGGCGCCCCATGAAGGCTTTTTTTAAAGAACAAAAACTTCAGACTATATCTTTATCCTATAAGTTCCCACTACAACTGGCTTCTGTCTTGGCCAACATTTAGCCATTCAGATAAAGTCCGTATTTAGTGCTTCGTGTGTATGCATGTGTAAAATAAGAGGACAGTCATAAATCTTTAAGATTGTGTATAATAACCATGAAATAAGGATTCTTGATACACAAGGTCTCGTCTGGGGAAAACAGCTGGAGAACAGTATGCAGTTTTCAAATGACGGAGGGGAAATATGCATTCGGTTATGAGAAAGGGAAGGAGAACAAGACCAAATATTAATAAAAGGGAAAAAAAGCTTTTTCTGCCATCTTTCCGTGCCACAGTAACAGTGTGAACAAATGTCCCACAGATGCCCTCAAGAACATTAACACTGCTGAAAGGGGGGGCGAAGGCCAGGTTCTTAGGAGGCCCTGCACCAAAGTCATCGTCCCGTTTCCTCACTGTGAATACGAAGCATGAGTACATTGGCAAATTTGAAATTATTGATGACCACAGAGCTGGGAAAACTGCTGTGAACCTCACGGGCAAGTTAAACAAGTGTGGCATGACCAGCCCTAGACTTGTATAACTGAAAGATCTAGAAAAGTGGCAGAATATTTCCATCCCCTCAGTTTGGTTTCACTGCATGGAAAAATTCTTCTGGCATCATGCACCATGAAGAAGGAAGAATCCAGGCAGGAGGGAACATCCTGGGATTCCTTTTTCCTAGAAATATAATATACATGGCACGTGAAATGCCTCAATGGGGGAAAAAAAAGGAAAATAAATTACAGTCAACTAATGTTTGACAAGGGTGCCAAACAATTCAATGGGGGTAAGAACAGTATTTTACTCCCAAGCAGCCACATGCAAATAATGAAACAGGAGTCCTGCCTCACACCATACAGAGAAAATAACCCCAAATGCATCAAAGACATAAATGTAAGCATTAAAATGATAAAGTTCGGGATGCCTGGGTAGCTCAGTTGGTTGGACGGCTGCCTTCTGCTCAGGTCATGATCCCGGAGTTCCCGGATCGAGTCCTGCATCAGGCTCCAAGCTCCACAGGGAGTCTGCTTCTCCCTCTGACCTTCTCCTTGCTCATGCTCTCTCTCATTGTCTCTTTCTCAAATAAATAAAATCTTTTAAAAAATAAAAATGAAGTAAAATGATAAAGTTTTCAGAAGAAAACACAAAGGTAAATGTTAGTGGTCTTGAATCTAACAACGGCTCCTCAGCCAAACACCAAAGTACAAGCAACTTAAAAAAAATAATAAACAAATAAATGGGACTCAACCAAAATATCCCAGTTTTGTGCTTCCAAGGACCCCATTGACAAAGTCAAAAGACAAGCCACTAAATGGGAGAAAATATTTGCAGGTCATATATAAGGAACATGCATTCAGACTGTGTGAAGAATTCTTACGACTCAAATAAAAAGACAACCAAGTTAAGAAATGAGCAAAGAGAGGCGCCTAGGTGGCTCAGCGGGTTAAGCTGCTGCCTTCGGCTCAGGTCTTGAGCTCGGAGTCCTGGGATCGAGCCCCGTATCAGGCTCTCTGCTCAGCAGGGAGCCTGCTTCTTCCTCTCTCTCTGCCTGCCTCTCTGCCTGCTTGTGATCTCTCTCAATAAATCTCTCTCAAATAAATAAATAAAATCTTTTAAAAAAATGAGCAAAGAACTTGAATACACATTTCTCCAATATTCAAATGTATACATTAATATATAAATGTATATATAAATATATTTTACATTACCATATATTTATATAAACATATTTATGTAAATATATTTACATTCTTAAATATGTATTTAAATATAAATAAAATATGAAATATATAATATATATTTAAAGATACATATAAGGTATATATAAAATATATGGGACAATAAGCACGTGAAAATATGCTCAACATCACTAATCATTCGGGAAATGCAAATCAAAACCATGGTGAGATACCACCTCCCACCCACGTGGATGGCTACTATCAAAAAACCCAAAAGCAGGTGTTGGAAGGAGGTGAAGAGCTGGAACCTGTAAATTGCTGGTGGGCTTGGAAAATGGCGCAGCCACATTAGAAATGGTTTAGTAGCTCCTCAAAATGCAGAACACAGAGTTGCCATATGACACACCAATATCACTCTTGTGTATAGAGCCAAGAAAAAAACTATGCTCACACAAAAACTTGTGCATGAAGGTTTAGGGTTTATTCGTAATAGCGAAAAGGTGAGAACAACCCAGATGTTCATCAACTGATGAAGAGATAAATAAAATGTGATCCATCCAGCCAGTGGAATATTATTCAGCCTTGAAAAGGAATAGAATTTTGATATGTGCCACGACACAGAGGAGCCTTGAAAACATTCTGCTGATTGAGAGAAGTCAGTCTCAGAAGACCACATATTGCATAATTTGATTTATATGGAATTTCCAGAATAGCTAAATCTACAGAGACCGAAAGTAGATTAGCGGTTGCCTAAGACTGGTGGTGATGGCTAAAGTTTTCTTTTGAGGATGATGAAAATGTGTAGGTAGTTCAGTATAGTATAGTTAACTATAGTGAAAGCCATTAAATTGTCCACATTAGATGGTGAGTGGTATGGCCTGTGAATTATATCTCAATTAAGCTGTCATCGAAAAATGCAAAGAACTTCTATATTTATCAAGTAGAAAAAGAATGAACTTGATTAAAAACATCAAAAATGGGGAAAATAAACAAAATAAGATGGGAGGAATAAAATCATGACTATTTATCATTAATTTAAATGTGTAAACTGACTTTTTCTATTAAAGCGCCTCTCAGGGGGTTACAGATCCACGCTGTTCAAGAAACATACTTAAAATGCAAAAGGGATTGAGAATGTATCAGGTGAGGAGATACCATGCAAAAGAGAAAGCCGGAATGGCAAAATTCATCGCAGACAAGTTGGGTCTAAAGTTATAGGTACTAAGATGAAGAGGGACATTTTTAAAGGCAGAGTTTGGAAAGAAGATGTAAAAGGTATAAGCAGGTATACATCTAAAAACATAATACCTAAAGACTCTAAAAATGCAATAACAAGGTAAAATTTTAGCTTTTCAAATGGGAGTATCTACTAGAAGGAGGGAAAAACAAGGACACACAGAAAATAGACATCCTGGGGCGCCTGGGTGGCTCAGTGGGATAAAGCCTCTGCCTTCGGCTCAGGTCATGATCCCAGGGTCCTGGGATCGAGCCCCACATTGGGCTCTCTGCTCCGCGGGGAGCCTGCTTCCTCCTCTCTCTCACTCTCTGCCTGCCTCTCTGCCTACTTATGATCTCTGTCTGTCAAATAAATAAATAAAATCTTTTAAAAAAAGAAAATAGACATCCTTATTTCCCTCGGAAAACATTTCTTTCTTACACCTAAGAAAAGCCATATTTGTAAAGATTAATGGCATACTAGGCAACAAAGGAAACCTTTACAAGCCTTCCAAATTAAAGATTTAAAGAACAGTTCTTTGATCACAATCCAGTAGAATCAGAATTAGATAACGTGGTAACAAAAAATTGAAACTACATACAAGTTAAGAAATACAGTCTTCAGTCAAAGAAGAAATCATAAGACGACTGAAGAAAATCTTGAAAGCAATGGAAAGGAGACTATTTCATACCAAAACTTACAGAAGACACCAGAAGTTATACTCTAAGGAGACTTTAGTGTCAAATGTCTTCAATTTCAAACATTTTTTTGAATAAAATAAACTACTCAGTTAAACCCATCAGAAAAGGGCAGCTCAATCAAAAGAAAGGAAGTAGTTATAATAAAGATAATTTTTTTAACTAATAAAAAATATGAGGGGCAAATAAACTCAAAGTTGTTTTTATGAAAGACTAATGAAATAATAAAAAAAAAAAACCTTCACATGCCCTATTAAGGATAAGAGAGGGGGAAGATAGGATGTGGGAGGAGGTGGGGAGAGAGGGAAGGGGGATGGGGAAAGGGGGGTTTCAGGGAGGAGGGGACAGAGAGAGAGAGAGAGTTGCAAAACAGATAAGGGTTGGGAACAGAGATATAAAAGCAAATGCATAATATAAAAGAATCACTAAACTGCAAGGCACTTTATACTAATCAATTTGATAACCTAGAAGAAACGATGATTTCCTAGGAAAACAAAATCATCCAAATGATTCAAGAATGGAAAATTCAGAAGATGAGTTCCAAGATCAGACAGGTTTGCAGCTGGATAACTGTCATTCTACTGTTAAATGGCAACAGGCAATTAAACAATAATAAGTCAATTCACTTGATGAAGTTGAGCACAATTTTAATACCCAAACCTGAGAGGGAGGAACGGGGAAGCTACTAACAAATCTGGCTTAGGACAGATTAGTTAACAGAAACTGAACTAATGTTAGCAAATAACAGAAGTCAGGCATCTATCAAAGGACTATATCCTGAGACCAACTTGGATTCATTCCAGGAAAATAAAGGGAGCTCAAGACCAGAAAATCAATAAGATTTACCTCATCACTAAATTAACTGTGAAAAAACTCTTAAGACCATAGCAATAAATGCATTTGATAAAAAAAAATAAAGGCACCTGATAAAAGGTGAGCAGCCATTCTTTATAAAAATGAAGATAAAAACAGAAGGACGTTATGCAGGAGGTATTATTAACCGGGAAGCACTAGATCAAGAGGTACATAAAATGAGCCCATATTTGTCAAACAGTGACAGAGCCCCATGCGTGTGTTGATAGAGGCGAATAAGCTCATGGATGAGCACCAGGCTGTCAACAGGTATTATAGGGACAAAGGCAGTGGTGAGGAGAGGAGAGTCTTAACAACAGGGAAGAAGGTAAAAGGAGGATTGCAGTTAAAAATTGTGCATGATACAAACACATGCAAATAAGACCGGATATTTTCCCGTATATAGTTTTTTAAAACCCTGCACACATTACTGGAACTACCAACTCTTGCTTTCAGCTCCGCAGTCCTCGCATGCTTTTCCAGTACCAGGATGCAGGGGTAGATCCTCCGTTGGTGAAATCCTATGTCATTGTACTCCTAAAGGGACAGGTGAAACAGCGCAGGGGCTGGAGGTCGGAAATCAGGCATCGCTGGGCCCACCCCAGCTCCCTGCTCGCCCAGCCCCCACTCTGAAGCAGCGGGCACTTGGAGCTGTTAAGAAGCAGGGATCTGAGCAGTTCTCTGGTTTCCCCTGGAGCCATCTGCATCCATCATATTTCCCACAGCTCTCCCCGAGTGTTGGTGCTGGCTCCCCCCGAGTGTTCCCTTAGCTCCTAGCACACCCTTCTTATGAGAGCACCTAGTACTCCCCGTCACAGTGCTCTGTCTGTCACATGCATCCATTGATCGACTTTGTGCTGGTTGAGGGCTGGAGCCCCCTCCTGTTAACTTCTCAAGTCCGTTTCTAATGCAGCAGCACCTGGCACTTAAGCACCCTGTCAGTACCTGCCAAATGAATGAAATGTACTCAAAACATAGTATGAAGTCTGCGTTTTGAAACTCCTTTTTGGAGCCGTTTGCTATCATTTCCCCAGGCAATTTAAAAAATTTCCAGCCTTGCTGCCAATAACCTGAAGGGGTAAAGGAATGCCGGCGTGCCCCATGGGACATGTCACTCTGGATGGTCCTTTGGCAGCAGGGACTTTGATAGCGCTCTTCCAAACCCAGCAGGATGGTGGAATGGGTACGTGGCTGAGTGCCTCCCGGGTCTGACCTGTGTGACGCCACCCGGTCCCTGCAGCTGCCCTCTGGAAGGTGTTGCTTTTGCGGCAGAGCCGGAGGGCACCAAGCAAGTGTCTGTCTCCAAAGTCCTGGGCATCACATCACAATGCCTTCCTGAGAAGCAGAATCAAGGACAGTTGCTGATCTTCATTCCTTCCCACCAAAGGTATCTCATACACCATTTTTGGAAGTTGGAGCCAGGGGGTGCCTGGGTGGCTCAGTCGGTTAAGTGTCTTTCTTCAGCTCAGGTCATGATTCCAGGGTCCTGGGATCGAGCCCCACACATTTGCCTCCCTGCTCAGCGGGGAGCCTGCTTCTCCTTCTCCCTCTGCCATTCCCCCCACTTGTACTTTCTGGCTCTCTGTGTGTCAAATAAGTGAATAAATTTTTTTTTTTTAAAGTTTGGGCCATACTCTTTAGCCATTCTACTTTCCCTGGGGTAATTTGCCACCTCCCTGAATTTACCTGAATCTTTCCCCAAATCTACTTATCTTCCAGCCTTCTTGACCATAATGAGTCTATAAATTTTCAATAGACAGTGTGAACTTACACTTGCTAATATTTGCATAACATGCACCTCTTTCAATCTCAAAGAAAAGCTTCGCACCGCAATGGTCTCTAATCTCCAATTAGGTTCTATTCCGGGATCCCACTGGAATTCTACACGCCTGTCCCCTAAGATCCCATAAATTGTGGTCCAGTTTCCCAGCCAGCCAAGGAAAGCACATGGGAAATCTTGCTGAAGTATGAGTAAGAGCCAACGAAAGGGAACATATTTATCTGCCTCGAATGCTGGGACCTAAGGAAAGCAAGTTTTATTACAGACAAATCAGGAAGGAGGTGCAGATTGCTTTTTATGTCACTCTGGAGTGGAGGTCTGCCATTGATCATTAAGGCCATTTCCTGCAATGCACTCACCAAAGTGATACTCACTTCGGAGTGGACAAAACTTAGGAAATGGCCAAGGGGGGCTCTGCTTACACTTTACACTCTCAGCATTTATCTGTATTATTTTCTTTAGAGGGCAGTAGAGAGACTTGAGACCACATTGAAAAAGCAAAGCTTGTCATCCTGTGGCCTTGGGTCAAGAATAGAGATAGTGCTGCTCATGTCAGTTTCAACCTCCAGTGGCCAAGGGTTTGATCTGATGCTCTTTCAAGTTTTCACCATAGCCTTTCTCAAGCTCAATGGCCAATAATCCCACAGGAGGAGATTTTAGGGCCCTCTCAAACTTCTGTTTTGCTATCTCTCCCCAGCCTGCTTCCTCTGCAAAAGTCACCACTTTGCCTGTGCATCTACCACCTCTTAGAGCCTTTGGAATCAGCCACGAATTGCAGTGCTGATTCCTTCCATGACCACATATTGTTTACAGGAAAACTCTTCTTCGTTATGCCTTGCCAGTCAGAGTGACGGTTTCATCCGCAACCTGGACCAGGTTCGGGAATGTTCTACACATAAATGTGAGCAACTGTCTTCTGTATTGAGAGACATGTACATTCTGTAAATGGACTCTATTGAAAAACCAATACATAGGGTACACTTATGTCCTGACCCAGCTGGAAGGAGGCACTTTATTTCCATCTTTCAGAAAATTGGTGTAACACATTGATTTTCATAACAAAGAAAGCAGTTTTGTGTCCTCTACCAAAAGACTGTCATAGTAAGCAATAAATTGCCTCTTTGGAGTGAATAAATTAATAAGATATTTTCTAAATTTCAAAATAACAAAGACAGAACGATGTCTGTAATGCTAAGTGCATCCCCTTAGTTGCAGGACATTGTGTCATGGACCACCTGAGCAATGACACATGGCGGCCGGTAGTCTCATTCACCTGGCAACCTGTTAAAAGAAAGTCTTGCACATGACAAGCTTTGAATAAGACACTGACAAGATGGCCAGGAAGCCAGCCTTAGCTGGCTTTTTCAGGTTTCCAGACATCTAATCAACCTACCTCACCAACTCATCACCATGCTTACTGGAGTAAACCCAATCTCTTCCTTCCCCCCTGGAGATGGGAGAAGAGCCACTCACACGTTTGCATGGAATTCTCATTCCCCCTCGCTCTTTCCCCACATGGCGCTGTCCGCGAAATAAATAAACAAATCTTTATGTCACCCGGAAGTTCCTGGGTCAAATTACACAACTCGGACAATTTTGGGTCACTACAGCCTTTTGTTTTTCTCTCCACCTTAAGCCTTCTGGGTGACCAACAGCTATCTAAAACTCATGTTGCTGCCATATGCTGTTGTTCTGCTTCATCTTCCCAGTAAAGTTCAGTATTTTTCCCTAAAGTTTGGTTTATCAGTATCTCCAGCATCTATCTCCAGCTAGGGTCATGATCCCAGGTCCTGGGATCAAGTCGCACTCTGGACTTCCTGCTCTGCGGGAAGCCTGCTTCTGCCTCTGCCTCCCATCTCTTATGAATAAAAAAAGAAAATCTTTTAAAAAATTTAAAAAAACCATTTCTATCTTCCCACTTTTAAAGATTAATTCTAGGAATTATTGCTATAATTCCAAGTGTCCTATCTCTTTCTTAAAAAGTCTACTCCAGGGCACCTGCGTGTCTCAGTTGATTAAATGTCTGACTCAAAATTTTGGCTCAAGTCATGATCTCAGGGTCATGGGATTGAGCCCTAGTGAGGCCTTTGTGCTCAATGGGGAGTCTGCTTCTCTCCTTTTCCCTTTGCCCCACCCCCCTACTCACATGTGCACACACGTGCTGTCTCTCTCTCTCTCAATAAATAAATAAACAAATCTTTAAAAAGTCTTCTCCAAAGGGAGTTTGAGAAATAGTCCAGTAAGGGGCTAGAAGAAAATATTATAAGTTTTATTCATATTTCATGTCATCCATTTAAAGGTTTAGCTTTTGCATGTCATTTATAATGTGCATAATAATTTAGAGTAGTAGAGTCTATAATTTATCAAAAATTTGCTTAAATTGGTGGTATGTACGCAAATATTTTTGTATGTATGTATGTATGTATGTATGTATGTATTTACGTATTTATTTATTTTTGTGAAAGAGAGGTGCACAGTAATAAAAGGAGATCACTGCTCCAGGGACCCAGATATTTCCCCAAGTCCTGTTTCCTTCCATTCCCTCTTGGCTTCATTAGAACCCCTTAACACCAATCTTGTCCCTAAAACACGCCCTCTGCAGCACCAAGTTCGAATGCTTAACTCGGGCCATCACTGCAGGCTGTACCGGGATGACCTTAGGGAAAAGGGTGGTGGGTCTCACGGGTTAGCTGTGTCACCTCCATGAACAGTCCTTTGTTCTGAACACCTAGTGCAGCCCACGTTTGCAATCACGGGCTCTGGCACCAGAGTGGGCGTAGATCCCAGCTGGCCCCTCAGTAGCAATATGGCTTTGGGAAAGTTGTGTCATTTCTGGCCCAGACTTAAGGCTCATCCATAACGTGGAGGAGAAGACCGTGTGACCCTCAGTGGCCTGTTGAAAGGATCACGAGACGGTTCGACTCAGATGCTCCGAGGTACCCAGCACACAGTAGGCCCACAGTAGAACAAAAAGTTGTTCTATTGATCTTATAGTTACTATTACTCATACTAACAAAACTGATCATTTGAGATGATTTTCAAGCGAAGTGTCTTTGCCTGGATTTCTAAGATTAACCTACTTCAAAATGAATTCTGCTCTACTGTGAAAAACGAGCTAACCAGCAGGTTTCTTCTGCGTCTTTTCTGAACTTTTTAGGATCCTCTCTAGAGAAAGGTTCTAAAGGAAGGCAAAGTGCAGAAATACTCTTGCTTCAAAGGATGTGTAGGAAATGATTAATTTTGCCAAAAAACAGTGCCTTGAACATAAAAGATGTTTGAAGAAGCTCACTGTAGACAGTGTATCCCTCCAGGATTCATAAGTTGAAAACTCAATGTCCAAAGGGACATAACTAGGAGATGGGGTCCTTGGGAGATGTTTAGGTCATGAGGGTGGAGTCCTCATGGGCGAGATTAGTGTCTCCATAAGAGAGACCCCACAGAGATCCCTCACCTCCTCCACCTTGGAGGTTAGAGGGAGAAGATGGTCATCTGTGACCCAGGAAGTGGGCACTTGAACAGACACGGAATCTTCCAGGGTCTTGATTGTAGACTTCCCAGCTTCCAGAACTGAGAGAAATAAGTATGTCTTTAAAGCACCTAGTTTATGGTGCTCTTGTTACATCAGCCCAAACTAAGATAAAGCTTGCCTCTTATACTGAACAATAACACAAATGTTAACAACAATTAAAAAAAGGAACAATGTGGCCAATGGCAGAGCCAAGAGCTTAATTAGTTTCGGGCAACTCAGTAGAGTATGATTAAACCAAAGAGCAGCAAGATGTCTAAATGTTCAAGTCCTCTGCCTCCTACTTTTCTGTCAAAACAAGAGAAAAGCCCTAGGCTGGTTTTGGTTGCCACCAAGCACAAAACAGCCAAATTCCAAATTAGAAAGCTCTGGGGTTTAATTGTGGATGTATGGAATTACATAGAAGCTCTCTTTGATCATTCCAAAGGATGTTTCCCTCAAAGGTTACAAATACAACTCAGCCTACCAACCATCTCAGGCCTACCACAAAAATTATATATATATATATATATATATATATATATATATATATATACACTTTTAGCATTTTAAAATGTGTCTAAATTTCAGTTTCGGATCCAGTTTTGACTATTGTTATGGGCTTAGTTGGATGCCCCCAGATTCCTACATTGACGTCCTAACACCCAGCATCTCAGAATGTGGCAGTATTCAGAGACAGGATTTTTAAAGAGGTGATAAAGGGAAAACGAGCTCACTGGGGGTGGGCATCAAGCCAACAGGACTGTTGTGCTTACAGGAAGAAGAGATTAGGACACAGACAGTACAGACTGAAGGACAATCGTTTGAAGACAGAGTGGAGAACACAGCTATCTGCAAGCCAAGGAGAGACGTTTGAAGAATCGAACCCTACTGCCACCTTGATCTTGGACTTCCAGCGCCCAGAACCATGAGAAAATAAATTGCATGTTGCCTAAGCCACCCGGCTGTTGATATTTTGTTTACGACAGCCCATGACTCAGAAATTTGAGGACCTCCCCCCCAGACTTTATCCTGAAGTTCTGTTTCAGCTTCAGGGGCTTGTGTAATACTACTGTATCAAGGAGGGAGGCTCCTGCCATTCCCTGCACTGGGTCATTGAGACACTGCACAGCTCTCCCCAGGGCTGGCTACATAATTTACAAGCCCCATGCAAAATGAAGATATAGGGCCCTTTGGGCAAAAACAGGGAAGAAGTGTTTGTTAAAGGTACTAAAATAGAAAGCTCATTTCCTCCATGGTCTGTCTTCTGAAGGGGCATGGCTGCTGTTTTCTATTTGCATTTAATGTCATTCCAAGCAAATAAAAATTTTAAAATGTGATTATGGGCATGATTCTTGCCATTCATCTTCGCAGGGTGCAATGTCAGTGTTAAATAATTCACGCAGGGATTCCACAGCTGGGGCACACCCACGTGCCCTCTTCTTATCAGAACCGTGGAAATCCTGCACAAGACCAGCTCTGCCATCTTTACCTCACCTGGGGACTCACACATGTTCCACCGACCCTGCCTCCCTCGGCTTCCTGATGAGTAAGGAACTTGACAGAATCAGGAGCGGGGGGCTGCCTTTCTTTCCCTTCCCTCCTAAGTCACCACTTCCAAGGCTTGGCTAACACAGGGAGTTGACATGAGTGAGAAAGGACAAGACAGGGTTCTGGGCTGCTCACAAGAGGCCACCGCCTCCTGCCGGTGCTCAGAGCAAGCTCTGGTCTGTAGGGAAGGCGAGCTCCGGTTGACTCGGTCATAGACGTCACGTGGTCAGCGAGTCTCGTTGTCCACCACTCACGAGGTGTCCATTTCCATGCTGTGCTCCCCGGGCAGGGCGAGCAGTACATGCAAATGAGGAGGCAAGGAATGGTGGATACCCACAGTGGGCTGTCCCCTCCGCTATGTACGTGCTCCACTGTCCCACCTGTTATGCCCCAATAATGGGTCCATGATTAAAAGAGCGAGACTGATACAAAGCGAAGGTCAAACAAAGCTTTATTTCACACCAAGCATCAAGAATAAAACTGACCAGCCAGGGCCGCTTTTCTTACAGAGAAGTCAACCCCTCTCTCCTTTACGGACTAGCTTTTAAGGACATAGGCCATGTGGTTGGGCCTGGTCATGCACAGGTGGCCAATGAAATTGTAACACACAGAGAAAGCTGCAAAGTGATGCTAGGTGACCAATTGAATTACAACTTACCTTTTAGTAGATATTTGACCTAGCCTATCACCTTGGTTAGGATTGGCGCCCAAAAGACTCACAAAGGGCGGGACCCATACTCCTTGGTAGCTAGGGAGACAGTATGCAACCCTCCACTGATCAGATGTCTTACCTGGCGTGACCCACCCTTGTATTTGGGCTTTGTTACCTGAGGTTGATTTCCGGGACTTGTTTTTAAGTAAGTCCTCTGGGAGAAGGGGAGCAGGGACAGCTTAAGGGTTAAACAACAAGGTTATTGTGTAACCTCAATGGAAGCCTCTGGCTAAAATATAAAAATATAAAATAGGTCCTTACACCACCCACTTCGCTCAAAAAACACAAAGTAAAATAAAACTGAGTAATTCCTAGACAGTGAGAGAGAAGCACACTGACTTCACCTCAGAACCCTTCTGAGGGCGGTGCTTGGCGGGGGTAGGGGGGTGTGAGGGGGTTGTGGGTGGATAATGGGACCTCTCAGGGTGTGGCCAAAGGGCAGGGCCCTTTGGGAAGGGGCTTTCTGGGGGAGGGGCCCTTCTGGGAGCAAAGCCCTGGGTGGGGGCATTCCCTCTGGGGGCAGGGCTGGGAGCAACCCCAGAAACCTGGCCCACAGAGAAGCTGGTCCTGTCTCTCCCTCTGCCCCCTTTCCCCAGGGACCCCTAGGCTTTGGAGACTAAAGTCAAAATTAAAGCCATATGTCTAAATGGTTCATACTGTGGTTGGGTAGTGTTTTTAACATATTAATTGACTGGTTTTTCTCAGTATTTGTCAAACCTTTCCCAACTCAAGGCTTTCTCTTAAGCAGCAGCGCAAGGCTGGCCCTTCAGTTGGGTCAAGCTCTTTGGTGATTCTCTGTAAAAACCCACCCTCTTGCGCTGCTCAGGAGGGCAGTGTTGCATCCTAGGATAAACATAAATATACATCAAATGTGTTTACAAATTATATTTATATGTATACATTCAATTCTATGTTTACATATATATGTATAAAATAAAAATAAAAATATTGTTTAAAAGGCTGTTTTCCAGGGTGCCTGGGTGGCTCGGTGGGTTAAAGCCTCTGCCTTTGGCTCAGGTCATGATCCCAGGGTCCTGGGATGGAGCCCCCCATCGGGCTCTCTGCTCAGCGGGGAGCCTGCTTCTCCCTATCTCTCTGCCTACTTCTCTGCCTACTTGTGATCTCTGTCTGTCAAATTAATAAATAAAATCTTAAAAAAAAATGCTGTTTTGCAGGGAACCTGGGTGGCTCAGTCCTTAAAGCGTCTTTTTTCCACTCAGATCACGATCTTAGGGTCTTGGGATGGAGGCCCACATTGGGCTCCCTGCTCAGCAGGAAGCCTTCTTATCCCTCTCCCACTCCCCCTGCTTGTATTCCTGCTCTGTCTCTCTGTCAAATAAATAATTTTTAAAAAAGAAATACTTTATTTTAAAAATATATGTAAAATGCTATTTTGCCCTCTATCCTGGTAAGATTGAACTCATTCCTAACAAGAGATCTTCCTTGACTCTGTGATAAAAATTTAACATTGTCTTAATGAATCCTCACAACATCCGCCTCCCCAACACTTCTCAGATGTTACAATTAAGGTTCAGTGAAGTCCAAACACTGGGCCTGAGGTAATATACCCAGTATGTGGCCTCTTGGCATAGTCTAGCAGCCCAAATTTGGGGCAAGGGTGTTTGAGTGTCGTTGGCCAGGATGAAAAAGCTGAAAGATGAAAAGAAGGGTAGTCTTGCTTTTTGGCCCAAAAAAAGGATTTAGAAAGAAGGAGACCTGTCACCCAAAGGAGGAGGCTCCCCACTGATCCCGGCTGGGGAGGAGTCAGAGCAGAAGGGAAACTCCCATCACCAAGGAGAATGGGCTTCTCCTTCATACAAAAGCATAGGATTCCTCTCACCTGATATGTATCTGTCCCATAGTCATCCCCCTGTGCCTGCCCCATAATAGCATTCACAGGAAATGGCTAAGAGATACATTCAACTTGCAGAATTATAGCAAATAAAGTAATCTTTGACCCATCTTCGGAGCTTCTGATTACAGGGAGCGGCCAAGCCATCCTAGGGCAAGTGCACTCATTTCAAGAACCAGTAAAATGACTCCAAGAGTATCATAAGGGCTAGTGATCATGACTGGTCCAGAAATATTTCTGGGAGTGCCTTTTAACATCCATCATTTTAACTCCCATCATTTCTTCTCATCTCCAAGGGAATGGTACTTAGGTATTCTGAAAGAAATATGCATGACTAGTAAACTGTGTGTGACCCCTGCCGCCTAATTCATCCCTCACCAGCAATTAAAACTGATGGTTTGAAGGATGGCTACTCCCCTGGCAGGGCAAGAGCTGAAGCGGAATGTATGGGGCGAGGCGACTCTTCCCCCTGGATATAAAAAATTAAACCCAGTAGCCACCCTTCCTGCCTGGCCACTGTCATTTAGGTATGGCTGATTATCCCTAAATGGGAATGAGATGGGGGCGGGGGTGGGGGAGGGAAGCAGGTGACGGTCAAAAAAACTACAGTAGCTGCCACTTAGGGCCCAACCTGGCATTAGACTGAGCTCAAGTCCTGATTCCATCATATACGAGCTGTATGAACTTGGAAAACTGAGTTCAACTCTCGAAGCATCTGCTTTGCCCCCCCTTGGAGTGAGAATAGTCAGTAGTATTGACTTCACAGGGCTTATTAGGAGGATTAAATTAGATACTGTTCATTTAGCACAGTTTCTGGCCTATAGAAGGCACACATAAAAGTTGATTATCGTTTTTATGGACCTCCAACTTTAAGCCTTCTATAAAGAACCAAATGATATCTCTGAAAAATACCAACTGCCTACAAGGTTGTAGGGAAAGTGGTATCTATGTTGACCTGATTAGAAAAAAGTGGAAAATCTCTCTTGTTTAAGCCTTGTTGAAAATTTTCTAAACTCTGTCCGCTCTTCTGCTTTAGTAATTAGAACAAACGTTGGAGACTCGTGGTTTTCTGATAACTGAGTTGCTCGTTGTAACGCAGGGCAATTCGACATTAGTGTTTATTTAAAAAATTACCGCAAATGAAGATAAATGGTGAGACGTGCACTAAATTTGATGAAAATCCTGACGTGTGTGTTTCTTCTTGGGATTCTCTCTCTTTTTTCTCCTATGATCTGAGAGCGGATTACATTCTACTTGGGTGATGGCTCAGGTCAAATGTGTGGTTTTGCAGGTGTCTATCCTTTCACAGACAATCTTGGAAGAACCATCATTGTCTCTGTAAGAAAACGGAGGGAAAAATGTGATTTTAACACTCAGCCTACAACAGTTCAACAATCTACCAATGTGAATTTAGAAACGCTGAGCAGGTCCCCCTTCTAGTAAGGAATATCTCTCCCTTTTTCTTATAATACCTGAGTTTCTACAACTGAGAAATCTACTCTTTTGTGTAAAACAGCTTCCCAGGATTGTTTCTCCTTTAAACGCATTCACAGGAAATGGCTGAGAGATACATTCAACTTGCAGAATTATAGCAAATAAAGTAATCTTTGACCCATCCTGGGAGCTTCTGATTACTGGGAGGGGCCAAGCCATCCTAGGGCAAGTGCACTCATTTCAAGAATAAGTAAAATGACTGGGGACAGTGAACTTTGGGGATGGCACTCAGATCCCTTTATTTTACTGGACAACTGTGGAGCAGGGGTTGGGTGTGTTTCAAGAGGGAAAATATCCACAAGGGGACAGAAAAAGGACATAAATATACAAAATCCCATTTTCCAAGAATGTAAAAAGCTAACTTCCAGGGGAGCCTGGGTAGCTCAATTGCTAAGCATCTGCCCTTCGGCTCAGGTCATGATCCCAGGGGCCTGAGAATCCAGCCCTGTGTCGGGCTCCCTTCTCAGAGGAAAAACCTGCTTCTCCCTCTCCCACTCCCCCTGCTTGTATTCCCTATCTCATTGTGTATCTGTCAAATAAATAAATAAAATCTTAAAAAAAATGCGAACTTCCAATATTTATTTTTTTTCCTTTGCTCTAAATATCTCAATGTTCACTTGTTGAAAGCAATTGATTGAAGCCCTTGGAAGAAGTGGTAGATTGAAGCACTCATCAGAGTTGTTTGTGCTGCTTTGCAGGGGTCTGGCTGCACTAAATTATTTCAAGAAGTATTAATTATCTAAGTCACTCAGAAGAAGCCATTTACCTATTTGATTTTCTTTTTTTGAAGAGAATCTTTTTTTTTAAGATTTTATTTATTTGTCAGAGAGAGAGAGGGAGCGAGAGTGAGCACAGGCAGACAGAGTGGCAGGCAGAGACAGAGGGAGAAGCAGGCTCCCTGCCGAGCAAGGAGCCCGATGTGGGACTTGATCCCAGGACGCTGGGATCATGGCCTGAGCCGAAGGCAGCTGCTTAACCAACTGAGCCACCCAGGCGTCCCCCTATTTCATTTTTTGTGGTTCTTGATCCTTCCCCAAAATTCTCACAGGCCTCCGCAGCTGTCACAGAGTCCACTCCCATAACTATAATCCCTGTCCCATACTCTCACCTCCATCATACATCATACATACCTGATACAACCCCACCTTGGTAAAAACCCAACCCTCTGTCCACCCTACATCTGCCCCTGGCAGCTGAAGGTGGTTGGTGAGAAAAGCAACGATGCTGGAAGCTTTCACATTAAGTTTTTTTTTTTTTTTTTTAAGATTTTATTTATTTATTTGACAGAGAGAGATCACAGTAGGAGAGAGGAAGGGAAGAGATCACAGAGAGAGGAAGGGAAGCAAGCCCCCTGCTGAGCAGAGATCCCGATGTGGGACTCGATCCCAGGACCCTAAGATCATGACCTGAGCTGAAGGCAGCAGCTTAACCCACTGAGCCACCCAGGCGCCCCTTTCACATTAAATTCTCAGCCACAAATCCAAGTATGTTTCTCTGACCGACAGAATCTCCACTCTTCTCATGAAATATTTTGACTATTTCACATCTTCTTTCCTCCAACCTCAAGCCAGGGCTTCTCAACACTGGCCACACTTTTGAATCACCTGGAAGACTTTAAAACACAGGAGTGCCCACCTCCAGAGGATCTGATCTAATTGGTGTAGAACCAATTAGATTAATATCCAATTAGGGTCTGGATATAAGTGTGCTTTTAAAATTCTCCCAGTGATTCTAATGTACAGCCATTTTGTTCAGAGTGAGAATTGAACACCTTCCATCAGATACAGCTGATGACCGACCATTCTGATGACTTCACTGAGAAAAGTAAATTGAGGGCACCTGGGTGGCTTCAGCTCAGATCATGGTCTCAGGGTCTCAGGCTCTTGTATCAGGCTCTCTGCTCAGCAGGAAACCTGCTTCTCCCTCTCCCTCTGCCTGCCTCTATGCCTACTTGTGATCTCTCTCTCTCTCTTTCTCTCTGTGTCAAATAAATAAATGAATAAAATATTTTAAAAAAAGAAAGAAAAACAAACTGGGTGGGTGTGTAGGTGGCTAAGTGATTAAGCGTGTGAATCTTGGCTCAGGTCATGAGCTCAGGGTTATGAAATCGAGCCCCACCTCAGGCTCCATGCTCAGCGGGGAATCTGATTGAGATTCTCTCCCTCTCCTTCTGTCTCTTCCCCCTGCATGTGTGTGCTCCTGCGCGCTCTCTCCCTCTGTCAAATAAATCTTGAATAGAAAAATCGGTAAGGAAAGAAGACCCACAGAATCCCACTAAGTTTACCTGGGTGGAACCCTTACTCCAATCCCTTCTGAGTGAGGACAAGCCCCTCCACTTGGGGTTTCTTCTCATTTCCCTGATCTCTGAGTATGAATGTGCTCCAGGACCCAACCTCAGACTTCTCCTCTGTCTACACTGAGTCCTTGGTGACTGTCCCTCTTCTACCATCTGTCTCCTGATGACTCCACATCTCCACCTCCAGTCCAGACCTGGGTTTTGAGCTTTCTTCCACTGCCTGCTTTCCAGATCTACCTAGATGAGTTAAACCCAACATGTTCAAAATCAAGCTCTTATTCTTCTCGAGCACTGCTGGTCTTGCAATAGCTCAAACAGGAAACTGTAGAGTCATTCTTGATTCATCTCTTTCTTTCACTGCCCACGTTTAATTCTTTGGTAGAAGCTGTGGATTCTATCTTCAAAATATATTCTAAATCTGACCAGTTCTCCACACTTCAGTTACTCCCACTGTGGTCCAAAACACCGTCTTCTATAGCCTGAGTTATTGTAATAGTCTCCTATCTGGTCTTCTGGATTCCATTTTTGCTCTGTTCTAGTTTATTTTCCACTCAGCAGTTAAAGCAATCCGTTTAAGACAAAAGTCAGACCTTGTTATTTCTCTGCTCTAAGATCTCCAATGGCTCCACACTTCACTCAATACAAAATTCAGTCTTACAAAATTTAACACTCAACTTCCTTCTCAATTCATCTCCTACCTCTTCACTCAGCTGTCTCTGCCTCCGCTCACCAGCCTCCTTAGTGTCTAACAGAGTACAGCAAGTGCGTGCCTCCCTTGGGGGGTTGCACTTGTTTCCTCTTCTTAAATGTACCCGTCTTGTTCTCTGAATCCACTCAAGGATCTGCCAATGTCTTTTTATCAGAGTAATCTCCCCTAACTGCACACACAGCCAGCACCAGCACCATCACAATCAACATAGTTTCTGTCCCTCTCTACATTTGAATTCTTATCAACAGGTGACATATTATATATTTATTTATTTACTGTCTGTTCTCTCTCTTCTATTTGAATGCATGTGCTATAAAAATGGTATCTGTGGGGGCTTTTTCCTGATTTATTCTGTGTTCAGAAGAGGATTTGATACATAATACTCAGTACATAATTGTTGAACGAATGAATGAATCAATGGAAATATCAGGTTATCTCAATCATAAGAGAGATTTCTCTCAAGCATTTTCTATAGTATTGCCCTATTTCATCTTGGGGACCGGCGGCTCTGGAGCTATGGTACAGCAGTAAGTTTGGTAAGGAGCCCCCATGGAGTGGTGACCTCACTTCCCTGACGACAGAGCTCAACGGAATTGGAACCAACATATCCAGGCACCCCATTACAGAGAAATCCCCCCTGCCCAGCTCATTTCTAGGCACATCCTAAAGGAAGTGACATGTTCTTCTGCTGTACTGAAGCTGAGAGGTTGTAGGGAAAAGAGAGCTCGCCCACCAGACAGCTCCCCTCCCTGGCAGGTCATATCAGGATTTCCCAACGCCTCTGGCCCTTTGGCTAATAAAATCAAAAGGTGACACCAGGGGGCACAGAGACAGAGAGTCCCAAACTTTCTGATCGACCAGTGTGGCCCTAGTTCTCCTCCCCGTCTCTCTATGTGTGTGCGTGTGTGTGTGTGTGGGGGGTGCGCCTCAGCGTTTCTATGTCTGTGTGTAAAGAGGACCTGGCCATGCCATCGTGGGTGGAGATGCCCCAAGCAGGATCAGGCTGAAGAGGGTTTAGATGTCTAGTGGGCAAGTTATGTTCACACCCCAAATGAAGGCTGGTTAAGTGGGATGGGGTACAGGGTCTACACCCTTCTGCCCAGGGTTTATACTGAGACCCTGAAGGGATGGGTCCATGACCCAGGAACGGGGCTAACCCTAACAGTAACCACTAACCCTGACCCAGACACTGACTGTGAGCCTGCCCTCAACCCTAACCCGAGCCCTGACCCTGTACCTGACCCTAACTATGACCGTGATCCCGACCTGAACCCTAAACCTAAAGCTAAGCCTTACGCTGACCCTGATCTGGACCCTGGACCTAAACCTAACTCTGAGATAACCTAGCTATGACTCATCTCTAACATTGACCCTGACCCTGACTCTAATCCTAACTGTGATGCTGACCTAACACTGACCCTAACCCTAACCCTGCCCGTGACTGTGTGCCTGACCCTAATCCTAACCTTAAAGGTAACCGTAACCCAGACCATAATACAGACACTGAACTTAAACAGAACGCTGACCCTGAACCTAACACTAACCCCTACCCTAAACCACACGCTCACCCTGACCTTACGCTGTTGACTTTAAACCAATACCTGATCCTGATGCTAAACCTGACACTGGCCCTAAACTTCACCCTGACCCAGAACCAGACCATGACCATCAACATAACCCTGAACCTAACAGTAACCCCGACCCAGACCTGAACACTAAACCAGAACCTGACTGTGAGCATGACCCTTACTGTAACCCTAAACGTAACCCTGACCCTAACACTAACATGGGCCCTCTCCCGAATCCTATTGCTGAACCTAACCCTAACACTAATCCCTAACCCTACCTCAGAACCTGACCCTAACCAGGTCTAACCCTAACCCTCAAACTAACTCTAACCCTAACACTAACCCTAAATTTTAACAATAATGATGACCATATACCTGACTATGAACATAACCATAACTCTGAACTTTGCCTATACCAGACCCTGACCCTAAACCTGACCCTGGCCCTGACCCTAAACCCAACCATGACCCTAACACTGACCACTACATAACCTTGTCCCTGAACCGAATGTGGACTTTAGACCAATACCTGATCCTGACAATAAACCTGACACTGGCCCTAGACTTCACCCTGACCCTGACCCAGGCCATGACCATAAACCTAACCCTGACCCTAACAGTGACCCTGACCCAGAACCTAACACTAACCTTGACACTGAATGTGAGCCTGACCCAAACTCTAACCCTAAATGTAACCCTGACCCTGACACTAACACGGGCTCTTCGCCGAATCCTATCGCTGAAACTAACCCTAACAATATACCCTAAACCTACCACAGACCCTGACCCTAACCAGGTCTAAACCTAATCCTCAACCTAACTCTAACCCTAACACTAACCCTAAACTTTAACAATAACCCTGAACGTATACCTGATTATGCTCATAAACCTAACCCTAAACTTTGCCTATACCAGACCCTGAGCCTAAACCTGACCCTGGCCCTGACACTAAACCTAACAATGACCACTACATAACCCTGTCGCTGAACCGAATGTGGACTTTAAACCAATACCTTATCCTGACCATAAACCTGACACTGGCCCTAGACTTCACCCTGACCCTGACCCAGGCAAAGACCAGAAACCTAACCCTGACCCTAACACTAACCTTGACACTGATGTGAGCCTGACCTAACTCTAACCCTAAACGAAACCCTAACCCTGACACTAACATGGGCCCTGACCGAAAACCTAACAGTGAACCTAACCCTAAAACTAACCCCCAATATTATCCCTAACACTGACCCTAATCCATACGCCTACCTCTAACCCTAAACCTAACCCCACTTTAACAATAATCCTGACCCACTCCCTGACCATGATCATAACCCTAACTCTAAACTTTGCCTATGTCAGACCTTACCCTTAAACCTGACCCTGGCCTTGACCTTAACACTGACCCTAACCCTGAATATAAACCTAACTCTGACCCAATCCGTGATCCTGAACAGAATCGTAACCCAAAAGCTAACCCTGATCCTGAACCTACGCATAAAACAGAACCTAAACATAAAGCTGACCTTACCATAACCATGAACCTAACCCAGACCCTGACCCTAACCATGAAACTAAAACTGTGCCAAACCTAACCCTGACCCTGACATGAACCTTGCCCCCAAACCAAAACTTGAACATGACCCTAAATCTGACCATGACACTGCCTGACCCTAAACCTAACCGTTACCCTAACACTGACCCTGACCCTGACTCTGAGTGTAACGCTAACCCTGATCCTACTGTGAGCCTGACCCTAAACCTAACCATGAACCTAACCCTAAACCTGACCCCTACCGTAAGCCTAACGCTAACCCTGACCCCAAAGACCTCTAACCCTAACCCTGACCCTAAGTCTTTCTTAAACCTAACCCTAACACTAACCTGGTCTAAACCTAGCTCTGTTCCCTCTGGCGGGGACAACAGCGGCACCCAGGACTCCGAGGGGTTTGAGGGAGGATATATGGGGGTCACTGGATGGCCACTGCATTGAGTGGAGTGTGAGCCTTGACCAGCTTGGGGACCGGTGGCTCAAAGAGCTCTGCTGGAGAAGGAAGTTCGGTAAGGAGCCCCCAAGCAGTGGTGACCTCACTTCCCTGATGACAGAGCCCAACGGAATTGGAACCCACGTATCCAGGCACCCCATAACAGAGAAACCCCCCCCTGCCCAGCTCATTTCTAGGCACATCTTAAAGGAAGCGACATGTTCTTCTACTGTACTGAAGCCGTGAGGATGCATGGAGAGGAGAGCTCGCCTGACAGACAGGTCCCTGCCCTGGCAGGTCATATCAGGTTTCCCAACGCTTCAGGCCCTTTGGCTAATAAAATCAAAAGGTGACACCAGGGGGCTCAGAGTCAGAGAGTCCCACACCTTCTGATCCACGGGTGGAGCCCTAGGTCTCCTCCCCGTCTCTGTGTGTGTGTGTGTGCGTGTGTGCCGCTGGGTGTTTGTGAGTCTGAGTGTAAAGAGGAGCTGGCCATGCCGTCGTGGGTGGAGAGGCCCCAAGCAGGATCAGGCTGATGAGGGGTTAGAGGTCTGGTGGGCAAGTCATGTTCACACCCCAGTTTAAGGCTGGTTAAGTGAGATCGGCTGAAGGGTCTACACCCTTCTGCCCAGGGTTTATCCTGAGACCTTGAAGGGATGGGTCCATACCCAGGAGCGGGGCTAACTCCAACAGTAACCACTAACCCTGACCCTGACACTGACTGTGAGCCTGCGCCAAGCCCTAACCCAAGCCCTGACCCTGACCCTGACCCTGAACCAGACTGTGATCCTGACCTGAACCCTAAACCTAAACCTAAGCCTGACACTCACCCTGATGTGGACCCTGAACTTAAATTTAAATCTGACATTACCGTAACCATGACTCAAACCTAATCATGAAACAGACCCTGACCCTAATCCTAACCCTGACGCTGACCTAAACCTGACCCTAACCCTAACCCGGACCGTGACTGTGAGCCTGACCCTAACCATAAACCTAAGGTAACTCTAACTGTGACCCTAATACAGACCCTGAACCTAAACCTAATGCTGACCCTGACCCTAACACTAACCCCTACCCTAAACCAAACCCTAACCCTGACCTTACGCTGTTTAACCCTAACCATAACCATAACCCTACTTCTAAATCGAACCCTAACCCCAATCCCAAACCCTACAGCCAAAACCTAACTGTGAAACTGAACCGAATATTGACCATAAACCAAAGCCAGACCCTAAACCTGACCCAGGCCCTGACCTTCACCTGACCCTGACCCTGACCCTAATCCTAACCATAACACTAACACTAACCACTACATAATCCTGTCCCTGACCCGAATGTGGACTTTAAACCAATACCTGAACCTGACCCTAAACCTGACACTGGCGCTAAACTTCACCATGACCCTGAGCCAGACCATGACGATAAACCTAACCCTGACCCTAACAGTGACCCTGACCCTGACCTGAACAATAAACCTGACCCTGACTGTGAGCCTGACCCTAACTCTAACCCTAAATGTAGACCTGACCCTGACACTAACAAGGGCCCTCGCCCGAATCCTATCGCTGAACCTAACCCTAACACTAACCTTTAAACCTACCACGGACCCTGGTCGTAACAAGTCTAACCATAAGCGTCAACCAAATGCTAACCCTAACACAAACCCTAAACTTTAACAATAACCCTGACCCTATGATCATAACCCTTACCCTGAACTTTGCCTATACCAGACCCTCAACCTAAACCTGACCCTGGCCCTGAGCCTAAACCTAACCATGAACATAACACTGACCACTACATAACCCTGTCGCTGACCCGAATGTGGACTTTAAACCAATATCTACTCTTGACCGTAAACTGACACTGGCCCTAGACTTCACCCTGACCCTGATCCTGGCAAAGACCATAAAACTAACCCTGACCCTAACAGTGACCCTGACACTGACCCTAACACTAAACCTGATACTGAATGTGAGCCTGACCCTAACTCTAACCCTAAACATAACCCTGACCCTGACACTAACACGGGCCCTGACCCGAAACCTAACACTGAACCTAACCCTAAAACTAACAACCTAACATTGTCCCTGACACTGATCCTAACCTGGTCTAACCCTAACCCTCAGCTTACCTCTAACCCTAACCCTAACCGCACATTAACAATAATCCTGACTCTCTCCCTGACCCTGATCAAACCCTAACTCTGACCCAATCCATGATCCTGAACAGAATCGTAACCCTAAAACTAAGCCTGATCCAGAACCTACTCATAAAACAGAACCTAAAAATAGAGCTGACCTTACCATAACCATGAACCTTACCCTGACCATGACCCTGCCCCTGACACTAGACCTGTCCCAAACCTATCCCTGAACCTGACATGAACCTGCACCAATCCAAAACTTGAACCTGAATCTAAATCTGACCATGACACAGAACTTGACCCTAAACCTAACCGTCACCCTAACACTGACTCTGACCCTGACTCTGACCGTAACGCTAACCCTGACCCTACTATGAGCCTGACCCTAACCCTAACCATGAACCTAACCCTAATCCTGAGCCCTAACCTGAGCCTTATGCTAACCCTGACCCCAACGACTTCTAACCCTCACCCTGACCCTAAGGCTTTCTAAGCCTAATCATAACACTAACCTGGTCTAAACCCAGCTCTGTTCCCTCTGGCGGGGACAACAGCTGCACCCTGGCCTCCCAGGAGTTTGGGGGAGGCGAGCTGGCCTGCCAGACTGGTCCCTTCCCTGGCAGGTCATATCAGGTTTCCCAATGGCTCAGGCCCTTTGGCTAATAAAATCAAAAGGTGACACCAGGAGGCTCAGAGTCATAGAGTCCCACACCTTCTGATCCACGGGTGGAGCCCTAGGTCTCCTCCCCGTCTCTGTGTGTGTGTGTGTGTGTACGTGTGTGTGTGCGTGTGTGCCTCTGGGTGTTTGTGAGTCTAATGTAAAGAGGAGCTGGCCATGCCGTCGTGGGTGTAGATGCCCCAAGCAGGATCAGGCTGATGAGGGGTTAGAGGTCTGGTGGGCAAGTCATGTTCACACCCCAGTTTAAGGCTGGTTAAGTGAGATCGGCTGTAGGGTCTACACCCTTCTGCCCAGGGTTTATCCTGAGACCTTGATGGATGGATTCATACCCAGGAGCAGGTCTCACCCCAACAGTAACCACTAACCCTGACCCTGACACTGACTGTGATCCTGACCTGAACTCTAAACCTAAAACTAAGCCTGACACTGACCCTGATGAGGGCGCTGCACTTAAACCTAACGCTGATAATACTGTAACTAAGACTCATATGTAACCATGACCTTGACCCTGACACTAATAATAATCCTGACGCTGACCTAACCCTGACCCTAACCCTACCCCTGACCGTGACGGTGAGCCTGATGCTAACATTACACAATCCTGTCCCTGACCCGAATGTGGACTTTAAACCAATACCTGAACCTGACCCTAAACCTGACACTGGTGCTAAACTTCACCCTGACCCTGACCCTGACCATGACGATAAAGCTAACCCTGACCCTAACAGTGACCCCGACCCTGACCTGAACAACAAACCTGACCCTGACTGTGAGCCTGACCTTAACACTAACCCTAAATGTAACCCTGACCCTGACACTAACACGGGACTTCCCATGGATCCTTTCGCTGAACCCAACCCTAACACTAACCAATAACCCTACCATGGACCCTGATCCTAACAAGCTCTAACCCTAACCGTCAACTAAATGCGAACCCTAACACTAACCCTAACTTTAACAATAACCCTGACCCTATACCTGAGTATGATCATAACCCTAACCCTGAACTTCGTCTATACCAGACCCTGACCCTATACCTGACCCTGGCCCTGAACCTAAACCTAACCATGACCCTAACACTGAACACTACATAACCCTGTCGCTGACCCGAATGTGGACTTTAAAACAATACCTGATCCTGACCATAAACCTGACACTGGCACTAGACTTCACCCTGACCCTGACCCAGACCATGACCATAAACCTAACCATGACCCTAAAAGTGACCCCGACCCTCACATGAACACTAAACCTGACCCTGACTGTGAGTCTGACCCTAACTCTAACACTAAATATAACCCTGACCCTGACACTAACACGGGCCCTGACAGAAACCTAACGCTGAACCTAACACTAAAACTAACCCCTAACATTATCTCTGACACTGACCATAACCCGGTCTAACCCTAACCCTCAACCTACCTCTAATGCTAACCCTAACCCCACTTTAACAATAAACCTGACCCTCTCCCTGACCCTAATCATAACCCTAACTCTGAACTTTGCCTATGTCAGACCTTAACCTTAAACCTGACCCTGGCCTTGACCTTAACACGGACCCTAACCCTGACTGTAAACCTAACTCTCAACCAAACCGTGATCCTGACAGAATCTTAACCCTAAAGCTAACCCTGATCCTGAACATACACATAAAACAGAACCTAATCATAAAGCTGACCTTACCATAACCATGAACCTAACCCTGAACCTGACCCTATCTCTGACACTAAACCTGTGCCAAACCTATCCCTAAACCTGACATGAACCTTGCCCCCAAACCTAAACCTGAACCTGACCCTAAATCTGACCATGACCCTGAACCTGACCCTAAAATTAACCGTCACTAACACTGACCCTGATCCTGACTCTGACCATAACGCTAACCGTGACCCTACTCTGAGACTGACCCTAAACCTAACCATGAACCTAACCCTAAACCTGACCCCTACCCTAAGCCTTATGCTAATCCTGACCCCAATGATGTCTAACCCTAACCCTGATCCTAAGTCTTTCTTAACCCTAACCCTAACACTAACCTAGTCTAAATCCAGCTCTGTTGCCTTGCGCGGGGACAAAAGCTGCACCTAGGCCTCTCAGGGGCTCGGGGGACACTCTATGGGAGTCATTGGTTTGGCACTGCATTGAGTGGAGGGTGAGCCTTGAGCAGCTCGGGGACCGGCGGCTCAGGGAGCTCTGGTGTAGCAGGAAGTTCAGTAAGGTGCCCCCAGGCAGTGGTGATCTCACTTCCCTGACGACAGAACCCAAAGGAATTGGAACCCACATATCCAGGCACCCCATTACTGAGAAAACCCCCCAGCCCAGCTCATTTCAAAGCACATCCTAAAGGAAGCGACATGTTCTTCTGCTGTACTGAAGCCGAGAGGATGCAGGGAGAAGAGAGCTCGCCCGCCAGACAAGTCCCCTCCCTGGCAGGTCATATCAGGTTTCCCCAATGCCCAAGGCCCTTTGGCTAATAAAATCAAAAGGTGACACCAGGGGGCTCAGAGTCAGAGAGTCCCATGCCTTCTGATCGACCGATGTAGCCCTAGGTCTCCTCCTCGTCTGTGTGTGTGTGTGTGTGTGTGTGCCTCTGGGTGTCTGTGTGTCTGTGTGTAAAGAGGACCTGGCCATGCCATCGTGGGTGGAGATGCCACAAGCAGGATCAGGCTGATGAGGGTTTAGATGTCTGGTGGACAAGTTGTGTTCACACCCCATTTTAAGGCTGGTTAATGGGATCAGGTGGAGGATATACACCTTTCTGCCCAGGGTTTATCCTGAAAACGTGAACAGATGGGTCCATGACCCAGGAGCGGAGCTAACCCTAACAGTAACCACTAACCCTGACCCTGACACTGACTATGAGACTGCCCCAAACCCTAACTCAAACCCTGACCCTGACCCAGATCCTGTCTGTGATCCTGAACTGAACCCTAAACCTAAACCTAAGCCTGACACTGACCCTGATTGCACCCTGAACCTAAACCTAACATTGATAGTATTGTAACCAAGACTCATACATAAGCATGAACCGGAACTTGACCATAATCCTAACCCTGACGCTGACCTATTCTGACCATAACCCTACCCCTGACCGTGACTGTGAGCCTGACCCTAACCCTAAACCTAAAGGTAACTCTAACCATCACCCTATACGGACCCTGAACCTAAACCTAACGCTGACCCTGACCGTAACACTAACCCCTACCCTAACCCAAACCCTATCCCTGACCTTAAGCTGTCTAACCCTAACCCTAACCATAAACCTACTTCTAACACTAACCCTAACCCCAATCCCAAACCCTACCGCCAAAACCTAACTGTGACACATAACCGAACATTGACCCTAAACCAAGCCTGACCCTAAACATGACCCAGGCCCTGACCTTTACCTGACCCTGACCCTGACCCTAATCCTAACCATAACACTAACACTGACCACTACATAACCCTGTCCCTGACCCGAATGTGGACCTGATCTTGACTGTAAACCTGACACTGGCCCTAGACTTCACCCTGACCCTGACCCAGGCAAAGACCAGATACTAACCCTGACCCTAACAGTGACCCTGACCCTGACCCTAACAATAACCCTGACACTGAATGTGATCCCGACCCTAACTCTAACCCTAAACGTAACCCTGACCCTGACACTAACAAAGGCCCTCCCCCGAATCCTATCGCTGAACCCAACAATAACACTAATCACTAACCCTACCACGGACCCTGATCCTACAAGTTCTAACCCTAACCGTCAACCAAACGCTAACCCTAACACTAACCCTAAACTTTAACAATAACCCTGACCCTATACCTGACTATGATCATAACCCTAACCCTGAACTTTGCCTATACCAGACCCTGACCCTATACCTGACCCTGGCCCAGAGCATAATCATAACCATGACCTAACATTGACCACGATATAACCCTGTCGCTGACCCGAATGTTGACATTAAAACAATACCTGATCCTGACCGTAAACCTGATACTGGCCCTAGACTACACCCTGACCCTGACCCTGGCAAAGACCAGAAACTTAACCCTGACATTAACAGTTACCCTGACCCTGACCCTAACAATAACCCTGACACTGAATGTGATCCCGACCCTAACTCTAACTCTAAACGTAACCCTGACACTGACACTAACACAAGCCCTGACAGAAACCTAACGCTGAACCTAACACTAAAACTAACCCCTAACATTATCCCTGACACTGACCCTAACCCGGTCTAACCCTAACCCTCAACCGACATCTAGCCCTAACCATAACCGCACGTTAACAATAATCCTGACCCTCTCCCTGACCTTGATCATAACCCTAACTCTGAACTTTGCCTATGTCAGACCTTAAGCTTAAACGTGACCCTGGCCTTGACCTTAACACTGACCCTAACCCTGACTGTAAACCAAACACTGACCCAATCCGTGATCCAAAAACGAATCTTAACCCTAAAGCTAACCCTGATCCTGAACTTACTCATAAAACAGAACCTAAACATAAAGCTGACCTTATCATAAACATGAACCTAACCCTGACCCTGACCGTAACCCTGACACTAAAACTGTCCCAAACCTAACCCTGACCCTGACATGAACCTTGCCCCCAAACCAAAACTTGAACCTGACCCTAAACCTAACCATCACCCTAACACTGACCCTGACCCTGACTCTGGCCATAACGCTAACTGTGAACCTACTGTGAGCCTGACCCTAAACCTAACCATGAACCTAATACTAACCCTGAACCCTACCCTAAGCCTTACGCTAACCCTGACCCCAATGGGGTCTAAACCTAACCCTGACCCTAAGTCTTTCTTAACCCTAACCCTAACACTAACCTGGTCTAAACCCAGCTCTGTTGCATTGAGCGGGGACAACAGCTGCATCCAGGCCTCCAAGGTGCTGGGTGGAGGCTGTATGGGGGTCACTGGATGGGCACGGCATTGAGTGGACTGTGAGCCTGAGCATCTTGGGGACCGGCGGCTCAGGGATCTCTGGTACAGCAGGAAGTTCGGTAAGGAGCCCCCAGGCAGTGGTGATTACACATTCTTGACGACAGAGCCCAACGGAATTGGAACCCACGTATCCAGGCACCCCATTACAGAGAAAACCCCCCTGCCCAGCTCATTTCAAGGCACATCCTAAAGGAAGCAACATGTTCTTCTGCTGTACTGAAGCTGAGAGGATGCAGGGAGAAGAGAGCTCGCCTGCCAGACATGTCCCCTCTCTGGCAGGTGATATCAGGATTCCCCAACGCCTCTGGCCCTTTGGCTAATAAAATCAAAAGGTGACACCAGGGGGCTCAGAGTCAGAGAGTCCCACACCTTCTGATCCACGGGTGTAGCCCTAGGTCTCCTCCCCGTCTCTCTCTCTCTGTGTGTGTGTGTGTGTGTGTGTGTGTGTGTGTGTGTGTGTGTGCCTCTGGGTATCTGTGTCTCTTTGTGTAAAGAGGACCTGGCCATTCCATCGTGGGTGGAGATGCCCCAAGTAAGATCAGGCTGATGAGGGGTTAGATGTCTGGTGGGCAAGTCATGTTCATACCCCAGTTTAAGGCTGGTTAAGTGGGTCGGGTGGAGGGTCTACACCCTTCTGCCCAGGGTTTATCGTGAGAACTTGAAGGGATGGGTCCATGTCCCAGGAGCTGGGCTCACCCTAAGAGTAACCACTAACCCTGACCCTGACACTGACTGTGAGCCTGCCCCAAACCCGAAACCAAGCCCTGACCCTGACCCTGACCGTGACCCTGACTGTGATCCTGACCTGAACACTAAACTTAAACCTAAGCCTGAAACTGACCCTGATGTGGACCCTGAATCTAAACCTAACATTGATATTACCGTAACCATGAGTTATACCTAACCATGACCCTGTCCCTGACCCTAATCCTAACCCTGACGCTGACCTAACCCTGACCCTAACCCTAAAACTGACCGTGACTCTGAGCCTGACCCTAACCCTAAACCTAAAGGTAACTCTAACCATGACCCTAATACGGACCCTGAACCTAAACCTAACGCTGACCCTGACCCTAACACTAACCCTTACCCTAAACCAAATCCTAACCTTGACCTTACACTGTCTAACCCTAACCCTAACCATAACCCTACTTCTAACTCTAACCCTAACTCCAATCCCAAACCCTACCGCCAAAACCTAACTGTGACCCTGTACCGAACACTGACCCTAAACCAAAGCCTGACCCTAAAACTGACCCTGGCACTGACCTTCACCTGACCCTGATCCTGACCCTAATCCAAACCATGACACTAACACTGACCACTACATAATCCTACCCTGACCCAAAGGTGGACGTTAAACCAAGACCTGAAACTGACCCTAAACCTGACAGTAGCGCTAAACTTCACGCTGACCCTGACCCAGACCATGACCATAAACCTAACCCTGACACTTACAGTGACCCCGACCCTCACCTGAACACTAAACCTGACCCTGACTTTGAGCCTGATCTTAACTCTAACCCTAATTGTAACCCTGACCCTGACACTAACACGGGCCCTCCCCCAAATCCTATCGCTGAACCTAACCCTAACACTAACCCCTAACCCTACCAAGGACCCTGTCCCTAACAAGTTCTAAACATAATCGTCAAACTAACGCTAACACTAACACTAACCCTAAACTTTAACAATAACCCTGACCTTATACCTGACTATGATCATAACCCTAACCCTGAACTTTGCCTAAACCAAACCCTGACCCTAAACCTGACTCTGGCCTGACCCTAAACCTAACCATGACCCTAACACAGTGGACTTTAAACCAATACCTGATCCTGCCCATAAACCTGACACTGGCCCTAGACTTCACCCTGACCCTGACCCAGGCAAAGACCAGAAACCTAACCCTGACCCTAACAGTGACCCTGACCCTGACCCTAACAATAACCCTGACACTGAATGTGATCCCGACCCTAACTCTAACCCTAAACGTAACCCTGACCCTGACACTAACAAGGGCCCTGAACCGAAACCTAACGCTGAACCTAACCCTAAAACTAACCCCTAACATTATCCCTGACACTGACCCTAACCGGGTCTAACCCTAACACGCAACCTACCTCTAACCCTAAACCTAACCCCACATTAACAATAATCCTGACCCTCTCCCGGACCCTGATCATAACCCTAACTCTGAATTTGCCTATGTCAGACCTTAAGCTTAAACGTGACCCTGGCCTTGACCTTAACACTGACCCTAACCCTGACTGTAAACCTAACGCTGACCCAATCTGTGATGCTGGACAGAATCGTAACCCTAAAGGTAACACTGATCCTGAACCTACTCATAAAACAGAACCTAAACATAAAGCAGACAATACCATAACCATGAACCTAACGCTGACCCTGACCCTAACCCTGACACTAAACCTGTGCCAAACCTATCCCTAACCCTGACATGAACCCGGTCCCCAAAACAAAACTTGAACCTGAACCTAAATCTGACCATGATCCTGCCTGACCCTAAAACTAACCGTTACCCTAACACTGACCCGGACCCTGACTCTGACAGTAACGCTAACCGTGACCCTACTGTGAGCCTGACCCTAAACCTAACCATGAACCTAACCCTAACCCTGAACCCTAGCCTAAGCCTAAAAGGAACCATGACCCCAAAGACGTCTAACCCTAACCGTCACCCTAAGTATTTGTTAACCCTAACCCTAACAGTAACCTGGTCTAAACCTAGCTCTGTTCCCTCTGGTGGGGACAACAGCTGCACCCAGGCCTCCCAGGGGTTTGGGATGGCTATATGGGGGTCACTGGATGGGCAATGCTTTGAGTGGATTGTGAGCCTTGACCAGCTTGGGGACCGGTGGCTCAGGAGGCTCTGCTGGAGAAGGAAGTTCGGTAAGGAGCCCCCAGGCAGTGGTTACCTCAGTTCCCTGACGACAGAGCCCAACGGAATTGGAACCCACGTATCCAGGCACCACTTTGCAGAGAAAAGATGACTGCCCAGCTCATTTCTAGGCACATCCCAAAGGAAGCGACATGTTCTTCTGCTGTACTGAAGCCAAGAGGATGCATGGAGAAGAGAGCTCGCCTGCCAGACAGGTCCCTTCCCTGGCAGGTCATATCAGGTTTCCCAACAACTCAGGCCCTTTGGCTAATAAAATCAAAAGGTGACACCAGGGGGCTCAGAGTCATAGAGTCCCACACCTTCTGATCCACGGGTGTAGCCCTAGGTCTCCTCCCCGTCTGTGTGTGTGCGTGTGTGTGTGCGTGTGTGACTCTGGGTGTTTGTGAGTCTGAGTGTAAAGAGGAGCTGGCCATGCCATCGTGGGTGTAGATGCCCCAAGCAGGATCAGGCTGATGAGGGGTTAGAGGTCTGGTGGGCAAGTCATGTTCACACCCCAGTTTAGGCTGGTTAAGTGAGATCGGCTGTAGGGTCTACACCCTTCTGCCCAGGGTTTATCCTGAGACCTTGAAGGGATGGGTCCATACCCAGGAGCGGGGCTAACCCCAAACAGTAACCACTAACCCTGACCCTGACACTGACTGTGAGCATGCTCCAAACCCTAACCCAAGCCCTGACCCTGACCCTGACACTGACCCTGTCTGTGATCCTGACCTGAACACTAAACCTATACCTAAGCCTGACACTCACCCCGATGTGGACCCTGAACCTAAACCTAATGCTGATATTACTGTAACCAAGACTCATACCTAACCAAGACCCTGACCCCGACCCTAATCCTAACCCTGACGCTGACCTAACCCTGAGCCTAACAAGAAACCTGACCGTAACTGTGAGCCTGACCCTAACCCTAAACCTAAAGGTACTCTAACCATGACCCTAATACGGACCCTGAACCTAAACCTAATGATGACCCTGACCCTAACACTAACCCCTATCCTAAACCTAACCCTAACCCTGACCTTACGCTGTCTAACCCTAACCCTAACCATAACCCTAATTCTAACTCTAACCCTAAACCCAATCCCAAAACCTACCGCCAAAACCTAACTGTGAAACTGAACCGAACATTGACCCTAAACCAAAGCCTGACCCTAAACCTCACCCTGGCCATGACTTTCACCTGACACTGACCCTGACCCTAAATCTAACCATGACACTAACACTGACCACTACATAACCCTGTCCATGACCCGAAGGTGGACTTTAAACCAATACCTGAACCTGACCCTAAACCTGACACTGGCACTAAACTTCATCTGACTCTGACCCAGACCATGAACATAAACCTAACCCTGACCCTTAAGGTGACCCCGACCCTGACCTGAACACTAAACCTGACCCTGACTGTGAGCCTGACCCTAACTCTAACCCTAAATGTAACCCTGACCCTGATACTAACACGGGCCCTTCCCTGAATCCTATCGTTGAACCCAACACTAACACTAATATCTAACCCTACCACGGACCCTGATCCCTACAAGTTCTAACCCTAACCGTCAACCAAACGCTACCCCTAATACTAACCCTAAACTTTAACAATAACCCTGACGTTATACCTGACTATGATCATAACCCTAACCCTGAACTTTGCCTATACCAGACCCTGACCCTATACCTGACCCTGGCCCTGATCCTAAACCTAACCATGACCCTAACACTGACCACGACATAACCCTGTCGCTGACCCGAATGTGGACTTTAAACCAATACCTGATACTGCCCGTAAACCTGACACTGGCCCTAGACTTCATCCTGACCCTGACCCATGCAAAGACCAGAAACGTAACCCTGACCCAAACAGTGACCCTGACCATGACCCTAACAATAGCCCTGACACTGATGTGAGCCTGACCCTAACTCTAACCCTACACGTAACCCTGACCCTGACACTAACACGGGCCCTGACCCGAAACCTAAAGCTGAACCTAACACTAAAACTAACCCCTAACATTATCCCTGACACTGACCCTAACCTGGTCTAACCCTAACCCTCAACCTACATAGCCCTAAACCTAACCCCACTTTAACAATAATCGTGACCCTCTACCTGACTCTGATCATAACCCTATCTCTGAACTTTGCCCATGTCAGAACTTAACCTTAAACCTGTCCCTGGCCTTGACCTTAACACTGACCTTAACCCTGAATATACACCTAACTCTGACCCAATCCATGATCCTGAACAGAATCGTCACCCTAAAGCTAACCCTGATTCTGAACCTACTCTTAAAACAGATCCTAAACGTAAAGCTGACCTTACCATAACCATGAATCTAACCCTGACCCTGACCCTAACCGTTACACTAAACCTGTCCCAAAGCTAACCCTGACCCGGACATGAACCTAGCCCCCAAACCAAAACTTGAACTGGACCTTAATCTGACCATGACCCTGAACCTGACCCTAAACCTTACCTTCACCCTAACACTGACCCTGACCCTGATTCTGACCGTAACCCTAACCCTGACCCTACTGTGAGTTTGACCCTAAACCTAACCATAAACCTAACCCTAACCCTGACCCCTACCCTAAGCCTTACACTAACCCTGACCCCAACGATGTCTAACCCTAACCCTGACCCGAAGTCTTTCTAAACCCTAACCCTAACACTAACCTAGTCTAAACGCAGCTCTGTTGCCTCCAGCGGGGACAACAGATGCACCCAGGCCTCCCAGTGGTTGGGTGGAGTCTTATGGGGGTCACTGGATGGGCACTGCATTGACTGGAGTGTGAGCCTGAGCAGATTGCGGACCAGTGGCTCACGGAGCTCTGGTACAGCAGGAAGTTCAGTAAGGAGCCCCCAGGCTGTGGTGACCTCACTTCCCTGACGACAGAGCCCAATGGAATTGGAACCTACATATCCAGGCACCATATTACAGAGAAAACCCCCCTGCCAAGCTCATTTCTAGGCACATTTTAAAGGAAGTGACATGTTCTTCTGCTGTACTGAAGCCGAGAGGATGCAGGGAGAAGAGAGCTCACCTGCCAGACACGTCCCCTCCCTGGCAGGTCATATCAGGATTCCCCAACCCCTCTGGCCCTTTGGCTAATTAAATCAAAAGGTGACACCAGGAGACTCAGAGTCACAGAGTCCAACACCTTCTGATCGACCGGTGGAGCCTTAGGTCTCCTCCCCGTCTCTGTGTGTGTGTGTGTGTGTGTATGTGTGTGCCTCTGGGTGTCTGTTTGTCTTTGTGTAAAAAGGACCTGGCCATGCCATCGTGGGTGGAGATGCCCCAAGCAGGATCCGGCTGATGAGGGGTTAGATATCTGGTGGGCAAGTCATGTTCACACCCCAGTTTAACTGGTTAAGTGGGTCGGGTGGAGGGTGTATACCCTTCGGCCCAGGGTTTCTCGTGAGACCCTGAAGGGATGGGTACATGACCCAGGAGCGGGCCTAACCCTAAGAGTAACCACTAACCCTGACCCTGACACTGACTCTGAGCCTGCCCCAAACCCTAACTGAAGCCCTGACCCTGACCCTGACCCTGACCCTGACTGTGATCCTGACCTGAATACTAAACCTAAATGTAAGCCTGACACTCACCGTGATGTGGACTCTGAACCTAAACCTAACTCTGACATTACCATAACCATGTCTCATACCTAACCAAGTCACTAACCCTAACCCTATTCCTACACCTGACGCTGACCTCACCCTAACACTAACCCTGAACGTGACTGTGAGCCTGATACTAACCCTAAACTAAAGGTAAGTCTAACCATAACCCTAATACGGAACCTTCATAAACTTAATACTGACCCTGACCTCCATATTAACCTGTACCCTAAACCAAACCTTAACCCTGACCTTAAGCTGACTAACCCTAACCCTAACCATAACCCTACTTCTAACTCTAACCCTAACCCCAATCCCAAACCCTAGAGCCAAAACCTAACTGTGACACAGAACCGAACATTGACCCTAAACCAAAGCCTGACGCTAGACCGGACCCTGTCCATTACCTTCACCTGACCCTGACCCTGACCCTAATCCTAACCATGACACTAACACTGACCACTACATAACCCTGTCCCTGACCCGAATGTGGACCTGATCTTGACTGTAAACCTGACACTGGCCCTAGACTTCACCCTGACCCTGACCCAGGCAAAGACCAGATACTAACCCTGACCCTAACAGTGACCCTGACCCTGACCCTAACAATAACCCTGACACTGAATGTGATCCCGACCCTAACTCTAACCCTAAACGTAACCCTGACCCTGACACTAACAAAGGCCCTCCCCCGAATCCTATCGCTGAACCCAACAATAACACTAATCACTAACCCTACCACGGACCCTGATCCTACAAGTTCTAACCCTAACCGTCAACCAAACGCTAACCCTAACACTAACCCTAAACTTTAACAATAACCCTGACCCTATACCTGACTATGATCATAACCCTAACCCTGAACTTTGCCTATACCAGACCCTGACCCTATACCTGACCCTGGCCCAGAGCATAATCATAACCATGACCTAACATTGACCACGATATAACCCTGTCGCTGACCCGAATGTTGACATTAAAACAATACCTGATCCTGACCGTAAACCTGATACTGGCCCTAGACTACACCCTGACCCTGACCCTGGCAAAGACCAGAAACTTAACCCTGACATTAACAGTTACCCTGACCCTGACCCTAACAATAACCCTGACACTGAATGTGATCCCGACCCTAACTCTAACTCTAAACGTAACCCTGACACTGACACTAACACAAGCCCTGACAGAAACCTAACGCTGAACCTAACACTAAAACTAACCCCTAACATTATCCCTGACACTGACCCTAACCCGGTCTAACCCTAACCCTCAACCGACATCTAGCCCTAACCATAACCGCACGTTAACAATAATCCTGACCCTCTCCCTGACCTTGATCATAACCCTAACTCTGAACTTTGCCTATGTCAGACCTTAAGCTTAAACGTGACCCTGGCCTTGACCTTAACACTGACCCTAACCCTGACTGTAAACCAAACACTGACCCAATCCGTGATCCAAAAACGAATCTTAACCCTAAAGCTAACCCTGATCCTGAACTTACTCATAAAACAGAACCTAAACATAAAGCTGACCTTATCATAAACATGAACCTAACCCTGACCCTGACCGTAACCCTGACACTAAAACTGTCCCAAACCTAACCCAGACCCTGACATGAACCTTGCCCCCAAACCAAAACTTGAACCTGACCCTAAACCTAACCATCACCCTAACACTGACCCTGACCCTGACTCTGGCCATAACGCTAACTGTGAACCTACTGTGAGCCTGACCCTAAACCTAACCATGAACCTAATACTAACCCTGAACCCTACCCTAAGCCTTACGCTAACCCTGACCCCAATGGGGTCTAAACCTAACCCTGACCCTAAGTCTTTCTTAACCCTAACCCTAACACTAACCTGGTCTAAACCCAGCTCTGTTGCATTGAGCGGGGACAACAGCTGCATCCAGGCCTCCAAGGTGCTGGGTGGAGGCTGTATGGGGGTCACTGGATGGGCACGGCATTGAGTGGACTGTGAGCCTGAGCATCTTGGGGACCGGCGGCTCAGGGATCTCTGGTACAGCAGGAAGTTCGGTAAGGAGCCCCCAGGCAGTGGTGATTACACATTCTTGACGACAGAGCCCAACGGAATTGGAACCCACGTATCCAGGCACCCCATTACAGAGAAAACCCCCCTGCCCAGCTCATTTCAAGGCACATCCTAAAGGAAGCAACATGTTCTTCTGCTGTACTGAAGCTGAGAGGATGCAGGGAGAAGAGAGCTCGCCTGCCAGACATGTCCCCTCTCTGGCAGGTGATATCAGGATTCCCCAACGCCTCTGGCCCTTTGGCTAATAAAATCAAAAGGTGACACCAGGGGGCTCAGAGTCAGAGAGTCCCACACCTTCTGATCCACGGGTGTAGCCCTAGGTCTCCTCCCCGTCTCTCTCTCTCTGTGTGTGTGTGTGTGTGTGTGTGTGTGTGTGTGTGTGTGTGTGCCTCTGGGTATCTGTGTCTCTTTGTGTAAAGAGGACCTGGCCATTCCATCGTGGGTGGAGATGCCCCAAGTAAGATCAGGCTGATGAGGGGTTAGATGTCTGGTGGGCAAGTCATGTTCATACCCCAGTTTAAGGCTGGTTAAGTGGGTCGGGTGGAGGGTCTACACCCTTCTGCCCAGGGTTTATCGTGAGAACTTGAAGGGATGGGTCCATGTCCCAGGAGCTGGGCTCACCCTAAGAGTAACCACTAACCCTGACCCTGACACTGACTGTGAGCCTGCCCCAAACCCGAAACCAAGCCCTGACCCTGACCCTGACCGTGACCCTGACTGTGATCCTGACCTGAACACTAAACTTAAACCTAAGCCTGAAACTGACCCTGATGTGGACCCTGAATCTAAACCTAACATTGATATTACCGTAACCATGAGTTATACCTAACCATGACCCTGTCCCTGACCCTAATCCTAACCCTGACGCTGACCTAACCCTGACCCTAACCCTAAAACTGACCGTGACTCTGAGCCTGACCCTAACCCTAAACCTAAAGGTAACTCTAACCATGACCCTAATACGGACCCTGAACCTAAACCTAACGCTGACCCTGACCCTAACACTAACCCCTACCCTAAACCAAATCCTAACCTTGACCTTACACTGTCTAACCCTAACCCTAACCATAACCCTACTTCTAACTCTAACCCTAACTCCAATCCCAAACCCTACCGCCAAAACCTAACTGTGACACAGAACCGAACATTGACCCTAAACCAAAGCCTGACGCTAGACCGGACCCTGTCCATTACCTTCACCTGACCCTGACCCTGACCCTAATCCTAACCATGACACTAACACTGACCACTACATAACCCTGTCCCTGACCCGAATGTGGACCTGATCTTGACTGTAAACCTGACACTGGCCCTAGACTTCACCCTGACCCTGACCCAGGCAAAGACCAGATACTAACCCTGACCCTAACAGTGACCCTGACCCTGACCCTAACAATAACCCTGACACTGAATGTGATCCCGACCCTAACTCTAACCCTAAACGTAACCCTGACCCTGACACTAACAAAGGCCCTCCCCCGAATCCTATCGCTGAACCCAACAATAACACTAATCACTAACCCTACCACGGACCCTGATCCTACAAGTTCTAACCCTAACCGTCAACCAAACGCTAACCCTAACACTAACCCTAAACTTTAACAATAACCCTGACCCTATACCTGACTATGATCATAACCCTAACCCTGAACTTTGCCTATACCAGACCCTGACCCTATACCTGACCCTGGCCCAGAGCATAATCATAACCATGACCTAACATTGACCACGATATAACCCTGTCGCTGACCCGAATGTTGACATTAAAACAATACCTGATCCTGACCGTAAACCTGATACTGGCCCTAGACTACACCCTGACCCTGACCCTGGCAAAGACCAGAAACTTAACCCTGACATTAACAGTTACCCTGACCCTGACCCTAACAATAACCCTGACACTGAATGTGATCCCGACCCTAACTCTAACTCTAAACGTAACCCTGACACTGACACTAACACAAGCCCTGACAGAAACCTAACGCTGAACCTAACACTAAAACTAACCCCTAACATTATCCCTGACACTGACCCTAACCCGGTCTAACCCTAACCCTCAACCGACATCTAGCCCTAACCATAACCGCACGTTAACAATAATCCTGACCCTCTCCCTGACCTTGATCATAACCCTAACTCTGAACTTTGCCTATGTCAGACCTTAAGCTTAAACGTGACCCTGGCCTTGACCTTAACACTGACCCTAACCCTGACTGTAAACCAAACACTGACCCAATCCGTGATCCAAAAACGAATCTTAACCCTAAAGCTAACCCTGATCCTGAACTTACTCATAAAACAGAACCTAAACATAAAGCTGACCTTATCATAAACATGAACCTAACCCTGACCCTGACCGTAACCCTGACACTAAAACTGTCCCAAACCTAACCCAGACCCTGACATGAACCTTGCCCCCAAACCAAAACTTGAACCTGACCCTAAACCTAACCATCACCCTAACACTGACCCTGACCCTGACTCTGGCCATAACGCTAACTGTGAACCTACTGTGAGCCTGACCCTAAACCTAACCATGAACCTAATACTAACCCTGAACCCTACCCTAAGCCTTACGCTAACCCTGACCCCAATGGGGTCTAAACCTAACCCTGACCCTAAGTCTTTCTTAACCCTAACCCTAACACTAACCTGGTCTAAACCCAGCTCTGTTGCATTGAGCGGGGACAACAGCTGCATCCAGGCCTCCAAGGTGCTGGGTGGAGGCTGTATGGGGGTCACTGGATGGGCACGGCATTGAGTGGACTGTGAGCCTGAGCATCTTGGGGACCGGCGGCTCAGGGATCTCTGGTACAGCAGGAAGTTCGGTAAGGAGCCCCCAGGCAGTGGTGATTACACATTCTTGACGACAGAGCCCAACGGAATTGGAACCCACGTATCCAGGCACCCCATTACAGAGAAAACCCCCCTGCCCAGCTCATTTCAAGGCACATCCTAAAGGAAGCAACATGTTCTTCTGCTGTACTGAAGCTGAGAGGATGCAGGGAGAAGAGAGCTCGCCTGCCAGACATGTCCCCTCTCTGGCAGGTGATATCAGGATTCCCCAACGCCTCTGGCCCTTTGGCTAATAAAATCAAAAGGTGACACCAGGGGGCTCAGAGTCAGAGAGTCCCACACCTTCTGATCCACGGGTGTAGCCCTAGGTCTCCTCCCCGTCTCTCTCTCTCTGTGTGTGTGTGTGTGTGTGTGTGTGTGTGTGTGTGTGTGTGCCTCTGGGTATCTGTGTCTCTTTGTGTAAAGAGGACCTGGCCATTCCATCGTGGGTGGAGATGCCCCAAGTAAGATCAGGCTGATGAGGGGTTAGATGTCTGGTGGGCAAGTCATGTTCATACCCCAGTTTAAGGCTGGTTAAGTGGGTCGGGTGGAGGGTCTACACCCTTCTGCCCAGGGTTTATCGTGAGAACTTGAAGGGATGGGTCCATGTCCCAGGAGCTGGGCTCACCCTAAGAGTAACCACTAACCCTGACCCTGACACTGACTGTGAGCCTGCCCCAAACCCGAAACCAAGCCCTGACCCTGACCCTGACCGTGACCCTGACTGTGATCCTGACCTGAACACTAAACTTAAACCTAAGCCTGAAACTGACCCTGATGTGGACCCTGAATCTAAACCTAACATTGATATTACCGTAACCATGAGTTATACCTAACCATGACCCTGTCCCTGACCCTAATCCTAACCCTGACGCTGACCTAACCCTGACCCTAACCCTAAAACTGACCGTGACTCTGAGCCTGACCCTAACCCTAAACCTAAAGGTAACTCTAACCATGACCCTAATACGGACCCTGAACCTAAACCTAACGCTGACCCTGACCCTAACACTAACCCCTACCCTAAACCAAATCCTAACCTTGACCTTACACTGTCTAACCCTAACCCTAACCATAACCCTACTTCTAACTCTAACCCTAACTCCAATCCCAAACCCTACCGCCAAAACCTAACTGTGACCCTGTACCGAACACTGACCCTAAACCAAAGCCTGACCCTAAAACTGACCCTGGCACTGACCTTCACCTGACCCTGATCCTGACCCTAATCCAAACCATGACACTAACACTGACCACTACATAATCCTACCCTGACCCAAAGGTGGACGTTAAACCAAGACCTGAAACTGACCCTAAACCTGACAGTAGCGCTAAACTTCACGCTGACCCTGACCCAGACCATGACCATAAACCTAACCCTGACACTTACAGTGACCCCGACCCTCACCTGAACACTAAACCTGACCCTGACTTTGAGCCTGATCTTAACTCTAACCCTAATTGTAACCCTGACCTAACCCATGAACCCATGAACCTAACGCTGACCCTAACCCTAACCCTGACACTAAACCTGTGCCAAACCTATCCCTAACCCTGACATGAACCCGGTCCCCAAAACAAAACTTGAACCTGAACCTAAATCTGACCATGATCCTGCCTGACCCTAAAACTAACCGTTACCCTAACACTGACCCGGACCCTGACTCTGACAGTAACGCTAACCGTGACCCTACTGTGAGCCTGACCCTAAACCTAACCATGAACCTAACCCTAACCCTGAACCCTAGCCTAAGCCTAAAAGGAACCATGACCCCAAAGACGTCTAACCCTAACCGTCACCCTAAGTATTTCTTAACCCTAACCCTAACAGTAACCTGGTCTAAACCTAGCTCTGTTCCCTCTGGTGGGGACAACAGCTGCACCCAGGCCTCCCAGGGGTTTGGGATGGCTATATGGGGGTCACTGGATGGGCAATGCATTGAGTGGATTGTGAGCCTTGACCAGCTTGGGGACCGGTGGCTCAGGAGGCTCTGCTGGAGAAGGAAGTTCGGTAAGGAGCCCCCAGGCAGTGGTTACCTCAGTTCCCTGACGACAGAGCCCAACGGAATTGGAACCCACGTATCCAGGCACCACTTTGCAGAGAAAAGACGACTGCCCAGCTCATTTCTAGGCACATCCCAAAGGAAGCGACATGTTCTTCTGCTGTACTGAAGCCAAGAGGATGCATGGAGAAGAGAGCTCGCCTGCCAGACAGGTCCCTTCCCTGGCAGGTCATATCAGGTTTCCCAACAACTCAGGCCCTTTGGCTAATAAAATCAAAAGGTGACACCAGGGGGCTCAGAGTCATAGAGTCCCACACCTTCTGATCCACGGGTGTAGCCCTAGGTCTCCTCCCCGTCTGTGTGTGTGTGTGTGTGTGTGTGTGCGTGTGTGTGTGCGTGTGTGACTCTGGGTGTTTGTGAGTCTGAGTGTAAAGAGGAGCTGGCCATGCCATCGTGGGTGTAGATGCCCCAAGCAGGATCAGGCTGATGAGGGGTTAGAGGTCTGGTGGGCAAGTCATGTTCACACCCCAGTTTAGGCTGGTTAAGTGAGATCGGCTGTAGGGTCTACACCCTTCTGCCCAGGGTTTATCCTGAGACCTTGAAGGGATGGGTCCATACCCAGGAGCGGGGCTAACCCCAAACAGTAACCACTAACCCTGACCCTGACACTGACTGTGAGCATGCTCCAAACCCTAACCCAAGCCCTGACCCTGACCCTGACACTGACCCTGTCTGTGATCCTGACCTGAACACTAAACCTATACCTAAGCCTGACACTCACCCCGATGTGGACCCTGAACCTAAACCTAATGCTGATATTACTGTAACCAAGACTCATACCTAACCAAGACCCTGACCCCGACCCTAATCCTAACCCTGACGCTGACCTAACCCTGAGCCTAACAAGAAACCTGACCGTAACTGTGAGCCTGACCCTAACCCTAAACCTAAAGGTAACTCTAACCATGACCCTAATACGGACCCTGAACCTAAACCTAATGCTGACCCTGACCCTAACACTAACCCCTACCCTAAACCAAATCCTAACCTTGACCTTACACTGTCTAACCCTAACCCTAACCATAACCCTACTTCTAACTCTAACCCTAACTCCAATCCCAAACCCTACCGCCAAAACCTAACTGTGACCCTGTACCGAACACTGACCCTAAACCAAAGCCTGACCCTAAAACTGACCCTGGCACTGACCTTCACCTGACCCTGATCCTGACCCTAATCCAAACCATGACACTAACACTGACCACTACATAATCCTACCCTGACCCAAAGGTGGACGTTAAACCAAGACCTGAAACTGACCCTAAACCTGACAGTAGCGCTAAACTTCACGCTGACCCTGACCCAGACCATGACCATAAACCTAACCCTGACACTTACAGTGACCCCGACCCTCACCTGAACACTAAACCTGACCCTGACTTTGAGCCTGATCTTAACTCTAACCCTAATTGTAACCCTGACCTAACCCATGAACCCATGAACCTAACGCTGACCCTGACCCTAACCCTGACACTAAACCTGTGCCAAACCTATCCCTAACCCTGACATGAACCCGGTCCCCAAAACAAAACTTGAACCTGAACCTAAATCTGACCATGATCCTGCCTGACCCTAAAACTAACCGTTACCCTAACACTGACCCGGACCCTGACTCTGACAGTAACGCTAACCGTGACCCTACTGTGAGCCTGACCCTAAACCTAACCATGAACCTAACCCTAACCCTGAACCCTAGCCTAAGCCTAAAAGGAACCATGACCCCAAAGACGTCTAACCCTAACCGTCACCCTAAGTATTTCTTAACCCTAACCCTAACAGTAACCTGGTCTAAACCTAGCTCTGTTCCCTCTGGTGGGGACAACAGCTGCACCCAGGCCTCCCAGGGGTTTGGGATGGCTATATGGGGGTCACTGGATGGGCAATGCATTGAGTGGATTGTGAGCCTTGACCAGCTTGGGGACCGGTGGCTCAGGAGGCTCTGCTGGAGAAGGAAGTTCGGTAAGGAGCCCCCAGGCAGTGGTTACCTCAGTTCCCTGACGACAGAGCCCAACGGAATTGGAACCCACGTATCCAGGCACCACTTTGCAGAGAAAAGATGACTGCCCAGCTCATTTCTAGGCACATCCCAAAGGAAGCGACATGTTCTTCTGCTGTACTGAAGCCAAGAGGATGCATGGAGAAGAGAGCTCGCCTGCCAGACAGGTCCCTTCCCTGGCAGGTCATATCAGGTTTCCCAACAACTCAGGCCCTTTGGCTAATAAAATCAAAAGGTGACACCAGGGGGCTCAGAGTCATAGAGTCCCACACCTTCTGATCCACGGGTGTAGCCCTAGGTCCCCTCCCCGTCTGTGTGTGTGCGTGTGTGTGTGCGTGTGTGACTCTGGGTGTTTGTGAGTCTGAGTGTAAAGAGGAGCTGGCCATGCCATCGTGGGTGTAGATGCCCCAAGCAGGATCAGGCTGATGAGGGGTTAGAGGTCTGGTGGGCAAGTCATGTTCACACCCCAGTTTAGGCTGGTTAAGTGAGATCGGCTGTAGGGTCTACACCCTTCTGCCCAGGGTTTATCCTGAGACCTTGAAGGGATGGGTCCATACCCAGGAGCGGGGCTAACCCCAAACAGTAACCACTAACCCTGACCCTGACACTGACTGTGAGCATGCTCCAAACCCTAACCCAAGCCCTGACCCTGACCCTGACACTGACCCTGTCTGTGATCCTGACCTGAACACTAAACCTATACCTAAGCCTGACACTCACCCCGATGTGGACCCTGAACCTAAACCTAATGCTGATATTACTGTAACCAAGACTCATACCTAACCAAGACCCTGACCCCGACCCTAATCCTAACCCTGACGCTGACCTAACCCTGAGCCTAACAAGAAACCTGACCGTAACTGTGAGCCTGACCCTAACCCTAAACCTAAAGGTAACTCTAACCATGACCCTAATACGGACCCTGAACCTAAACCTAATGCTGACCCTGACCCTAACACTAACCCCTATCCTAAACCTAACCCTAACCCTGACCTTATGCTGTCTAACCCTAACCCTAACCATAACCATAATTCTAACTCTAACCCTAAACCCAATCCCAAAACCTACCGCCAAAACCTAACTGTGAAACTGAACCGAACATTGACCCTAAACCAAAGCCTGACCCTAAACCTCACCCTGGCCATGACTTTCATCTGACACTGACCCTGACCCTAAATCTAACCATGACACTAACACTGACCACTACATAACCCTGTCCATGACCCGAAGGTGGACTTTAAACCAATACCTGAACCTGACCCTAAACCTGACACTGGCACTAAACTTCATCTGACTCTGACCCAGACCATGAACATAAACCTAACCCTGACCCTTAAGGTGACCCCGACCCTGACCTGAACACTAAACCTGACCCTGACTGTGAGCCTGACCCTAACTCTAACCCTAAATGTAACCCTGACCCTGATACTAACACGGGCCCTTCCCTGAATCCTATCGTTGAACCCAACACTAACACTAATATCTAACCCTACCACGGACCCTGATCCCTACAAGTTCTAACCCTAACCGTCAACCAAACGCTACCCCTAATACTAACCCTAAACTTTAACAATAACCCTGACGTTATACCTGACTATGATCATAACCCTAACCCTGAACTTTGCCTATACCAGACCCTGACCCTATACCTGACCCTGGCCCTGATCCTAAACCTAACCATGACCCTAACACTGACCACGACATAACCCTGTCGCTGACCCGAATGTGGACTTTAAACCAATACCTGATACTGCCCGTAAACCTGACACTGGCCCTAGACTTCATCCTGACCCTGACCCATGCAAAGACCAGAAACGTAACCCTGACCCAAACAGTGACCCTGACCATGACCCTAACAATAGCCCTGACACTGATGTGAGCCTGACCCTAACTCTAACCCTACACGTAACCCTGACCCTGACACTAACACGGGCCCTGACCCGAAACCTAAAGCTGAACCTAACACTAAAACTAACCCCTAACATTATCCCTGACACTGACCCTAACCTGGTCTAACCCTAACCCTCAACCTACATAGCCCTAAACCTAACCCCACTTTAACAATAATCGTGACCCTCTACCTGACTCTGATCATAACCCTATCTCTGAACTTTGCCCATGTCAGAACTTAACCTTAAACCTGTCCCTGGCCTTGACCTTAACACTGACCTTAACCCTGAATATACACCTAACTCTGACCCAATCCATGATCCTGAACAGAATCGTCACCCTAAAGCTAACCCTGATTCTGAACCTACTCTTAAAACAGATCCTAAACGTAAAGCTGACCTTACCATAACCATGAATCTAACCCTGACCCTGACCCTAACCGTTACACTAAACCTGTCCCAAAGCTAACCCTGACCCGGACATGAACCTAGCCCCCAAACCAAAACTTGAACTGGACCTTAATCTGACCATGACCCTGAACCTGACCCTAAACCTTACCTTCACCCTAACACTGACCCTGACCCTGATTCTGACCGTAACCCTAACCCTGACCCTACTGTGAGTTTGACCCTAAACCTAACCATAAACCTAACCCTAACCCTGACCCCTACCCTAAGCCTTACACTAACCCTGACCCCAACGATGTCTAACCCTAACCCTGACCCGAAGTCTTTCTAAACCCTAACCCTAACACTAACCTAGTCTAAACCCAGCTCTGTTGCCTCCAGCGGGGACAACAGATGCACCCAGGCCTCCCAGTGGTTGGGTGGAGTCTTATGGGGGTCACTGGATGGGCACTGCATTGACTGGAGTGTGAGCCTGAGCAGATTGCGGACCGGTGGCTCACGGAGCTCTGGTACAGCAGGAAGTTCAGTAAGGAGCCCCCAGGCAGTGGTGACCTCACTTTCCTGACGACAGAGCCCAATGGAATTGGAACCTACATATCCAGGCACCATATTACAGAGAAAACCCCCCTGCCAAGCTCATTTCTAGGCACATTTTAAAGGAAGTGACATGTTCTTCTGCTGTACTGAAGCCGAGAGGATGCAGGGAGAAGAGAGCTCACCTGCCAGACACGTCCCCTCCCTGGCAGGTCATATCAGGATTCCCCAACCCCTCTGGCCCTTTGGCTAATTAAATCAAAAGGTGACACCAGGAGACTCAGAGTCACAGAGTCCAACACCTTCTGATCGACCGGTGGAGCCTTAGGTCTCCTCCCCGTCTCTGTGTGTGTGTGTGTGTGTGTGTGTGTATGTGTGTGCCTCCGGGTGTCTGTTTGTCTTTGTGTAAAAAGGACCTGGCCATGCCATCGTGGGTGGAGATGCCCCAAGCAGGATCCGGCTGATGAGGGGTTAGATATCTGGTTGGCAAATCATGTTCACACCCCAGTTTAACTGGTTAAGTGGGTCGGGTGGAGGGTGTATACCCTTCGGCCCAGGGTTTCTCGTGAGACCCTGAAGGGATGGGTACATGACCCAGGAGCGGGCCTAACCCTAAGAGTAACCACTAACCCTGACCCTGACACTGACTCTGAGCCTGCCCCAAACCCTAACTGAAGCCCTGACCCTGACCCTGACCCTGACCCTGACTGTGATCCTGACCTGAACACTAAACCTAAATGTAAGCCTGACACTCACCGTGATGTGGACTCTGAACCTAAACCTAACTCTGACATTACCGTAACCATGTCTCATACCTAACCAAGACACTGACCCTAACCCTATTCCTACACCTGACGCTGACCTCACCCTAACACTAACCCTGAACGTGACTGTGAGCCTGATACTAACCCTAAACTAAAGGTAAGTCTAACCATAACCCTAATACAGACCCTTCATAAACTTAATACTGACCCTGACCTCCATATTAACCTGTACCCTAAACCAAACCTTAACCCTGACCTTAAGCTGACTAACCCTAACCCTAACCATAACCCTACTTCTAACTCTAACCCTAACCCCAATCCCAAACCCTAGAGCCAAAACCTAACTGTGACACAGAACCGAACATTGACCCTAAACCAAAGCCTGACGCTAGACCGGACCCTGTCCATTACCTTCACCTGACCCTGACCCTGACCCTAATCCTAACCATGACACTAACACTGACCACTACATAACCCTGTCCCTGACCCGAATGTGGACCTGATCTTGACTGTAAACCTGACACTGGCCCTAGACTTCACCCTGACCCTGACCCAGGCAAAGACCAGATACTAACCCTGACCCTAACAGTGACCCTGACCCTGACCCTAACAATAACCCTGACACTGAATGTGATCCCGACCCTAACTCTAACCCTAAACGTAACCCTGACCCTGACACTAACAAAGGCCCTCCCCCGAATCCTATCGCTGAACCCAACAATAACACTAATCACTAACCCTACCCCGGACCCTGATCCTACAAGTTCTAACCCTAACCGTCAACCAAACGCTAACCCTAACACTAACCCTAAACTTTAACAATAACCCTGACCCTATACCTGACTATGATCATAACCCTAACCCTGAACTTTGCCTATACCAGACCCTGACCCTATACCTGACCCTGGCCCAGAGCATAATCATAACCATGACCTAACATTGACCACGATATAACCCTGTCGCTGACCCGAATGTTGACATTAAAACAATACCTGATCCTGACCGTAAACCTGATACTGGCCCTAGACTACACCCTGACCCTGACCCTGGCAAAGACCAGAAACTTAACCCTGACATTAACAGTTACCCTGACCCTGACCCTAACAATAACCCTGACACTGAATGTGATCCCGACCCTAACTCTAACTCTAAACGTAACCCTGACACTGACACTAACACAAGCCCTGACAGAAACCTAACGCTGAACCTAACACTAAAACTAACCCCTAACATTATCCCTGACACTGACCCTAACCCGGTCTAACCCTAACCCTCAACCGACATCTAGCCCTAACCATAACCGCACGTTAACAATAATCCTGACCCTCTCCCTGACCTTGATCATAACCCTAACTCTGAACTTTGCCTATGTCAGACCTTAAGCTTAAACGTGACCCTGGCCTTGACCTTAACACTGACCCTAACCCTGACTGTAAACCAAACACTGACCCAATCCGTGATCCAAAAACGAATCTTAACCCTAAAGCTAACCCTGATCCTGAACTTACTCATAAAACAGAACCTAAACATAAAGCTGACCTTATCATAAACATGAACCTAACCCTGACCCTGACCGTAACCCTGACACTAAAACTGTCCCAAACCTAACCCAGACCCTGACATGAACCTTGCCCCCAAACCAAAACTTGAACCTGACCCTAAACCTAACCATCACCCTAACACTGACCCTGACCCTGACTCTGGCCATAACGCTAACTGTGAACCTACTGTGAGCCTGACCCTAAACCTAACCATGAACCTAATACTAACCCTGAACCCTACCCTAAGCCTTACGCTAACCCTGACCCCAATGGGGTCTAAACCTAACCCTGACCCTAAGTCTTTCTTAACCCTAACCCTAACACTAACCTGGTCTAAACCCAGCTCTGTTGCATTGAGCGGGGACAACAGCTGCATCCAGGCCTCCAAGGTGCTGGGTGGAGGCTGTATGGGGGTCACTGGATGGGCACGGCATTGAGTGGACTGTGAGCCTGAGCATCTTGGGGACCGGCGGCTCAGGGATCTCTGGTACAGCAGGAAGTTCGGTAAGGAGCCCCCAGGCAGTGGTGATTACACATTCTTGACGACAGAGCCCAACGGAATTGGAACCCACGTATCCAGGCACCCCATTACAGAGAAAACCCCCCTGCCCAGCTCATTTCAAGGCACATCCTAAAGGAAGCAACATGTTCTTCTGCTGTACTGAAGCTGAGAGGATGCAGGGAGAAGAGAGCTCGCCTGCCAGACATGTCCCCTCTCTGGCAGGTGATATCAGGATTCCCCAACGCCTCTGGCCCTTTGGCTAATAAAATCAAAAGGTGACACCAGGGGGCTCAGAGTCAGAGAGTCCCACACCTTCTGATCCACGGGTGTAGCCCTAGGTCTCCTCCCCGTCTCTCTCTCTCTGTGTGTGTGTGTGTGTGTGTGTGTGTGTGTGTGTGTGTGTGTGCCTCTGGGTATCTGTGTCTCTTTGTGTAAAGAGGACCTGGCCATTCCATCGTGGGTGGAGATGCCCCAAGTAAGATCAGGCTGATGAGGGGTTAGATGTCTGGTGGGCAAGTCATGTTCATACCCCAGTTTAAGGCTGGTTAAGTGGGTCGGGTGGAGGGTCTACACCCTTCTGCCCAGGGTTTATCGTGAGAACTTGAAGGGATGGGTCCATGTCCCAGGAGCTGGGCTCACCCTAAGAGTAACCACTAACCCTGACCCTGACACTGACTGTGAGCCTGCCCCAAACCCGAAACCAAGCCCTGACCCTGACCCTGACCGTGACCCTGACTGTGATCCTGACCTGAACACTAAACTTAAACCTAAGCCTGAAACTGACCCTGATGTGGACCCTGAATCTAAACCTAACATTGATATTACCGTAACCATGAGTTATACCTAACCATGACCCTGTCCCTGACCCTAATCCTAACCCTGACGCTGACCTAACCCTGACCCTAACCCTAAAACTGACCGTGACTCTGAGCCTGACCCTAACCCTAAACCTAAAGGTAACTCTAACCATGACCCTAATACGGACCCTGAACCTAAACCTAACGCTGACCCTGACCCTAACACTAACCCCTACTCTAAACCAAATCCTAACCTTGACCTTACACTGTCTAACCCTAACCCTAACCATAACCCTACTTCTAACTCTAACCCTAACTCCAATCCCAAACCCTACCGCCAAAACCTAACTGTGACCCTGTACCGAACACTGACCCTAAACCAAAGCCTGACCCTAAAACTGACCCTGGCACTGACCTTCACCTGACCCTGATCCTGACCCTAATCCAAACCATGACACTAACACTGACCACTACATAATCCTACCCTGACCCAAAGGTGGACGTTAAACCAAGACCTGAAACTGACCCTAAACCTGACAGTAGCGCTAAACTTCACGCTGACCCTGACCCAGACCATGACCATAAACCTAACCCTGACACTTACAGTGACCCCGACCCTCACCTGAACACTAAACCTGACCCTGACTTTGAGCCTGATCTTAACTCTAACCCTAATTGTGACCCTGACCCTGACACTAACACGGGCCCTCCCCCAAATCCTATCGCTGAACCTAACCCTAACACTAACCCCTAACCCTACCAAGGACCCTGTCCCTAACAAGTTCTAAACATAATCGTCAAACTAACGCTAACACTAACACTAACCCTAAACTTTAACAATAACCCTGACCTTATACCTGACTATGATCATAACCCTAACCCTGAACTTTGCCTAAACCAAACCCTGACCCTAAACCTGACTCTGGCCTGACCCTAAACCTAACCATGACCCTAACACAGTGGACTTTAAACCAATACCTGATCCTGCCCATAAACCTGACACTGGCCCTAGACTTCACCCTGACCCTGACCCAGGCAAAGACCAGAAACCTAACCCTGACCCTAACAGTGACCCTGACCCTGACCCTAACAATAACCCTGACACTGAATGTGATCCCGACCCTAACTCTAACCCTAAACGTAACCCTGACCCTGACACTAACAAGGGCCCTGAACCGAAACCTAACGCTGAACCTAACCCTAAAACTAACCCCTAACATTATCCCTGACACTGACCCTAACCGGGTCTAACCCTAACACGCAACCTACCTCTAACCCTAAACCTAACCCCACATTAACAATAATCCTGACCCTCTCCCGGACCCTGATCATAACCCTAACTCTGAATTTGCCTATGTCAGACCTTAAGCTTAAACGTGACCCTGGCCTTGACCTTAACACTGACCCTAACCCTGACTGTAAACCTAACGCTGACCCAATCTGTGATGCTGGACAGAATCGTAACCCTAAAGGTAACACTGATCCTGAACCTACTCATAAAACAGAACCTAAACATAAAGCAGACAATACCATAACCATGAACCTAACGCTGACCCTGACCCTAACCCTGACACTAAACCTGTGCCAAACCTATCGCTAACCCTGACATGAACCCGGTCCCCAAAACAAAACTTGAACCTGAACCTAAATCTGACCATGATCCTGCCTGACCCTAAAACTAACCGTTACCCTAACACTGACCCGGACCCTGACTCTGACAGTAACGCTAACCGTGACCCTACTGTGAGCCTGACCCTAAACCTAACCATGAACCTAACCCTAACCCTGAACCCTAGCCTAAGCCTAAAAGTAACCATGACCCCAAAGACGTCTAACCCTAACCGTCACCCTAAGTATTTCTTAACCCTAACCCTAACAGTAACCTGGTCTAAACCTAGCTCTGTTCCCTCTGGTGGGGACAACAGCTGCACCCAGGCCTCCCAGGGGTTTGGGATGGCTATATGGGGGTCACTGGATGGGCAATGCTTTGAGTGGATTGTGAGCCTTGACCAGCTTGGGGACCGGTGGCTCAGGAGGCTCTGCTGGAGAAGGAAGTTCGGTAAGGAGCCCCCAGGCAGTGGTTACCTCAGTTCCCTGACGACAGAGCCCAACGGAATTGGAACCCACGTATCCAGGCACCACTTTGCAGAGAAAAGACGACTGCCCAGCTCATTTCTAGGCACATCCCAAAGGAAGCGACATGTTCTTCTGCTGTACTGAAGCCAAGAGGATGCATGGAGAAGAGAGCTCGCCTGCCAGACAGGTCCCTTCCCTGGCAGGTCATATCAGGTTTCCCAACAACTCAGGCCCTTTGGCTAATAAAATCAAAAGGTGACACCAGGGGGCTCAGAGTCATAGAGTCCCACACCTTCTGATCCACGGGTGTAGCCCTAGGTCTCCTCCCCGTCTGTGTGTGTGCGTGTGTGTGTGCGTGTGTGACTCTGGGTGTTTGTGAGTCTGAGTGTAAAGAGGAGCTGGCCATGCCATCGTGGGTGTAGATGCCCCAAGCAGGATCAGGCTGATGAGGGGTTAGAGGTCTGGTGGGCAAGTCATGTTCACACCCCAGTTTAGGCTGGTTAAGTGAGATCGGCTGTAGGGTCTACACCCTTCTGCCCAGGGTTTATCCTGAGACCTTGAAGGGATGGGTCCATACCCAGGAGCGGGGCTAACCCCAAACAGTAACCACTAACCCTGACCCTGACACTGACTGTGAGCATGCTCCAAACCCTAACCCAAGCCCTGACCCTGACCCTGACACTGACCCTGTCTGTGATCCTGACCTGAACACTAAACCTATACCTAAGCCTGACACTCACCCTGATGTGGACCCTGAACCTAAACCTAATGCTGATATTACTGTAACCAAGACTCATACCTAACCAAGACCCTGACCCCGACCCTAATCCTAACCCTGACGCTGACCTAACCCTGAGCCTAACAAGAAACCTGACCGTAACTGTGAGCCTGACCCTAACCCTAAACCTAAAGGTAACTCTAACCATGACCCTAATACGGACCCTGAACCTAAACCTAATGATGACCCTGACCCTAACACTAACCCCTATCCTAAACCTAACCCTAACCCTGACCTTACGCTGTCTAACCCTAACCCTAACCATAACCCTAATTCTAACTCTAACCCTAAACCCAATCCCAAAACCTACCGCCAAAACCTAACTGTGAAACTGAACCGAACATTGACCCTAAACCAAAGCCTGACCCTAAACCTCACCCTGGCCATGACTTTCACCTGACACTGACCCTGACCCTAAATCTAACCATGACACTAACACTGACCACTACATAACCCTGTCCATGACCCGAAGGTGGACTTTAAACCAATACCTGAACCTGACCCTAAACCTGACACTGGCACTAAACTTCATCTGACTCTGACCCAGACCATGAACATAAACCTAACCCTGACCCTTAAGGTGACCCCGACCCTGACCTGAACACTAAACCTGACCCTGACTGTGAGCCTGACCCTAACTCTAACCCTAAATGTAACCCTGACCCTGATACTAACACGGGCCCTTCCCTGAATCCTATCGTTGAACCCAACACTAACACTAATATCTAACCCTACCACGGACCCTGATCCCTACAAGTTCTAACCCTAACCGTCAACCAAACGCTACCCCTAATACTAACCCTAAACTTTAACAATAACCCTGACGTTATACCTGACTATGATCATAACCCTAACCCTGAACTTTGCCTATACCAGACCCTGACCCTATACCTGACCCTGGCCCTGATCCTAAACCTAACCATGACCCTAACACTGACCACGACATAACCCTGTCGCTGACCCGAATGTGGACTTTAAACCAATACCTGATACTGCCCGTAAACCTGACACTGGCCCTAGACTTCATCCTGACCCTGACCCATGCAAAGACCAGAAACGTAACCCTGACCCAAACAGTGACCCTGACCATGACCCTAACAATAGCCCTGACACTGATGTGAGCCTGACCCTAACTCTAACCCTACACGTAACCCTGACCCTGACACTAACACGGGCCCTGACCCGAAACCTAAAGCTGAACCTAACACTAAAACTAACCCCTAACATTATCCCTGACACTGACCCTAACCTGGTCTAACCCTAACCCTCAACCTACATAGCCCTAAACCTAACCCCACTTTAACAATAATCGTGACCCTCTACCTGACTCTGATCATAACCCTATCTCTGAACTTTGCCCATGTCAGAACTTAACCTTAAACCTGTCCCTGGCCTTGACCTTAACACTGACCTTAACCCTGAATATACACCTAACTCTGACCCAATCCATGATCCTGAACAGAATCGTCACCCTAAAGCTAACCCTGATTCTGAACCTACTCTTAAAACAGATCCTAAACGTAAAGCTGACCTTACCATAACCATGAATCTAACCCTGACCCTGACCCTAACCGTTACACTAAACCTGTCCCAAAGCTAACCCTGACCCGGACATGAACCTAGCCCCCAAACCAAAACTTGAACTGGACCTTAATCTGACCATGACCCTGAACCTGACCCTAAACCTTACCTTCACCCTAACACTGACCCTGACCCTGATTCTGACCGTAACCCTAACCCTGACCCTACTGTGAGTTTGACCCTAAACCTAACCATAAACCTAACCCTAACCCTGACCCCTACCCTAAGCCTTACACTAACCCTGACCCCAACGATGTCTAACCCTAACCCTGACCCGAAGTCTTTCTAAACCCTAACCCTAACACTAACCTAGTCTAAACCCAGCTCTGTTGCCTCCAGCGGGGACAACAGATGCACCCAGGCCTCCCAGTGGTTGGGTGGAGTCTTATGGGGGTCACTGGATGGGCACTGCATTGACTGGAGTGTGAGCCTGAGCAGATTGCGGACCGGTGGCTCACGGAGCTCTGGTACAGCAGGAAGTTCAGTAAGGAGCCCCCAGGCAGTGGTGACCTCACTTTCCTGACGACAGAGCCCAATGGAATTGGAACCTACATATCCAGGCACCATATTACAGAGAAAACCCCCCTGCCAAGCTCATTTCTAGGCACATTTTAAAGGAAGTGACATGTTCTTCTGCTGTACTGAAGCCGAGAGGATGCAGGGAGAAGAGAGCTCACCTGCCAGACACGTCCCCTCCCTGGCAGGTCATATCAGGATTCCCCAACCCCTCTGGCCCTTTGGCTAATTAAATCAAAAGGTGACACCAGGAGACTCAGAGTCACAGAGTCCAACACCTTCTGATCGACCGGTGGAGCCTTAGGTCTCCTCCCCGTCTCTGTGTGTGTGTGTGTGTGTGTGTGTATGTGTGTGCCTCCGGGTGTCTGTTTGTCTTTGTGTAAAAAGGACCTGGCCATGCCATCGTGGGTGGAGATGCCCCAAGCAGGATCAGGCTGATGAGGGGTTAGATATCTGGTTGGCAAATCATGTTCACACCCCAGTTTAACTGGTTAAGTGGGTCGGGTGGAGGGTGTATACCCTTCGGCCCAGGGTTTCTCGTGAGACCCTGAAGGGATGGGTACATGACCCAGGAGCGGGCCTAACCCTAAGAGTAACCACTAACCCTGACCCTGACACTGACTCTGAGCCTGCCCCAAACCCTAACTGAAGCCCTGACCCTGACCCTGACCCTGACCCTGACTGTGATCCTGACCTGAACACTAAACCTAAATGTAAGCCTGACACTCACCGTGATGTGGACTCTGAACCTAAACCTAACTCTGACATTACCGTAACCATGTCTCATACCTAACCAAGACACTGACCCTAACCCTATTCCTACACCTGACGCTGACCTCACCCTAACACTAACCCTGAACGTGACTGTGAGCCTGATACTAACCCTAAACTAAAGGTAAGTCTAACCATAACCCTAATACAGACCCTTCATAAACTTAATACTGACCCTGACCTCCATATTAACCTGTACCCTAAACCAAACCTTAACCCTGACCTTAAGCTGACTAACCCTAACCCTAACCATAACCCTACTTCTAACTCTAACCCTAACCCCAATCCCAAACCCTAGAGCCAAAACCTAACTGTGACACAGAACCGAACATTGACCCTAAACCAAAGCCTGACGCTAGACCGGACCCTGTCCATTACCTTCACCTGACCCTGACCCTGACCCTAATCCTAACCATGACACTAACACTGACCACTACATAACCCTGTCCCTGACCCGAATGTGGACCTGATCTTGACTGTAAACCTGACACTGGCCCTAGACTTCACCCTGACCCTGACCCAGGCAAAGACCAGATACTAACCCTGACCCTAACAGTGACCCTGACCCTGACCCTAACAATAACCCTGACACTGAATGTGATCCCGACCCTAACTCTAACCCTAAACGTAACCCTGACCCTGACACTAACAAAGGCCCTCCCCCGAATCCTATCGCTGAACCCAACAATAACACTAATCACTAACCCTACCCCGGACCCTGATCCTACAAGTTCTAACCCTAACCGTCAACCAAACGCTAACCCTAACACTAACCCTAAACTTTAACAATAACCCTGACCCTATACCTGACTATGATCATAACCCTAACCCTGAACTTTGCCTATACCAGACCCTGACCCTATACCTGACCCTGGCCCAGAGCATAATCATAACCATGACCTAACATTGACCACGATATAACCCTGTCGCTGACCCGAATGTTGACATTAAAACAATACCTGATCCTGACCGTAAACCTGATACTGGCCCTAGACTACACCCTGACCCTGACCCTGGCAAAGACCAGAAACTTAACCCTGACATTAACAGTTACCCTGACCCTGACCCTAACAATAACCCTGACACTGAATGTGATCCCGACCCTAACTCTAACTCTAAACGTAACCCTGACACTGACACTAACACAAGCCCTGACAGAAACCTAACGCTGAACCTAACACTAAAACTAACCCCTAACATTATCCCTGACACTGACCCTAACCCGGTCTAACCCTAACCCTCAACCGACATCTAGCCCTAACCATAACCGCACGTTAACAATAATCCTGACCCTCTCCCTGACCTTGATCATAACCCTAACTCTGAACTTTGCCTATGTCAGACCTTAAGCTTAAACGTGACCCTGGCCTTGACCTTAACACTGACCCTAACCCTGACTGTAAACCAAACACTGACCCAATCCGTGATCCAAAAACGAATCTTAACCCTAAAGCTAACCCTGATCCTGAACTTACTCATAAAACAGAACCTAAACATAAAGCTGACCTTATCATAAACATGAACCTAACCCTGACCCTGACCGTAACCCTGACACTAAAACTGTCCCAAACCTAACCCAGACCCTGACATGAACCTTGCCCCCAAACCAAAACTTGAACCTGACCCTAAACCTAACCATCACCCTAACACTGACCCTGACCCTGACTCTGGCCATAACGCTAACTGTGAACCTACTGTGAGCCTGACCCTAAACCTAACCATGAACCTAATACTAACCCTGAACCCTACCCTAAGCCTTACGCTAACCCTGACCCCAATGGGGTCTAAACCTAACCCTGACCCTAAGTCTTTCTTAACCCTAACCCTAACACTAACCTGGTCTAAACCCAGCTCTGTTGCATTGAGCGGGGACAACAGCTGCATCCAGGCCTCCAAGGTGCTGGGTGGAGGCTGTATGGGGGTCACTGGATGGGCACGGCATTGAGTGGACTGTGAGCCTGAGCATCTTGGGGACCGGCGGCTCAGGGATCTCTGGTACAGCAGGAAGTTCGGTAAGGAGCCCCCAGGCAGTGGTGATTACACATTCTTGACGACAGAGCCCAACGGAATTGGAACCCACGTATCCAGGCACCCCATTACAGAGAAAACCCCCCTGCCCAGCTCATTTCAAGGCACATCCTAAAGGAAGCAACATGTTCTTCTGCTGTACTGAAGCTGAGAGGATGCAGGGAGAAGAGAGCTCGCCTGCCAGACATGTCCCCTCTCTGGCAGGTGATATCAGGATTCCCCAACGCCTCTGGCCCTTTGGCTAATAAAATCAAAAGGTGACACCAGGGGGCTCAGAGTCAGAGAGTCCCACACCTTCTGATCCACGGGTGTAGCCCTAGGTCTCCTCCCCGTCTCTCTCTCTCTCTGTGTGTGTGTGTGTGTGTGTGTGTGTGTGTGTGTGTGTGTGTGCCTCTGGGTATCTGTGTCTCTTTGTGTAAAGAGGACCTGGCCATTCCATCGTGGGTGGAGATGCCCCAAGTAAGATCAGGCTGATGAGGGGTTAGATGTCTGGTGGGCAAGTCATGTTCATACCCCAGTTTAAGGCTGGTTAAGTGGGTCGGGTGGAGGGTCTACACCCTTCTGCCCAGGGTTTATCGTGAGAACTTGAAGGGATGGGTCCATGTCCCAGGAGCTGGGCTCACCCTAAGAGTAACCACTAACCCTGACCCTGACACTGACTGTGAGCCTGCCCCAAACCCGAAACCAAGCCCTGACCCTGACCCTGACCGTGACCCTGACTGTGATCCTGACCTGAACACTAAACTTAAACCTAAGCCTGAAACTGACCCTGATGTGGACCCTGAATCTAAACCTAACATTGATATTACCGTAACCATGAGTTATACCTAACCATGACCCTGTCCCTGACCCTAATCCTAACCCTGACGCTGACCTAACCCTGACCCTAACCCTAAAACTGACCGTGACTCTGAGCCTGACCCTAACCCTAAACCTAAAGGTAACTCTAACCATGACCCTAATACGGACCCTGAACCTAAACCTAACGCTGACCCTGACCCTAACACTAACCCCTACCCTAAACCAAATCCTAACCTTGACCTTACACTGTCTAACCCTAACCCTAACCATAACCCTACTTCTAACTCTAACCCTAACTCCAATCCCAAACCCTACCGCCAAAACCTAACTGTGACCCTGTACCGAACACTGACCCTAAACCAAAGCCTGACCCTAAAACTGACCCTGGCACTGACCTTCACCTGACCCTGATCCTGACCCTAATCCAAACCATGACACTAACACTGACCACTACATAATCCTACCCTGACCCAAAGGTGGACGTTAAACCAAGACCTGAAACTGACCCTAAACCTGACAGTAGCGCTAAACTTCACGCTGACCCTGACCCAGACCATGACCATAAACCTAACCCTGACACTTACAGTGACCCCGACCCTCACCTGAACACTAAACCTGACCCTGACTTTGAGCCTGATCTTAACTCTAACCCTAATTGTGACCCTGACCCTGACACTAACACGGGCCCTCCCCCAAATCCTATCGCTGAACCTAACCCTAACACTAACCCCTAACCCTACCAAGGACCCTGTCCCTAACAAGTTCTAAACATAATCGTCAAACTAACGCTAACACTAACACTAACCCTAAACTTTAACAATAACCCTGACCTTATACCTGACTATGATCATAACCCTAACCCTGAACTTTGCCTAAACCAAACCCTGACCCTAAACCTGACTCTGGCCTGACCCTAAACCTAACCATGACCCTAACACAGTGGACTTTAAACCAATACCTGATCCTGCCCATAAACCTGACACTGGCCCTAGACTTCACCCTGACCCTGACCCAGGCAAAGACCAGAAACCTAACCCTGACCCTAACAGTGACCCTGACCCTGACCCTAACAATAACCCTGACACTGAATGTGATCCCGACCCTAACTCTAACCCTAAACGTAACCCTGACCCTGACACTAACAAGGGCCCTGAACCGAAACCTAACGCTGAACCTAACCCTAAAACTAACCCCTAACATTATCCCTGACACTGACCCTAACCGGGTCTAACCCTAACACGCAACCTACCTCTAACCCTAAACCTAACCCCACATTAACAATAATCCTGACCCTCTCCCGGACCCTGATCATAACCCTAACTCTGAATTTGCCTATGTCAGACCTTAAGCTTAAACGTGACCCTGGCCTTGACCTTAACACTGACCCTAACCCTGACTGTAAACCTAACGCTGACCCAATCTGTGATGCTGGACAGAATCGTAACCCTAAAGGTAACACTGATCCTGAACCTACTCATAAAACAGAACCTAAACATAAAGCAGACAATACCATAACCATGAACCTAACGCTGACCCTGACCCTAACCCTGACACTAAACCTGTGCCAAACCTATCCCTAACCCTGACATGAACCCGGTCCCCAAAACAAAACTTGAACCTGAACCTAAATCTGACCATGATCCTGCCTGACCCTAAAACTAACCGTTACCCTAACACTGACCCGGACCCTGACTCTGACAGTAACGCTAACCGTGACCCTACTGTGAGCCTGACCCTAAACCTAACCATGAACCTAACCCTAACCCTGAACCCTAGCCTAAGCCTAAAAGTAACCATGACCCCAAAGACGTCTAACCCTAACCGTCACCCTAAGTATTTCTTAACCCTAACCCTAACAGTAACCTGGTCTAAACATAGCTCTGTTCCCTCTGGTGGGGACAACAGCTGCACCCAGGCCTCCCAGGGGTTTGGGATGGCTATATGGGGGTCACTGGATGGGCAATGCATTGAGTGGATTGTGAGCCTTGACCAGCTTGGGGACCGGTGGCTCAGGAGGCTCTGCTGGAGAAGGAAGTTCGGTAAGGAGCCCCCAGGCAGTGGTTACCTCAGTTCCCTGACGACAGAGCCCAACGGAATTGGAACCCACGTATCCAGGCACCACTTTGCAGAGAAAAGACGACTGCCCAGCTCATTTCTAGGCACATCCCAAAGGAAGCGACATGTTCTTCTGCTGTACTGAAGCCAAGAGGATGCATGGAGAAGAGAGCTCGCCTGCCAGACAGGTCCCTTCCCTGGCAGGTCATATCAGGTTTCCCAACAACTCAGGCCCTTTGGCTAATAAAATCAAAAGGTGACACCAGGGGGCTCAGAGTCATAGAGTCCCACACCTTCTGATCCACGGGTGTAGCCCTAGGTCTCCTCCCCGTCTGTGTGTGTGCGTGTGTGTGTGCGTGTGTGACTCTGGGTGTTTGTGAGTCTGAGTGTAAAGAGGAGCTGGCCATGCCATCGTGGGTGTAGATGCCCCAAGCAGGATCAGGCGATGAGGGGTTAGAGGTCTGGTGGGCAAGTCATGTTCACACCCCAGTTTAGGCTGGTTAAGTGAGATCGGCTGTAGGGTCTACACCCTTCTGCCCAGGGTTTATCCTGAGACCTTGAAGGGATGGGTCCATACCCAGGAGCGGGGCTAACCCCAAACAGTAACCACTAACCCTGACCCTGACACTGACTGTGAGCATGCTCCAAACCCTAACCCAAGCCCTGACCCTGACCCTGACACTGACCCTGTCTGTGATCCTGACCTGAACACTAAACCTATACCTAAGCCTGACACTCACCCTGATGTGGACCCTGAACCTAAACCTAATGCTGATATTACTGTAACCAAGACTCATACCTAACCAAGACCCTGACCCCGACCCTAATCCTAACCCTGACGCTGACCTAACCCTGAGCCTAACAAGAAACCTGACCGTAACTGTGAGCCTGACCCTAACCCTAAACCTAAAGGTAACTCTAACCATGACCCTAATACGGACCCTGAACCTAAACCTAATGATGACCCTGACCCTAACACTAACCCCTATCCTAAACCTAACCCTAACCCTGACCTTACGCTGTCTAACCCTAACCCTAACCATAACCCTAATTCTAACTCTAACCCTAAACCCAATCCCAAAACCTACCGCCAAAACCTAACTGTGAAACTGAACCGAACATTGACCCTAAACCAAAGCCTGACCCTAAACCTCACCCTGGCCATGACTTTCACCTGACACTGACCCTGACCCTAAATCTAACCATGACACTAACACTGACCACTACATAACCCTGTCCATGACCCGAAGGTGGACTTTAAACCAATACCTGAACCTGACCCTAAACCTGACACTGGCACTAAACTTCATCTGACTCTGACCCAGACCATGAACATAAACCTAACCCTGACCCTTAAGGTGACCCCGACCCTGACCTGAACACTAAACCTGACCCTGACTGTGAGCCTGACCCTAACTCTAACCCTAAATGTAACCCTGACCCTGATACTAACACGGGCCCTTCCCTGAATCCTATCGTTGAACCCAACACTAACACTAATATCTAACCCTACCACGGACCCTGATCCCTACAAGTTCTAACCCTAACCGTCAACCAAACGCTACCCCTAATACTAACCCTAAACTTTAACAATAACCCTGACGTTATACCTGACTATGATCATAACCCTAACCCTGAACTTTGCCTATACCAGACCCTGACCCTATACCTGACCCTGGCCCTGATCCTAAACCTAACCATGACCCTAACACTGACCACGACATAACCCTGTCGCTGACCCGAATGTGGACTTTAAACCAATACCTGATACTGCCCGTAAACCTGACACTGGCCCTAGACTTCATCCTGACCCTGACCCATGCAAAGACCAGAAACGTAACCCTGACCCAAACAGTGACCCTGACCATGACCCTAACAATAGCCCTGACACTGATGTGAGCCTGACCCTAACTCTAACCCTACACGTAACCCTGACCCTGACACTAACACGGGCCCTGACCCGAAACCTAAAGCTGAACCTAACACTAAAACTAACCCCTAACATTATCCCTGACACTGACCCTAACCTGGTCTAACCCTAACCCTCAACCTACATAGCCCTAAACCTAACCCCACTTTAACAATAATCGTGACCCTCTACCTGACTCTGATCATAACCCTATCTCTGAACTTTGCCCATGTCAGAACTTAACCTTAAACCTGTCCCTGGCCTTGACCTTAACACTGACCTTAACCCTGAATATACACCTAACTCTGACCCAATCCATGATCCTGAACAGAATCGTCACCCTAAAGCTAACCCTGATTCTGAACCTACTCTTAAAACAGATCCTAAACGTAAAGCTGACCTTACCATAACCATGAATCTAACCCTGACCCTGACCCTAACCGTTACACTAAACCTGTCCCAAAGCTAACCCTGACCCGGACATGAACCTAGCCCCCAAACCAAAACTTGAACTGGACCTTAATCTGACCATGACCCTGAACCTGACCCTAAACCTTACCTTCACCCTAACACTGACCCTGACCCTGATTCTGACCGTAACCCTAACCCTGACCCTACTGTGAGTTTGACCCTAAACCTAACCATAAACCTAACCCTAACCCTGACCCCTACCCTAAGCCTTACACTAACCCTGACCCCAACGATGTCTAACCCTAACCCTGACCCGAAGTCTTTCTAAACCCTAACCCTAACACTAACCTAGTCTAAACCCAGCTCTGTTGCCTCCAGCGGGGACAACAGATGCACCCAGGCCTCCCAGTGGTTGGGTGGAGTCTTATGGGGGTCACTGGATGGGCACTGCATTGACTGGAGTGTGAGCCTGAGCAGATTGCGGACCGGTGGCTCACGGAGCTCTGGTACAGCAGGAAGTTCAGTAAGGAGCCCCCAGGCAGTGGTGACCTCACTTTCCTGACGACAGAGCCCAATGGAATTGGAACCTACATATCCAGGCACCATATTACAGAGAAAACCCCCCTGCCAAGCTCATTTCTAGGCACATTTTAAAGGAAGTGACATGTTCTTCTGCTGTACTGAAGCCGAGAGGATGCAGGGAGAAGAGAGCTCACCTGCCAGACACGTCCCCTCCCTGGCAGGTCATATCAGGATTCCCCAACCCCTCTGGCCCTTTGGCTAATTAAATCAAAAGGTGACACCAGGAGACTCAGAGTCACAGAGTCCAACACCTTCTGATCGACCGGTGGAGCCTTAGGTCTCCTCCCCGTCTCTGTGTGTGTGTGTGTGTGTGTGTGTATGTGTGTGCCTCCGGGTGTCTGTTTGTCTTTGTGTAAAAAGGACCTGGCCATGCCATCGTGGGTGGAGATGCCCCAAGCAGGATCAGGCTGATGAGGGGTTAGATATCTGGTTGGCAAATCATGTTCACACCCCAGTTTAACTGGTTAAGTGGGTCGGGTGGAGGGTGTATACCCTTCGGCCCAGGGTTTCTCGTGAGACCCTGAAGGGATGGGTACATGACCCAGGAGCGGGCCTAACCCTAAGAGTAACCACTAACCCTGACCCTGACACTGACTCTGAGCCTGCCCCAAACCCTAACTGAAGCCCTGACCCTGACCCTGACCCTGACCCTGACTGTGATCCTGACCTGAACACTAAACCTAAATGTAAGCCTGACACTCACCGTGATGTGGACTCTGAACCTAAACCTAACTCTGACATTACCGTAACCATGTCTCATACCTAACCAAGACACTGACCCTAACCCTATTCCTACACCTGACGCTGACCTCACCCTAACACTAACCCTGAACGTGACTGTGAGCCTGATACTAACCCTAAACTAAAGGTAAGTCTAACCATAACCCTAATACAGACCCTTCATAAACTTAATACTGACCCTGACCTCCATATTAACCTGTACCCTAAACCAAACCTTAACCCTGACCTTAAGCTGACTAACCCTAACCCTAACCATAACCCTACTTCTAACTCTAACCCTAACCCCAATCCCAAACCCTAGAGCCAAAACCTAACTGTGACACAGAACCGAACATTGACCCTAAACCAAAGCCTGACGCTAGACCGGACCCTGTCCATTACCTTCACCTGACCCTGACCCTGACCCTAATCCTAACCATGACACTAACACTGACCACTACATAACCCTGTCCCTGACCCGAATGTGGACCTGATCTTGACTGTAAACCTGACACTGGCCCTAGACTTCACCCTGACCCTGACCCAGGCAAAGACCAGATACTAACCCTGACCCTAACAGTGACCCTGACCCTGACCCTAACAATAACCCTGACACTGAATGTGATCCCGACCCTAACTCTAACCCTAAACGTAACCCTGACCCTGACACTAACAAAGGCCCTCCCCCGAATCCTATCGCTGAACCCAACAATAACACTAATCACTAACCCTACCCCGGACCCTGATCCTACAAGTTCTAACCCTAACCGTCAACCAAACGCTAACCCTAACACTAACCCTAAACTTTAACAATAACCCTGACCCTATACCTGACTATGATCATAACCCTAACCCTGAACTTTGCCTATACCAGACCCTGACCCTATACCTGACCCTGGCCCAGAGCATAATCATAACCATGACCTAACATTGACCACGATATAACCCTGTCGCTGACCCGAATGTTGACATTAAAACAATACCTGATCCTGACCGTAAACCTGATACTGGCCCTAGACTACACCCTGACCCTGACCCTGGCAAAGACCAGAAACTTAACCCTGACATTAACAGTTACCCTGACCCTGACCCTAACAATAACCCTGACACTGAATGTGATCCCGACCCTAACTCTAACTCTAAACGTAACCCTGACACTGACACTAACACAAGCCCTGACAGAAACCTAACGCTGAACCTAACACTAAAACTAACCCCTAACATTATCCCTGACACTGACCCTAACCCGGTCTAACCCTAACCCTCAACCGACATCTAGCCCTAACCATAACCGCACGTTAACAATAATCCTGACCCTCTCCCTGACCTTGATCATAACCCTAACTCTGAACTTTGCCTATGTCAGACCTTAAGCTTAAACGTGACCCTGGCCTTGACCTTAACACTGACCCTAACCCTGACTGTAAACCAAACACTGACCCAATCCGTGATCCAAAAACGAATCTTAACCCTAAAGCTAACCCTGATCCTGAACTTACTCATAAAACAGAACCTAAACATAAAGCTGACCTTATCATAAACATGAACCTAACCCTGACCCTGACCGTAACCCTGACACTAAAACTGTCCCAAACCTAACCCAGACCCTGACATGAACCTTGCCCCCAAACCAAAACTTGAACCTGACCCTAAACCTAACCATCACCCTAACACTGACCCTGACCCTGACTCTGGCCATAACGCTAACTGTGAACCTACTGTGAGCCTGACCCTAAACCTAACCATGAACCTAATACTAACCCTGAACCCTACCCTAAGCCTTACGCTAACCCTGACCCCAATGGGGTCTAAACCTAACCCTGACCCTAAGTCTTTCTTAACCCTAACCCTAACACTAACCTGGTCTAAACCCAGCTCTGTTGCATTGAGCGGGGACAACAGCTGCATCCAGGCCTCCAAGGTGCTGGGTGGAGGCTGTATGGGGGTCACTGGATGGGCACGGCATTGAGTGGACTGTGAGCCTGAGCATCTTGGGGACCGGCGGCTCAGGGATCTCTGGTACAGCAGGAAGTTCGGTAAGGAGCCCCCAGGCAGTGGTGATTACACATTCTTGACGACAGAGCCCAACGGAATTGGAACCCACGTATCCAGGCACCCCATTACAGAGAAAACCCCCCTGCCCAGCTCATTTCAAGGCACATCCTAAAGGAAGCAACATGTTCTTCTGCTGTACTGAAGCTGAGAGGATGCAGGGAGAAGAGAGCTCGCCTGCCAGACATGTCCCCTCTCTGGCAGGTGATATCAGGATTCCCCAACGCCTCTGGCCCTTTGGCTAATAAAATCAAAAGGTGACACCAGGGGGCTCAGAGTCAGAGAGTCCCACACCTTCTGATCCATGGGTGTAGCCCTAGGTCTCCTCCCCGTCTCTCTCTCTCTCTGTGTGTGTGTGTGTGTGTGTGTGTGTGTGTGTGTGTGTGCCTCTGGGTGTCTGTGTCTCTTTGTGTAAAGAGGACCTGGCCATTCCATCGTGGGTGGAGATGCCCCAAGTAAGATCAGGCTGATGAGGGGTTAGATGTCTGGTGGGCAAGTCATGTTCATACCCCAGTTTAAGGCTGGTTAAGTGGGTCGGGTGGAGGGTCTACACCCTTCTGCCCAGGGTTTATCGTGAGAACTTGAAGGGATGGGTCCATGTCCCAGGAGCTGGGCTCACCCTAAGAGTAACCACTAACCCTGACCCTGACACTGACTGTGAGCCTGCCCCAAACCCGAAACCAAGCCCTGACCCTGACCCTGACCGTGACCCTGACTGTGATCCTGACCTGAACACTAAACTTAAACCTAAGCCTGAAACTGACCCTGATGTGGACCCTGAATCTAAACCTAACATTGATATTACCGTAACCATGAGTTATACCTAACCATGACCCTGTCCCTGACCCTAATCCTAACCCTGACGCTGACCTAACCCTGACCCTAACCCTAAAACTGACCGTGACTCTGAGCCTGACCCTAACCCTAAACCTAAAGGTAACTCTAACCATGACCCTAATACGGACCCTGAACCTAAACCTAACGCTGACCCTGACCCTAACACTAACCCCTACCCTAAACCAAATCCTAACCTTGACCTTACACTGTCTAACCCTAACCCTAACCATAACCCTACTTCTAACTCTAACCCTAACTCCAATCCCAAACCCTACCGCCAAAACCTAACTGTGACCCTGTACCGAACACTGACCCTAAACCAAAGCCTGACCCTAAAACTGACCCTGGCACTGACCTTCACCTGACCCTGATCCTGACCCTAATCCAAACCATGACACTAACACTGACCACTACATAATCCTACCCTGACCCAAAGGTGGACGTTAAACCAAGACCTGAAACTGACCCTAAACCTGACAGTAGCGCTAAACTTCACGCTGACCCTGACCCAGACCATGACCATAAACCTAACCCTGACACTTACAGTGACCCCGACCCTCACCTGAACACTAAACCTGACCCTGACTTTGAGCCTGATCTTAACTCTAACCCTAATTGTGACCCTGACCCTGACACTAACACGGGCCCTCCCCCAAATCCTATCGCTGAACCTAACCCTAACACTAACCCCTAACCCTACCAAGGACCCTGTCCCTAACAAGTTCTAAACATAATCGTCAAACTAACGCTAACACTAACACTAACCCTAAACTTTAACAATAACCCTGACCTTATACCTGACTATGATCATAACCCTAACCCTGAACTTTGCCTAAACCAAACCCTGACCCTAAACCTGACTCTGGCCTGACCCTAAACCTAACCATGACCCTAACACAGTGGACTTTAAACCAATACCTGATCCTGCCCATAAACCTGACACTGGCCCTAGACTTCACCCTGACCCTGACCCAGGCAAAGACCAGAAACCTAACCCTGACCCTAACAGTGACCCTGACCCTGACCCTAACAATAACCCTGACACTGAATGTGATCCCGACCCTAACTCTAACCCTAAACGTAACCCTGACCCTGACACTAACAAGGGCCCTGAACCGAAACCTAACGCTGAACCTAACCCTAAAACTAACCCCTAACATTATCCCTGACACTGACCCTAACCGGGTCTAACCCTAACACGCAACCTACCTCTAACCCTAAACCTAACCCCACATTAACAATAATCCTGACCCTCTCCCGGACCCTGATCATAACCCTAACTCTGAATTTGCCTATGTCAGATCTTAAGCTTAAACGTGACCCTGGCCTTGACCTTAACACTGACCCTAACCCTGACTGTAAACCTAACGCTGACCCAATCTGTGATGCTGGACAGAATCGTAACCCTAAAGGTAACACTGATCCTGAACCTACTCATAAAACAGAACCTAAACATAAAGCAGACAATACCATAACCATGAACCTAACGCTGACCCTGACCCTAACCCTGACACTAAACCTGTGCCAAACCTATCCCTAACCCTGACATGAACCCGGTCCCCAAAACAAAACTTGAACCTGAACCTAAATCTGACCATGATCCTGCCTGACCCTAAAACTAACCGTTACCCTAACACTGACCCGGACCCTGACTCTGACAGTAACGCTAACCGTGACCCTACTGTGAGCCTGACCCTAAACCTAACCATGAACCTAACCCTAACCCTGAACCCTAGCCTAAGCCTAAAAGGAACCATGACCCCAAAGACGTCTAACCCTAACCGTCACCCTAAGTATTTCTTAACCCTAACCCTAACAGTAACCTGGTCTAAACCTAGCTCTGTTCCCTCTGGTGGGGACAACAGCTGCACCCAGGCCTCCCAGGGGTTTGGGATGGCTATATGGGGGTCACTGGATGGGCAATGCATTGAGTGGATTGTGAGCCTTGACCAGCTTGGGGACCGGTGGCTCAGGAGGCTCTGCTGGAGAAGGAAGTTCGGTAAGGAGCCCCCAGGCAGTGGTTACCTCAGTTCCCTGACGACAGAGCCCAACGGAATTGGAACCCACGTATCCAGGCACCACTTTGCAGAGAAAAGACGACTGCCCAGCTCATTTCTAGGCACATCCCAAAGGAAGCGACATGTTCTTCTGCTGTACTGAAGCCAAGAGGATGCATGGAGAAGAGAGCTCGCCTGCCAGACAGGTCCCTTCCCTGGCAGGTCATATCAGGTTTCCCAACAACTCAGGCCCTTTGGCTAATAAAATCAAAAGGTGACACCAGGGGGCTCAGAGTCATAGAGTCCCACACCTTCTGATCCACGGGTGTAGCCCTAGGTCTCCTCCCCGTCTGTGTGTGTGCGTGTGTGTGTGCGTGTGTGACTCTGGGTGTTTGTGAGTCTGAGTGTAAAGAGGAGCTGGCCATGCCATCGTGGGTGTAGATGCCCCAAGCAGGATCAGGCTGATGAGGGGTTAGAGGTCTGGTGGGCAAGTCATGTTCACACCCCAGTTTAGGCTGGTTAAGTGAGATCGGCTGTAGGGTCTACACCCTTCTGCCCAGGGTTTATCCTGAGACCTTGAAGGGATGGGTCCATACCCAGGAGCGGGGCTAACCCCAAACAGTAACCACTAACCCTGACCCTGACACTGACTGTGAGCATGCTCCAAACCCTAACCCAAGCCCTGACCCTGACCCTGACACTGACCCTGTCTGTGATCCTGACCTGAACACTAAACCTATACCTAAGCCTGACACTCACCCCGATGTGGACCCTGAACCTAAACCTAATGCTGATATTACTGTAACCAAGACTCATACCTAACCAAGACCCTGACCCCGACCCTAATCCTAACCCTGACGCTGACCTAACCCTGAGCCTAACAAGAAACCTGACCGTAACTGTGAGCCTGACCCTAACCCTAAACCTAAAGGTAACTCTAACCATGACCCTAATACGGACCCTGAACCTAAACCTAATGATGACCCTGACCCTAACACTAACCCCTATCCTAAACCTAACCCTAACCCTGACCTTACGCTGTCTAACCCTAACCCTAACCATAACCCTAATTCTAACTCTAACCCTAAACCCAATCCCAAAACCTACCGCCAAAACCTAACTGTGAAACTGAACCGAACATTGACCCTAAACCAAAGCCTGACCCTAAACCTCACCCTGGCCATGACTTTCACCTGACACTGACCCTGACCCTAAATCTAACCATGACACTAACACTGACCACTACATAACCCTGTCCATGACCCGAAGGTGGACTTTAAACCAATACCTGAACCTGACCCTAAACCTGACACTGGCACTAAACTTCATCTGACTCTGACCCAGACCATGAACATAAACCTAACCCTGACCCTTAAGGTGACCCCGACCCTGACCTGAACACTAAACCTGACCCTGACTGTGAGCCTGACCCTAACTCTAACCCTAAATGTAACCCTGACCCTGATACTAACACGGGCCCTTCCCTGAATCCTATCGTTGAACCCAACACTAACACTAATATCTAACCCTACCACGGACCCTGATCCCTACAAGTTCTAACCCTAACCGTCAACCAAACGCTACCCCTAATACTAACCCTAAACTTTAACAATAACCCTGACGTTATACCTGACTATGATCATAACCCTAACCCTGAACTTTGCCTATACCAGACCCTGACCCTATACCTGACCCTGGCCCTGATCCTAAACCTAACCATGACCCTAACACTGACCACGACATAACCCTGTCGCTGACCCGAATGTGGACTTTAAACCAATACCTGATACTGCCCGTAAACCTGACACTGGCCCTAGACTTCATCCTGACCCTGACCCATGCAAAGACCAGAAACGTAACCCTGACCCAAACAGTGACCCTGACCATGACCCTAACAATAGCCCTGACACTGATGTGAGCCTGACCCTAACTCTAACCCTACACGTAACCCTGACCCTGACACTAACACGGGCCCTGACCCGAAACCTAAAGCTGAACCTAACACTAAAACTAACCCCTAACATTATCCCTGACACTGACCCTAACCTGGTCTAACCCTAACCCTCAACCTACATAGCCCTAAACCTAACCCCACTTTAACAATAATCGTGACCCTCTACCTGACTCTGATCATAACCCTATCTCTGAACTTTGCCTATGTCAGAACTTAACCTTAAACCTGTCCCTGGCCTTGACCTTAACACTGACCTTAACCCTGAATATACACCTAACTCTGACCCAATCCATGATCCTGAACAGAATCGTCACCCTAAAGCTAACCCTGATTCTGAACCTACTCTTAAAACAGATCCTAAACGTAAAGCTGACCTTACCATAACCATGAATCTAACCCTGACCCTGACCCTAACCGTTACACTAAACCTGTCCCAAAGCTAACCCTGACCCTGACATGAACCTAGCCCCCAAACCAAAACTTGAACTGGACCTTAATCTGACCATGACCCTGAACCTGACCCTAAACCTTACCTTCACCCTAACACTGACCCTGACCCTGATTCTGACCGTAACCCTAACCCTGACCCTACTGTGAGTTTGACCCTAAACCTAACCATAAACCTAACCCTAACCCTGACCCCTACCCTAAGCCTTACACTAACCCTGACCCCAACGATGTCTAACCCTAACCCTGACCCGAAGTCTTTCTAAACCCTAACCCTAACACTAACCTAGTCTAAACCCAGCTCTGTTGCCTCCAGCGGGGACAACAGCTGCACCCAGGCCTCCCAGTGGTTGGGTGGAGTCTTATGGGGGTCACTGGATGGGCACTGCATTGACTGGAGTGTGAGCCTGAGCAGATTGCGGACCGGTGGCTCACGGAGCTCTGGTACAGCAGGAAGTTCAGTAAGGAGCCCCCAGGCAGTGGTGACCTCACTTTCCTGACGACAGAGCCCAATGGAATTGGAACCTACATATCCAGGCACCATATTACAGAGAAAACCCCCCTGCCAAGCTCATTTCTAGGCACATTTTAAAGGAAGTGACATGTTCTTCTGCTGTACTGAAGCCGAGAGGATGCAGGGAGAAGAGAGCTCACCTGCCAGACACGTCCCCTCCCTGGCAGGTCATATCAGGATTCCCCAACCCCTCTGGCCCTTTGGCTAATTAAATCAAAAGGTGACACCAGGAGACTCAGAGTCACAGAGTCCAACACCTTCTGATCGACCGGTGGAGCCTTAGGTCTCCTCCCCATCTCTGTGTGTGTGTGTGTGTGTGTGTGTGTATGTGTGTGCCTCCGGGTGTCTGTTTGTCTTTGTGTAAAAAGGACCTGGCCATGCCATCGTGGGTGGAGATGCCCCAAGCAGGATCCGGCTGATGAGGGGTTAGATATCTGGTTGGCAAATCATGTTCACACCCCAGTTTAACTGGTTAAGTGGGTCGGGTGGAGGGTGTATACCCTTCGGCCCAGGGTTTCTCGTGAGACCCTGAAGGGATGGGTACATGACCCAGGAGCGGGCCTAACCCTAAGAGTAACCACTAACCCTGACCCTGACACTGACTCTGAGCCTGCCCCAAACCCTAACTGAAGCCCTGACCCTGACCCTGACCCTGACCCTGACTGTGATCCTGACCTGAACACTAAACCTAAATGTAAGCCTGACACTCACCGTGATGTGGACTCTGAACCTAAACCTAACTCTGACATTACCGTAACCATGTCTCATACCTAACCAAGACACTGACCCTAACCCTATTCCTACACCTGACGCTGACCTCACCCTAACACTAACCCTGAACGTGACTGTGAGCCTGATACTAACCCTAAACTAAAGGTAAGTCTAACCATAACCCTAATACAGACCCTTCATAAACTTAATACTGACCCTGACCTCCATATTAACCTGTACCCTAAACCAAACCTTAACCCTGACCTTAAGCTGACTAACCCTAACCCTAACCATAACCCTACTTCTAACTCTAACCCTAACCCCAATCCCAAACCCTAGAGCCAAAACCTAACTGTGACACAGAACCGAACATTGACCCTAAACCAAAGCCTGACGCTAGACCGGACCCTGTCCATTACCTTCACCTGACCCTGACCCTGACCCTAATCCTAACCATGACACTAACACTGACCACTACATAACCCTGTCCCTGACCCGAATGTGGACCTGATCTTGACTGTAAACCTGACACTGGCCCTAGACTTCACCCTGACCCTGACCCAGGCAAAGACCAGATACTAACCCTGACCCTAACAGTGACCCTGACCCTGACCCTAACAATAACCCTGACACTGAATGTGATCCCGACCCTAACTCTAACCCTAAACGTAACCCTGACCCTGACACTAACAAAGGCCCTCCCCCGAATCCTATCGCTGAACCCAACAATAACACTAATCACTAACCCTACCCCGGACCCTGATCCTACAAGTTCTAACCCTAACCGTCAACCAAACGCTAACCCTAACACTAACCCTAAACTTTAACAATAACCCTGACCCTATACCTGACTATGATCATAACCCTAACCCTGAACTTTGCCTATACCAGACCCTGACCCTATACCTGACCCTGGCCCAGAGCATAATCATAACCATGACCTAACATTGACCACGATATAACCCTGTCGCTGACCCGAATGTTGACATTAAAACAATACCTGATCCTGACCGTAAACCTGATACTGGCCCTAGACTACACCCTGACCCTGACCCTGGCAAAGACCAGAAACTTAACCCTGACATTAACAGTTACCCTGACCCTGACCCTAACAATAACCCTGACACTGAATGTGATCCCGACCCTAACTCTAACTCTAAACGTAACCCTGACACTGACACTAACACAAGCCCTGACAGAAACCTAACGCTGAACCTAACACTAAAACTAACCCCTAACATTATCCCTGACACTGACCCTAACCCGGTCTAACCCTAACCCTCAACCGACATCTAGCCCTAACCATAACCGCACGTTAACAATAATCCTGACCCTCTCCCTGACCTTGATCATAACCCTAACTCTGAACTTTGCCTATGTCAGACCTTAAGCTTAAACGTGACCCTGGCCTTGACCTTAACACTGACCCTAACCCTGACTGTAAACCAAACACTGACCCAATCCGTGATCCAAAAACGAATCTTAACCCTAAAGCTAACCCTGATCCTGAACTTACTCATAAAACAGAACCTAAACATAAAGCTGACCTTATCATAAACATGAACCTAACCCTGACCCTGACCGTAACCCTGACACTAAAACTGTCCCAAACCTAACCCAGACCCTGACATGAACCTTGCCCCCAAACCAAAACTTGAACCTGACCCTAAACCTAACCATCACCCTAACACTGACCCTGACCCTGACTCTGGCCATAACGCTAACTGTGAACCTACTGTGAGCCTGACCCTAAACCTAACCATGAACCTAATACTAACCCTGAACCCTACCCTAAGCCTTACGCTAACCCTGACCCCAATGGGGTCTAAACCTAACCCTGACCCTAAGTCTTTCTTAACCCTAACCCTAACACTAACCTGGTCTAAACCCAGCTCTGTTGCATTGAGCGGGGACAACAGCTGCATCCAGGCCTCCAAGGTGCTGGGTGGAGGCTGTATGGGGGTCACTGGATGGGCACGGCATTGAGTGGACTGTGAGCCTGAGCATCTTGGGGACCGGCGGCTCAGGGATCTCTGGTACAGCAGGAAGTTCGGTAAGGAGCCCCCAGGCAGTGGTGATTACACATTCTTGACGACAGAGCCCAACGGAATTGGAACCCACGTATCCAGGCACCCCATTACAGAGAAAACCCCCCTGCCCAGCTCATTTCAAGGCACATCCTAAAGGAAGCAACATGTTCTTCTGCTGTACTGAAGCTGAGAGGATGCAGGGAGAAGAGAGCTCGCCTGCCAGACATGTCCCCTCTCTGGCAGGTGATATCAGGATTCCCCAACGCCTCTGGCCCTTTGGCTAATAAAATCAAAAGGTGACACCAGGGGGCTCAGAGTCAGAGAGTCCCACACCTTCTGATCCACGGGTGTAGCCCTAGGTCTCCTCCCCGTCTCTCTCTGTGTGTGTGTGTGTGTGTGTGTGTGTGTGTGTGTGTGTGTGTGTGCCTCTGGGTGTCTGTGTCTCTTTGTGTAAAGAGGACCTGGCCATTCCATCGTGGGTGGAGATGCCCCAAGTAAGATCAGGCTGATGAGGGGTTAGATGTCTGGTGGGCAAGTCATGTTCATACCCCAGTTTAAGGCTGGTTAAGTGGGTCGGGTGGAGGGTCTACACCCTTCTGCCCAGGGTTTATCGTGAGAACTTGAAGGGATGGGTCCATGTCCCAGGAGCTGGGCTCACCCTAAGAGTAACCACTAACCCTGACCCTGACACTGACTGTGAGCCTGCCCCAAACCCGAAACCAAGCCCTGACCCTGACCCTGACCGTGACCCTGACTGTGATCCTGACCTGAACACTAAACTTAAACCTAAGCCTGAAACTGACCCTGATGTGGACCCTGAATCTAAACCTAACATTGATATTACCGTAACCATGAGTTATACCTAACCATGACCCTGTCCCTGACCCTAATCCTAACCCTGACGCTGACCTAACCCTGACCCTAACCCTAAAACTGACCGTGACTCTGAGCCTGACCCTAACCCTAAGCCTAAAGGTAACTCTAACCATGACCCTAATACGGACCCTGAACCTAAACCTAACGCTGACCCTGACCCTAACACTAACCCCTACTCTAAACCAAATCCTAACCTTGACCTTACACTGTCTAACCCTAACCCTAACCATAACCCTACTTCTAACTCTAACCCTAACTCCAATCCCAAACCCTACCGCCAAAACCTAACTGTGACCCTGTACCGAACACTGACCCTAAACCAAAGCCTGACCCTAAAACTGACCCTGGCACTGACCTTCACCTGACCCTGATCCTGACCCTAATCCAAACCATGACACTAACACTGACCACTACATAATCCTACCCTGACCCAAAGGTGGACGTTAAACCAAGACCTGAAACTGACCCTAAACCTGACAGTAGCGCTAAACTTCACGCTGACCCTGACCCAGACCATGACCATAAACCTAACCCTGACACTTACAGTGACCCCGACCCTCACCTGAACACTAAACCTGACCCTGACTTTGAGCCTGATCTTAACTCTAACCCTAATTGTAACCCTGACCCTGACACTAACACGGGCCCTCCCCCAAATCCTATCGCTGAACCTAACCCTAACACTAACCCCTAACCCTACCAAGGACCCTGTCCCTAACAAGTTCTAAACATAATCGTCAAACTAACGCTAACACTAACACTAACCCTAAACTTTAACAATAACCCTGACCTTATACCTGACTATGATCATAACCCTAACCCTGAACTTTGCCTAAACCAAACCCTGACCCTAAACCTGACTCTGGCCTGACCCTAAACCTAACCATGACCCTAACACAGTGGACTTTAAACCAATACCTGATCCTGCCCATAAACCTGACACTGGCCCTAGACTTCACTCTGACCCTGACCCAGGCAAAGACCAGAAACCTAACCCTGACCCTAACAGTGACCCTGACCCTGACCCTAACAATAACCCTGACACTGAATGTGATCCCGACCCTAACTCTAACCCTAAACGTAACCCTGACCCTGACACTAACAAGGGCCCTGAACCGAAACCTAACGCTGAACCTAACCCTAAAACTAACCCCTAACATTATCCCTGACACTGACCCTAACCGGGTCTAACCCTAACACGCAACCTACCTCTAACCCTAAACCTAACCCCACATTAACAATAATCCTGACCCTCTCCCGGACCCTGATCATAACCCTAACTCTGAATTTGCCTATGTCAGACCTTAAGCTTAAACGTGACCCTGGCCTTGACCTTAACACTGACCCTAACCCTGACTGTAAACCTAACGCTGACCCAATCTGTGATGCTGGACAGAATCGTAACCCTAAAGGTAACACTGATCCTGAACCTACTCATAAAACAGAACCTAAACATAAAGCAGACAATACCATAACCATGAACCTAACGCTGACCCTGACCCTAACCCTGACACTAAACCTGTGCCAAACCTATCCCTAACCCTGACATGAACCCGGTCCCCAAAACAAAACTTGAACCTGAACCTAAATCTGACCATGATCCTGCCTGACCCTAAAACTAACCGTTACCCTAACACTGACCCGGACCCTGACTCTGACAGTAACGCTAACCGTGACCCTACTGTGAGCCTGACCCTAAACCTAACCATGAACCTAACCCTAACCCTGAACCCTAGCCTAAGCCTAAAAGTAACCATGACCCCAAAGACGTCTAACCCTAACCGTCACCCTAAGTATTTCTTAACCCTAACCCTAACAGTAACCTGGTCTAAACCTAGCTCTGTTCCCTCTGGTGGGGACAACAGCTGCACCCAGGCCTCCCAGGGGTTTGGGATGGCTATATGGGGGTCACTGGATGGGCAATGCATTGAGTGGATTGTGAGCCTTGACCAGCTTGGGGACCGGTGGCTCAGGAGGCTCTGCTGGAGAAGGAAGTTCGGTAAGGAGCCCCCAGGCAGTGGTTACCTCAGTTCCCTGACGACAGAGCCCAACGGAATTGGAACCCACGTATCCAGGCACCACTTTGCAGAGAGAAGACGACTGCCCAGCTCATTTCTAGGCACATCCCAAAGGAAGCGACATGTTCTTCTGCTGTACTGAAGCCAAGAGGATGCATGGAGAAGAGAGCTCGCCTGCCAGACAGGTCCCTTCCCTGGCAGGTCATATCAGGTTTCCCAACAACTCAGGCCCTTTGGCTAATAAAATCAAAAGGTGACACCAGGGGGCTCAGAGTCATAGAGTCCCACACCTTCTGATCCACGGGTGTAGCCCTAGGTCTCCTCCCCGTCTGTGTGTGTGCGTGTGTGTGTGCGTGTGTGACTCTGGGTGTTTGTGAGTCTGAGTGTAAAGAGGAGCTGGCCATGCCATCGTGGGTGTAGATGCCCCAAGCAGGATCGGGCTGATGAGGGGTTAGAGGTCTGGTGGGCAAGTCATGTTCACACCCCAGTTTAGGCTGGTTAAGTGAGATCGGCTGTAGGGTCTACACCCTTCTGCCCAGGGTTTATCCTGAGACCTTGAAGGGATGGGTCCATACCCAGGAGCGGGGCTAACCCCAAACAGTAACCACTAACCCTGACCCTGACACTGACTGTGAGCATGCTCCAAACCCTAACCCAAGCCCTGACCCTGACCCTGACACTGACCCTGTCTGTGATCCTGACCTGAACACTAAACGTATACCTAAGCCTGACACTCACCCTGATGTGGACCCTGAACCTAAACCTAATGCTGATATTACTGTAACCAAGACTCATACCTAACCAAGACCCTGACCCCGACCCTAATCCTAACCCTGATGCTGACCTAACCCTGAGCCTAACAAGAAACCTGACCGTAACTGTGAGCCTGACCCTAACCCTAAACCTAAAGGTAACTCTAACCATGACCCTAATACGGACCCTGAACCTAAACCTAATGATGACCCTGACCCTAACACTAACCCCTATCCTAAACCTAACCCTAACCCTGACCTTACGCTGTCTAACCCTAACCCTAACCATAACCCTAATTCTAACTCTAACCCTAAACCCAATCCCAAAACCTACCGCCAAAACCTAACTGTGAAACTGAACCGAACATTGACCCTAAACCAAAGCCTGACCCTAAACCTCACCCTGGCCATGACTTTCACCTGACACTGACCCTGACCCTAAATCTAACCATGACACTAACACTGACCACTACATAACCCTGTCCATGACCCGAAGGTGGACTTTAAACCAATACCTGAACCTGACCCTAAACCTGACACTGGCACTAAACTTCATCTGACTCTGACCCAGACCATGAACATAAACCTAACCCTGACCCTTAAGGTGACCCCGACCCTGACCTGAACACTAAACCTGACCCTGACTGTGAGCCTGACCCTAACTCTAACCCTAAATGTAACCCTGACCCTGATACTAACACGGGCCCTTCCCTGAATCCTATCGTTGAACCCAACACTAACACTAATATCTAACCCTACCACGGACCCTGATCCCTACAAGTTCTAACCCTAACCGTCAACCAAACGCTACCCCTAATACTAACCCTAAACTTTAACAATAACCCTGACGTTATACCTGACTATGATCATAACCCTAACCCTGAACTTTGCCTATACCAGACCCTGACCCTATACCTGACCCTGGCCCTGATCCTAAACCTAACCATGACCCTAACACTGACCACGACATAACCCTGTCGCTGACCCGAATGTGGACTTTAAACCAATACCTGATACTGCCCGTAAACCTGACACTGGCCCTAGACTTCATCCTGACCCTGACCCATGCAAAGACCAGAAACGTAACCCTGACCCAAACAGTGACCCTGACCATGACCCTAACAATAGCCCTGACACTGATGTGAGCCTGACCCTAACTCTAACCCTACACGTAACCCTGACCCTGACACTAACACGGGCCCTGACCCGAAACCTAAAGCTGAACCTAACACTAAAACTAACCCCTAACATTATCCCTGACACTGACCCTAACCTGGTCTAACCCTAACCCTCAACCTACATAGCCCTAAACCTAACCCCACTTTAACAATAATCGTGACCCTCTACCTGACTCTGATCATAACCCTATCTCTGAACTTTGCCCATGTCAGAACTTAACCTTAAACCTGTCCCTGGCCTTGACCTTAACACTGACCTTAACCCTGAATATACACCTAACTCTGACCCAATCCATGATCCTGAACAGAATCGTCACCCTAAAGCTAACCCTGATTCTGAACCTACTCTTAAAACAGATCCTAAACGTAAAGCTGACCTTACCATAACCATGAATCTAACCCTGACCCTGACCCTAACCGTTACACTAAACCTGTCCCAAAGCTAACCCTGACCCTGACATGAACCTAGCCCCCAAACCAAAACTTGAACTGGACCTTAATCTGACCATGACCCTGAACCTGACCCTAAACCTTACCTTCACCCTAACACTGACCCTGACCCTGATTCTGACCGTAACCCTAACCCTGACCCTACTGTGAGTTTGACCCTAAACCTAACCATAAACCTAACCCTAACCCTGACCCCTACCCTAAGCCTTACACTAACCCTGACCCCAACGATGTCTAACCCTAACCCTGACCCGAAGTCTTTCTAAACCCTAACCCTAACACTAACCTAGTCTAAACCCAGCTCTGTTGCCTCCAGCGGGGACAACAGCTGCACCCAGGCCTCCCAGTGGTTGGGTGGAGTCTTATGGGGGTCACTGGATGGGCACTGCATTGACTGGAGTGTGAGCCTGAGCAGATTGCGGACCGGTGGCTCACGGAGCTCTGGTACAGCAGGAAGTTCAGTAAGGAGCCCCCAGGCAGTGGTGACCTCACTTTCCTGACGACAGAGCCCAATGGAATTGGAACCTACATATCCAGGCACCATATTACAGAGAAAACCCCCCTGCCAAGCTCATTTCTAGGCACATTTTAAAGGAAGTGACATGTTCTTCTGCTGTACTGAAGCCGAGAGGATGCAGGGAGAAGAGAGCTCACCTGCCAGACACGTCCCCTCCCTGGCAGGTCATATCAGGATTCCCCAACCCCTCTGGCCCTTTGGCTAATTAAATCAAAAGGTGACACCAGGAGACTCAGAGTCACAGAGTCCAACACCTTCTGATCGACCGGTGGAGCCTTAGGTCTCCTCCCCGTCTCTGTGTGTGTGTGTGTGTGTGTGTGTGTATGTGTGTGCCTCCGGGTGTCTGTTTGTCTTTGTGTAAAAAGGACCTGGCCATGCCATCGTGGGTGGAGATGCCCCAAGCAGGATCCGGCTGATGAGGGGTTAGATATCTGGTTGGCAAATCATGTTCACACCCCAGTTTAACTGGTTAAGTGGGTCGGGTGGAGGGTGTATACCCTTCGGCCCAGGGTTTCTCGTGAGACCCTGAAGGGATGGGTACATGACCCAGGAGCGGGCCTAACCCTAAGAGTAACCACTAACCCTGACCCTGACACTGACTCTGAGCCTGCCCCAAACCCTAACTGAAGCCCTGACCCTGACCCTGACCCTGACCCTGACTGTGATCCTGACCTGAACACTAAACCTAAATGTAAGCCTGACACTCACCGTGATGTGGACTCTGAACCTAAACCTAACTCTGACATTACCGTAACCATGTCTCATACCTAACCAAGACACTGACCCTAACCCTATTCCTACACCTGACGCTGACCTCACCCTAACACTAACCCTGAACGTGACTGTGAGCCTGATACTAACCCTAAACTAAAGGTAAGTCTAACCATAACCCTAATACAGACCCTTCATAAACTTAATACTGACCCTGACCTCCATATTAACCTGTACCCTAAACCAAACCTTAACCCTGACCTTAAGCTGACTAACCCTAACCCTAACCATAACCCTACTTCTAACTCTAACCCTAACCCCAATCCCAAACCCTAGAGCCAAAACCTAACTGTGACACAGAACCGAACATTGACCCTAAACCAAAGCCTGACGCTAGACCGGACCCTGTCCATTACCTTCACCTGACCCTGACCCTGACCCTAATCCTAACCATGACACTAACACTGACCACTACATAACCCTGTCCCTGACCCGAATGTGGACCTGATCTTGACTGTAAACCTGACACTGGCCCTAGACTTCACCCTGACCCTGACCCAGGCAAAGACCAGATACTAACCCTGACCCTAACAGTGACCCTGACCCTGACCCTAACAATAACCCTGACACTGAATGTGATCCCGACCCTAACTCTAACCCTAAACGTAACCCTGACCCTGACACTAACAAAGGCCCTCCCCCGAATCCTATCGCTGAACCCAACAATAACACTAATCACTAACCCTACCACGGACCCTGATCCTACAAGTTCTAACCCTAACCGTCAACCAAACGCTAACCCTAACACTAACCCTAAACTTTAACAATAACCCTGACCCTATACCTGACTATGATCATAACCCTAACCCTGAACTTTGCCTATACCAGACCCTGACCCTATACCTGACCCTGGCCCAGAGCATAATCATAACCATGACCTAACATTGACCACGATATAACCCTGTCGCTGACCCGAATGTTGACATTAAAACAATACCTGATCCTGACCGTAAACCTGATACTGGCCCTAGACTACACCCTGACCCTGACCCTGGCAAAGACCAGAAACTTAACCCTGACATTAACAGTTACCCTGACCCTGACCCTAACAATAACCCTGACACTGAATGTGATCCCGACCCTAACTCTAACTCTAAACGTAACCCTGACACTGACACTAACACAAGCCCTGACAGAAACCTAACGCTGAACCTAACACTAAAACTAACCCCTAACATTATCCCTGACACTGACCCTAACCCGGTCTAACCCTAACCCTCAACCGACATCTAGCCCTAACCATAACCGCACGTTAACAATAATCCTGACCCTCTCCCTGACCTTGATCATAACCCTAACTCTGAACTTTGCCTATGTCAGACCTTAAGCTTAAACGTGACCCTGGCCTTGACCTTAACACTGACCCTAACCCTGACTGTAAACCAAACACTGACCCAATCCGTGATCCAAAAACGAATCTTAACCCTAAAGCTAACCCTGATCCTGAACTTACTCATAAAACAGAACCTAAACATAAAGCTGACCTTATCATAAACATGAACCTAACCCTGACCCTGACCGTAACCCTGACACTAAAACTGTCCCAAACCTAACCCTGACCCTGACATGAACCTTGCCCCCAAACCAAAACTTGAACCTGACCCTAAACCTAACCATCACCCTAACACTGACCCTGACCCTGACTCTGGCCATAACGCTAACTGTGAACCTACTGTGAGCATGACCCTAAACCTAACCATGAACCTAATACTAACCCTGAACCCTACCCTAAGCCTTACGCTAACCCTGACCCCAATGGGGTCTAAACCTAACCCTGACCCTAAGTCTTTCTTAACCCTAACCCTAACACTAACCTGGTCTAAACCCAGCTCTGTTGCATTGAGCGGGGACAACAGCTGCATCCAGGCCTCCAAGGTGCTGGGTGGAGGCTGTATGGGGGTCACTGGATGGGCACGGCATTGAGTGGACTGTGAGCCTGAGCATCTTGGGGACCGGCGGCTCAGGGATCTCTGGTACAGCAGGAAGTTCGGTAAGGAGCCCCCAGGCAGTGGTGATTACACATTCTTGACGACAGAGCCCAACGGAATTGGAACCCACGTATCCAGGCACCCCATTACAGAGAAAACCCCCCTGCCCAGCTCATTTCAAGGCACATCCTAAAGGAAGCAACATGTTCTTCTGCTGTACTGAAGCTGAGAGGATGCAGGGAGAAGAGAGCTCGCCTGCCAGACATGTCCCCTCTCTGGCAGGTGATATCAGGATTCCCCAACGCCTCTGGCCCTTTGGCTAATAAAATCAAAAGGTGACACCAGGGGGCTCAGAGTCAGAGAGTCCCACACCTTCTGATCCACGGGTGTAGCCCTAGGTCTCCTCCCCGTCTCTCTCTCTCTGTGTGTGTGTGTGTGTGTGTGTGTGTGTGTGTGTGTGTGTGCCTCTGGGTATCTGTGTCTCTTTGTGTAAAGAGGACCTGGCCATTCCATCGTGGGTGGAGATGCCCCAAGTAAGATCAGGCTGATGAGGGGTTAGATGTCTGGTGGGCAAGTCATGTTCATACCCCAGTTTAAGGCTGGTTAAGTGGGTCGGGTGGAGGGTCTACACCCTTCTGCCCAGGGTTTATCGTGAGAACTTGAAGGGATGGGTCCATGTCCCAGGAGCTGGGCTCACCCTAAGAGTAACCACTAACCCTGACCCTGACACTGACTGTGAGCCTGCCCCAAACCCGAAACCAAGCCCTGACCCTGACCCTGACCGTGACCCTGACTGTGATCCTGACCTGAACACTAAACTTAAACCTAAGCCTGAAACTGACCCTGATGTGGACCCTGAATCTAAACCTAACATTGATATTACCGTAACCATGAGTTATACCTAACCATGACCCTGTCCCTGACCCTAATCCTAACCCTGACGCTGACCTAACCCTGACCCTAACCCTAAAACTGACCGTGACTCTGAGCCTGACCCTAACCCTAAACCTAAAGGTAACTCTAACCATGACCCTAATACGGACCCTGAACCTAAACCTAACGCTGACCCTGACCCTAACACTAACCCCTACCCTAAACCAAATCCTAACCTTGACCTTACACTGTCTAACCCTAACCCTAACCATAACCCTACTTCTAACTCTAACCCTAACTCCAATCCCAAACCCTACCGCCAAAACCTAACTGTGACCCTGTACCGAACACTGACCCTAAACCAAAGCCTGACCCTAAAACTGACCCTGGCACTGACCTTCACCTGACCCTGATCCTGACCCTAATCCAAACCATGACACTAACACTGACCACTACATAATCCTACCCTGACCCAAAGGTGGACGTTAAACCAAGACCTGAAACTGACCCTAAACCTGACAGTAGCGCTAAACTTCACGCTGACCCTGACCCAGACCATGACCATAAACCTAACCCTGACACTTACAGTGACCCCGACCCTCACCTGAACACTAAACCTGACCCTGACTTTGAGCCTGATCTTAACTCTAACCCTAATTGTGACCCTGACCCTGACACTAACACGGGCCCTCCCCCAAATCCTATCGCTGAACCTAACCCTAACACTAACCCCTAACCCTACCAAGGACCCTGTCCCTAACAAGTTCTAAACATAATCGTCAAACTAACGCTAACACTAACACTAACCCTAAACTTTAACAATAACCCTGACCTTATACCTGACTATGATCATAACCCTAACCCTGAACTTTGCCTAAACCAAACCCTGACCCTAAACCTGACTCTGGCCTGACCCTAAACCTAACCATGACCCTAACACAGTGGACTTTAAACCAATACCTGATCCTGCCCATAAACCTGACACTGGCCCTAGACTTCACCCTGACCCTGACCCAGGCAAAGACCAGAAACCTAACCCTGACCCTAACAGTGACCCTGACCCTGACCCTAACAATAACCCTGACACTGAATGTGATCCCGACCCTAACTCTAACCCTAAACGTAACCCTGACCCTGACACTAACAAGGGCCCTGAACCGAAACCTAACGCTGAACCTAACCCTAAAACTAACCCCTAACATTATCCCTGACACTGACCCTAACCGGGTCTAACCCTAACACGCAACCTACCTCTAACCCTAAACCTAACCCCACATTAACAATAATCCTGACCCTCTCCCGGACCCTGATCATAACCCTAACTCTGAATTTGCCTATGTCAGATCTTAAGCTTAAACGTGACCCTGGCCTTGACCTTAACACTGACCCTAACCCTGACTGTAAACCTAACGCTGACCCAATCTGTGATGCTGGACAGAATCGTAACCCTAAAGGTAACACTGATCCTGAACCTACTCATAAAACAGAACCTAAACATAAAGCAGACAATACCATAACCATGAACCTAACGCTGACCCTGACCCTAACCCTGACACTAAACCTGTGCCAAACCTATCCCTAACCCTGACATGAACCCGGTCCCCAAAACAAAACTTGAACCTGAACCTAAATCTGACCATGATCCTGCCTGACCCTAAAACTAACCGTTACCCTAACACTGACCCGGACCCTGACTCTGACAGTAACGCTAACCGTGACCCTACTGTGAGCCTGACCCTAAACCTAACCATGAACCTAACCCTAACCCTGAACCCTAGCCTAAGCCTAAAAGTAACCATGACCCCAAAGACGTCTAACCCTAACCGTCACCCTAAGTATTTCTTAACCCTAACCCTAACAGTAACCTGGTCTAAACCTAGCTCTGTTCCCTCTGGTGGGGACAACAGCTGCACCCAGGCCTCCCAGGGGTTTGGGATGGCTATATGGGGGTCACTGGATGGGCAATGCATTGAGTGGATTGTGAGCCTTGACCAGCTTGGGGACCGGTGGCTCAGGAGGCTCTGCTGGAGAAGGAAGTTCGGTAAGGAGCCCCCAGGCAGTGGTTACCTCAGTTCCCTGACGACAGAGCCCAACGGAATTGGAACCCACGTATCCAGGCACCACTTTGCAGAGAAAAGACGACTGCCCAGCTCATTTCTAGGCACATCCCAAAGGAAGCGACATGTTCTTCTGCTGTACTGAAGCCAAGAGGATGCATGGAGAAGAGAGCTCGCCTGCCAGACAGGTCCCTTCCCTGGCAGGTCATATCAGGTTTCCCAACAACTCAGGCCCTTTGGCTAATAAAATCAAAAGGTGACACCAGGGGGCTCAGAGTCATAGAGTCCCACACCTTCTGATCCACGGGTGTAGCCCTAGGTCTCCTCCCCGTCTGTGTGTGTGCGTGTGTGTGTGCGTGTGTGACTCTGGGTGTTTGTGAGTCTGAGTGTAAAGAGGAGCTGGCCATGCCATCGTGGGTGTAGATGCCCCAAGCAGGATCAGGCTGATGAGGGGTTAGAGGTCTGGTGGGCAAGTCATGTTCACACCCCAGTTTAGGCTGGTTAAGTGAGATCGGCTGTAGGGTCTACACCCTTCTGCCCAGGGTTTATCCTGAGACCTTGAAGGGATGGGTCCATACCCAGGAGCGGGGCTAACCCCAAACAGTAACCACTAACCCTGACCCTGACACTGACTGTGAGCATGCTCCAAACCCTAACCCAAGCCCTGACCCTGACCCTGACACTGACCCTGTCTGTGATCCTGACCTGAACACTAAACCTATACCTAAGCCTGACACTCACCCCGATGTGGACCCTGAACCTAAACCTAATGCTGATATTACTGTAACCAAGACTCATACCTAACCAAGACCCTGACCCCGACCCTAATCCTAACCCTGACGCTGACCTAACCCTGAGCCTAACAAGAAACCTGACCGTAACTGTGAGCCTGACCCTAACCCTAAACCTAAAGGTAACTCTAACCATGACCCTAATACGGACCCTGAACCTAAACCTAATGATGACCCTGACCCTAACACTAACCCCTATCCTAAACCTAACCCTAACCCTGACCTTACGCTGTCTAACCCTAACCCTAACCATAACCCTAATTCTAACTCTAACCCTAAACCCAATCCCAAAACCTACCGCCAAAACCTAACTGTGAAACTGAACCGAACATTGACCCTAAACCAAAGCCTGACCCTAAACCTCACCCTGGCCATGACTTTCACCTGACACTGACCCTGACCCTAAATCTAACCATGACACTAACACTGACCACTACATAACCCTGTCCATGACCCGAAGGTGGACTTTAAACCAATACCTGAACCTGACCCTAAACCTGACACTGGCACTAAACTTCATCTGACTCTGACCCAGACCATGAACATAAACCTAACCCTGACCCTTAAGGTGACCCCGACCCTGACCTGAACACTAAACCTGACCCTGACTATGAGCCTGACCCTAACTCTAACCCTAAATGTAACCCTGACCCTGATACTAACACGGGCCCTTCCCTGAATCCTATCGTTGAACCCAACACTAACACTAATATCTAACCCTACCACGGACCCTGATCCCTACAAGTTCTAACCCTAACCGTCAACCAAACGCTACCCCTAATACTAACCCTAAACTTTAACAATAACCCTGACGTTATACCTGACTATGATCATAACCCTAACCCTGAACTTTGCCTATACCAGACCCTGACCCTATACCTGACCCTGGCCCTGATCCTAAACCTAACCATGACCCTAACACTGACCACGACATAACCCTGTCGCTGACCCGAATGTGGACTTTAAACCAATACCTGATACTGCCCGTAAACCTGACACTGGCCCTAGACTTCATCCTGACCCTGACCCATGCAAAGACCAGAAACGTAACCCTGACCCAAACAGTGACCCTGACCATGACCCTAACAATAGCCCTGACACTGATGTGAGCCTGACCCTAACTCTAACCCTACACGTAACCCTGACCCTGACACTAACACGGGCCCTGACCCGAAACCTAAAGCTGAACCTAACACTAAAACTAACCCCTAACATTATCCCTGACACTGACCCTAACCTGGTCTAACCCTAACCCTCAACCTACATAGCCCTAAACCTAACCCCACTTTAACAATAATCGTGACCCTCTACCTGACTCTGATCATAACCCTATCTCTGAACTTTGCCTATGTCAGAACTTAACCTTAAACCTGTCCCTGGCCTTGACCTTAACACTGACCTTAACCCTGAATATACACCTAACTCTGACCCAATCCATGATCCTGAACAGAATCGTCACCCTAAAGCTAACCCTGATTCTGAACCTACTCTTAAAACAGATCCTAAACGTAAAGCTGACCTTACCATAACCATGAATCTAACCCTGACCCTGACCCTAACCGTTACACTAAACCTGTCCCAAAGCTAACCCTGACCCTGACATGAACCTAGCCCCCAAACCAAAACTTGAACTGGACCTTAATCTGACCATGACCCTGAACCTGACCCTAAACCTTACCTTCACCCTAACACTGACCCTGACCCTGATTCTGACCGTAACCCTAACCCTGACCCTACTGTGAGTTTGACCCTAAACCTAACCATAAACCTAACCCTAACCCTGACCCCTACCCTAAGCCTTACACTAACCCTGACCCCAACGATGTCTAACCCTAACCCTGACCCGAAGTCTTTCTAAACCCTAACCCTAACACTAACCTAGTCTAAACCCAGCTCTGTTGCCTCCAGCGGGGACAACAGCTGCACCCAGGCCTCCCAGTGGTTGGGTGGAGTCTTATGGGGGTCACTGGATGGGCACTGCATTGACTGGAGTGTGAGCCTGAGCAGATTGCGGACCGGTGGCTCACGGAGCTCTGGTACAGCAGGAAGTTCAGTAAGGAGCCCCCAGGCAGTGGTGACCTCACTTTCCTGACGACAGAGCCCAATGGAATTGGAACCTACATATCCAGGCACCATATTACAGAGAAAACCCCCCTGCCAAGCTCATTTCTAGGCACATTTTAAAGGAAGTGACATGTTCTTCTGCTGTACTGAAGCCGAGAGGATGCAGGGAGAAGAGAGCTCACCTGCCAGACACGTCCCCTCCCTGGCAGGTCATATCAGGATTCCCCAACCCCTCTGGCCCTTTGGCTAATTAAATCAAAAGGTGACACCAGGAGACTCAGAGTCACAGAGTCCAACACCTTCTGATCGACCGGTGGAGCCTTAGGTCTCCTCCCCATCTCTGTGTGTGTGTGTGTGTGTGTGTGTGTATGTGTGTGCCTCCGGGTGTCTGTTTGTCTTTGTGTAAAAAGGACCTGGCCATGCCATCGTGGGTGGAGATGCCCCAAGCAGGATCCGGCTGATGAGGGGTTAGATATCTGGTTGGCAAATCATGTTCACACCCCAGTTTAACTGGTTAAGTGGGTCGGGTGGAGGGTGTATACCCTTCGGCCCAGGGTTTCTCGTGAGACCCTGAAGGGATGGGTACATGACCCAGGAGCGGGCCTAACCCTAAGAGTAACCACTAACCCTGACCCTGACACTGACTCTGAGCCTGCCCCAAACCCTAACTGAAGCCCTGACCCTGACCCTGACCCTGACCCTGACTGTGATCCTGACCTGAACACTAAACCTAAATGTAAGCCTGACACTCACCGTGATGTGGACTCTGAACCTAAACCTAACTCTGACATTACCGTAACCATGTCTCATACCTAACCAAGACACTGACCCTAACCCTATTCCTACACCTGACGCTGACCTCACCCTAACACTAACCCTGAACGTGACTGTGAGCCTGATACTAACCCTAAACTAAAGGTAAGTCTAACCATAACCCTAATACAGACCCTTCATAAACTTAATACTGACCCTGACCTCCATATTAACCTGTACCCTAAACCAAACCTTAACCCTGACCTTAAGCTGACTAACCCTAACCCTAACCATAACCCTACTTCTAACTCTAACCCTAACCCCAATCCCAAACCCTAGAGCCAAAACCTAACTGTGACACAGAACCGAACATTGACCCTAAACCAAAGCCTGACGCTAGACCGGACCCTGTCCATTACCTTCACCTGACCCTGACCCTGACCCTAATCCTAACCATGACACTAACACTGACCACTACATAACCCTGTCCCTGACCCGAATGTGGACCTGATCTTGACTGTAAACCTGACACTGGCCCTAGACTTCACCCTGACCCTGACCCAGGCAAAGACCAGATACTAACCCTGACCCTAACAGTGACCCTGACCCTGACCCTAACAATAACCCTGACACTGAATGTGATCCCGACCCTAACTCTAACCCTAAACGTAACCCTGACCCTGACACTAACAAAGGCCCTCCCCCGAATCCTATCGCTGAACCCAACAATAACACTAATCACTAACCCTACCCCGGACCCTGATCCTACAAGTTCTAACCCTAACCGTCAACCAAACGCTAACCCTAACACTAACCCTAAACTTTAACAATAACCCTGACCCTATACCTGACTATGATCATAACCCTAACCCTGAACTTTGCCTATACCAGACCCTGACCCTATACCTGACCCTGGCCCAGAGCATAATCATAACCATGACCTAACATTGACCACGATATAACCCTGTCGCTGACCCGAATGTTGACATTAAAACAATACCTGATCCTGACCGTAAACCTGATACTGGCCCTAGACTACACCCTGACCCTGACCCTGGCAAAGACCAGAAACTTAACCCTGACATTAACAGTTACCCTGACCCTGACCCTAACAATAACCCTGACACTGAATGTGATCCCGACCCTAACTCTAACTCTAAACGTAACCCTGACACTGACACTAACACAAGCCCTGACAGAAACCTAACGCTGAACCTAACACTAAAACTAACCCCTAACATTATCCCTGACACTGACCCTAACCCGGTCTAACCCTAACCCTCAACCGACATCTAGCCCTAACCATAACCGCACGTTAACAATAATCCTGACCCTCTCCCTGACCTTGATCATAACCCTAACTCTGAACTTTGCCTATGTCAGACCTTAAGCTTAAACGTGACCCTGGCCTTGACCTTAACACTGACCCTAACCCTGACTGTAAACCAAACACTGACCCAATCCGTGATCCAAAAACGAATCTTAACCCTAAAGCTAACCCTGATCCTGAACTTACTCATAAAACAGAACCTAAACATAAAGCTGACCTTATCATAAACATGAACCTAACCCTGACCCTGACCGTAACCCTGACACTAAAACTGTCCCAAACCTAACCCAGACCCTGACATGAACCTTGCCCCCAAACCAAAACTTGAACCTGACCCTAAACCTAACCATCACCCTAACACTGACCCTGACCCTGACTCTGGCCATAACGCTAACTGTGAACCTACTGTGAGCCTGACCCTAAACCTAACCATGAACCTAATACTAACCCTGAACCCTACCCTAAGCCTTACGCTAACCCTGACCCCAATGGGGTCTAAACCTAACCCTGACCCTAAGTCTTTCTTAACCCTAACCCTAACACTAACCTGGTCTAAACCCAGCTCTGTTGCATTGAGCGGGGACAACAGCTGCATCCAGGCCTCCAAGGTGCTGGGTGGAGGCTGTATGGGGGTCACTGGATGGGCACGGCATTGAGTGGACTGTGAGCCTGAGCATCTTGGGGACCGGCGGCTCAGGGATCTCTGGTACAGCAGGAAGTTCGGTAAGGAGCCCCCAGGCAGTGGTGATTACACATTCTTGACGACAGAGCCCAACGGAATTGGAACCCACGTATCCAGGCACCCCATTACAGAGAAAACCCCCCTGCCCAGCTCATTTCAAGGCACATCCTAAAGGAAGCAACATGTTCTTCTGCTGTACTGAAGCTGAGAGGATGCAGGGAGAAGAGAGCTCGCCTGCCAGACATGTCCCCTCTCTGGCAGGTGATATCAGGATTCCCCAACGCCTCTGGCCCTTTGGCTAATAAAATCAAAAGGTGACACCAGGGGGCTCAGAGTCAGAGAGTCCCACACCTTCTGATCCACGGGTGTAGCCCTAGGTCTCCTCCCCGTCTCTCTCTGTGTGTGTGTGTGTGTGTGTGTGTGTGTGTGTGTGTGTGTGTGCCTCTGGGTGTCTGTGTCTCTTTGTGTAAAGAGGACCTGGCCATTCCATCGTGGGTGGAGATGCCCCAAGTAAGATCAGGCTGATGAGGGGTTAGATGTCTGGTGGGCAAGTCATGTTCATACCCCAGTTTAAGGCTGGTTAAGTGGGTCGGGTGGAGGGTCTACACCCTTCTGCCCAGGGTTTATCGTGAGAACTTGAAGGGATGGGTCCATGTCCCAGGAGCTGGGCTCACCCTAAGAGTAACCACTAACCCTGACCCTGACACTGACTGTGAGCCTGCCCCAAACCCGAAACCAAGCCCTGACCCTGACCCTGACCGTGACCCTGACTGTGATCCTGACCTGAACACTAAACTTAAACCTAAGCCTGAAACTGACCCTGATGTGGACCCTGAATCTAAACCTAACATTGATATTACCGTAACCATGAGTTATACCTAACCATGACCCTGTCCCTGACCCTAATCCTAACCCTGACGCTGACCTAACCCTGACCCTAACCCTAAAACTGACCGTGACTCTGAGCCTGACCCTAACCCTAAGCCTAAAGGTAACTCTAACCATGACCCTAATACGGACCCTGAACCTAAACCTAACGCTGACCCTGACCCTAACACTAACCCCTACTCTAAACCAAATCCTAACCTTGACCTTACACTGTCTAACCCTAACCCTAACCATAACCCTACTTCTAACTCTAACCCTAACTCCAATCCCAAACCCTACCGCCAAAACCTAACTGTGACCCTGTACCGAACACTGACCCTAAACCAAAGCCTGACCCTAAAACTGACCCTGGCACTGACCTTCACCTGACCCTGATCCTGACCCTAATCCAAACCATGACACTAACACTGACCACTACATAATCCTACCCTGACCCAAAGGTGGACGTTAAACCAAGACCTGAAACTGACCCTAAACCTGACAGTAGCGCTAAACTTCACGCTGACCCTGACCCAGACCATGACCATAAACCTAACCCTGACACTTACAGTGACCCCGACCCTCACCTGAACACTAAACCTGACCCTGACTTTGAGCCTGATCTTAACTCTAACCCTAATTGTAACCCTGACCCTGACACTAACACGGGCCCTCCCCCAAATCCTATCGCTGAACCTAACCCTAACACTAACCCCTAACCCTACCAAGGACCCTGTCCCTAACAAGTTCTAAACATAATCGTCAAACTAACGCTAACACTAACACTAACCCTAAACTTTAACAATAACCCTGACCTTATACCTGACTATGATCATAACCCTAACCCTGAACTTTGCCTAAACCAAACCCTGACCCTAAACCTGACTCTGGCCTGACCCTAAACCTAACCATGACCCTAACACAGTGGACTTTAAACCAATACCTGATCCTGCCCATAAACCTGACACTGGCCCTAGACTTCACCCTGACCCTGACCCAGGCAAAGACCAGAAACCTAACCCTGACCCTAACAGTGACCCTGACCCTGACCCTAACAATAACCCTGACACTGAATGTGATCCCGACCCTAACTCTAACCCTAAACGTAACCCTGACCCTGACACTAACAAGGGCCCTGAACCGAAACCTAACGCTGAACCTAACCCTAAAACTAACCCCTAACATTATCCCTGACACTGACCCTAACCGGGTCTAACCCTAACACGCAACCTACCTCTAACCCTAAACCTAACCCCACATTAACAATAATCCTGACCCTCTCCCGGACCCTGATCATAACCCTAACTCTGAATTTGCCTATGTCAGACCTTAAGCTTAAACGTGACCCTGGCCTTGACCTTAACACTGACCCTAACCCTGACTGTAAACCTAACGCTGACCCAATCTGTGATGCTGGACAGAATCGTAACCCTAAAGGTAACACTGATCCTGAACCTACTCATAAAACAGAACCTAAACATAAAGCAGACAATACCATAACCATGAACCTAACGCTGACCCTGACCCTAACCCTGACACTAAACCTGTGCCAAACCTATCCCTAACCCTGACATGAACCCGGTCCCCAAAACAAAACTTGAACCTGAACCTAAATCTGACCATGATCCTGCCTGACCCTAAAACTAACCGTTACCCTAACACTGACCCGGACCCTGACTCTGACAGTAACGCTAACCGTGACCCTACTGTGAGCCTGACCCTAAACCTAACCATGAACCTAACCCTAACCCTGAACCCTAGCCTAAGCCTAAAAGTAACCATGACCCCAAAGACGTCTAACCCTAACCGTCACCCTAAGTATTTCTTAACCCTAACCCTAACAGTAACCTGGTCTAAACCTAGCTCTGTTCCCTCTGGTGGGGACAACAGCTGCACCCAGGCCTCCCAGGGGTTTGGGATGGCTATATGGGGGTCACTGGATGGGCAATGCATTGAGTGGATTGTGAGCCTTGACCAGCTTGGGGACCGGTGGCTCAGGAGGCTCTGCTGGAGAAGGAAGTTCGGTAAGGAGCCCCCAGGCAGTGGTTACCTCAGTTCCCTGACGACAGAGCCCAACGGAATTGGAACCCACGTATCCAGGCACCACTTTGCAGAGAGAAGACGACTGCCCAGCTCATTTCTAGGCACATCCCAAAGGAAGCGACATGTTCTTCTGCTGTACTGAAGCCAAGAGGATGCATGGAGAAGAGAGCTCGCCTGCCAGACAGGTCCCTTCCCTGGCAGGTCATATCAGGTTTCCCAACAACTCAGGCCCTTTGGCTAATAAAATCAAAAGGTGACACCAGGGGGCTCAGAGTCATAGAGTCCCACACCTTCTGATCCACGGGTGTAGCCCTAGGTCTCCTCCCCGTCTGTGTGTGTGCGTGTGTGTGTGCGTGTGTGACTCTGGGTGTTTGTGAGTCTGAGTGTAAAGAGGAGCTGGCCATGCCATCGTGGGTGTAGATGCCCCAAGCAGGATCAGGCTGATGAGGGGTTAGAGGTCTGGTGGGCAAGTCATGTTCACACCCCAGTTTAGGCTGGTTAAGTGAGATCGGCTGTAGGGTCTACACCCTTCTGCCCAGGGTTTATCCTGAGACCTTGAAGGGATGGGTCCATACCCAGGAGCGGGGCTAACCCCAAACAGTAACCACTAACCCTGACCCTGACACTGACTGTGAGCATGCTCCAAACCCTAACCCAAGCCCTGACCCTGACCCTGACACTGACCCTGTCTGTGATCCTGACCTGAACACTAAACGTATACCTAAGCCTGACACTCACCCTGATGTGGACCCTGAACCTAAACCTAATGCTGATATTACTGTAACCAAGACTCATACCTAACCAAGACCCTGACCCCGACCCTAATCCTAACCCTGATGCTGACCTAACCCTGAGCCTAACAAGAAACCTGACCGTAACTGTGAGCCTGACCCTAACCCTAAACCTAAAGGTAACTCTAACCATGACCCTAATACGGACCCTGAACCTAAACCTAATGATGACCCTGACCCTAACACTAACCCCTATCCTAAACCTAACCCTAACCCTGACCTTACGCTGTCTAACCCTAACCCTAACCATAACCCTAATTCTAACTCTAACCCTAAACCCAATCCCAAAACCTACCGCCAAAACCTAACTGTGAAACTGAACCGAACATTGACCCTAAACCAAAGCCTGACCCTAAACCTCACCCTGGCCATGACTTTCACCTGACACTGACCCTGACCCTAAATCTAACCATGACACTAACACTGACCACTACATAACCCTGTCCATGACCCGAAGGTGGACTTTAAACCAATACCTGAACCTGACCCTAAACCTGACACTGGCACTAAACTTCATCTGACTCTGACCCAGACCATGAACATAAACCTAACCCTGACCCTTAAGGTGACCCCGACCCTGACCTGAACACTAAACCTGACCCTGACTGTGAGCCTGACCCTAACTCTAACCCTAAATGTAACCCTGACCCTGATACTAACACGGGCCCTTCCCTGAATCCTATCGTTGAACCCAACACTAACACTAATATCTAACCCTACCACGGACCCTGATCCCTACAAGTTCTAACCCTAACCGTCAACCAAACGCTACCCCTAATACTAACCCTAAACTTTAACAATAACCCTGACGTTATACCTGACTATGATCATAACCCTAACCCTGAACTTTGCCTATACCAGACCCTGACCCTATACCTGACCCTGGCCCTGATCCTAAACCTAACCATGACCCTAACACTGACCACGACATAACCCTGTCGCTGACCCGAATGTGGACTTTAAACCAATACCTGATACTGCCCGTAAACCTGACACTGGCCCTAGACTTCATCCTGACCCTGACCCATGCAAAGACCAGAAACGTAACCCTGACCCAAACAGTGACCCTGACCATGACCCTAACAATAGCCCTGACACTGATGTGAGCCTGACCCTAACTCTAACCCTACACGTAACCCTGACCCTGACACTAACACGGGCCCTGACCCGAAACCTAAAGCTGAACCTAACACTAAAACTAACCCCTAACATTATCCCTGACACTGACCCTAACCTGGTCTAACCCTAACCCTCAACCTACATAGCCCTAAACCTAACCCCACTTTAACAATAATCGTGACCCTCTACCTGACTCTGATCATAACCCTATCTCTGAACTTTGCCCATGTCAGAACTTAACCTTAAACCTGTCCCTGGCCTTGACCTTAACACTGACCTTAACCCTGAATATACACCTAACTCTGACCCAATCCATGATCCTGAACAGAATCGTCACCCTAAAGCTAACCCTGATTCTGAACCTACTCTTAAAACAGATCCTAAACGTAAAGCTGACCTTACCATAACCATGAATCTAACCCTGACCCTGACCCTAACCGTTACACTAAACCTGTCCCAAAGCTAACCCTGACCCTGACATGAACCTAGCCCCCAAACCAAAACTTGAACTGGACCTTAATCTGACCATGACCCTGAACCTGACCCTAAACCTTACCTTCACCCTAACACTGACCCTGACCCTGATTCTGACCGTAACCCTAACCCTGACCCTACTGTGAGTTTGACCCTAAACCTAACCATAAACCTAACCCTAACCCTGACCCCTACCCTAAGCCTTACACTAACCCTGACCCCAACGATGTCTAACCCTAACCCTGACCCGAAGTCTTTCTAAACCCTAACCCTAACACTAACCTAGTCTAAACCCAGCTCTGTTGCCTCCAGCGGGGACAACAGCTGCACCCAGGCCTCCCAGTGGTTGGGTGGAGTCTTATGGGGGTCACTGGATGGGCACTGCATTGACTGGAGTGTGAGCCTGAGCAGATTGCGGTCCGGTGGCTCACGGAGCTCTGGTACAGCAGGAAGTTCAGTAAGGAGCCCCCAGGCAGTGGTGACCTCACTTTCCTGACGACAGAGCCCAATGGAATTGGAACCTACATATCCAGGCACCATATTACAGAGAAAACCCCCCTGCCAAGCTCATTTCTAGGCACATTTTAAAGGAAGTGACATGTTCTTCTGCTGTACTGAAGCCGAGAGGATGCAGGGAGAAGAGAGCTCACCTGCCAGACACGTCCCCTCCCTGGCAGGTCATATCAGGATTCCCCAACCCCTCTGGCCCTTTGGCTAATTAAATCAAAAGGTGACACCAGGAGACTCAGAGTCACAGAGTCCAACACCTTCTGATCGACCGGTGGAGCCTTAGGTCTCCTCCCCGTCTCTGTGTGTGTGTGTGTGTGTGTGTGTGTATGTGTGTGCCTCCGGGTGTCTGTTTGTCTTTGTGTAAAAAGGACCTGGCCATGCCATCGTGGGTGGAGATGCCCCAAGCAGGATCCGGCTGATGAGGGGTTAGATATCTGGTTGGCAAATCATGTTCACACCCCAGTTTAACTGGTTAAGTGGGTCGGGTGGAGGGTGTATACCCTTCGGCCCAGGGTTTCTCGTGAGACCCTGAAGGGATGGGTACATGACCCAGGAGCGGGCCTAACCCTAAGAGTAACCACTAACCCTGACCCTGACACTGACTCTGAGCCTGCCCCAAACCCTAACTGAAGCCCTGACCCTGACCCTGACCCTGACCCTGACTGTGATCCTGACCTGAACACTAAACCTAAATGTAAGCCTGACACTCACCGTGATGTGGACTCTGAACCTAAACCTAACTCTGACATTACCGTAACCATGTCTCATACCTAACCAAGACACTGACCCTAACCCTATTCCTACACCTGACGCTGACCTCACCCTAACACTAACCCTGAACGTGACTGTGAGCCTGATACTAACCCTAAACTAAAGGTAAGTCTAACCATAACCCTAATACAGACCCTTCATAAACTTAATACTGACCCTGACCTCCATATTAACCTGTACCCTAAACCAAACCTTAACCCTGACCTTAAGCTGACTAACCCTAACCCTAACCATAACCCTACTTCTAACTCTAACCCTAACCCCAATCCCAAACCCTAGAGCCAAAACCTAACTGTGACACAGAACCGAACATTGACCCTAAACCAAAGCCTGACGCTAGACCGGACCCTGTCCATTACCTTCACCTGACCCTGACCCTGACCCTAATCCTAACCATGACACTAACACTGACCACTACATAACCCTGTCCCTGACCCGAATGTGGACCTGATCTTGACTGTAAACCTGACACTGGCCCTAGACTTCACCCTGACCCTGACCCAGGCAAAGACCAGATACTAACCCTGACCCTAACAGTGACCCTGACCCTGACCCTAACAATAACCCTGACACTGAATGTGATCCCGACCCTAACTCTAACCCTAAACGTAACCCTGACCCTGACACTAACAAAGGCCCTCCCCCGAATCCTATCGCTGAACCCAACAATAACACTAATCACTAACCCTACCACGGACCCTGATCCTACAAGTTCTAACCCTAACCGTCAACCAAACGCTAACCCTAACACTAACCCTAAACTTTAACAATAACCCTGACCCTATACCTGACTATGATCATAACCCTAACCCTGAACTTTGCCTATACCAGACCCTGACCCTATACCTGACCCTGGCCCAGAGCATAATCATAACCATGACCTAACATTGACCACGATATAACCCTGTCGCTGACCCGAATGTTGACATTAAAACAATACCTGATCCTGACCGTAAACCTGATACTGGCCCTAGACTACACCCTGACCCTGACCCTGGCAAAGACCAGAAACTTAACCCTGACATTAACAGTTACCCTGACCCTGACCCTAACAATAACCCTGACACTGAATGTGATCCCGACCCTAACTCTAACTCTAAACGTAACCCTGACACTGACACTAACACAAGCCCTGACAGAAACCTAACGCTGAACCTAACACTAAAACTAACCCCTAACATTATCCCTGACACTGACCCTAACCCGGTCTAACCCTAACCCTCAACCGACATCTAGCCCTAACCATAACCGCACGTTAACAATAATCCTGACCCTCTCCCTGACCTTGATCATAACCCTAACTCTGAACTTTGCCTATGTCAGACCTTAAGCTTAAACGTGACCCTGGCCTTGACCTTAACACTGACCCTAACCCTGACTGTAAACCAAACACTGACCCAATCCGTGATCCAAAAACGAATCTTAACCCTAAAGCTAACCCTGATCCTGAACTTACTCATAAAACAGAACCTAAACATAAAGCTGACCTTATCATAAACATGAACCTAACCCTGACCCTGACCGTAACCCTGACACTAAAACTGTCCCAAACCTAACCCTGACCCTGACATGAACCTTGCCCCCAAACCAAAACTTGAACCTGACCCTAAACCTAACCATCACCCTAACACTGACCCTGACCCTGACTCTGGCCATAACGCTAACTGTGAACCTACTGTGAGCCTGACCCTAAACCTAACCATGAACCTAATACTAACCCTGAACCCTACCCTAAGCCTTACGCTAACCCTGACCCCAATGGGGTCTAAACCTAACCCTGACCCTAAGTCTTTCTTAACCCTAACCCTAACACTAACCTGGTCTAAACCCAGCTCTGTTGCATTGAGCGGGGACAACAGCTGCATCCAGGCCTCCAAGGTGCTGGGTGGAGGCTGTATGGGGGTCACTGGATGGGCACGGCATTGAGTGGACTGTGAGCCTGAGCATCTTGGGGACCGGCGGCTCAGGGATCTCTGGTACAGCAGGAAGTTCGGTAAGGAGCCCCCAGGCAGTGGTGATTACACATTCTTGACGACAGAGCCCAACGGAATTGGAACCCACGTATCCAGGCACCCCATTACAGAGAAAACCCCCCTGCCCAGCTCATTTCTAGGCACATCCTAAAGGAAGCAATATGTTCTTCTGCTGTACTGAAGCTGAGAGGATGCAGGGAGAAGAGAGATCGCCCGCCAGACACGTCGCCTCCCTTCAAGTCATATCAGGATTCCCCAATGCCTCAGAACCTTTGGCTAATAAAATCTAAAGGGGACAGCAGGGGGCTCAGAGTCAGAGAGTCCCACAACTTCTGATCCACTGGTGTAGCCCTAGGTCTCTTCCCCATTTCTGTGTGTGTGTCTGTGTGTGTGTGTGTGCCTCTGGGTGTCTGTGTGTCTGTGTAAAGAGGACCTCGCCATGCCATCATGGGAGGAGATGCCCCAAGCAGGATCAGGCTGATGAGGGTTAGATGTCTGGTGGGCAAGTTATGTTCACACCTAGTTTAAGGCTGGTTAAGTGAGATCGCTTGTAGGGTCTTCACCCTTCTGCCCAGGGTTTATCCTGAGACCCTGAACGGATGGGTCCATGACCCAGTAGCGGAGCTAACACTAACAATAGCCACTAACCCTGACCCTGACACTGACTGTGAGCCTGCCCCAAACCCTAAACCAAACCCTGACACTGACCCTGACCCTGACACCATTATGCCCCGCCAATGCTTAAGTACGAAGAGGGCACAAACATGCATTGTGACCCTCAGCGTGAGTCCTGTCCTCTAGTAAGTCCTCTCAGTGGCTGGACCATTAGACGTCAAAATGAGCTTGCCATGCCCCTAGGCCCCAAGTTTTATCCAGCTTTCTGGTTGTCCAGTCATCCCTTCCCAGGGCTCTGCTCTGGAAACTCTCTTTTGGTGGGACACCTGAGGTAAAAACAAAACAAAACCGACTCTTCCCATCTCAAAGAATTACCCCAAACTCTTGGGATCGGGCCAAATGCCCAGAGAGGAAGACTCGTCCATGGCCCATGAGGCCACCCGGACATTCCACGGCCAACAGTGACACAATATCCAGAGACAAAATCTTGAGCAAGCGTCTCACACTCGCCCATGTTCATATCCTGAAGAGTTCTCCTCACGGTCTGTAGATCAGTCCTGCAATATCTATGAACCGAAACCTAAGCCGAGTTTGTGTTTTCAGACAACTGTCCCCACAGCCCTGGCCCACAAAACCTACAGAAACAGGTTCTTGGAGCCAAACCTGAGGACTGTGCCTGGGAAGTCTGCCCATTCCATTGGCCACAAACCTAGAAATAGGATGATAAACCTCCAAAGTGCCCGGGGCCATCCCAATAGTGTTGACGGCCCAGGAATAACAAGGGTGGTCTGACACCAGCTGAGCATCTATCTGCACTTAGACCCGTGGACAGATGTCCCCAGAGGTTAATTGGAATGAGCAGGCCCCTAGATCCTAATCAGATCCATTGCTTTGTTGTCCAGTCATCTCTCCTCAGAGGCCTGGATTCCAATAGCAGCATATGGCTGTTTCTTGAGGCACCCATCAGAAAAAATCTCGTCTCCACGTGGGAATCTTGCACATTGGAGCTGTGTCAAAGCCTCTGATAGGAGAACCCTTCAAGGACCCTGTGCCTATGCCTCATTCCAAGGTCTCCATGGACACAAACCCACATAAGGACCCATCCACAAGACAGTCCATTTCAACTCAACCCTCTCAGTTTCTCCCCCAGATCCAGCAGATCTAACCTGTCTTGTCACTAGGACACAAGAGGAATGAGAGTTGGGCTTCCAAGCCATCCATCCTTAGAACCCTACTCGGAATTGATCCGTATGGGAAGTCCTGGAGCGAACCAACAGGTCTCAATCGACCTAAAGAAGAATCTTTACGGTTTGGAGCAGCTCACAACTCCCATCGTGGGAAAAATTCCATGGCCTCGTGATCCACCACCTCTTCATGAAGAGGGCCATAAGGGACAGAAACTCCAACCTGAGCGTTCGTCAGATCCTCACCTGATTTCAGATGCATGAGATCTTGATTCAGCTCTGCAGAGCGTACCTGCCATGCGCTCGCCCAGAAACCTAAGGTTGCTTGTGTTCTCAGTCTTTTGTCCTCAACTCCTGGCCCACAAGCCCTCCAGTTTGGCAATTCCAGAACAACAATGCAGCCCTCTTCCTGCCCTCCAGTAGAAAAAACATTGCCCTCTGGGGCTAACCAGAAACCCCAAATGAGGATCAACTTTTTCGCCACTTGACTGTACCCCTTTCTACAGGATTCCCTGGGCACTCATGCCCTTTCTGTCACAGCCTGAGCCTGGACCTCCCGACCCACACCCAGCCAGCTGGACTCACACTGAACACATCGGACCTGCCAAAGCCTTAGGTCGTCATCTCTTCCCAACGTCAGTTTTCAGGCTTCAGAACCTAGACGTTTTCTCCAATCACTGCCCAGGGTTGAACATGAGGCAGAAATCAGAAATTCTTCCCCATGGCAAGAAATCTTGTGGTTGTCGTGTTGCCCAACATACAGTGTAGTTGATAGCAGTGTGGCCCTTTGACCCCGCCATGCTTGAGGGCCGCGTTGGTCACAAATACGCATTGTGACCGTTAGCATGAGCCCAGTCCCCAAGTAAGGTCCCTCAGTTGCTGGACCAAGAGACGGCATATTGGGCTTGCCATGCCCCTAGGCCCCAATTTTTAACCATAGTTCGTGTTGTCCATTCGCCCCTCCCCAGGGCTCTGCTTTAGAATGAGGTAACCAAACTGAAAGGACTCCTCCCATCCCACAGATTGACCCCCAAATTGGGATCGGGCAAAATCCACAGAGAGAAAGACTCATCCATGGCCCTGAGGACTCCCTGACATTCCACGCCCATCGTTGGACACAAACTCCAGAGACAAAAGCCTGAATAAGCGCCTCACACTCGCTCTTTCTTCATATCCCAAAGAGTTCCCCTCATGGTCTGTAGATCGGGACTGCCATACCTAAGTCCCCAAAACAAGCCGAGTGTGTGACTTCAGACTTCTATCCCCACATTCCTGGCTTACATAACCTCCAGCCTGGGGACCCTGGAGCCACACATCAGGTCTGTGCCTCTCAACTCCATGGGAATTCTGCCCCTTCCATTGACCACAATCATACAAACTAGGACAAACCTCCAAAGTCCCCAAGGCCATCCCAATAGCATAGAACGCCCAGGACAAACAAGGGCTGCCTGAAACCAGCTGAGCATCCATCTCCACTCATACTGTAGATGGATGTCCTCAGAGAAGGAGATTGAACGGGACAGGGCCCTAGGCCCTAATGGGGTCCATTGTTTTGGTTACCAGCTATCTCTCATCAGAGGCCTGGTTTCCAATATCAGCATGTGGGGCTTTCCTGAGGCACCAATCAGATCAAATCTAGTCTCCACATGGGAAACTTGTCTTTTGGAGATGACGCAAAACCTCTGGTTAGGAGAAGCATTCAGGGTCCGTGTGCCACCGCCCCGTGCCAAGGTCTCCATGCACACAAACCCACATTAGGACCCATCCGCAGGAGAGACCATTTCAACTCAGCCCCCTCCGTTGCTCCCCTAGAGCTAGCATATCAAAACTGTCTATTAACTAGGAGACAGTTAGAATCGAGGCAGTCTGCCCAGGGTTCCATCCTTCGATCCCTGCTTTGCTGTCGTTCCGTATGAAACATCCTGGAGCGATCCAACAGATCTCAATTGTTGATCAGAAAAAATCCTTGTGGCTTGGAGCATATCCCAACTCCCCTCCTGGGTAAACCTCCATGGCCTCGAGATGCTGCCCCCTTCAAGAAAGGGCCATAATGGACAGAAACTCCAACCTGAGCCTAGGTCTGAACCTCTCCCTGACTTCAGATGCACGAAGTCCCGATTCAGATCTGCAGAGAGTGCCTGCCGTTCCCTCGTCCCGAAACCTACGCCTAACTTGTGTTCTTATTCTTCCGTCCTCACACTCCTTTCCCAAAGGGCATCCAGTTTGGGAATTCCGGAGCCACAAAGCAGCACTCTGCCTGCCCTCCAGAAGAAAAACGTTGCCCTTGGGGCTACCCAGAAACGCTAAATGAGGATCAAGCTGCACGGCACTCGACTCTCCCTCAATTATACAATATACCCTGAAATCTAATGCCTGGTCTGACGCAGCCTAGGCCTGAACCTCCCGACCAACACTCAGCGAGCTGGCTCCACACTGATCACGTCGGACCTGACATGGACTTAAGTCGTCATCTCTTCCCAAGCTCGGTTTTCAGACTACACAACCTAGACCTTAACTCCAATCACGGCCCAGCGGTGAAAGAGATGAAAAAATCAGAACTACTACTTCCCCATGGCAAGAATACATGTGGTTGGAATGGAGCCCAACGTTCAGTGTAGGAGCAACAGTGTGGACCATGATTCCCGCCCATGCTTGAGCGCCTAGAAGGCATAAACACACATTGTGACCCTCAGCGTGAGTTCTGTCCTCAAGGAAGGCCTCTCAGTGGCTGGAACTAACCATAGTTCGGTTTGTCCATTCGCCCCTCCCCAGGGCTCTGCTTTGAAATCCCTCTTTTGGTGGGACACCTGAGGTAACCAAACTGAAAGGACTCCTCCCATCCCCAAGATGGACCCAAAACAATTGGGTTCATGCCAAATCCACAGAGAGGAAGACTTGTCCAAGGCCCATGAGGTCTCCTGGACATTCCACGGCCATTGTTGACACAAAATCCAGAGACAAAAGCCTGAATAAATGCCTCACACTCACTCTTTCTTCATATCCCAAGGAGTTCTCCTCACGGTCTGTAGATCGGGCCTGCCATACTTATGTCCCCAAACGTAAGCCGAGTTAGTGTTTTCAGACTTCTATCCCCACACTCCTGGCCCACACACCCTCCAGGCTGGGGCCCCTGGAGCTACACATCAGGTCTGTGCCTGCCCACTCCACTGGAATTCTGCCCATTCACTTGACCACACGCCTCCGAATTAGGAGAAACCTACACAGTCCCTGAAGCCACCCCAGTTGTGTAGGCCGCCCGGGACAAACAAGGGTGTCTGAAAACAGCTGTGCATCTACCTCCACTCATACCGTAGTTGGATGTCACCAGGGTAGTAGATTGAACCTCACAGGTCCCTAGGCCGTAATCGGATCCATTGCTTTGGTTTCCAGGCATCTCTCCTCAGAGGCATGTTTTCAAATACCAGCATGCGGGGGTTTCCGGAGGCAAATCTTGTCTCGACATGGGAAAATAGCAGGCTGGAACTGTGTCAAAACTTCCGGTTAGGAGAATCCTTCAGGGCCCGGTGCCACCACCCCTTTCCAAGGTCTCCATGGACACAAACCCACATTAGGATCCATCCGCAGGAGAGTCCATTTCAACTCTGGCTTCTCGGTTGCTCCCCCAGAGATAGCAGATAGAACCTGTCTTGTCGCTAGGAGACAATTGAGATGCGAGGCGGGTTGCCCAGGGCTCCGCCCTTAGAACACTGCTCTGGCATCCTTCCATATGGAATGTCCTGGACCCATCCAAAAGGTCTCAAATGTCCTGCAGAAGGAATCCTTGCGTTTTGGAGCATCTCACAACTCCCAACGTGGGAAAACCGTGATGGCTTTCTGGAGCCCCCACCCCCTTTCTGAAGGGGAAATCATGGACAGGAACTCCAACCTGAGCCAACGTCTGATCCTCGCCCTGAATTCAGATGCACGACATCTCGATTCAGCTCTGCAGAGTGTGCCGGCCTTGCCCTCGCCCTTAAACCTATGTGAAACTACTGTTCTCCAATGTCCGTCCTCACACTCCTGGCCCCCAAGACCTCACGTGTGGCAATTCTGGACCCACAAGGCAGCACTCTGCCTGCCCTCCAGAAAAAAAAAACAAAATGTTGCCCTATGGAGCTTCCCAGACACACCAAATGAGGATAGACCTACAAGGCACCCTTCTGTACACAAATTATATCGACAAAGCTGGGCACTAATACACTGTCTGACACAGCCTGAGCCCGGACTTCCTGACCAACACCCAGACAGGTGACCGCACACTGAGCACAACAGACTCGCCATGGCCTTAGCTCGTCATCTATTCCCAACCTAGCTTCTCAGTCTTCAGAACATAGACCTTAACTCCACACCCCGCCAAGGGGTGAATGTGATGCAGAAATCAGAACTCCTCCTTCCCTATGGCAAGAAACTTTGTGGTTGGCATGTTGTCCCATGTTCAGTGTAGGAGAAACCAGTGTTCACTATGAGGCCCCGCCCGTGCTTGAGTACGAAGAGGGCACAAACACGCTTTGTGACCCTCAGCGTGAGTCCTGTCCTCTAGTAAGTCCTCTCAGTGGCTGGACCATTAGACGTCATAATGGGCTTGCCATACCCCTAGGCCCCAAGTTTTAACCAGCTTTCTGGTTGTCCAGTCGCCCCTCCCCAGGGCTCTGCTCTGGAAACTCTCTTTTGGTGGGACACCTGAGGTAAAAACAAAACAAAACCGACTCTTCCCATCTCAAAGAATAACCCCAAACTCTTGGGATCGGGCCAAATGCCCAGAGAGGAAGACTCGTCCATGGCCCATGAGGCCACCCGGACATTCCACGGCCAAGAGTGACACAATATCCAGAGACAAAATCTTGAGCAAGCGTCTCACACTCGCCCCCTTGTTCATATCCTGAAGAGTTCTCCTCACGGTCTGTAGATAAGTCCTGCAATACCTACGACCTGAAACCTAAGCCGAGTTTGTATTTTCAGACAACTGTCCCCTCAGCCCTGGCCCACAAAACCTACAGAAACAGGTTCTTGGAGCCAAACCTGAGGACTGTACCTGGGAATTCTGCCCATTCCATTGGCCACAAACCTAGAAATAGGATGATAAACCTCCAAAGTGCCTGGGGCCATCCCAATAGTGTTGACTGCCCAGGAAAAACAAGGGCGGTCTGACACCAGCTGAGCATCTACCTGCACTTAGACCCATGGACAGATGTCCCCAGAGATAAATTGGAATGAGCAGGCCCCTAGATCCTAATTGGATCCATTGCTTTGTTGTCCAGGCATCTCTCCTCAGAGGCCTGGATTCCAATAGCAGCGTATGGCTGTTTCTTGAGGCACCCATCAGAACAAATCTCGTCTCCACGTGGGAATCTTGCACGTTGGAGCTGTGTCAAAACTTCTGGTTAGGAGAACCCTTCAGGGACCCTGTGCCCCTGCCTCATTCCAAGATCCCCCAGATTCAGCTGATCTAACGTGTCTTGTCACTAGGACACAAGAGGAATGAGATTCGGGCTTCCCAGCCATCCATTCTTAGAACCCTACTCGGAATCAATCTGTATGGGAAATCCTGGAGCCAACCAACAGGTCTCAATCGTCCTGCAGAAGACTCTACGAATTGGAGCATCTCACAACTCCCATTGTGGGAAAAATTCCATGGCCTCGTGATCCACCACCTCTTCATGAAGAGGGCCATAAGGGACAGAAACTCCAACCTGAGCATTCGTCAGATCCTCACCTGATTTCAGATGCACGAGATCTCGATTTAGTTCTGCAGAGCGTAACTGCCATGCCCTTGCCCAGAAACCTAAGTTTCCTTGTGTTCTCAGACTTCTGTACTCAACTCCTGGCCCACAAGCCCTCCAGATTGGCAATTCCAGAATTACAATGCAGCCCTCTGTCTGCCCTCTAGAAGAAAAAACATTGCCCTCTGGGGCTAACCAGAAACCCCTTAAATATATGGGAAAAAATCCCTAGAAAATCAGCAATAATAACTGGCTGCCCTTTATTGATCCAGATCCTGCGGTAGGCAAAGAACAGCTGCTTTTATGCAGAGGATGATCTTCGTTTGTCTTTATGATCTGGCATTTCCTGCAAGCCAGGCATGGGGCTCTGCACTAGAGCTGCAAATGCTGGGGGGCCCTCACTGTCCCTTTTCTCTTCTCAGTGGGACAAAGGGCATGTCCATGGTGCAGTGTGACAGGCTTTACCACAGGGAGATAAAAGACTGCCAAGGGTAGGTTGGAGCTGGCAAAAGCCACTTAGGAACAGATTTTCAGGGGAGGTGATAGACAAGGGCAAAGCGAAGAATGAGGATGAGTGTGTCATGTTTCAAAGTGCCAGGAGGCAGCACAGTGCATTCGGGAAACTACAGCAAGTTCATGACAACCGACAGCTGATCTGGCAGCATCACCTGGGGACGGAGGCTGAGCCGCGGGGTTAACACTGGGGCTGAGATGGTTTGTATACTATGCCGAGGAGGTGAGGTACTACACTGTGGGGGCACAGGGAGCTACCGAAGGATTTCAAATATCAGAATCGTAACTATAATAGAGTATTTAATTGCATCCTAGCTTTCATCAAGTGTAAGATGCAATATAGTTTATGTTCGACTAAGAAAGAGAAATGCTGTCAGTTAAACTAGGATATGTCATCAAGTGCAAGGTGAATGCCACCTTAAGAGATATTAAAATGGGGGGGGAGGACAAATCTTAGAACAAGTAAATTGTGGTACTAGAATAATTAGGAAAGGTTGAACACTTGGATCAACTAAAAAACTGATTATTGCTTACCATGTGCCCCATACTATATTAAGTCTCCAAAAATTTTATATCATTTGATAGGTCAGATATATATAAAATTACATTTAAAGTTTTAAAAATATCAGCAAATATTTTCATTTAAATGCAAATTTCAAAGAAAATTTACTTTTCCTAACACGACTTTTTATCCTATTTTTTTAAATTTTGTCGACAACTGATAAAATGTTTAGCGAGAATATAAATGTTTGATCGAAAAAAATGATTAATAGATGTAGGTTCCATTAAAAATGATTTAGTCTATGATGAACATGTGTTTGGTAATATGTTGTATCCAGATATAGTAAATTAATGACATATATAAAATTATAGGGAAATGACACCTTCCTTTTAATTATTAGTAGAGCTTTTAAAATGCTATTTTTCACAACCTGTCATCTTGTCATTATGTAGCATTATGTAACATTTAGAAAATGTATACTCTTCACTTTGTAGTCTTTTAGAAATCTAAAATATGACTTTCCATGGTTTGTGTTTCCATATTCCTTTATTGCCAGTTTGAACAAACCCACATGGTTTGATTCAAAGGTAATAAATTCCTCTTATTTGGAAAAATGATGTTTATTTTTGTTCTCTCACCCTTAGCAGGTGGTTTCATTTTAGCATACTTCAGAGTTATAATTTCATGCTTATTAAAAACATTTTTATGATCTACATAGATGAATGAAACTTTTATTTTATTAAATTATTTGCCAAAAAATCTGTTATTTTTAAATATGTACTTCCTTTGAAGGTTTATTTTAGGGCATTCATAGAGGATATAAGAGTGTGGTATTATGCAATTTTTAAGTAGGTATGAAATGGTTATTTATATGATATTTTCTTTAAGGCTTATGTATATTGTCCATTTTATGCTATAAAATATTTTGAAAGTAAATTTAAGGTATGTTTACATAGTTTATTTTTTGGAAAAAAATATTGAAATGACTTATGAAATTCAGTATACTCTCAACATTAATTTTTTCTGAAATTTACCAATTGTCTATTGAACCTATTATATGGCAGATATTACTTCAGACTACACTGGTAAATGAAATACTTGGCTTTGTAGAACTTTTATTTTAATGAGTGAGACAATTAAGAGCTATAAACCTTAATAAAAATTGCATAGTGCATTCAAAAATGATGAGTACAATGGGGAAAAAGAAAAATTAGATCAGGGTGAGAAAAATCAAGGTTGCTAGGCAGGGGATGGGGAGTTAAAATTTTTAATAGGTACATCAGGATCGTTACAATGAAGCTGAAAATGGAACAAAGGTATGGAAAGGTGATGAATTTGCCCAGAACTATCAGCAATAAGGTCACTCCAGACAAAGGAATTGGCTGTCTTGAAGGCCATAAGGTTGGATCGTGCCTGGCATATCAGAGGAATAGCAAGGAGGCCACTGTGAGGGACTGAAGAGTAGCGGGGAAAGAGGTCACAGAGGTTAAATGAGTGGCTAGATCATGTAAAAGCTTAGAAGTCATTGTAAAATTCTGGCTTTTATATTTGGAAACTTACTGTGTGATAGAATTTCTGCTAATAACTGAGAGTTCAAATGTCCATAAAATTTCAAGGATTCTTATTCTAGTAAGACAGAATAAAGAAAAAGAGTTCATATTGTCACATGGTGTAACAAATGCTCGGAGATCCAAGTGTAGGAAGCTATGGGAGCACAGAAGAAGGCACTAAAATCTCACCAATATATTTGATGACTGTGACTATATATAAATTTGTATTTTCTAGATTTTTTTATAGTCATGGAATCACACAGTATATACTATTCATTGCCTGGCTTTTCTTTTCTCAGCACCATTACTTTGAGAATCTCCAATAGTAAATAGTTCATTTTGATGTTGAATAGTAATCTCTTTAATGAATAGATCATCATTTGTCTTTGCTCTATTGATGGACATTGATGAACATTTCCACTGTTTTCAATTCTTAAAAATAAAGCTGCTATGAAATTCATATACAAGTCCTTGTACGAACATAGGATTTGTTTCTCTTGGTTAAATGCCTAGAAGTAAAATGGCTATTCGTGTAACTGCAACATATTTTGCATTTAAAAAAAATTTCAAACTATTTTCCAAAGTGGTGGTATCATGATATATGCCAACAACAGTTTAGATTTTTTGTTGCTTCTCAATCTAGCTCAGACGGAGTACAATTAGCCTTTATAATTTTAGCCATTCTAGTAGATATGTAAGCATGTCTCATTATGATTTTAATTTGTATTTCTTTAATGTCTAAATGTTAAGAAATTTGTCATGTGCTTATAAGCCATCCATATCCTTTTGGTGACATGTCTCTTCAATAATTTTCTTCACATGTAAAATTGGATACTTTGTTTGGTTATTAGTAAGGTTTTTTATTTTTATTCATTTTTTAATAATCAGAGGAGATGTCCATTATCAGTTATATAAGTTGCAAATCCCTTCTCCATCTTTACGGTTTCTCAATTTAGCTTTGATAGCTGTGTCTTTCAAGAAATATGCTACTTCTTTCCTGGTACACGGAGGTATGACTAGAACATTATCAATGTTGACCTTTGCAAAGAAAATCATGGCTTAAGATATATGTAGTCTGCGGTTGTTGGGAGTTTTCTGTAATATCAAGCATATCTAGTTAGTTGATAATTTTGTTCAAGTCTTACATATCTTACCAATTTGATGACCATTTATCTATATAATCTTAAAATAAAGGTGTTGAAACGTTTTTCCTTTTCTCTTTAAGGTAGAAGTTATGATTTTTGTTCTTAGTTTTTCCCTATATATCCCCAAAAGTCAAGAATTATTATATTCCCTGAGGAATTCATCCTTTTACTCTTCTGTAATTTTGACTTGATCTTTATGTCTGATAATGAAATTTGCTTTAAAATCACTTTTCATTATCTTGATATAACCACCAAAGTTATACTGTGATTAGTCTTTATATAGCATATTTTTTCTTTTACTTTTTAAAGCAATTCTATATTTAATCCTGACCAAAAAAACAAAAAACAAAAAAACAGACTTTTAGCTCTGGAAGCATCTTTCTAAATTATCTTTTTTTTTTTTTTTTTTAATGAAGCAGTAGCAATTTTTGTTAAGGGACCTAAAATGAAAGTAGGTTTAGAAATTTATTTATTTATTTAGTAAAAGATTTTATTTTGTTTATTGACAGCAAGAGAGAGAAAGAGAGAGATAGAAAAAGCGCACAAGCGGGGGGAATCACGTGCAAAGGGAGAGGAAGAAGCAAGCTCCTTGTGGTGCAAGTAGTCCCATGCAGGGCTGGATCCTTGTACACTGGAATCATGACCTCAGCCAAAGGCAAACATATGCTTAAACAACTGAGTCATCCAGGCACCCCTAGAAAATTAAAAAAAAAAAAAAAGAACTTTTAAAAATATTTTGTTTCTTTCTTTTTTTTTTTAATATTTTATTTATTTGACAGACAGAGAGACAGGAAGAGGAACTATAAGCAGGGCTCCTGCCAGTAGGAAAGGGACAAAGGAGAAGGAATTGAGTCTTGCAGGGAGGGTGGGGAATAAGGGTTACAGCTTATGACGGAATCTGGACAGGAGTAATAGGGATACTAGTCATTTGAGTCCACCATTGGCAAGCTGGGCTGGGTGTCAGGGCAGATAGGCCTCCCTGGGCAACGGCACATGAGAGAAGGAATTCTTCTCTGAGGAGCAGGTGGAGCTTTGGGTGTTGGGAAAGCATAGACAGTATTGTTCCAGGGCCAAGGACAGGTCCGGGTACTCCTGGTTGGAGGTCAAGGCCACAGTATGATCCAGGTCTTCTACCAGCAGCTTGAAGGTACCACATGCCAGCCACCCCTCATTATTGTGTATAACTCTCTGGTGCACTTATTGGCTTATCCATCAAATGACTCCTTCAGCAGCTTGAAAACCACCTCCACAGGCACTCCAGGATATGGGAGGCTTCCAGAGTGAAGATTTTGCACAGGATCACCCCAAAAGACCAGAAGTCACTCTGGGCGATGTAGATCTGGTCAAACATGGCCTTAGGGACCATCCACTTCACAGGCAGTCCACTGTTGGTTGTCTTTTTATAGTAACTGATGTGGTGATATCTCTGGCAAGGCTGAAGTCTGAGATCTTCATCATGTCCTTTGTCACCAGCACTTCCCTGGTGGCCAGGTCTTGGTGTATGCACTTCTTGGAGGCAAGGTACTCCATGCCTCAGGCTACCTGATAGGCACAGGATACCAGGTCCTTGGAGGAGAGTTGCTCTGCTGCATTCTGGCTGATATTGTAACAGTACTCGAGGTCAGGAGGCCTCTGGGCCTGCAAGTACTCCTGTATGTTGTCTTTGGAGGCATATTCCATGAGAGTGTAAAAAGGACCGTCCTGTGTGCAGGAACCAGCAGGTTGATGGTGTCCTTGTGCTGTCCAATCATCTTCATCATCTCCATTTCTGAGATTAGGTTTGACAGGTCTTTCTCTGTTGCATCTGACTTCAACATCTTCACAGACACTTTAGTCAAATGGTTGGATTTGTCTTTGTCCAGTCCAATGGCATCCTCCAACACCACCTGCCCAAAGTAGGCCTGTCTTAGGGGTCTGCCTAAACTACCTACAACCAGCCTGTCTCAAGGCAGTTATGAACTCTAGATTATCCTCAAAAACATTAAACCACAAGCTAAAAATTCTCTTCACTAGGTCTCTGTCGCAGGTCTAATTTTCTTATCCTTCATCATTTATCTTTTTCTTAATTCTTATTTTCAGTATAGTTAATTTTGCTTCCAGGGTTTCCCCTGGTATCTGTATGCTGTTTCATAGGGAAGAATTATCCTGTCAAAAAATTATTTCTTGAGCATTCATTACATCTCTCAGTTAAAATGGGTTCTTTTATGGTATTGATTCATTTGGGTTTTCTCAAAATGGGAAGAATTTTCAAAATGGTGTTTTCCTCAAGGTTCAGAGTATGTCTTCGCCTCATCTTTACTCTTTTTGAAATTCACTTTTCAAATTCTTGTCCCTCTTTTTATCTTTTTAAATTTAAATGTTTTATTTTTACTATTCTTTTATTTGAGTATAGTTGATATTCAGTGTTACATTGGTTTCAGGTGTTCAATATCTCCATACATTATTCTATGATCACTACAAATATAGCCACCATCTGTCACCATATAACACTATTATAATATCATTGACTATATTCTCTACACTCTCCCATATCTCTTTCTACAATCTCTGATTTTTATGTTTTCTGTTATTCCAATTTTCGACCATCATTTTACTTGGTACTTTAATAAAATATGCCTGATTTCACACTCTTTGCTGAAAACCATAGCATTTGATTTATAGTAGTCTTCTTCTTCCTCTTTTTTTTTTAAATTAACATATAATGTATTATTAGCCCCAGGGGTACAGGTCTGTGAATCGCCAGGTTTACACACTTCACAGCACTCACCACAGCACATACCCTCCCCAATGTTCATAACCCCACCACCTTCTCCCTAACCTCCACAACCCCCGGCAACTCTCAATTTGTTTTGTGAGATTAAGAGTCTGTTATGGTTTGTCTGCCTCCCGATCCCATCTTGTTTCATTTACTCTTTTCCTGTCCCCAAAACCCCTCACATTGCACCTCCATTTCCTCATATCAGGGAGATCATATGATAGTGTCTTTCTCTGGTTGGCTTATTTTGCTAAGCATAATACCCTCTAGTTCCATCCATGTCATCGCAAATGGCAAGATTTCATTTCTTTTGATGGCTGCATAGTATTCCATCATATATATATATATATATATATATATATATATCATTCATTTGTTGATGGACATCTAGGTTCTTTCCATAGTTTGGCTATTGTGGATATTGCTGCTATAAACATTTGGTGCACGTGCCCCTTTGAATCATATAGTAGTCTTTACCTCTATCAGAACCCCAGGAAGCTTTATTTATTTAGTTACTCACATAAACAGATGATCCAACACAACGTTTTTTGATGTTCAAATGTATTATAATGTCTTACCGCTTAACACTATGCTTACTGCTCTCTTTCACTCTCAGACTAAATCCTCATCATCACTATGCCATTTAATCAGAAAGAACATTTGAACTCAGAGTTCTCTCCATATCAGGGAATGAAGACTCCACCCTTCTGTTTGTGCAGGTAAAATAAATGTTGATATTGTCTGTCCTGCACATACTCCATCCTGTTCACCAGAATATTCACCATCCAAATATATACAAAATAAAAACCATACCTCACCACTTCTATTACCACCCAGCATGCTAAAAACACCATCATATGTTCCTGAATTATTGACTTGATTGATAACCCCACTTCCACACATACTGCACTCCTTTCTCCCTGCAAATTTATTTCGGTACAGCAACTTAACCTAAAAATCAAGTCAGATGATTTTATTCTGCTGTTGAAAGTCTTTTGGTATCTTCCCCTTTCATATTGAATAAAAACTGAAGGCGTTTCAATGTACTAGAAGGTCACGCATCAATACGTTCTTCCTCTATCCACCACTATGAACTCCTCATTGGCCTCCTTGCTTTTCCTCAAAAGTAACAGACCAGCTGTTCACACAAAGTCTATATACTTACTTGCTCTGCCTAGAGCAATCTTTTCCTTTAATATGTGTATAACACCCTCCTTCACTTCCTGGGTCTTTGTGCAAATAACATCTCATAAATGAGATATAACCACCCAACACAAAATAAAATTAACTTTCATCCCAGCATTCTCCAATGGCTTTTACCTTTCTTGTATTTCTTTGTAACACTTATCACCATCAACCATCTATCTTTATTCTATTACTGGTTTATTTTCTTATTTGAGACAGAGAGAGAGAGAGAACTGGGAGGGGGCGCAGAGGAAGAAGAAAACACCCCATTGCCTAGAAAGCCTGCTGGGGAGTTACATCCCAGGACCCTGAGATCATGACCCAAGCCAAACGCAGTCACTCAATGGACTGAGCCACCGAGGTGCCCCTCTATTATTGGTTTATTTCACTATTATATTTCAAAAGAATGTAAGCTCTTTGTGGTCAGGTATTTTATATGTTTTATTAATTGAAGTATTCTCAGAAAGGTAGATGGCAGATTGTAAGGGCTCACTAAACTGTATTTTGTTGTTACTATTGGGCTCCTTTATGGGCTTTACCTCTTACGCTAGAAGTCTATCTTTCAGATGTAAGGAATAAGTATAGAGCCCTGCTGCCTGTTCAAATGAGTAAAAAGCCTGTATTAAGTGGATATTTTAAAAGCTAAATGAATGGCTTAACAGTTTTATATAGGGGGAAAAGGAACATATTTTCCACAGTTTAGAAGTGTAGTTCTTTTATAGAGTTCTTGTACAAGCCTACCCTATTGAACGATAATGGGCAGTTGTACATAACAATTATACAGACACCCTGGTAATTTATATCCTTTTTTTGTAATTCATGACTGGATCATTTAATTCCATAGGAGCATTATAGCATTTTAACTTTTCATGTTCAATAAACTTATTGGGGTTGCTACCTTTTTTATTCAAATGGAGAAATAGTCATGATTTCATCTAAATAAAGTGTTATTGATTGTGTTGTTTTCTAGGAATGCTAGTTTAAACGTTTTGTTAAATTCCCAAGTCTGTCACCGATAAAAGCCTTTTGTAGATTAGTAACTTGATCAAAACAGAAAAGTTATGTAACACTCAATTGTTATACTATCTTTGTTTCCATCTTGCATTGTAATAACACCCATCTTAACTCTATTTAAGACAAGTCATCACCAGATGGCTTTCTGGCATTGATTGCATGATATGAAATCTAGTATAACTAAAAGTTTTTGGTTTTAGTAGCATATAAATCAATTTAGAAAAATATATGTATTTGAATATAAGATAAAGTTTTAAATTATTTGGCAATAGTAAACTAAACTTTTTTTGTAAATTTTTATTTTCTAAAATTTCATTGAGCTCTTTTGCAATAAGAAACAAGTTACAAAACATTAAGGTTTATTTACCCCAATTCAAAATTATTAGGAATATAATCATAGAGGTTGAAGTATTTAAAATATTGAACCCAAAACATTTTATTAGGTAAATTCATGAATGCTGAGCATTCACTGTTAAAATATACCAATACTATTGATAGACTGGTAGAAGCCTAAAATCAAATATTTATTAAATATTTATATCCATATCTTTTCATGGCGTGGTAATTCATTTCTCTAGCATTAAATAATATTCCAATGTTTGCATGTACTACAGTTTATTTGACCTTTCACCTATGGAAGGATATCTTGGTTCCTTCCAAGCTTTTGTCAGTTATGAATAAATCTACTATAAACATCTTTGTGGGTATAGATTTCATCTTCTTTGGATAAATACCAAGAACTGCTACTGCTGAATCATCTGGCAAGAATATGTTTAGTTTTGTAAGAAACTGCCAAGTTGTTTTCCATTCTTTATTCTCAATAGACATGGAAGAACATTCCTGTTGTTCCACATCCTCACTAACATTTCATGTTCTGTTGTCAGTGTTCTGGATTCTGGGTATGTACTGGTTTCTGTGTTTTGTTTTAATTTTCATTTTCCTGATGACATATGATGAGAAGCATCTTTTTATATGCTTATTTGCCATCTGTAATATTTTCTTTTGTGAGGTATCTGCTAAGGTCTTTGGCTCATTTTTAATCAGGTTTTCCCCCCATTGTTGAGTTTTAAGGGGTCTTTGTGTATTTTTGATTAACAGTCCTTTGCCAGATGTGTATTTTGCAAATTTTTTCTCATAGTCTATGCTTTGCCTTTTCATTCTCTTGGCATTGTGTTTCACAGAGTAGACATTTTTAAATTCAGTGCTTGTGCTTTTATAGCTAACGTTATTTCCAAAACCAAGGTCATTTAAATTTTCTTCTATATGACCTTCTACATGTTTCATGTTTAGGTTTATAATCCAATCTGAGTTAATTTTTGTGAAGTGTGTATGATATCTGCCTGGATTTATTTTATTTTATTATTTTATTTTATTTTATTTATTTATTTATTTATTTTTTATATTTTTACATTTAGCTTCACCATTACTCCAGAACCATTTGTTTAAAAGATTGTATTTTTCTCTCTTGTATTGCTTTTGCTTTTATATTAAATATAAAATATAATTGATAATATATACTCTGTACCTTTAATCTAGTCTTTCTGTGGTATTACAATATCTTGTTTACAATTGTCAGTATGGTATACTTTTTTTAAGATTTTATTTATTCATTTGACAGAGAGAGAGATCACAAATAGGCATAGAGATAGGCAGAGAGAGAGATGAGGAGAAGGAGGCTCCCTGCTGAGCAGGGAGCCCAATGCGGGACTCAATCCCAGGCCCCTGGGATCATGACCTGAGCTGAAGGTAGAGGCTTAACCCACTGAGCCACCCATGCACCCCATAGTTATGGTAAACTTTGAAGTCAGTCCTCAGTCTTTGTTCTCCTTCAACACTATGTTGACTATTGTGACTCTTTGCCTCTCCATATAAACTTAAAATAAGTTTGTTAATATTAAAAAAAAAGAACTTTCTGGAATGCATTAATTGTATAGATAAACTTGGAAACCAGTGACCTCTTGAACTTAGCAGGAGATAGACCATGGACATCAGTTATCACAGTGGTGCCTCTGGCAGAACCTATTGCAAATCCCTAGGCAAAATGAGACCTCAAGGATCTGAGAGATGTCTAAGAAGTACTTGATATATCCCTTGGGTATGGTTTATTGAAGTGTCCACCTGTCTGAGAGCTGGGGAATCTAGATAAGGGAGGGAAAATTAGTTATGATAAAACATATCAACAAACATCAATAAATTTTGTAAAACTAATTGTCATGGCTCATATACATTATGACCAACAGAGGGACAATCAAAAGGAAAGCATCAGTTATGTTTATTGTGAAATATTTTTATTCAAAATAAAGCAATGTGAGGGGAACACACTATGAGAAAATTACCATTTTTTAAATGGTAAACATCTTAACAAATGGAATAGGTTATATATTCTAAGTAGTATATTGAAGAGTAAAACATTGGGGCGCCTGGGTGGCTCAGTGGTTTGGGCTGCTGCCTTCGGCTCGGGTCATGATCTCAGGGTCCTGGGATCAAGCCCCGCATCGGGCTCCCTGCTCCGCAGGAAGCATGCTTCCCTCTCTCTCTCTCTCTCTGCCTGCCTCTCTGCCTACTTGTGATCTCTGTCCTTCAAATAAATAAATAAAATCTTTTAAAAAAAGAAAAGAAAAGTAAAACATTAAAAAATAAAATTTTAATTTCAAAAAATTATTTAATTTTTAAAAAAGTTTAAAAATAGCAGAACCATTTTTCTTAAACTGGAAAATACATTTTATATATATATCTATCAAAAATAACTTGTCATGGGGGCTCCTGGGTGGCTCAGTGGGTTAAAGCCTCTGCCTTCAGCTCAGGTCATGATCCCAGGATTCTTGGATCGAGTCCCACATTGGGCTCTCAGATCAGCAGGGAGCCAGCTTCCTCCTCTCTCTCTGCCTGACTCTGCCTACTTGTGATTTCTTTCATATAAATAAATAAAATCTTTTTTAAAAAAAGTTAAAAAAATAACTTGCCATGTCTAAAATCAGGAGCATATGGAAAAAAATAATAACTGAGGACAATACTTCTGCCATGTTTTGTGCCTTGTTAATATTTTTAAACAGTCAGGCAACTTTTCGCTTTATTGAAATACCTGCTAAGATACCAGCAGTGCCTTTTGGAGCCCTATGACTATAAAAATTAATTGCAAATATTCAAAATGTTTAGTATGGTGTCACTATTTAGGGCCACCACCAAGCATGTTTCAGAAGTAAGCATAACTGTTACTCTTCCATAATGCAAATTGGCATATTTTCAGGAATTCCATCTGCTGTACCAGGAGGTGAATCAAGTAATGATTTTTGTCTTAAAAAAAATTCACTTTTCAATCTAACATTCCTCATTCCACATTATAATAATAAAAAGTAGGAGGAGACTAAAACAAACAACTACAACTACAACAACCAGCTTTTCCTTCAGTGGAAAAGTAAATAGAACCTTATGAGTAGCCTGAAATTTATTTGTAAATATTATTAAGATAAACGTTTTTGTTAGAAAACCATATATTTTATATTACTAACAAATAACAGGCAAAGTTTTATTAACTTCTAAAAAGTCTAGTTACTTTTATTTATCTATTAACTCATCTCTTTATGAAGTACAACATGATCACACCTATTGTATCTACCCAAGTCTGTATGCTTTGGTTATTTTATGTTTGCTATTTCCTTGCTTAATTTTTACAATATTTGATACATAATAGTATCTTTAAGTCCATCTACGGTTTCACAGAATTTGTTTGAACTTCATAAAAATGTACCATAATTTTACACTGTCCTTGTTTTACTTCTCTATTGAATTTCCAAGATTTATTCACTTTAGAGTGTGTAGCTATCATTTATTTTTATTCCTCCATAATGCTATGTTTACAAATTTGTATTTATCTGTACTTTTAAAAATATCTTAATTATATACCATTTCTCATCTCACATAACACTCATGTTACTTCTACACTTATCAGATATTATGTTAACTGAAAACCACAACTCAGCAACAATATAGCACCATATTTCAAAATTAAATGGCTTACCAGAATTCTTTAATTCTATCCTTTATTTGTATTAGATGACCCTTTATTCTGGTATTTGGCATTGTTCATATGGAGGAAAGCTTATAAGTTGATATTCCATAAATAGAATGATTTATTATGATTGATTAATTATTTTCATTTAGAATGCATAGAATATGGTTGATTTAATATTTCTTTCTTACTCTCTGCCTGGAACATAGTGCTATCTATGTAATAGCCACTAAAATATTAAGTTAATCACCTAGACTTTAAACTGCATATTAATAGGAATAACATACAGAACTCTTCTCAGATTGGGACACCTGGGTGGCTCAGTCAGTTAAACGCCTGAGCCTTTAGCTCAGGTCATGATCTTAGGGTCCTGGGACTCAGTTCTGCAACAGATTCCCTGCTTAGCCGGGAGTTTGCTTCTCCCTCACCCTGCTGCTCCCCCTGCTTGTGCTCTCTCTCACTCTCTCTCTTACAAATAAATAAAATTTTAAAAATGAATTCTTCTCAGATAGCTAATAGAGAATATCGTCTTTGTATTCATCAAAGGGAAAGTGCCATATAATAATGAAATTCAGACTACTTCAAATTCATTTTTTAACCAGTAAGAAAGTACTGGAAACAAGCCAAAAATGTCTTTAATGAATTAAAGAAATAGATTGATTTTCAATATCTTAATGTTTCTAAAATAAATTGCAAGATTTTTATACTAGATATCAGTGTAAATATTCATTATACAAGGATATTCTAAAAATAAACCTGAGAAAACTACTTGTCATATATGACGACAAAAACGAGTTTGACAAAAGCCAGTTTGGGTAAAACTTACAACACCTACCACCTGAAACTCTTGTTCTATAATTTGATTATTTTAATTTACAAAAATACAAAAATAATATATCAGAGTAAGTATATTGATAGCTTTGAAGGTATGCTCTGGTTGTGCACTGTTTACTATTGAAAGGGGAATCAAATATGTGATACTTATGGTGTGACTATATTAAAATTCAACAAGTTCAGAAGCATACGAGGAATAGAATAAAGACAAAAGATGACCCTTACTTATCCTAAAGATAGACAATGGTATATATGTGCTAGTTGGGGAGAGAATCCAGTCAGGAGATGGAGGATGTGGTAGTGGAAAAAAAAAAGACACAACGTTTTGGTTGAACGTTTAGCACTATATTTAACAAAGTGAAATTGAGTAAAATCCAAAAAATATTTTCAATTCATTGAAGATTATTTAGGAAAACCTTGAAAAATACAACTTGATAAGGATTCCAATAAAAGATTCATAAGCAATACAAGTTTCAAAATTTTTAGTATATTTTTCCTAAAAAGCCATTTGATTTAAATTAAAAAGAATTCTATTTACCTGCCACTTAAATAAGAGGAAATTATTTGGTTTTGTAATAAGTCAATGAAATAAATTAACATATCTTTAGAAAACAGACATGCACACTAAGTTAAAAATAATAGTGCTTAAGCTGTTCAGCAAACATTTGTAAAATTCCTTGCCATCAGCTAGCTCTGGAGTTCTGCTAGGTGAGTAAGGCCATGTATGTTACTGCTCAGAGTACTGACGCAAAGCAATTGTCCCCTTCACATCCATTTTTGCTGTTGATATGTCATGCTATGTTGTTTAGAGATACATAGATGGCCCTACATGAAGGCCTTTTTTTGTGTGTATATGGGTGACTGTGATTTAACTTTCAAATCAGATGGCTCCTGATTTACAATGATTCAACTTATGATATATTTGGCAATGATGTGAAAGTGAAAGTGATTCAGTAGAAACTACTTTGAATTTTGAATTTGGGTCTTTATAAAAAGGGCCAGTGACATGTGGTATGGTGCCGTCTTGTGATGCTGGGCAGGGGCAGTGAGCCACAGCTCCCAGTCAGCTGGAAGATTACAGGGGTGAACACCTGATATTCTTACAACCATTCTATATATAACCATTCTTATTTTTTTAGTGTAATATTTAATAAATTGCATGTGATATTTGATACTTTGTTATAAAATAGGCTTTGCTTAAGATGATTTTGCCCAAATGCAGGCAAATGTAAGTGTTCGGAGTATGTTTAAATAAGCTTAAGGTAAGCTATGATATTTGATAGTTTAGGGGTATTAAATGCATTTTCAATTTTTTATGTGTTTCTCTGTACATAGCCCCCTTGTAAGCTGAGGAACATCTCTATATGTATATGCAGCCTTGGTATGGCTTACATATTATTGGCATGAAACATCTAGAACAGTACGTGTGCCATATAATTGTCTACAACATCAAACAAGTTTCTTGAAAACTTGTGCCAAAGGGGTTATGTCTTTAAGGATTCTTATTTCAGAAGGGTTCTCTCAAACGTAAGATTTTTCAGAAGTTAAGTGAAAATCTGACCAAACTAAACATTTTTCCATTTTCCCTAGTGAGCAACGATAGCTAAAATCTATCTGCCATTTTCAACACTGTACTCAACGATTGTAATTCTAATTTAAGAACAGATTATTTATATCAAAACCTTATGTTGGCCTAATCTTATACAATATTCATAAATCTCACTCAGAGCCTTGGACACTTTTATTTGTTGAGTCTATATGGTACTACGGACATTCATCTTTTTTGACCTCATAGCTTCATGTATGTCTATACTTTTGAAAATACATGCATCATAGTTCCATTGTAAAATGTCTGGGTTATAAAATGTGCTATGCTATCAAAATGGTAATAAGAACATACAAATGACCTGATGTAATGAACTGGACCAGATTACCAGATATCACATTTCATACCAGAAAGATTCAGTGGTAAGTTTTAAAATGGCCAGCTATACTTTGACTGAATTATAACTCATTTAACTTCTTTCTTTGTGTACAGTATTATACATTAGTCAGTATTAGATAAATAAGTACTTTGGACAGATGTAAATATGCTGTAATAAAAAATGTTTTTCTTTCTTTTAGTCGTTTTTACTCGTAAGACTAGCCACAAATACCATGCCTCCCCCAAAATAATTTGCAATCCAAATTTATCTCTAAATGACTTTATTGCACAGAAAAAAAAAAAATATATATACACTTACAGTAGACATGTTCAAAAATAGTTACACAACAGCAGGGCCCTAATGTAAGCAGTATAGTTGTTTTGTTTTGTTATGTTTTTTTCTTTAAAAAAAAAGAGGTTATGTGAAATATTGGAATTTTATTTCGAGGCCTAGTATTTCAAGACAGTTAACTACACTTACGGTGTCAACAGCCTCTTGTTTGCAGTATGATTTTATTGGCTCCACGGAATAACAGCAAGAATTTACTATTGCTTCTTTCTTTTATGACACACACAGAAAAAAAAATTGACACATTTGCTCAAGACCAACCAGAATCATTTTAACCTATCAAAATTGATGGGAGGCCTTCACTGCCAAAGTCACTGCTGGGTTTTCACAATTCATTGCAGACAATCTGCTACTCCCATTATGATAAAGGAGAGAAGAGTCATAATCAGGGAAGAAAGCTAGATTAATTCTTGTAATTATCATTGAATTATTTAGCCTGCTATAGGATTATTATTAGTAGTGTCATTTGATAATTTTCTCTCATTTTAATAAACACAACTGTGAGTAATTACACTACTTAATATTTCTCTGTATTGGCTGACTAGCTAGCAAACATTCATGAAAATATCCGGTAGCCACACATATAAAATGCTGCATTATGATGCTGTTGAATCAGAACATACCACTACCTGATCCTGTAGCTCTTTGAGGATTTGCAAATCAATTAATTCTATGTTTATTGGATTCTTCCCATACAATTAGAAAATTTATAATAGAGTCCATGAACATTATTAGTTTTACCATTTTAAACCAGCAATCACACTTTGATTTTTACAACAAAAGCAGAAATATAAACACACACATTTGGGTCAGTTTTCTCTTAGTCTGTCTGGACTTCAAAATCCTATTCCTCAAGATAATGCACACCAAAGTTCTGGATTTAACAAGAAATTAGATGGCACCTGAACACTTGGTTTAATATTCTCCAAAGGACTATGCAACTTATTTCTTACATTATGACATTGTTTTACAAAGATCCACACTTTTGTAATGTTAGTATTTTTAATAATCAATAAAGTCAATTAATCATGATTAAAAATCAAACATAAAACTTTCTACTTTTTGCTTTTGCCCCCTCCATTTAGAACTTATTTATAGCCTGATAATTCAAAGGTCCCTATGTTTATGAAAATCTGGACAGAAATAGCTCTAAGATCCCATTCAGAAATTGATATTAATCTAAGTCTTTTGGCTCCATTTATCCTGAGAGCAAAGAGTAGGACAAAGGATTTGAGAACTGTTAGTTTATCTGGGAGATTATCCAAGGTAGAAAAGAATGGGAAAGTGATACAGTGAAGAAGCAACTTTGTCAAAGAGGTACATTGTTGATATAATTGTTGTTGAAAGAAAATGAAGGCTTGCTTTTACTGAAAGGTCCTGAGAAACTTTAAGTTGTCCTCATGAAGACCTGAAAACTGACTATTTTATCTATGGTTCTTATTTCCACTTCACTGAAAGCTGTCCTCAAAGGACATTAACTCTCCTCCTACACTTTTGGGTTGTGTTGGAGACATTCTAAAATGAGAGAGAGAAAATGATATGCTATCAGTGTTAAGTAACTGCAATTTCCCATGGAACTATCCACCACAGGTTTAGCTATAATCAGGTGTTGGGCCTTGATATCAGAGGGATTGAGGCAGTATCATTTTAGGTTAATCATTATATCTGAAATTTCCAAAAACTTCAACTGATGAAACTATGATTATAAATCTATAAATATATCAATAAATCTACAGTATTCAAATTATTTTCATAGAAATACACAAACAAAGCATCAATTGATTAATATTTAAATGTTACAAAATACTGAACTGAAAGAATTTGTTCATATAACAGCGTGTAAGAAGTAGAACTTAGGTTTAGGTTAGAATTCAGGATGCATTTGAGACTCAGTTAAGAAATTGAATGGAGGGACGCCTGGGTGGCTCAGTGGGTTAAGCCACTGTCTTCGGCTCAGGTCATGATCCCAGGGTCCTAGGACAGAGCCCCAAATCGGGCTCTCTGCTCAGCAGGGAGCCTGCTTCCTCCTCTCTCTCTGCCTGCCTCTCTGCCTGCTTGTCATCTCTCTCTGTCAAATAAATAAATAAAATCTTAAAAAAAAAAGAAATTGAATGGCAGTCTGACTATCTTATACGTTTGCTAAAAATCAGTGACTTTGTGTTCATGTGTGGCTATGCAGGAATTTTTAACTTTCTCTAAGAAGTTATTAGATTTGATTATATAATGGCAGTAAAGGATGGGGAAAAGCAAAGTACAAACCCCATAAGGACAAAGACACTGAGTATGAGAAAAGAGTAATAGATAAGAAGAATGAATGCATTTGTGGAAAATGGGAATTGAAATACACAATGATTGTTGAATTTTTTTAGATAGAGAAAACAAAACTAGCTTGCAAGAAGGAAATAACAGAAGACATGTTGTGATGTGAGACAGAATCCTGGAAAAGGCAGTAACGTGGAATAAAGGGAGAGCATATCAGGTAATTTGGATAGGAAGGAGTTCGGAGGTAATTGCTTGATAAATTTTATATGGCCCACTTAAATGCACAGATTTCTCTTCTTTAATTTATATGGAGAACAGGGTGTCCTTTCTCTTCCCTTTCAGAGCACCAGAGGTATACTCTTTCAGACTGAAAACCTGAAAAGCTCAGGACTCAGTTGCTTAAGCACAGCTGAGAGGACATATTTCAATTAAGTTTTACATTTTGCTGTATGTAGTAGACTTTCAAAAGTGGTTTAACCATATTTATTCATTTAACAAGAAGACTACAGAGAGTGTTTTCTCGTGTTGGTTCAGAGTCTTAATAAAGTCAAGTGAACTATCTTAGAGGTTTTCATGGCTTTTTATTCACAGTTGCAAAAATTGCTGTTGGAGTTCTCACTATTAAGCCCACATTTCTGGCAGAATGATAGAGTTAAAGAGCATGATAGCTTGTATGACTGATACTTTGTCATATGGTTACAATATAACTAGAAAAGAGACAATAAAATATTTGATGTTGTTTTAAGTTTCCTTGTTGTCAATGCCTCAGTTTTTTCTGATATTAAAGGAAAAACTGGATGGATATTGACCTGGCAACTATCAACACCTGTCAATCTCTCTTGGATAACCAATATCTCTATAATCTCTTCTTCCCAGTAAAAAAAATATATATATTCATAACCCACACTGTGCCATCTCAAGTTACTGCACCAAGATAAAATTACAATGATTTTCAGTTGTCCCAAATGGACAGAATACGCTTCCTTATGATATAATGTATTATAAGATAGATAATTGGCTTGCTACCAATATACCCAGATGTGACTGTGGAAGAGACAGGAAAAAAATAATAATATTTATTTATTCCTTGGGTTGACCCTGTTTACACAGATGCATTACTATTAGAAAAGGTTGGTTTGGGACATTGGAATGAATTTACTTAATGGGTCTGTATGTAATTGTGTTGGAGGAAATTTTTAATTTCTACAAAAATTATTAGAATTCTATCTTATTCTCTTTTCTTAATTTTCACATGTTAACAAAGCCAACGTTTTTGTCTAGCAGACAAGATCTTAAATCCTAACAAAACTCAATTTTTTCCTTTTTTTTTTAAGTTTGAGAGCCCCATCTTCTCTCATGCTGCTTTAAATACAACTCAAAAAATAAAAAAGGAGCTAAATGGGGCAGTAAAACCAGACTTTTTATTTTATTTTATTTATCTTATTTTTAATTAAAAAATTAAAGATTGTATTTATTTATTTGAGAGAGAGAGCATGAGTGAGGCAGGGGGAGGTAGCTGCAGAGAGAGACTGAGAAGTATACTCCCTAATGAGCAGGAAGCCCGATATGGAGCTCGATCCCAGCATCCTGACTGAGATCATGAACAGAGACAAAGGCAGACACATGTGCAAAATCCCTTTCTTTCTGGGAAACAATACTTCACAAGAGATGTTTGAAAAAGTACTGGGGAATCAACTTTAATCGGAGATACAAAAATTTAATTGACTATTGTAAAGCTACAGGGATCCAAATGATGGGAATCCCAGCCAGTTTAGGTTGTGGACCACAGAGTATTCTTCTCTGTAATATTTTATTTTCTTCCATGTCTACTAACTCCAGTCCAAGTTCACTGATCTCTTTTTAGATAGTGCAAAACATGGCAAAGAATACCAAACGAGTGCCCAATATTCTACATTTATTACATCATTTCTAACATATAGAAGTGTGTTATCAAGGCTGGTTCTGTGAAAGAACATAGTTATGCTAAAGTGTGTTTTGTTCTCCAAGAAATTAAATGCATGATTATCACACAATTATAAAATACTTGTGTCAAGAATTTTTATTCAAAAATTAATAAGAGAAGCAGATATTAAAACTAGTTCACATGGTTATTTGGGATATAAGCAGAGTTGTGCAGCAGAAGTGCTCTGGGCCCATAATTTGGGATATAGCATTTATGTTTTCTAATGAAAAATCACTAACTTGCATTATTGTTAACAAGAATCTTGTGCATTACCATCAGTTTTCTACATTATAACCTCTTGCTCTACAGTTTGTAAATAACTTTGTCAATAGCAAGCTAATAAACGGGGTGACTCCAATGGATTGAGATAATCTCCAGAGTTTCTGCTACATAATGCCCAGGACTCCATTGAAAGGACACCTAAGGATTTATTTTGCCCAAAAATTTGATCATTTTTTTCACTGTCCTTACCTATTTTCCAAACCTAGTCCTTTTGCTTCACTTTTCAATCTACGGACAACCCTGTATCTGACTGACTTGTTAATTCTGGGAATGTCTTGCAGATTAATTTGCTTTCCAGAGGTGGTTCCTCTAATTGATGTCTAAGAACCCTAATTAGTTAAGAAAACTTTTTTTAACATTTTCATTGCTATTTTTTATTATTATTATTATTATTATTGATAATATCTCTATTATAAATAATTCACAAGGGCATCTTTCTGACAAAAGACAAAGAGCTGGCTACTAGTAGAAAAAGTACATTTGACTCTGTCAGTGAAAGTGGTAAAGGGATTTGAGAAAATAAGGCAAAGCACTGGAATTATGTGTTAAAACTTTAAATATTATAGACACATTTACTTAATTTCTAATACTGTTGTTGCTTATAATTAAATAAGATGTTTTCCATGAAACACGCATTACAGCAAATATATTGTTTATACAGATTAAATTTTCATCAAAATGGACGCCTGGGTGGCTCAGTTGGTTAAGCAGCTGCCTTTGGCTCAGGTCATGATCCCAGCGTCCTGGGATCGAGTCCCACATCGGGCTCCTTGCTCGGCCGGGAGCCTGCTTCTACCTCTGCCTCTGCCTGCCATTCTGTCTGCCTGTGCTTGCTCTCTTGCCCACTCTCTCTGATAAATAAATAAAATCTTAAAATAAATAAATTTTCATCAAAAAATTGTAAGTGTATTTTATTGTAGGATCATGATCAGCATTTTGCAGATGAGAAAAGTGAAATTTAGAAAAGTATGTCTCTTCAAATCCCTCATACAATATCTGGCCTAGATAGAAGGATATACTATCACAATTGAGGAAGATAATTGAGATTACTTAAAATGATAAACTTTACTGTATAGGGTTTTTTAAAAGTTTGCCACAGATTCAGATTCTTTTAAAATATATATCTATTTTGTGCAAAGAGAATGCACTGAGAAGTAAAAAGAAAGTGATATATCAGTGCTACCAACTAATGGCTATAATATCATCACCTTATTTATGAACAATGAAATAGTGTGCAATATTAAAATAAATTTAAATAAATTCCTATTTATTTTATATATTTATAAATTTAAATAAATTCCTATTTATTTATTATTAAAGAAATTCCTCTAACAAACAGTATGTTTTGAAGGTTGCTAGCAGGAAAGTGTTGTACTACATGGAAGTAATCAGAAAATATGATCTAAAATTCTGCTTTTTTAGGGCACCTGGGTGGCTCAGTGGGTTAAAATTCTGCTTTCAAGAAGCTATAACAGTTAGTACTGAGCATTAGCTATTATATGCTATGGATGAATAACTGAAATCTACATTTGAAAATAATGGTACACTATATGCTAACTAATTGAATTTTTAAAGGTTAATTTAAAAAACCACTATTTTATAAAACAATATTCCCAACAGGCTCTTTTGCTTTAAAATACTCACTTTGTAATGAGAGTCATTACTTTTGTCTAGCCAATTCTTACATCACTGTTTATCCCTTCCCTGCTTTATCCCTTTCCAGTATCAATAAAGGCTCACTTGGGTTACCTAGAAGCCATGAGAAAGCTTGTAATAGATCTGGCTGGTTTTCACCAGCAATTTGACCACCATGTGCACAGGGAAGTCTATTGATAAAGGCTTTATTGAAATAAATTGCAAATACATGGATGATTTTGAATTCTTTTTCTTGAGGTCTTGTTTCATGATAATAAATTTAGGGTGGCTTATTGGAATGGATGTTATTAACATATTTTCATAGTTCTAAGTACATGGAATTGTAAAATAGATTAATGAATGTGGCATTACTGACAACTGTCCTCATTTTGAAATCAAATTACAGTGTACTAAGATGAGGAAGCAAAGCAGATTTGGGATTATGAGTGAAATATTTTTAAAAAGTCTTAGGGGTATGATCAGACTATTGGGTAATTCAGTAGAAAAATGTCAACTGATTGATATTCTGTGTTCCCTGATTTCAGAGAGAAGTTAAGATAAATAAGTAACACGAGGAGACTAGGAAGCCAAACATAAGTGATCATTTTGTGCCAGGGTGTGTATACATCTGCTTATCTTCTTGTTTTACCACTAAGGTTGCTCCTAGAGGAGAGTTTAAATATGTGTTGGAGCTAATCTCTGTGGATTGCACAAGAAACCACATCCTACAGCTCTCCCTGAAACACCCCTTATGATTTCAATGTAATTTGGTTTTTGCATTTTTAGAAATAACAAAATACTTTGCAAACTCATCTACTTTATTACCACCACCAGTGAGTCAGCTGACTCCACATTTTAACACAGTGACAGTCACAGAGGAATGGAGGAATGAGTAGAGTTATCAATATATGTGCTTTTAAGAAGTATGACCGGGTAGCAGCTATTTCCAGGAACCAAAACATGGGTCAGCAGCTGTGCAGGAAAAGTGATGGAATAAATGACTCATTTCAGAGGAGTTCTATAACATATTAGTTCTATAATGTATCTTCAGCACCCAATTACCCGCTTTGATCTAAAGATAAGGATTTACAGTTAAGGTCCCATTTATGATTTGACTGGTAGGGTCTGAATCATGTTTACTATTGTTTTGACTATTACTTGAAACCTATAGTAGTACTTGGGATATGTGTTGTGTATTCTGTGAACATGTGCTATTTTTAGATTAGATAATTCCTGTCTCGAACCCCTGTTAATTTGTTTGTTTTTGTTTATTTGATAGTGGTTTCAGTAAATGGATATATCTGAAAAATTGCAAAGCCACTATTAAAATAAGTTATTATTATATATAGCATGGAATTGCACATTCCTCCTTTGAATCCAACAGAGCTTCACCATATCCTTAACAATTTGGGAAAAACATGCTATTATTTTTCTTCATAAAATTTCTCCTGTTAGGCTGTGATGGTTGTCATCAGCAGTAACTCTTCTGAAGGCTTTGTCAAAAGAGTTGAAAAAATTGGAAAGGTGTGAATGAAGCTGTTTGCTGAATATAAAGAAAAGAGCATTGAAGTACAATTCACACTCTTACTTCTCCTTCTATGCTTTCAGATGTTTGACATTTGAAAATTTTGCTTCTAGAAGAGATGCCCTATATAATTCTTACTTTAAGGAGCAAGTTGCTTTTATAATTTTTTTTATTATTCTACCATTCAAGTATTTCCATTTAAATTAAATTCAATACCATTTAAAAAAAATCAAAAGTGCATCCAGTATTCAATTCCTGGGCTAAATAATTTGACAAAGCTTTGTGTTATTGAACCTACGGGGTGTTTCTGTAGTTTTAACTCTTTCTTTCTGTGATTTTCCCCATTAGTCACGTAAATGACTGCAATATAACAGACATTGAGGATAAAGAAGGACTGAATAGAACAATCCTTGGCCTCATGAAGTTGAGAATCTAGCAAGGGAGTCAAACAATTCAATCATTCAGAGACAATTTATTGAGTGCCTGGCCTAAGATGAGCACAACAAAACCCCAGCCCAGAAGAATCATTTTAATGGGAGAGATAGATAATAGGTAAGCCAACTTTAAAAAGAAAAAAAATCGTACTGGTTTTTCTTTAATAGTGATGCATATTTGAACTAAATAAGCACATTTTAAAAAGAGCAGTGATTGAGAAGAGGTTTTGTAACTGAGTGGTCCGAAAGGGCCTCCCTGAAAAAGTCTGTTTTGAACAGATTTCTGAATAATATCAGCTAGGAAGCGGCGTAAAAATCTCAGGGATGGGTGATTTTTCCAGTCAAAAAACTGTAAAGGCTCCAAAGTCATAATAAGCTGTAAGTTTCTCTAATAAAGTAACTTCTGACAAAGAATGAGAAGAAATGGGGCGCCTGGGTGGCTTAGTGGGTTAAAGCCTCTGCTTTCAGCTCAGGTCATGATCCCAGGGTCCTGGGATCGAGCCCCACATCTGGCTCTCTGCTCAGCAGGGAGCCTGCTTCCACTTCTCTCTCTGCCTGCCTCTCTGCCTACTTGTGATCTCTGTCTGTCAAATAAATAAATAAAATATTAAAAAAAAAAGAATGAGAAGAATTAACTAACCCAAGTTTGAAAGAAAAGGGACAGACTTTCTATGGAATTAATATTTAATTAAAGCTCTAAAGGACAAAAATACAATAGAGCAAAATTCTGGTGATGCTGATATACCTAATGAAAGTTCATAAACAAGGTGTGGGTAGCAAAGAGTGTGTGGGAATGTTGGTAAGAACAGTGGGGAAGAGTCATCCCTGAACATGTTCTTAAATGAAGCAATTCTTGTGTTGTTTTAAAGGGTAAATTGGAGTTTGCCTAAGTGATTAGAGAAGGATGCCTCGGCTTATGGAAGTTCAAAGCCATAAAGATGTGATAAACTACTGCAGATATTTTCATGTATGTTTGTTGTTGCTTCTAGTAATGGTGATCTAAAAACTCCTACTTAAGACAACTTAAAAATCCAGATAAAATAGCTTTTAAAATTAAAAATATCAGAATGATTATAAAAATAAGTGAGGGATTACTGGGCCAAAATACGAAACACAATGAGAGTCTAGAGGTATATGCCCTGAAGCCATTTTAGCTATGAGACCATTTGAAACTGCTAAAACACACTGAGCTGTGTTTTTAATAGACACTTGATACTAGAGAAACAAAATTCAAAATCCAGCAGCAATCAAATTTGAGGACTTTGGTACAACCCAAATTTAAGTTGAGATCCCCAAAGCACAAGGAGAAGCAGAAATAAGACTATAGCCTACCTTGCCTTCTGTGTAAACTGAGAAAGTCAATCACGGAATTTGGAGTATGATTGTCTTGTAGAGTCTCAGATATAAGAGAAAATCCTGCCAAGGAGGACCATACCATTATTATAGCTCTTAATTATCCCTACTCAATAAGAGTTTCAAATATAATGTCTTGAACATAGCAAAATGTAACAAAGCACACAAAGAAAAACCATTAACAAGATTTGATAGACAAAATGGGATTAAGTATGATGTTAAAATGATCAATAAAGATTGTAAAATGGCTTGATTACTCTGCTCAAAGAAATGAGAGGGGAAGCAAATTGAACAAAAAACTGAAACTAAAAATGATATTGAGAAAGATTTTATAAATGAACCAAATGGATACTCTAGAACTTTAAAGATATGACAGCCAATTTAAGATACCACAGGGGTGCCTGGGTGGCTCACTTAATTAAACCTCCAATTCTTTTTCCTTTTTTTTAACACCTTAATTTTATTTTATTTCTTTCATTTTGGCTCAGGTCATGATGTCAGGGTTGTGAAATAGAGCCCAGAGTTGGGCTCTGTGCTGAGCCTGGAGCCTGCTTAAGATTCTTTTCCCTTCTTTTTCTATCCCTCCCTGCGCTCTCACTCGCTCACTCTCTCTTGCTTGCAAATAAATAAATAAATAGATAGATAGATAGATAATAGACAAAGCAAAATAAAAGCAGATTATGAAAATAAATATAAAGTTTTTGAAATGAAAGCAAGTTCAAAATAAAATAGAGAAGACCTACACAGCTAAAAGTTCATTCAGAAAATCTACTATTAAAGAAGTCAGTATGACACAATGTTAAGATATCAAAAGATTGGAGCATGTACTTTACAGAAAGGGTAATCCAAATGGCCACTCATATGTAAAAACTGTTTATCTTTATTATGAATCTGGAATTAAATTAAATTAAATTAAAAATAAATTAAAACCTAGAATGGCATACTATTACATACTTAACATATTGGGAAACAGTAAAAATGTCTTGCAAGAATGTGAAGGAATGACAGTGCCCATAATAAAAACATTTGAGGTAAGTTGGACAATATTTAGAAAACTTAAAAATTAAAAAAAAAAATTGGTCGATTCCTAGAAATACAACATTGAACTAAATGAATATTTTCACCAGGATATGAAAAGAGATGATTATAGTTATTTCATTCATAACGGCAGATCAGCAGTGGTATATTTGCACAATGTTACATTAAATAAGAGAGAATATTAACAAACTGGGAGGAGGGGCTAGGTTGTTATCATAAACAGATCTTCTATGGTTCTGATTATGTTCTATTTCTCAAAATCTTTAAGTTAAAAAATTTTCAAATTTATATCTAAATAGATAGATAGATAGATAGATGATAGATAGATAGATGATAGATAGACAGATATCCCAGAAGCTGCAATGCTAGGCTAAGACCATGCTTTAAAGGGCTTTTCTATATTCTACTAAATACTTTAAACCATTCATTATATCATAGCTCAGTGTTCGAATCTCCATTTCTTTCCTCAGTTTTCTAATATTTATCTTAAGGTGACCTGATCCAGACTTTTGATCACCTTTGTCTAAATATTTCTATTTTAACAAAGTCCTTTTTAATACTCAGAGACTAAAACTTAGAAAAATACTCTGATTTTTATCTCACTAGAGTGGAAAATATATGGTTACCCATTAACTAATGATATCCTTGTCTACATTAGCTCCATGACATTTTTAATTCTTGGGAGCTTTTGGTTAAATGAATTTTTTAAGCTTCCTTTAAATGAAGCTTTAAGCCATCACCACATGAATAAAATTAAAGAACTAAATGAAAACAAGCCAAGTATTTACAGAGTAATAGAATGTGCAGTGGAAAGAGTACAATTCTGAAATCATAAAGCCTAAATTAGTGTGATGCATCTTTACTAGCCATGTAATCATAAACCAGTTATCTAAATGTGTTAGCCTCAGTTTTTTCACCCATGAAATGGTGATGATAATACTTATTATGCAGAGTTGTTGTGTGGATGTAATGAAGCATGGAGCATGAGAGTCTCATATTCCATGCTAAAATGATAGCTATTTTTATACTTATAATAATTCTAATAATAGTAATTAAATTGTTCAAAATGATAATATTCATTTATATTGAGGCATTGTATTGACTATTCATAGACACATTTACCAAAATAAATTTCATTTTACTTTACCCCCTCTGAGGCTATATATTCCTTAATTCAATATGAATCTCATTATGAATAATAATTATCATGATAAATATGCAGATTTTTCTTCTATTTATTTTTAGGGAAGTATCCTTTACTGTTGAACATAAAGAAACTTAAGCAAGTCTGTCTTATTCAAAATTTGCATGCTGCTTTCTTATGAAACTAGATTATAGAGTTGTATGAAATAAATTCATGCAGTTAAGACATTTATGTTTGGAAAAATGGGTGGTGAGTTTAGTATTTCAAAAGAAGATTTTTTTTTTTTTTAATTTTTTATTTTTTATAAACATATATTTTTATCCCCAGGGGTACAGGTCTGTGAATCACCAGGTTTACACACTTCACAGCACTCACCAAATCACATACCCTCCCCAATGTCCATAACCCCACCCCCTTCTCCCAAACCCCCTCCCCCCGGCAACCCTCAGTTTGTTTCGTGAGATTAAGAGTCACTTATGGTTTGTCTCCCTCCCAATCCCATCTTGTTTCATTTATTCTTCTTCTACCCACTTAAGCCTCCATGTTGTATCACCACTTCCTCATATCAGGGAGATCATATGATAGTTGTCTTTCTCTGCTTGACTTATTTCGCTAAGCATGATACGCTCTAGTTCCATCCATGTTGTTGCAAATGGCAAGATTTCATTTCTTTTGATGGCTGCATAGTATTCCATTGTGTATATATACCACATCTTCTTGATCCATTCATCTGTTGATGGACATCTAGGTTCTTTCCATAGTTTGGCTATTGTGGACATTGCTGCTATAAACATTCGGGTGCATGTGCCCCTTTGGATCACTACATTTGTATCTTTAGGGTAAATACCCAATAGTGCAATTGCTGGGTCATAGGGCAGTTCTATTTTCAACATTTTGAGGAACCTCCATGCTGTTTTCCAGAGTGGCTGCACCAGCTTGCATTCCCACCAACAGTGTAGGAGGGTTCCCCTTTCTCCGCATCCTCGCCAGCATCTGTCATTTCCTGATTTGTTGATTTTAGCCATTCTGACTGGTGTGAGGTGATATCTCATTGTGGTTTTGATTTGTATTTCCCTGATGACGAGTGATATGGAGCACTTTTTCATGTGTCTGTTCGCCATCTGGATGTCTTCTTTGCAGAAATGTCTGTTCATGTCTTCTGCCCATTTCTTGATTGGATTATTTGTTCTTTGGGTGTTGAGTTTGCTAAGTTCTTTATAGATTCTGGACACTAGTCCTTTATCTGATATGTCGTTTGCAAATATCTTCTCCCATTCTGTCAGTTGTCTTTTGATTTTGTTAACTGTTTCCTTTGCTGTGCAAAAGCTTTTGATCTTGATGAAATCCCAGTAGTTCATTTTTTCCCTTGCTTCCCTTGCCTTTTGCGTAGTTCCTAGGAAGATGTTGCTGCGGCAGAGGTCGAAGAGGTTGCTGCCCGTGTTCTCCTCAAGGATTTTGATGGATTCCTTTCGTACATTGAGATCCTTCATCCATTTTGAGTCTATTTTTGTGTGTGGTGTAAGGAAATGGTCCAATTTCATTTTTCTGCATGTGGCTGTCCAATTTTCCCAACACCATTTATTGAAAAGGCTGTCTTTTTTCCATTGGACATTCTTTCCTGCTTTGTCGAAGATTAGTTGACCATAGATTTGAGGGTCTATTTCTGGGCTCTCTATTCTGTTCCATTGATCTATGTGTCTGTTTTTGTGCCAGTACCATGCTGTCTTGATGATGACAGCTTTGTAATAGAGCTTGAAGTCCGGAATTGTGATGCCACCAACGTTGGCTTTCTTTTTCAATATCCCTTTGGCTATTCGAGGTCTTTTCTGGTTCCATATAAATTTTAGCATTATTTGTTCCATTTCTTTGAAAAAGATGGATGGTACTTTGATAGGAATTGCATTAAATGTGTAGATTGCTTTAGGTAGCATAGCCATTTTCACAATATTTATTCTTCCAATCCAGGAGCATGGAACATTTTTCCATTTGTTTGTGTCTTCCTCAATTTCTTTCATGAGAACTTTATAGTTTTCTGAGTATAGATTCTGTGTCTCTTTGGTTAGGTTTATTCCTAGGTATCTTATGGTTTTGGATGCAATTGTGAATGGGATTGACTCCTTAATATCTCTTTCTTCTGTCTTGCTGTTGGTGTAGAGAAATGCAACTGATTTCTGTGCATTGATTTTATATCCTGACACTTTACTGAATTCCTGTATAAGTTCTAGCAGTTTTGGAGTGGAGTCTTTTGGGTTTTCCACATATAGTATCATATCATCTGCGAAGAGTGATAATTTGACTTCTTCTTTGCCGATTTGGATGCCTTTAATTTCCTTTTGTTGTCTGATTGCTGAGGCTAGGACCTCTAGTATGATGTTGAATAGCAGTGGTGATAATGGACATCCCTGCCGTGTTCCTGACCTTAGCGGAAAAGCTTTCAGTTTTTCTCCATTGAGAATGATATTTGCGGTGGGTTTTTCATAGATGGCTTTGATGATATTGAGGTATGTGCCCTCTATCCCTACACTTTGAAGAGTTTTGATCAGGAAGGGATGTTGTACTTTGTCAAATGCTTTTTCAGCATCTATTGAGAGTATCATATGGTTCTTGTTCTTTCTTTTATTGATGTGTTGTATCACATTGACTGATTTGCGGATGTTGAACCAACCTTGCAGCCCTGGAATAAATCCCACTTGGTCGTGGTGAATAATCTTTTTAATGTACTGTTGAATCCTATTGGCTAGTATTTTGTTGAGTATTTTCGCATCTGTGTTCATCAAGGATATCGGTCTATAGCTCTCTTTTTTGGTGGGATCCTTGTCTGGTTTTGGGATCAAGGTGATGCTGGCCTCATAAAATGAGTTTGGAAGTTTTCCTTCCATTTCTATTTTTTGGAACAGTTTCAGGAGAATAGGAATTAGTTCTTCTTTAAATGTTTGGTAGAATTCCCCCGGGAAGCCGTCTGGCCCTGGGCTTTTGTTTGTTTGGAGATTTTTAATGACTGTTTCAATCTCCTTATTGGTTATGGGTCTGTTCAGGCTTTCTATTTCTTCCTGGTTCAGTTGTGGTAGTTTATATGTTTCTAGGAATGCATCCATTTCTTCCAGATTGTCAAATTTATTGCCGTAGAGTTGCTCATAGTATGTTCTTATAATAGTTTGTATTTCTTTGGTGTTAGTTGTGATCTCTCCTCTTTCATTCATGATTTTATTTATTTGGGTCCTTTCTCTTTTCTTTTTGATAAGTCGGGCCAGGGGTTTATCAATTTTATTAATTCTTTCAAAGAACCAGCTCCTAGTTTCGTTGATTTGTTCTATTGTTTTTTTGGTTTCTATTTCATTGATTTCTGCTCTGATCTTTATGATTTCTCTTCTCCTGCTGGGCTTAGGGTTTCTTTCTTGTTCTTTCTCCAGCTCCTTTAGGTGTAGGGTTAGGTTGTGTACCTGAGACCTTTCTTGTTTCTTGAGAAAGGCTTGTACCGCTATATATTTTCCTCTCAGGACTGCCTTTGTTGTGTCCCACAGATTTTGAACCGTTGTATTTTCATTATCATTTGTTTCCATGATTTTTTTCAATTCTTCTTTAATTTCCCGGTTGACCCATTCATTCTTTAGAAGGATACTGTTTAGTCTCCATGTATTTGGGTTCTTTCCAAACTTCCTTTTGTGGTTGAGTTCTAGCTTTAGAGCATTGTGGTCTGAAAATATGCAGGGAATGATCCCAATCTTTTGATACCGGTTGAGTCCTGATTTAGGACCGAGGATGTGATCTATTCTGGAGAATGTTCCATGTGCCCTAGAGAAGAATGTGTATTCTGTTGCTTTGGGATGAAATATTCTGAATATATCTGTGATGTCCATCTGGTCCAGTGTGTCGTTTAAGGCCTTTATTTCCTTGCTGATCTTTTGCTTGGATGACCTGTCCATTTCAGTGAGGGGAGTGTTAAAGTCCCCTACTATTATTGTATTATTGTTGATGTGTTTCTTTGATTTTGTTATTAATTGGTTTATATAGTTGGCTGCTCCCACATTGGGGGCATAGATATTTAAAATTGTTAAATCTTCTTGTTGGACAGACCCTTTGAGTATGATATAGTGTCCTTCCTCATCTCTTATTATAGTCTTTGGCTTAAAATCTAATTGATCTGATATAAGGATTGCCACTCCTGCTTTCTTCTGATGTCCATTAGCATGGTAAATTCTTTTCCACCCCCTCACTTTAAATCTGGAGGTGTCTTCGGGCTTAAAATGTGTTTCTTGGAGGCAACATATAGATGGGTTTTGTTTTTTAATCCATTCTGATACCCTGTGTCTTTTGACAGGGGCATTTAGCCCATTCACATTCAGGGTAACTATTGAGAGATATGAATTTAGTGCCAATGTATTGCCTGTAAGGTGACTGTTACTGTATAGGTCTCTGTTCCTTTCTGATCTACCACTTGTAGGCTCTCTCTTTGCTTAGAGGACCCCTTTCAATATTTCCTGTAGAGCTGGTTTGGTATTTGCAAATTCTTTCAGTTGTTGTTTGTCCTGGAAGCTTTTAATCTCTCCTTCTATTTTCAATGATAGCCTAGCTGGATATAGTATTCTTGGCTGCATGTTTTTCTCGTTTAGTGCTCTGAAAATATCATGCCAGCTCTTTCTGGCCTGCCAGGTCTCTGTGGATAAGTCAGCTGCCAATCTAATATTTTTACCATTGTATGTTACAGACTTCTTTTCCCGGGCTGCTTTCAGGATTTTCTCTTTGTCATTGAGACTTGTAAATTTTACTATTAGGTGACGGGGTGTGGGCCTATTCTTATTGATTTTGAGGGGCATTCTCTGAACCTCCTGAATTTTGATGCTCGTTCCCTTTGCCATATTGGGGAAATTCTCCCCAATAATTCTCTCCAGTATATCTTCTGCTCCCCTCTCACTTTCTTCTTCTTCTGGAATCCCAATTATTCTAATGTTGTTTCGTCTTATGGTGTCACTTATCTCTCGAATTCTCCCCTCGTGGTCCAGTAGCTGTTTGTCCCTCTTTTGCTCAGCTTCTTTATTCTCTGTCATTTGGTCTTCTATATCACTAATTCTTTCTTCTGCCTCATTTATCCTAGCAGTGAGAGCCTCCATTTTTGATTGCACCTCATTAATAGCTTTTTTGATTTCACCTTGGTTAGATTTTAGTTCTTTTATTTCTCCAGAAAGGGCTTTTATATCTCTCGAGAGGGTTTCTCTCATATCTTCCATGCCTTTTTCGAGCCCGGCTAGAACCTTGAGAATTGTCATTCTGAACTCTAGATCTGACATATTACCGATGTCTGTATTGATTAGGTCCCTAGCCTTCGGTACTGCCTCTTGTTCTTTTTTTTGTGTTGAATTTTTCCGTCTTGTCATTTTGTCCAGATAACAGTAAATGAAGGGGCAAGTAAAATACTAAAAGGGTGGCAACAACCCCAGGAAAATATGCTTTAACCAAATTAGAAGAGATCCAAAATCGTGAGTGGGGAGAAAGGGGATAAAAAGAGGTTCAAAAAGGAAGAAAGAAAAAAGAAAAGAAAAGAATATTTTTAAAGAAAGAAAACACCTAAGAAAAATGTAAAAAAAATATATATATATATATATTAGATAAACTAGTAAAAAATCGTTAAAAAAGAAAAAGGTAACAGTTAAAAAAAATTTTACCCGAAGGCGAGAAAAAAAAAAAAATGAAAAAGAAAAAATTAAATTAACTGCAAGACTAAAAAAAATCACAGGAAAAAAGCCATGAGTTCCGTGCTTGGCTTTCTCCTCCTCTGGAATTCTGCTGCTCTCCTTGGTATTGAAACCGCACTCCTTGGTAGGTGAACTTGGTCTCGGCTGGATTTCTTGTTGATCTTCTGGGGGAAGGGCCTGTTGTAGTGATTCTCAAGTGTCTTTGCCCCAGGCGGAATTACACCGCCCTTACCCGGGGCCGGGGTGAGTAATCCGCTCGGGTTTGCTTTCAGGAGCTTTTGTTCCCTGAGCGCTTTCCGTAGAGTTCCAGAGGACGGGAATACAAATGGCGGCCTCCTGGTCTCCGGCCCGGAGGAGCCGAGAGCCCAGGGCCCCACTCCTCAGTGCGCCCTCAGAGAACAGCGCCCAGTTACTCCCGTCTGCCTGACCTCCGGCCGCGCTCCGAGCTCACCGAGCCTGCGACCGGTTCAAGGTAACACGGAGCTGCGAGCTTACTGTCGGCTCTGTCTCTGTAGCCGGCTTTCCCGTTCCAATACCCGCAAGCTCTGCGACACTCAGACACCCCCGATCCTTCTGTGACCCTGCGGGACCTGAGGCCACGCTGACCCCGCGTGGGCTTCGCCCCGGTTTAGCCTCTGGAGCGATGTCCCTCAGCAGAACAGACTTTTAAAAGTCCTGATTTTGTGCGCGGTTGCTCCGCCGCTTGCCGGGAGCCGGCCCCTCCCCCCGGGGTCTATCTTCCCGTCGCTTTGGATTCACTTCTCCGCCGGTCCTACCTTTCAGAAAGTGGTTGTTTTTCTGTTTCCAGAATTGCTGTTCTTCTTCTCTTCGATCTGCCGATGGATTTTCAGGTGTTTGCAATCTTTAGATAAGCTATCTAGCTGATCTCCGGCTAGCTGAAGTAGTCTCAGCTTGCTACTTCTCCGCCATCTTGACTCCTCCTCTCAAAAGAAGATTTTAAATTTAAACCTTAAAACTGAGCTCTTTCAGCCTTATTTATAGACCATCCTTCATGCTTCATAAGTATTCCTTCATTGTAAACTAACTAATAGTTTTTGTCACAGTGTATATAACTAAAATGGATTTTGTATTCTATTATTTCAGAGTTAGTTGCAGTTTCTACTTCCTTACTTCCTCTTTTGAAAAATAGATTAATTCTACAAAAAGTTTTTTCCAGCTTTATTGAAAAATAATTGACATATTATAATTTGTAAATTTAAGAAATGATTTCTTATAACACTGCAAACTTTTAACATTGTGTAAATTTTGTACAATTTGATAAATTGTTATACATCTGTATTGCAATATAATCTACATAAAAATGTTAATACATCTACTATCTCATATAGTTGCCTCTGTTTTTTATGCATGTATTGTAAGGAATTTTAAGATCTACTCTCTTAGCAACTTTTATGTATATAGTACCGTAGAGATAAACTTCAGAGGTCTTGTGTGTTTTGTTCCAGACCGCCTCAATAAAGTGATTATCTCAATAAACTAAGTCAAATTATTATTATTATTTTTTTTGGTTTCCCAGTGCAAATAAAAAATTATGTTTCCCAGTGCATATAAAAAATAAAAACTATACTGTACTGTTCAAAAGCATTATGTCTTTAAAGAAAAACAATGTATATACCTTAAGTAAACTAGTTCTGAGTTTTCAGTGGGTCATAATTACTGATCACAGATCACCATAACAAATACAATAATAATGAAAAAACTTGAAATATTGCAAGAATTACCAACATGTGACAGAGAGACAGAAAATGAACAAATGTTGTTAGAAAAATGGTGGCAGCAGACCTATTTTATACAAAATTGCTATAAACTTTCAACTTGTAAGAATGTGATATATGCAAAATTTAATAAAGGGAAGCACAATTTTAAAAAGTATGTATATATTATTAACTATGATCATCATGGTGTACATTAGATCCCCAGAACTTTTTCATATTATAGTTGCAAGTTTGTACCCTTTGACCACCTTATTCCACCCCAGGTTCACCCCTTGTCAACTCAACTCTAAGTTTCCATTAGTTTACTTTTTCTTCAGATTCTGTATGTAGGGGATATCGTAATACATAAATTAAAAAATATATAAAATCTTTGAAATATTTCACTTACTATAATACCTTCAAGATCCATCCATGGTATTGTAAATGGCAGTATTTATTAATTTTTCATGGTTAAGTAGTATTCCATAGTATATATTTACCATACTTATTTTATTCATTCATCCATTAATGGTACTGAAGTTATTTCCATCTCTTGCTTAGAGTTAATAATTTTATAATGAACATAAGAGTGCAGATATGTCTTCGAATAGTGACTTCGTTTCCTTTAGTTATATACCTAGAAGTGGGATTACTGAATCATACGGTAATTTTACTTTTAATAATATGAATAGTCTCCATACTGTTTTCCATACAAATTTATATCCCTATCACAGTGCATAAGTTCCCCATTTCCCCAATATTTACCAAAATTTGTTAGTTTTAATTTTTTGGTAGTATATATTCTAATAGGTAGTAATATCTTGCTGTGTTTTTCAGAGGTAAACAAAAACAACAACATAATGACTTTGCCCTGAGATTTTTATGTTGAGCACTTTTTAATGCTCCTGTTGGTCATTTATATAACTTTTTTGAAAAAAAAGTCTATTGAGATCCTTTTGCTATTTTTTAATTATATATTTTTTTCTATTTGTATTTGTTGGTTATTAACCTCTTTTCAGATATAAGATTTGTAAGTATTTTCTTCCATTCTGTGGATTGTGTTTTCATTCCCTTTTTTTTTTTTTTGGCAATGCAGAAACTTTAGTTTGATGTAATACCATTTGTTTATTTTGCTTCTTTTGCTTGTGTTTTTGGTCTGGTATCCAAAAACTATTGGCAAGACCAATGTCAAGGAGAATTTTTCCTATGTTTTCCTTTAGGAAATTTAGTTTCATGCATCACATTTAAGTCTTTAATCTATTTCAAGTTAAGATTTATGAGTGATATAAGGTTCCAGTTTCATGCTGGTTTATGTGACTATTCAGTTTTAAATATCATTTATTGAACAGACTATCTTTATCCATTATATATGTTGGCCCCTGTCAAATATTAGCTGACTGTATGAAAGGATTTATTTCTGGACTCTCAATTCTGTTCTACTTGTTTATTGGTCTGTTTTTATGCCAGTATACTTTATTGTTTTGAGCATGAGGGCTTTGTAGTATAGTTTCAAATCAAGAAGTGTAATTTTGCTTCTTCATTCTTTCTCAGAACTGCTTTGATTATTTGTTGTCTTTTATGGTCTCATATAAATTTTAGGATTCTTTACTTACTTCTGTAAAAACACAATATTGGATTTTTTTAAAGATTATTTATTTATTTATTTGAGAGAGAGAGATGACAAGCAGGCAGAGAGGCAGGCAGAGAGAGAAGAGGTAGCAGCTTCCTGCTGAGCAGAGAGGCTGATGCGGGGCTCGATCCCAGGACCCTGGGATCATGACCTGAGCCGATGGCAGCAGCTTAACCCACTGAGCCACCCATGTGCCCCTAACATTGGATTTTTTATAGGAATTGAATTTAAAGATGGTTTTCAGTAGTATGGACATTTTAACAATGTTAATTCTTACCATTCATAAATATGAGCTATCTTTCCATTTGTGTCTCCTTCAATTTCTTTATCAATGTCATAGATTATCGGGTACAGATCCTTCATCATCTTAGTTAAATCTTATCCTAAGTATTTTATTACTTTTGATGCTAGTGTGAATTAGATCATTTTCTTTATTTTTTCAGATAGTTCATCATTAGAGTGTAAAAATGCTCCTGTCTTGTGCTTACTTTGGCAGCACATATACTAAAATTGGAATGATGCAGAGAAGATTAGCATGATCACTGAGCAAGAATGACATGAAAAACTATTAAAAAAATGAAACAAAACAAAATTCTTGTCTTTTATATATTTATCTTGTATTTGGCAGCTTTACTAAACTTGTTTATTCAAAAATTTTTATGGAGTTTTTAGGATTGTTTTACATGTAAGTTCATGTTATCCAAAAAAAGAAAATTTTACTTCTTCCTTTTTTTTTGAAGTCTTTTATTTCTTTGTGTTCCTTGTTTCTCTGGCTAGGACATCCAGTACTATGTCAAATGAGAGTAGTGAAAGTGGACACACTTGTGTTTTTTCTGATCTTTAAGGGGAAAACTTTCAAACTTTTTTGATTGAATATGAGATTAGCTCTGGGCTTGCAATATGTAATTTTTTCTTTAATGGATTTTTTAAATTATTTTTTTTTAATTTTTTATAAACATATAATGTGTTTTTATCCCTAGGGGTACAGGTCTGTGAATCACCAGGTTTACACATTTCACAGCACTCACCATCACTCACCATAGCACCTGCCCTCCCCAATGTCCATACCCCCACCATCCTCTCCCAACACACCTCCCCCCAGCGACCCTCAGTCTGTTTTGTGAGATTCAGTCTTTTATGGTTTGTCTCCCTCCCAATCCCATCTTCTTTTATTTTTCTTTTCATATGCCCGAAACCGCCTATGTTGCATCTCCACTTTATCATATCAGGGAGATCATATGATAGTTGTCTTTCTCAGATTGATTTATTTCGCCAAGCATAATACCCTCTAGTTCCATCCACGTCATCACAAATAGCATGATTTCATTTCTTTTGATGGCTGCATAGTATCCCATTGTACATATATACCACATCTTATTTATTGATTCATCTGTTGAAGGACATTTAGGTTCTTTCCATAGTTTAACTATTGTGGACATTGCTGCTATAAACATTTGGGTGCATGTGCCCCTTCAGAATGCCACGTTTGTATCTTTAGGGTATATATCCAGTACTGCAATCACGGGGTCATAGGGTAGTTCTATTTTCAGCTTTTTGAGGCACCTCCACGCTGTTTTCCAGAGTGGTTGCACCAGCTTGCATTCCCACGTACAGTGTAGGAGGGTTGCCCTTTCTCCACATCCTCACCAGCATCTGTCATTGACTGACTTGTTCATTTTAGCCATTCTGAAAGGTGTGAGGTGGTATCTCATTCTGGTTTTGATTTGTATTTCCCTGATGCCGAGTGATGTGGATCATTTTTTCATGTGTCTGTTGGCAATTTGGGTGTATTCTTTGCAGAAATGTCTGTTCATGTCCTCTGCCCTTTTCTTCATTCGATTATTTGTTCTTAGGGTGTTGAGTTTGATAAGCTCTTTATAGATTTTGGATAGATACTGGCCCTTTATCTGGTATGTCATTTGCAAATATGTTCTCCCAGATAACTTCTGACAGTCATCTTTTGGCTTTGTTAACTGTTTCCTTTGCTGTGCAAAAGCTTTTTGATCTGATGAAATCCCAATAGTTCATTCTTGCCCTTGCTTCCCTTGCCTTTGGCGATGTTCCTAGGAAGAAGTTGCTGCTGCTGAGGACAAAGAGGTTGCTACCTGTTCTCTCCTCAAGGATTTTGATGGATTCCTTTCTCACATTATGCTTCTTCATCCATTTCCAGTCTATTTTCATGTATGGTATAAAGAAATGGTCCAATTTCATTTTTCTGCATGTGGCTGTTCAATTTTCCCAACACCATTTGTTGAAGAGGCTGTCTCTTTTCCATAGGACATTCCTTCCTGCTTTGTTGAAGATTAGTTGACCATAGAGTTGAAGGTGTATTTCTGGGCTCTCTATTCTGTTCCATTGATCTATGTCTGTTTTGGGGACATTTCCATACTATCTTGATGATGACAACTTTGTAATAGAGCTTGAAGTCTGGAATTGTGATGCCAACAACTTTGGCTTTCTTTTTCAATATTCCTCTGGCTATTCGAGGTATTTTCTGGTTCCATATATATTTTAGGATGATTTTTCCCATTTCTTTGAAAAAAAAAAATGGATGGGATTTTGATAGGGATTACATTAAATGTGTAGATTGCTTTAGGTAGTATAGACATTTTCACAATATTTGTTCTTCCAATACAGGAGCATGGAACATTTTTCCATTTCTTTGTGTCTTCTTCAATTTCTTCATGAGTACTTTAGAGTTTTCTGAGTATAGATTCTTCTCTCTTTGGTTAGGTTTATTCCTAGGTATCTTAGGGTTTTGGGTGCAATTGTAAATGGGATTCACTCCTTAATTTCTATTTCCTCAGTCTTGTTGGTTTAAAAAAATGCAACCAATTTCTGTGCATTGATTTTATATTCTGACACTTTACAGAATTCCTATACAAGTTATAGCAGATTTGGAGTGGAGTCCTTTAAGTTTTCCACATACAGTGTCATATCGTCTGCAAACAGGGATAGTTTGACTTCTCTTTTGCCAATTTGGCAAAATTTGGATGCCCTTTATTTCTTTTTGTTGTCTGATTGCTGAGGCTAGGACTTCTAGTACGATGTTGAATAGCAGTGGTGATAACGGACATCCCTGCCGTGTTTCTGACATCAGCGGAAAAGTATTCAGTTTTTCTCCATTGAGAATGATATTTGCAGTGGGTTTTTCATAGATGGCTTTGATAATATTGATAATATGTGCCCTATAACCCTACACTTTGAAGAGTTTTAATCAGGAAGGGACACTGCACTTTGCGAAATGCTTTTTCAGAATCTATGGAGAGTATCATATGGTTCTTGTTCTTTCTTTTATTAATGTGTTGTATCACATTGATTGATTTGCAGATATTGAACCAAGCTTGTAGCCCTGGAATAAATCCCACTTGGTCGTGGTGAATAATCCTTTTAATGTACTGTTGAATCCTATTGGCTAGTATTTTGGTGAGAATTTTCGCATCTGTGTTCATCAAGGATATTGGTTTGTAGTTCTCTTTTTTGATGGGATTTTTGTCTGGTTTTGGGATCAAGGTGATGCTGGCCTCAGAAAAAAAAGAGTTTGGAAGTTTTCCTTCCATTTCTATTTTTTTTGGAACAGTATCATGAGAATAGGAATTAATTCTTCTTTAAATGTTTGGTAGAATTCCCCTGGGAAGCATCTGGCCCGGGGCTTTTGTTTGTTTGGAGATTTTTGATGACTGTTTCAATCTCCGTACTGGTTATGGGTCTGTTCAGGTTTCCTATTTCTTCCTGGTTCAGTTGTGGTAGTTTATATGTCTCTAGGAATGTATCCATTTCTTCCAGATTGTTGAATTTGTTGGCGTAGAGTTGCTCATAGTATGTTCTTATAATTGTTTGTATTTCTTTGGTGTTGGTTGTGATCTCTCCTCTTTCAATCATGAATTTATTTATTTGGGTTCTTTCTCTTTTCTTTCTGATAAGTCAGGAAAGGGGTTTATCAATCTTATTAATTCTTTCAAAGAACCAGCTCCTAGTTTCGTTGATTTGTTCTATTGTTTTTTGTTATTGTTCTTGGTTTTTTGTGGTCCTGCTGGGTGACTGAAGAAAGTACAACTTTTTAGATGAAGCTTTCTGGGGAATTGGTTAGTGGTTAGGTCTGCTTCTGATAGGAAGGGAAATTTTCTTTTTAAAGATTTTATTTATATATTTGATAGAGATCACAAGTAGGAAGAGAGGCAGGCAGAGAGAGAGGAAGAAACAGGCTCCCTGCTGAGGAGTGAGCCTGATGTGGGGCTCGAACCCAGGATCCTGGAATCATCACCTGAGCCGAAGGCAGAGGCTTTAACTCACTCTGCCATCCAGGTGCCCAAGGGAAATTTTTTTTAAAGGTTTTATTTATTTATTTGACAGACAGAGATCACAAGTAGGCAGAGAGAGAAGTGGAAGCAGGCTCCCTGCTGAGCAGAGAGCCAGACATGGGGCTCAATCCCAGGACCCTAGGATCATGACCTGAGCCAAACGCAAAGGCCCAGTGAGCCAAACTCACTGAGCCACTCGGGTGCCCCAGGAAGGGAAATTTTTTAAAGAGTATTTTCTCTTTGAATCTATTTTGAGGTTTGGTTTGTGGTTTTTTCTGACTTCTCATGAAGATGGAATTACTTCTGAGATTGGTTGTCAGGAACCGCATATCAAATCGAGCTATCTTGTTAGCAAAAAATAAATAAATAAATAAATAAATGCTCAAGTGTTGGTATAAAGCTATTATGCTTTTCAAAACCCCAAACTATAATTCACGTATCGTGGTCATTCTTTATCAGCTCAAACAGGAGAGAGGTGGCAGAAACGCACTTTCAGGTTAATTTTTTTACAAGGAAGATTGACTAATGAACCTACTTTGTTATTCCCTTTCATTCAATTTCCCTATACCTCCTTTTCTATGAATTTTAACGGTAAACCATCATTATTTTTATTGTTGGCATGTGAGAATTAGAGACCAATGCCCAAAGTGAAAGCAGAAGGCAGGTTTATTAAAGCAACTGCACACTCTCTAAGGGAGAGCAGGTGGTATTCCATGAGGTGGAGCTGGCCCTTCCTTTGTTTTGGGATTGGATATTTCTTGGTCTTTTTGAAGTGGGAGCACCCTCAACATGCAGTGGATTGATCTCTAATGGAGGCTGCTTCCAATCATTTGAGGGACACCTACCACAGGTTGGAAAGAGGAGTTGTTGTTTTCATTTTTATTTTATTTTTTTCAAGGTTCCAAAATTCACATTTTAGGCACCACACCCAGTGCTCCATGCAATATGTGCCCTCCATAACTCCCATTAACAGACTTACCCAACCCTCTGCCCCCTCCCCTCAAAACTCTCAGTTTGTTTCTCAGAGTCTCTCATGGTTTGTCTCCCCCTCCAATTTCCCCCCACTCACTTCTCCTCTTGATCACCCAGTGTCTTCTGTGTTATTCTTTATGCTCCACAATTAAGTGAAACCATATGAAAATTGACAATCTCTGCTTGAATTATTCCACTCAGGATTATCTCTTCCAGTCCCGTGCATGTTGATACAAAAGTTGGTTATCCTTCCTTTCAGAAGGAAGCATAATACTCCATTGTAAAAATGGATCATATCTCCTTTATCCGTTCATCCATTGAAGGTCATCTTGGTTCTTTCCAAAGTTTAATGACTGTGGCCATTGCTGCTATAAACATTAGGGTACAGATGTCCCTTCTTTTCACTGCATCTGTATCTTAGGGGTAAATACTCAGTAGTGCAATTGCAGGGTCATAGGGTAGCTCTAATTTTAATTTCTTAAGGAGTCTCCACACTGTATCCCAAAGTAGCTGCACCAACTGGCATTCTCACCAATAGTGTAAGAGGGTTCCCCATTCTCCACATCCTCTCCAACACTTGTTGTTTATTGCCTTGTTAATTTTGGCCATTCTAACTGTGTAAGGTGGTATCCCAATGTGCTTTTGATTTGAATCTCCCTGATGGCTAATGATGATGAACATTTTCTCATGCATCTGTTTGCCATTTGTATGTCTTCTTTGGAGAAGTGTCTGTTCATGTCTTCTGCCCATTTTTTGACATGAATATCTGTTTTGTGTGTGTTGATTTTGAGGAGTTCTTTATAGATCTTGGATATCAGCCCTTTATTTGTATGTCATTTGTGAAAATCTTCTCCCATTCCGTGGGTTGTCTCTTCATTTTGTTGACTGTTTCCTTTGCTGTGCAGAAACTTTTGATCTTGATGAAGTCCCAAAAGTTCATTTTTGCTTTTGTTTCCTTTGTCTTTGGGGACATGGCTTGAAAGAATTTGCTGTGGCCAGTGTCCAAGAGGTTACTGCCTATGTTCTCCTCTAGGATTTTGATAGATTCCAGCCTCATGTTGAGGTCGTTTGTCCATTTCGAATTTATCTTTATGTATGGTATAAGAGAATGATTGAGTGTCATTCTTCCATACATAGCTGTCCAATTTTTCCAGCACCATTGATTGAAGAGGCTGTCTTTTTTCCACTGTATAATTTTCTCTGCTTTGCAAAGATTTTTTGACCATAGAGTTGATGGTCCATATCTGGGCACTCTACTCTAATCCACTGGTCTACATGTATTTTTAACCCACTGAGCCACCCAGGTGCCCTTTTAAGCTCTTTTTTAAAAGTACAGTCATTCTTTTTTTTAAGATTTTATTTATTTATTTATTTGACAGAGAGAGAGACCACAAGTAGACGGAGGGCAGGCAGAGAGAGAGAGAGAGTGAGAGAGAGAGAGAGAGAGAAGCAGACTCCCTGATGAGCAGAGAGCCTGATGCAGGAATTGATCCCAGGACCCTGAGATCATGACCTGAGCTGAAGACAGTGGCTTAATCCACTGAGCCACCTAGGCGCCCCTAAGCTATTTTTAAAATTCCTGTTCCAATAACACTTTGATTGCCATATAAAGTTAACCACATTATCTTTTTTAGGTATGTAATTGTACTTTTTATGTGCATAGTTATTTTGGTCCATGAGTTCAGCTCCTCTTAGGATCATCAAATCTCTGTAAAGTCTGGGTATGCTAGGATTTTCTAAGCAACAATAAAATACATTGAAACCTGGTAGCTTAATTATAATAATGTTTTCTTTCTCAATCATTCACAATAGCATTACATTCTGAGTAGCTTCCTTCTATTTTGCAGCTATAGTGTTTGGAAAAACTTGAATTGTGATATCACTGTGATAATGTGAATTAGTCAGGGTTTTTCAGAGAATCGGGAAGAGAAAAAAAAAAAAAGGAAGATATTCTCCAGGGCCAACTCTAGAAGTAACTATTAAAACATCTGTCCAAATTAAATTGAACAAAACTCAGAAATGCCATCTCTTGTGAAATACAAAGAAGATTATATATAGTTCTGGGCACACACATCTCATTTGACCCAATGATGTACATGAATGAAAGACTGAAGGCCAATCACCACTCCATGGGAGAATTTAAAAATAAATTTACTAATGAGGCCAAGAATTTAGAATCACAAATACTTCAGATCTATTAATAACTGCCTTCACTTGATGATATTCTATAAGATAAATCCTACGATCAAGTTTTAATTTTAAATTCTTACAATTTTAAATTCTTAAATCCTTATGAATAAGCATCATTTGGAGGGAGCAGTTTTCATCATTTATCATCCATCAGCCTTTTTTTTAAGATTTTATTTATTTATTGGACACAGAGATAGAGAGAGGGAGAGAGAGATTACAAGTAAGCAGAGAGGCAGGCAAGCAGGGAGGGAAGCAGGCTTCCTTTTGAGCAGAGCCCAATGTGGGGCTGGATCCCAGGACCCAGAGACCATGACTTGAGATGAAGGCAGGCTTAACCCACCACCCACGTGATGAGAGAGCCCCTCAGGTGCCCCTCATCCATCAGTCTTAATTGTTTGGAGGAAAATGTGTGGATGAATAATGCCTTAGGGAGCTGATCTCTCTAAAGAATTTTCAAGTCTTTACCCCTTCAAGGTTTTTGCACAGTTCTGATAGCCTCTAAACATCCAGCTGATTTCTACAGTGACAGGCCTGTTAAAAACTGTCCTCAAACCAGGAATAGAGCTTGAAACATATCAGTCAAGAGCAACTTTGATTCTTTTAAGGAATTTATCATCATTTCTTTGTTTTTTTTAAATATCTGAAATAGTTCTATATTACACTTGCAAAATTTCTCCAGAGCTGACTTTGAAGAAGGCATTAAGTTCCAGCTAGTTCCATATTTTGGCAAGAACTATAATTCTATTAAAAAAAGAACATATTTTAGAGCACCTGGGTTGCTCAGTGGGTTAAAATCACTGCCTTCGGCTCAGGTTATGATTCCAGGTTCCTGGGATTGAGTCTCACAGTGGGCTCTCTTCTCAGCAGGGAGCCTGATTCCATTCCTCTCTCTCTGCCTGCCTCTCTGCCTTCCTGTGATCTCTGTCAAGTAAAAAATAAAATTTTTAAAAAACATATTTTATACCAGTTATTCATGTTTGTTAACTAAGATATCACAATACAAATAATACAAACAGTTGCTCTTTATTAATACCTTCAACCAAGATCAAAAAAATATGTCATATTTTCTCCAAAAATTTTATATCATCTGATAGGTCAGATATATATAAAATTACATTTAAAGTTTTAAAAATATCAGCAAATATATTCATTTAAATGCAAATTTCAAAGAAAATCTACTTTTCCTAACACGACTTTTTATCCTATTTTTTTTTAATTTTGTCGACAACTGATAAATTGTTTAGCGAGATATAAATGTTAGATCAAAAAAATGATTGATAGATGTACGTTCAAAATATTATGTTCCATTAAAAATGATTTAGTCTTTGATGAACATCTGTTTGGTAATATGTTGTATCCAGATATAGTAAATTAATGACATATATAAAATTATAGGGAAATGACACCTTCCATTCCATTATGAGTAGAGCTTTTAAAATGCTATTTGTCACAACCTGTCATCTTGTCATTATGTAGCATTATGTAGCATTTAAAAAATGTATACTCTTCACTTTGAAGTCTTTTAGAAATCTAAAATATGACATTCCATGGTTTGTGTTTCCATATTCCTTTATTGCCAGTTTGAACAAACCCACAGGCTTTGATTCAAAGGTAATAAATTCCTCTTATTTGGAAAAATGATGTTTATTTTTGTTCTCTCACCCTTAGCAGGAGGTTTCATTTTAGCACACTTCAGAGTTATAATTTCATGCTTATTAAAAACATTTATTATGATCTACAAAGATGAATGAAACTTTTATTTTATTAAATTATTTGCCAAAAAATCTGTTATTTTTAAAAATGTATTTCCTTTGAAGGGTTATTTTAGAGCATTCAGAGAGGATCTAGGAGTGTGGTATTATGCAATATTTAAGTAGGTATGAAAGGGTTATTTATATGATTGTTTCTTTAAGGCTTATGTATATTGTCCATTTTATGCTATAAAATATTTTGAAAGTAAATTTAAGGTATATTTTACATAGTTTATTTTTTGGAAAAAAATATTGAAATGACTTATGAAATTCAGTATACTCTCAGCATTAGTTTTTTCTGAAATTTACCAATTGTGTCTTGAACCTATTATATGGCAGATATTACTTCAGACTACACTGGTAAATGAAATACTTGGCTTTGTAGAACGTTTGTTATAATGGGTGAGACAATTAAAAGTTATAAAACTTAATAAAAATTGCATAGTGCATTCAAAAATGATGAGTACAATGGGGAAAAAGAAAAATTAGATCAGGGTGAGAAAAATCAAGGTTGCTAGGCAGGGGATGGGGAGTTAAAAATTTTAATAGGAAGATCAGGGTAGTTACAATGAAGCTGACAATTGAACAAAGGTATGGAAAGGTGATGAATTTGCCCAGAACTATCAGCAATAAGGTCACTCCAGACAAAGGAATTGGCTGTCTTGAAGGCCATAAGGTTGGATCGTGCCTGGCATATCTGAGGAATAGCAATGAGGCCACTGTGAGTGACTGAAGAGTAGCAGGGAAAGAGGTCACAGAGGTTAAATTAGTGGCTAGATCATGTAAAAGCTTAGAAGTCATTGTAAAACTCTGGCTTTTATATTTGGAAACTTACTGTGTGATAGAATTTCTGCTAATAACTGAGAGTTCAAATGTCCATAAAATTTCAAGGATTCTTATTCTAGTAAGACAGAATACAGAAAAAGAGTTCATATTTTCACATGGTGTAACAAATGCTCGGAGATCCAAGTGTAGGAAGCTATGGGAGCACAGAAGAAGGCACTAAAATCACACCAATATATTTGATGACTGTGACTATATATAAATTTGTATTTTCTAGATTTTTTTATAGTCATGGAATCACACAGTATATACTATTCATTGCCTGGCTTTTCTTTTCTCAGCACCATTACTTTGAGAATCTCCAATTGTAAATAGTTCATTTTGATGTTGAATAGTAATGTCTTTAATGAATAGATCATCATTTGTCTTTGCTCTATTGATGGACATTGATGAACATTTCCACTGTTTTCAATTCTTAAAAATAAAGCTGCTATGAAATTCATATACAAGTCCTTGTACGAACATAGGGTTTGTTTCTCTTGGTTAAATGTCTAGAAGTAAAATGGCTATTCGTGAAACTGCAACATATTTTGCATTTAAAAAAATTTCAAACTATTTTCCAAAGTGGTGGTATCATGATATATGCCAACAACAGTTTAGATTTTTTGTTGCTTCTCAATCTAGCTCAGACGGAGTACAATTAGCCTTTATAATTTTAGCCATTCTAATAGATATGTAAGCATGTCTCATTATGATTTTAATTTGTATTTCTTTAATGTCTAAATGTTGAGAAATTTGTCATGTGCTTATAAGCCATCCATATCCTTTTGGTGACATGTCTCTTCAATAATTTTCTTCACATGTAAAATTGGATACTCTGTTTGGTTATTAGTAAGGATTTAATTTTTATTAATTTTTTAATAATCAGAGTTGATGTCCGTTATCAGATATATAAGTTGCAAATCCCTTCTCCATGTTTACGGTTTGTCAATGGAGCTTTGAAAGCTGTGTCTTTCAAGAAATATGCTACTTCATTCCTGGTAAACGGAGGTATGACTAGAACATTATCAATGTTGACCTTTGCAAAGAAAATCATGGCTTAAAATATATGTAGTCTGCGGTTGTTGGGAGTGTTCTGTAATATCAAGCATATCTAGTTAGTTGATAATTTTGTTCAAGTCTTACATATCTTACCAATCTGATGACCATTTGTCTATATAATCTTAAAATAAAGGTGTTGAAATTTTTTTTTCCATTTCTCTTCTAAGGTAGAAGTTATGATTTTTGTTCTTAGTTTTTCCCTATATATCCCCAAGTCTGTTATTAAGTATTAAAAGTCAAGAATTATTATACTCCCTGATGAATTCATCCGTTTACTCTTCTGTAATTTTGACTTGATCTTTATGTCTGATAATGAAATTTTCTTTAAAATCACTTTTCATTATCTTGATATAACCACCAAAGTTATAGTGTGATTAGTGTTAATATAGCATATTTATTCTTTTACTTTATAAAGCACTTCTATATTTAATCCTGAAAAAAAAAAAAAACAGCGTTTTAGCTCTGGAAGCATCTTTCTAAGTTATCTTTTCTTTTTTTTTTTAATGAATCAGTAGCAATTTTTGTTAAGGGACCTAAACTGAAAGTAGGTTTAGAACTTTATTTATTTATTTATTTATTTAGTAAAAGGTTTTATTTTGTTTATTGACAGCGAGAGAGAGAGAGAGAGAGAGAGAGGAAGCGCACAAGTGGGGGTAATCAGGTGCAAAGGGAGAGGAAGAAGCAAGCTTCTTGGTGTGCAAGTTGTCCCATGCAGGGATGGATCCTTGTACACTGGAATCATGACGTCAGCCAAATGCAAACATCTGCCTAAACAACTGAGTCATCCAGGCACCCCTAGAAAATTTAAAAAAAAAAAGACCTTTTAAAAACATTTTGTTTGTTTCTTTTTTTTAATATTTTATTTATTTGACAGACAGAGAGACAGGAAGAGGAAATATAAGCAGGGCAGAGGGAAAAGGAGAAGCAGGTTTCCCACTGCGCAGAGAGCATGATGTGGGGCTCCATCCAAGGACCCTGGGATCATGACCTGAAAGGAAGGGACACTTATGGAGGAATCCACCGAGACAACTCTATTCTTTGTTTTTAATATATGGCAACTGATGCTTCCTAGCCACGAGGAGCATATTACCCATTGATTAAATCTTTGATAACAACCTATTTAAAGAGGTGTGTAAATATGTACTTACTCAGATTTATACACTTTTTGTTTTCTTCATAATTTGGGGCTGGACCCCATGGTCACAACACTGCTCCCTGTCTTTGCCTTCCCATCTTTTGATACCAGTTTTTGGTCAGCAAAGCAAATTAGTATCAAAATTAATAAGCCCTTGGCACCATATCTCTGGAGCAGGGGTTGCTCTTAGCCAAGGCCCAGAGCAGTTGACCTCCCCTCGCTAGTGCTATAGCCCCAAGGACTAGGTCCCTGCCACCAGAACTCAGTCTTACATGTTATGCTAAGCAGACAAAACCAAAACAGGAAAGCTCCGACAGCTTTCACTGGCATGCCTCATCTCCCACTCCCTCGACATCCAGTCAGTACCAGATGCCAGGGAGGGGTCTTGGTCCAACATATGGAGGGATGGAAGCAGCCACGAGCAAGTACCTGCCTCTATGTGCCTTTCTTTCATGAGCAGGTTGTAAGGAGGAGGAAGAGGAAGGGGAAGAGAGGTGAACTTCAAGGGGTGAAGGCCTCAGGTAGGCAGCTGGCTCCTGCCAGTAGGAAAGGGACAAAGGAGAAGGCAGTGAGACTTGCAGGGAGGGTGGGGGGTAAGGGTTACAGCTTATGACGGAATCTGGACAGGAGAAATAGGGATACTAGTCATTTGAGTTCACCATTGGCAAGCTGGGCTGGGTGTCAGGGCAGATAGGCCTCCCTGGGCAACGGCACATGAGAGAAGGTGGAATTCTTCTCTGAGGAGCAGGTGGAGCTTTGGGTGTTGGGAAAGCATAGACAGTATTGTTCCAGGGCCAAGGACAGGTCTGGGTACTCCTAGTTGTAGGTCAAGGCCACAGTATGATCCAGGTCTTCTACCAGCAGCTTGAAGGTACCACATGCCAGCCACCCCTCATTATTGTGTATAACTCTCTGGTGCACTTATTGGCTTATCCATCAAATGACTCCTTCAGCAGCTTGAAAACCACCTCCACAGGCACTCCAGGATATGGGAGGCTTCCAGAGTGAAGATTTTGCACAGGATCACCCCAAAAGACCAGAAGTCGCTGTGGTGGATGTCGTTCTGGTCAAACATGGCCTTAGGAACCATCCACTTCACAGGCAGTCCACTGTTGGTTGTCTTTTTATAGTAACTGATGTAGTGATATCTCTGGCAAGGCTGAAGTCTGAGATCTTCATCATGTTGTCCTTTGTCACCAGCACTTCCTTGGTGGCCAGGTCTTGGTGTATGTACTTCTTGGAGGCAAGGTACTCCATGCCTCAGGCTACCGATAGGCACAAGATACCAGGTCCTTGGAGGAGATTGCTCTGCTGCATTCTCGCTGATATTGTAACAGTACTCGAGGTCAGGAGGCCTCTGGGCCTGCAGGTACTCCTGTATGTTATCTTTGGAGGCATATTCCATGAGAGTGTACAAAGGACAGTCCTGTGTGCAGGACCCAGCAGGTTGATGGTGTCCTTGTGCTGTTCAATCATCTTCATCATCTCCATTTCTGAGATTAGGTTTGACAGGTCTTTCTCTGTTTCATCTGACTTCAACATCTTCACAGACACTTTAGTCAAATGGTTGGATTTGTCTTTGTCCAGACCAATGGCCTCCTCCAACACCACCTGCCCAAAGTAGGCCTGTCTTAGGGGTCTGCCTAAACTGCCTACAACCAGCCTGTCTCAAGGCAGTTATGAACTCTAGATTATCCTCAAAAACTTTAAACCACAAGTTAAAAGTTCTCTTCACTAGGTCTCTGTCGCAGGTCTAATTTTCTTATCTTTCATCATTTATCTTTTTCCTAATTCTTATTTTCAGTATAGTTTATTTTGCTTCCAGGTGTTTCCCCTGCTTTCTGTATGCTGTTTCATAGGGAAGAATTATCCTGTCATAAAATTATTTCTGGAGCATTCATTACATCTCTCAGTTAAAATCGGTTCTTTTAAGGTATTGATTCATTTGGGTTTTCTCAAAATGGGAAGAATTTTCAAAATGGTGTTTTCCTCAAGGTTCAGAGTATGTCTTAGCCTCATCTTTACTCTTTTTGAAATTCTCTTTTCAAATTCTTGTCCCTCTTTTTATCTTTTTAAATTAAAATGTTTTATTTTTACTATTCTTTTATTTGAGTATAGTTGATATTCAGTGTTACATTGGTTTCAGGTGTTCAATATCTCCATACATTATTCTATGATCACTACAAATATAGCCACCATCTGTCACCATATAACACTATTATAATATCATTGACTATATTCTCTACACTGTCCCATATCTCTTTTTAAAATCTCTGATTTTTATGTTTTCTGTTATTCCAATTTTCGACCATCATTTTACTTGGTTACTTTAATAAAATATGCCTGATTGCACACTCTTTGCTGAAAACCATAGCATTTGATTTATAGTAGTCTTCTTCTTTTTTTTTAAATTAACATATAATGTATTATTAGCCCCAGGGGTACAGGTCTGCGATTCGCCAGGTTTACACACTTCACAGCACTCACCACAGCACATACCCTCCCCAATATTCATAACCCTACCACCCTCTCCCTACCCTCCCCACCCCCCTGGCAACTCTCAGTTTGTTTTGTGAGATTAAGAGTCTCTTATGGTTTGTCTCCCTCTCGATCCCATCTTGTTTCATTTACTCTTTTTCTGTCCCCCAAAGCCCCCACATTGCACCTCCATTTCCTCATATCAGGGAAATCATATGATAGTGTTTTTCTCTGGTTGACTTATTTTGCTAAGCATAATACCCTCTAGTTCAATCCATGTCATCGCAAATGGCAAGATTTCATTTCTTTTGATGGCTGCATAGTATTCGATCATATATATATATATATATATATATATATATATATATATATTTCATTTGTTGATGGACATCTAGGTTCTTTCCATAGTTTGGCTATTGTGGATATTGCTGCTATAAACATTTGGTGCACGTGCCCCTTTGGATCATATAGTAGTCTTTACCTCTATCAGAACCCCAGGAAGCTTTATTTATTTAGTTACTCACATAAACAGATGATCCAACACAACGTCTTTTGATGTTCAAATGTATTATAATGTCTTACCGCTTAACACTATGCTTACTGTTCTCTTTCACTGTCTGACTAAATCCTCATCATCACTATGCCATTTAATCAGAAAGAACATTTGAACTCAGAGTTCTCTCCATATCATGGAATGAAAACTCCACCCTTCTGTTTGTGCAGGTAAAATAAATGTTGATATTGTCTGTCCTGCACATACTCCATCCTGTTCACCAGAATATTCACCATCAAATATATACAAAATAAAAACCATACCTCACCACTTCGTTTACCACCCAGCATGCTAAAAACACCATCATATGTTCCTGAATTATTGACTTGATTGATAACCCCACTTCCACACATACTGCACTCCTTTCTCCCTGCAAATTTATTTTGGTACAGCAACTTAACCTAAAAATCAAGTCAGATGATTTTATTCTGCTGTCGAAAGTCTTTTGGTATCTTCCCCTTTCATATTGAATAAAAACTGAAGGCGTTTCAATGTACTAGAAGGTCATGCATCAATACGTTCTTCCTCTCTTCACCACTATGAACTCCTCATTGGCCTCCTTGCTTTTCCTCAAAAGTAACAGACCAGCTGTTCACACAAAGTCTATATACTTACTTGCTCTGCCTAGAGCAATCTTTTCCTTTAATATGTGTATAACACCCTCCTTCACTTCCTGGGTGTTTGTGCAAATAACATCTCATAAATGAGATATAACCGCCCAACACAAAATAAAATTAACTTTCATCCCAGAATTCTCCAATGGCTTTTACCTTTCTTGTATTTTTTTGAAACACTTATCACCATCAACCATCAATCATTATTCTATTACTGGTTTATTTTCTTATTGGAGACAAGGAGAGAGAGAGAATTGGGAGGGGGCACAGAGGAAGAAGGAAACACCCCACTGCCTAGAAAGCCTGCTGGGGAGTTACATCCTAGGACCCTGAGATCATGACCCAAACCAAAGGCAGTCACTCAATGGACTGAGCCACCGAGGTGCCCCTCTATTATTGGTTTATTTCACTATTATATTTCAAAAGAATGTAAGTTCTTTGTGGTCAGGTATTTTATATGTTTTATTAATTGAAGTATTCTCAGAAAGGTAGCTGGCAGATTTTAAGGGCTCACTAAACTGTATTTTGTTGTTATTATTGGGCTACTTTATGGGCTTTACCTCTTACGCTAGAAGTCTATCCTTCAGATGTAAGCAATAAGAATAGAGCCCTGCTGCCTGCTCAAATGAGTAAAAAGCCTGTATTAAGTGGATATATTAAAAGCTAAATGAATGGCTTAATAGTTTTATATAGGGGAAAGGGAACATATTTTCCACGGTTTAGAAGTGGAGTTCTTTTATAGAGTTCTTGTACAAGCCGACACTATTGAACGATAATGGGCAGTTGTACATTCCAATTATACAAACACTTTGGTAATTTATATCCTTTTTTTGTAATTCATGACTGGATCATTTAATTCCTTAGGAGCATTATAGCATTTCAACTTTTCCTGTTCAATAAACTTATTGGGGTTGCTACCTTTTTTATTCAAATGGAGAAATAGTCATGATTTAATCTAAATAAAGTGTTATTGATTGTGTTGTTTTCTAGGAATGAGTCGCACATGCTAGTTTAAAAGTTTTGTTAAATTCCCAAGTCTGTCACCGATAAAAGCCTTTTGTAGATTAGTCACTTGATCAAAACAGAAAAGTTATGTAACACTCAATTGTTATACTATCTTTGTTTCCATCTTGCATTGTAATAACACCCATCTTAACTCTATTGAAGACAAGTCATCGCCAGATGGCTTTCTGGCATTGATTGCATGATATGAAATCTAGTATAACTAAAAGTTTTTGGTTTTAGTAGCATATAAATCAATTTAGAAAAATATATGTATTTGAATATAAGGTAAAGTTTTAAATTATTTGGCAATAGTAAACTAAACTTTTTTTTTGTAAATTTTTATTTTCTGAAATTTCATTGAGCTCTTTTGCAATAAGAAACAAGTTACAAAAAATTAAGGTTTATTTACCCCAATTCAAAATTATTAGGAATATAATCATAGAGGGTGAAGTATTTAAAATATTGAACCCAAAACATTTTATTAGGTAAATTCATGAATGCTGAGCATTCACTGTTAAAATATACTAATACTATTGATAGACTGGTAGAAGCCTAAAATCAAATATTTATTAAATATTTATATCCATATCTTTTCATGGCGTGGTAATTCATTTCTCTAGCATTAAATAATATTCCATTGTTTGCATGTTCTACACTTTATTTGACCTTTCACCTATGGAAGGATATCTTGGTTGCTTCCAAGCTTTTGTCAGTTATGAATAAAACTACTATAGACATCTTTGTGGGTATAGATTTCATCTTCTTTGGATAAATACCAAGAACTCCTACTGCTGAATCATCTGGCAAGAATATGTTTAGTTTTGTAAGAAACTGCCAAGTTGTTTTCCGTTCTTTATTCTCAATAGCCATGGAAGAACATTCCTGTTTCTCCACATCCTCACCAACATTTCGTGTTCTGTTGTCAGTGTTCTGGATTCTGGGTATGCACTGGTGTCTCTTTTTTGTTTTAATTTGCATTTTCCGGATGACATATGATGTGAAGCATCTTTTTATGTGCTTATTTGCCATCTGTAATATTTTCTTTTGTGTGGTATCTGCTAATGTCTTTGGCACATTTTTAATCTGGTTTTTCCCCCATTGTTGAGTTTTAAGGGGTCTTTGTGTATTTTTGATTAACAGTCCTTTGCCAGATGTGTATTTGCAAATTTTTTCTCATAGTCTGTGCTTTGCCTTTTCATTCTCTTGGCATTGTGTTTCACAGAGTGGACATTTTTAAGTTCAGTGCTTGTGCTTTGGTAGCTAAAGTTATTTCCAAAACCAAGGTCATTTAAATTTTCTTCTATATTACCTTCTACATGTTTCATGTTTAGGTTTATAATCCAGTCTGAGTTAATTTTTGTGAAGAGTGTATGATATCTGCCTGGACTTATTTTATTTTATTATTTTATTTTATTTTTATTTTATATTTTTACATTTAGATTAGATTACATTAGATTCACCATTACTCCAGAACCATTTGCTTAAAAGATTGTATTTTGCTCTCTTGTATTGCTTTTGCTTTTATATTAAATATAAAATATAATTGATAATATATATTCTGTTCCTTTAATCTAGTCTTTCTGTGGTATTACAGTATCTAGCTTACAATTATCGTTATGGTATACATTTTTTAAGATTTTATTTATTTATTTGACAGAGAGAGATCACAAATAGGCAGCGAGACAGACAGAGAGAGAGATGAGGAGAACCAGGATCCCTGCTGAGCAGAGAGCCCAATGCGGGACTCGATCCCAGGCACCTGGGCTCATGACCTGTGCCGAAGGCAGAGGCTTAACCCACTGAGCCACCCAGGCACCCCATCGTTATGGTAAACTTTGAAGTTAGTCCTCATTCTTTGTTCTCCTTCAACACTATGTTGAATATTGTGAGTCTTTGCCTCTCCATATAAACTTTAATATAAGTTTGTTAATATTAAAAAAAAAAGAACTTGCTGGAATGCATTAATTGTATAGATAAACTTGGAAACCAGTGACTTCTTGAGCTTAGCAGGAGATAGACCACGGACATCAGTTGTCACAGTGGTGCCTCTGGCAGAACCTATTGCAAATCCCTAGGCAAAATGAGACCTCAAGGATCTGAGAGAATGTCTAAGAAGTACTTGATACATCCTTTGGGTATGGTTTATTGAAGTGTCCACCTGTCTGAAAGCTGGGGAATCTAGATAAGGGAGGGAAAATTAGTTATGATAAAACATATCAGCAAACATCAATAAATTTTGTAAAACTAATTGTCATGACTCATATACAATATGATCAACAGAGGGACCATCAAAAGGAAAGCATCCGTTATGTTCATTGTGAAATTTTTTATTCAAAATAAACCAATGAGAGGGGAAGGCACAATGAGAAAATTACCATTTTTTAAATGGTAAACTTCTTACAAAATGGAATAGGTTTTATATTCTAAGTAGTATATTGAAAAGTAAAACATTGGGGCTCCTGGGTGGCTCAGTGGTTTGGGCTGCTGCCTTTGGCTCGGGTCATGATCTCAGGGTCCTGGGATCAAGCCCTGCATCAGGATCTCTGCTCCGCAGGAAGCCTGCTTCTCTCTCTCTCTCTGCCTGCCTCTCTGCCTACTTGTGATCTCTGTCTGTCAAATAAATAAATAAAATCTTTAAAAAAAAGAAAAGAAAAGTAAAACAAAAAATAAAATTTTAATTTAAAAAAATATGTAATTTTTAAAAAAGCTTGAAAATAGCAGAACCATTTTTCTTATAACTGGAAAATAAATTGTATATATATATATATATATATATATATATATATATATATATATAATAACTTGTCGGGCTCCTGGGTGGCTCAGTGGGTTAAGCTGCTGCCTTCAGCTCAGGTCATGATCTCAGGGTCCTGGGATGGAGCCCCTCATCGGGCTCTCTGCTCAACGGAGAGCCTGCTACCTCCTCTCTATCTGCCTGCCTCTCTGCCTACTTGTAATCTCTCTCTGTCAAATAAATAAATAAAATCTTTAAAAAAAATAACTTGTCATGGGGTCACCTGGGTGGCTAAGTGGGTTAAAGCCTCTGCCTTTGGCTCATGTCATGATCCCAGGATCCTTGGATCGAGTCTCACATTGGGCTCTCAGCTCAGCAGGAGCCTGCTTCCCCCTCTCTCTCTGCCTGACTCTGCCTACTTGTGATCTCTGTCAAATAAATAAATAAAATCTTTTATAAAAAATTTTTAAAAAATAACTTGTCATGTCTGGAATCAGGAGTATATGGAAAAAAATAATACCTGAAGACAATACTTCTGCCATGTTTTGTGCCTTGTTAATATTTTTAAACAGTCAGGCAACTTTTAGCTTTATTGAAATACCTGCTAAGATACCAGCAGTGCCTTTTGGAGCCCTATGACTATAAAAATTAATTGCAAATATTCAAAATGTTTAGTATGGTGTCACTATTTAGGGCCACCACCAAGCATGTTTCAGAAGTAAGCATAACTGTTACTCTTCCATAATGCAAATTGGCATATTTTCAGGAGTTCCATCTGCTGTACCAGGAGGTGAATCAAGTAATGATTTTTGTCTTAAAAAAATTCACTTTTCAATCTAACATTCCTCATTCCACATTATAATAATAAAAAGTAGGAGGAGACTAAAACAAACAAACAACTACAACTACAACAACCAGCTTTTCCTTCAGTGGAAAAGTAAATAGAACCTTATGAGTAGCCTGAAATTTATTTGTAAATATTTTTAAGATAAACGTTTTTGTTAGAAAACCATATATTTTATTAAATTCTAAAAAGTCTAGTTACTTTTATTTATCTATTAACTCATCTCTATATGAAGTAGAACATGATCACACTTATTGTATCTACCCAAGTTTGTATGCTTTGGTTATTTTATGTTTGCTATTTCCTTGCTTAATTTTTACAATATTTGATACATAATAGTATCTTTAAGTCCATCTACAGTTTCACAGAATTTGTTTGAACTTCATAAAAATGTACCATACTTTTTGCACTGTCCTTGTTTTAATTCTCTATTAACTTTCCAAGATTTATTCACTTTAGAGTGTGTAGCTATCATTTATTTTTATTCCTCCATAATGCTATGTTTACAAATTTGTATTTCTCTGTACCTTTAAAAATATCTTAATTATATACCATTTCTCATCTCACATAACACTCATGTTACTTCTACACTTATCAGATATTATGTAACTGAAAACCACAACTCAGCAACAATATAGCACCATTTTTCAAAATTAAATGGCTTACCAGAATTCTTTAATTCTATCCTTTATTTGTATTAGATGACCCTTTATTCTGGTATTTGGCATTGTTCATAGGGAGGAAAGCTTATAAGTTGATATTCCATAAATAGAAGGTTTTATTATGATTGATTAATTATTTTCATTTAGAATGCATAGAATATGGTTGATTTAATATTTGTTTCTTACTCTCTGCCTGGAACATAGTGCTATCTATGTAATAGCCACTAAAATATTAAGTTAATTACCTAGACTTTAAACTTCATATGAATAGGAATAACATACAGAACTCTTCTCAGATTGGGACACCTGGGTGGCTCAGTCAGTTAAACGCCTGAGCCTTTAGCTCAGGTCATGATCTTAGGGTCCTGGGACTCAGTTCTGCAACAGATTCCCTGCTTAGCCGGGAGTTTGCTTCTCCCTCACCCTGCTGCTCCCCCTGCTTGTGCTCTCTCTCACTCTCTCTATTACAAATATATAAAATTAAAAAAATGAATTCTTCTCAGATAGCTAATAGAGAATATCGTCTTTGTATTCATCAAAGGGAAAGTGCCATATAATAATGAAATTCAGACTACTTCAAATTCATTTTTTAACCAGTAAGAAAGTACTGGAAACAAGCCAAAAATGTCTTTAATGAATTAAAGAAATAGATTGATTTTCAATATTTTAATGTTTCTAAAATAAATTGCAAGATTTTTATACTAGATATCAGTGTAGATATTCATTATACAAGGATATACTAAAAATAAACCTGAGAAAACTACTTGACATATATGATGACAAAAACGAGTTTGACAAAAGTCAGTTTGGGTAAAACTTACAACACCTACCACCTGAAACTCTTGTTCTATAATTTACTTATTTTAATTTACATAAATACAAAAATAATATATCAGAGTAAGTATATTGATAGCTTTGAAGGTATACTCTGGTTGTGCACTGTTTACTATTTAAAGGGGAATCAAATATGTGATGCTTATGGAGTGACTATATTAAAATTCAACAAGTTCAGAAGCATACAAGGAATAGAATAAAGACAAAAGATGACCCTTACTTATCCTAAAGATAGACAATGTTATATATCTGCTAGTTGGGGAGAGAATCCAGTCAGTAGATGGAGGATGTGGTAGTGGGGAAAAAAAGACACAACATTTTTGTTGAACGTTTAGCACTATATTTAACAAAGTGAAATTGTGTGTTAATAGCCTAGGGTAAAATCCAAAAAATATTTTCAATTCATTGAAGATTATTTAGGAAAAACTTAAAAAATACTACTTGATAAGGATTCCAATAAGAGATTCATAAGCAATACAAGTTTCAGAATTTTTAGTATATTTTCCCTAAAAAGCCATTTGATTTAATTTAAAAAGAATTAAAACATTCTGTAAACTGTGTTAAACTTTGACATTTGTTCCCTCTGTTCAGTGAATAACACTATATCATATTTTGAAAAATACACTAATTTTCATTTTGAAAATTATCCCTTTTTCCTCTTATGTTAATTATTAATATGAATTAATAGTAGAATTTGATATGGTTCCATATGACCATAAATACTTTATTGTATATTATCAAATTTAATAATGAATATAATGTACTTCTTTGGACAATTTTTAAAGACCAGTCTACTTTAAAAAAAAAAAATGGAGACGCACTTCTTCAGTTCACACAAATTTCATTTTATTATATATAACCTCAGATAGATTTCAACAAATCATAATTTATTAAAATTATGTCTATTTAAAAATCTCATAGAAGAGTAAAACCATCAAAAATAAAAATAAACATGCACAACACACACACATCACCCATGTATTGGCAAATCACAATTGCTGTAACAATACATTAGACATTCCACAGTTAAGGGCTATCAAAATTACCATCAGTGACAAAAAGATTTGTATCCAAATGGACTGATTTTCCAGAATCCAAGAAAAAGTCTCCTAGGGTTTATTTAAAGATAAATATTTGAACAAATACTTCTTAAATTTAGGAACTTCAGAACATACGATTAAAGAATATTTGCAGTGCAGACTATATTCATTCCTTCCTTCAAAATGTGCCTTTGAGTACATAATTCTGTTTTCTCTATCTAAATTGAGCTGTCCTCCAAGGAAGTTTTCTAAGATGTGTGTCTCTGTGTGATAAATGTTCTAAGACCTAACATGCTTCATTGTATTTTTACTGTGCTCTCAAATTTAATCAATAATTTGGCTTGATGTATAATATCTAGTTTCAAATATCTTTTCCATCTATACAAACACCCAGCTGTCTCCTTTATATGCTATTACTATTGAGAATTCTGCTGTCAGTATTATTCTTGTACATTTTACGTGATCTGTTCTTCTCTTGGGCATCATTTATGCTCTTCTCTGTTTTTGATATTCTTAAAGCACACCATAATATATATGAGTGTTTTTTTAAAAAGATTTTATTTATTTATTTGACAGAGAGAAATCACAAGTAGTTGGAGAGGCAGGCAGAGAGAGAGAGAGGAGGAAGCAGGCTCCCCACCGAGCAGAGAGCCCCATGCGGGACTCGATCCCAGGACCCTGAGATCATAACCTGAGCCGAAGGCAGCGGCTTAACACACTGAGCCACCCAGGCGCCCTATATGAGTGGTTTTTTGTGTGTGTGGTTTTTGTTTTGTTTTGTTTCTGATTTCTCATGTTTGGCATGATTTTAAGTCTGGTATCTTTTATCTTTCTTTAATTCTCCAAAATTTATCTCAGTACTTATTTAAATATTTTCTTTATTTTTTTTCTCTTCTGCTGCATTTGGGCAGAAGTCATTAATTTGTTTGTTTGTTTGTTTTTCCCAACTCACTTATTCATTTTACAGCTATATTCATCTTAGTCTCCATTTATTGTATTCTTTATTTCAACAATTTTCACTTAATTTATATTCACAGTATAGTATCTTTCTTTTCTTTGTATATGTATATCATTATTTTATCATATACTTTTAAGCTATTTTTAAAAATATTATATTTATATATTTGACAGTGAGAAATCACAAGTAGGCAGAGAGGCGGGCAGAGAGAGAGGAAGGGAAGGAGGCTACCTGCTGAGCAGAAAGCCTGATGTGGGGCTTGATCCCAGGGCCCTGAGATCATGAATTGAACCGAAGGCAGCGGCTTAACCCACTGAGCCACCCAGGTGCCCCTTTTAAGCTATTTTTTAAAACGACAGTCATTCTTTTTTTTAAAATATTTTATTTGTTTATTTATTTGACAGAGAGAGATCACAAGTAGACGGAGGGCAGGCAGAGAGAGAGAGATAGAGAGAGAGATAGAGAAGCAGACTCTCTGCTGAGCAAAGAGCCTGATGCAGGATTTGATCCCAGGACCCTGAGATCATGACCTGAGCTGAAGGCAGTGGCTTAATCCACTGAGCCACCTAGGCGCCCCTAAGCTATTTTTAAAATTCCTGTTCCAATAACACTTGGATTGCCATATAAAGTTAACCACATCATCTTTTTTAGGTAAGTAATTGTACTTTTTATGTGCATAGTTATTTTGGTCCATGAGTTCAGCTCCTCTTAGAATCATCATATCTCTGTAAAGTCTGGGTATGCTAGGATTTTCTAAGCAACAATAAAATACACTGAAAGCTGGTAGCTTAATTATAATAAAGTTTTCTTTCTCAATCATTCACAATAGCATTACATTCTGAGTAGCTTCCTTCTATTTTGCAGCTATAGTGTTTGGAAAAACTTGAATTGTGATATCACTGTGATAATGTGAATTAGTCAGGGTTTTTCAGAGAATTGGGAAGAGAAAAAAAAAGGAAGATATTCTCCAGGGACAACTCTAGAAGTGACTATTAAAACATCTGTCCAAATTCAATTGAACAAAACTCAGAAATGCCATCTCCAGTGAAATACAAAGAAGAGTATATATAGCTCTGGGCACACACATCTCATTTGACCCAATGATGTACATGAATGAAAGACTGAAGGCCAATCACCACTCCATGGGAGAATTTAAAAATAAATTTACTAATGAGGCCAAGAATTCAGAATCACAAATACTTCAGATCTAATAATAACTGCCTGCACTTGATGTTATTCTGTAACAAATCCTACGATCAAGTTTCAATTTTAAATTCTTACAATTTTAAATTCTTAAATCCTTATGAAGAAGCAAGATCACAAGTAAGCAGAGAGGCAAGCAAGCAGGGAGGGAAGCAGGCTTCCTTTTGAGCAGAGCCCGATGTGGGGCTGGATCCCAGGACCCAGAGACCATGACTTGAGATGAAGGCAGAGGCTTAAGCCACCACCCACGTGATGAGAGTGCCCCTCAGGTGCCCCTCATCCATCAGTCTTAATTGTTTGGAGGAAAATGTGTGGATGAATAATGCCTTAGGGAGCTGATCTCTCTAAAGAATTTTCAAGTCTTTACCCCTTCAAGGTTTTTGCACAGTTCTGATAGCCTCTAAACATCCAGCTGATTTCTGTCCTCAAACCAGGAATAGAGCTTGAAACATACCAGTCAAGAGCAACTTTGAGTCTTTTAAGGAATTTATCATCATTTCTTTGTTTTTGGTACATATCCGAAATAGTTCTATATTAAACTTGCATAATTTCTCCAGAGCTGACTTTGAAGGAGGCATTCAGTTCCAGCTAGTTCCATATTTTGGCAAGAACTATAATTCTATATTAAAAAAAAAACATATTTAGGGTTCCTGGGTGGCTCAGTGGGTTAAAATCTCTGCCTTCGGCTCAGGTCATGATTCCAGGTTCCTGGGATTGAGACCCACAGTGGGCTCTCTTCTCAGCAGGGAGCCTGATTCCATTCCTCTCTCTCTGCCTGCCTCTCTGCCTTCCTGTGATCTCTGTCAAGTAATAAAATAAAATAAAATAAAAATAAAATTTTTTAAAAAACATATTTTATACCAGTTATTCATGTTTATTAACTAAGATATCACAATACAAATAATACAAACAGTTGCTCTTTATTAATACCTTCAACCAAGATCAAAAAAATAAGTCATATTTTCTCCAAAAATTTTATACCATCTGATAGGTCAGATATATATAAAATTACATTTAAAGTTTTAAAAATATCAGCAAATATTTTCATTTAAATGCAAATTTCAATGAAAATCTACTTTTCCAAACACGACTTTTTATCCTATTTTTTTTTAAATTTTGTCGACAACTGCTAAATTATTTAGCGAGACTATAAATGTTAGATCGAAAAAATGATTGATAGATGTAGGTTCAAAATATTATGTTCCATTAAAAATGATTTAGTCTTTGATGAACATCTGTTTGGTAATATGTTGTATCCAGATACAGTAAATTAATGACATATATAAAATTATAGGGAAATGACACCTTCCGTTCCATTATGAGTAGAGCTTTTAAAATGCTATTTGTCACAACCTGTCATCTTGTCATTATGTAGCATTATGTAGCATTTAAAATATGTATACTCTTCACTTTGAAGTCTTTTAGAAATCTAAAATATGACATTCTATGGTTTGTGTTTCCATATTCCTTTATTGCCAGTTTGAACAAATCCACATGCTTTGATTCAAAGGTAATAAATTCCTCTTATTTGGAAAAATGATGTTTATTTTTGTTCTCTCACCCTTAGCAGGTGGTTTCATTTAGCACACTTCAGAGTTATAATTTCATGCTTATTAAAAACATTTATTATGATCTACATAGATGAATGAAACTTTTATTTTATTAAATTATTTGCCAAAAAATCTGTTATTTTTAAAAATGTATTTCCTTTGAAGGGTTATTTTAGAGCATTCAGAGAGGATCTAGGAGTGTGGTATTATGCAATTTTTAAGTAGGTATGAAATGGTTATTTATATGATTGTTTCTTTAAGGCTTATGTATATTGTCCATTATATGCTATAAATATTTTGAAAGTAAATAAAGGTGTGTTTTACATAGTTTACTTTTTGGAAAAAAATATTGAAATGACTTATGAAATTCAGTATACTCTCAACATTAATTTATTCTGAAATTTACCAATTGTCTACTGAACCTATTATATGGCAGATATTACTTCAGACTACACTGGTAAATGAAATACTTGGCTTTGTAGAACTTTTATTTAAAGGGTGAGACAGGGCGCCTGGGTGGCTCAGTGGGTTAAGCCGCTGCCTTCGGTACAGGTCATGATCTCAGGGTCCTGGGATCGAGTCCCGCATCGGGCTCTCTGCTCAGCAGGGAGCCCGCTTCCTCCTCTCTCTCTGCCTGCCTCTCTGCCTACTTGTGATCTCTCTCTGTCAAATAAATAAATAAAATCTTTAAAAAAAAAAGGGTGAGACAATTAAAAGCTATAAACCTTAACAGAAATTGCATAGTGCATTCAAAAATGATGAGTACAATGGGGAAAAAGAAAAATTAGATCAGGTTGAGAAAAATCAAGTTTGCTAGGCAGGGGATGGGGAGTTAAAAATTTTAATAGGAAGATCAGGGTAGTTACAATGAAGCTGACAATTGAACAAAGGTATGGAATGGTGATGAATTTGCCCAGAACTATCAGCAATAAGGTCACTCCAGACAAAGGAATTGACTATCTTGAAGGCCATAAGGTTGGATCGTGCCTGGCATATCTGAGGAATAGCAATGAGGCCACTGTGAGTGACTGAAGAGTAGCAGGGAAAGAGGTCACAGAGGTTAAATGAGTGGCTAGATCATGTAAAAGCTTAGAAGTCATTGTAAAACTCTGGCTTTTATATTTGGAAATTTACTGTGTGATAGAATTTCTGCCTATAACTGAGAGTTCAAATGTCCATAAAATTTCAAGGATTCTTATTCTAGTAAGACAGAATACAGAAAAAGTTCATATTTTCACATGGTGTAACAAATGCTCGGAGATCCAAGTGTAGGAAGCTATGGGAGCACAGAAGAAGGCACTAAAATCACACCAATATATTTGATGACTGTGACTATATATAAATTTGTATTTTCTAGATTTTTTTATAGTCATGGAATCACACAGTATATACTATTCATTGCCTGGCTTTTCTTTTCTCAGCACCATTACTTTGAGAATCTCCAATTGTAAATAGTTCATTTTGATGTTGAATAGTAATCTCTTGGTTAAATGCCTAGAAATAAAATGGCTATTTGTGTAACTGCAACATATTTTGCATTTAAAAAAAATTTCAAACAATTTTCCAAAGTGGTGGTATCATGATATACGTCAACAACAGTTTAGATATTTTGTTGCTTCTCAATCTAGCTCAGACGAAGTACAATTAGCCTTTATAATTTTAGCCATTCTAATAGATATATAAGCATGTCTCATGATTTTAATTTGTATTTCTTTAATGTCTAAATGTTGAGAAATTTGTCATGTGCTTATATCCTTTTAGTGACATATCTCTTCAATAATTTTCTTCACATGTAAAATTGGATACTCTGGTTATTAGTAAGGTTTTTTATTTTTATTCATTTTTTAATAATCAGAGTTGATGTCCATTATCAGATATATAAGTTGCAAATCCCTTCTCCATCTTTACGGTTTCTCAATGGAGCTTTGATAGCTGTGTCTTTCAAGAAATATGCTACTTCTTTCCTGGTAAACGGAGGTATGACTAGAACATTATCAATGTTGACCTTTGCAAAGAAAATCATGGCTTAAGATATATGTAGTCTGCAGCTGTTGGGAGTGTTCTGTAATATCAAGCATATCTAGTTAGTTGATAATTATGTTCAAGTCTTACATATCTTACCAATTTGATGACCATTTGTCTATATAATCTTAAAATAAAGGTGTTGCAATTTTTTCCATTTCTCTTCTAAGGTAGAAGTTATGATTTTTGTTCTTAGTTTTTCCCTATATATCCCCAAATCTGTTATTAAGTATTAAAAGTCAAGAATTATTATACTCCCTGATGAATTCATCCGTTTACTCTTCTGTAATTTTGACTTGATCTTTATGTCTGATAATGAAATTTTATTTAAAATCACTTTTCATTATCTTGATATAACCACCAAAGTTATAGTGTGATTAGTGTTAATATAGCATATTTTTTCTTTTACTTTATAAAGCACTTCTATATTTAATCCTGAAAAAAAAAAAACAGCTTTTTAGCTCTGGAAGCATCTTTCTAATAATCTTTTCTTTTTTTTTTTTTAATGAATCAGTAGCAATTTTTGTTAAGGGACCTAAACTGAAAGTAGGTTTAGAACTTTATTTATTTATTTAGTAAAAGATTTTATTTTGTTTATTGACAGCGAGAGAGAGAGAGAGAGAGGGAGAGAGGTAACCCACAAGCGGGGGTAATCACATGCAAAGGGAGAGGAAGAAGCAAGCTCCTTGGGGTGCAAGTAGTCCCATGCAGGGCTGGATCCCTGTACACTGGAATCATGACCTCAGCCAAAGGCAAACATCTGCTTAAACAACTGAGTCATCCAGGCACGCCTAGAAAATTAAAAAAAAAAAAAAAAGACCTTATAAAAACATTTTGTTTCTTTCTTTTTTTTTTTAATATTTTATTTATTTGACAGACAGAGAGACAGGAAGAGGAACTCTAAGCAGGGCAGAGGGAAAAGGAGAAGCAGGTTTCCCACTGAGCAGAGAGCCTGATGTGGGGCTCCGTCCCAGGACCCTGGGATCATGACCTGAAAAGAAGGGACACTTATGGAGGAAGCCACCCAGACACCTCTTTTCTTTGTTTTTAATATATGGCAACTGATGCTTCCAGGCCACGAGGAGCATATTACCCATTGATTAAATCTTTGATAACAACCTATTTAAAAAGGTATGTAAATATATACTTACTCAGATTTATACACTTTTTGTTTTCTTCATAGTTTGGGGCTGGACCCCATGGTCACAACACTGCTTCCAGTCTTTGCCTTCCCATCTTTTGATACCAGGTATTTGGTCAGCAAAGCAAATTATTATCAAAATTAATAAGCCCTTGGCACCATATCTCTGGAGCAGGGGTTGCTCTTAGCCAAGGCCCAGAGCAGTTGACCTCCCCTCGCTAGTGCTATAGCCCCAAGGACTAGGTCCCTGACACCAGAACTCAGTCTTAAATGTTATGCTAAGCAGACAAAACGAAAACAGGAAAGCTCCCACACCTTTCACTGGCATGCCTCATCTCCCACTCCCTAGACGTCCAGTCAGTACCAGATGCCAGGGAGGGGTCTTGGTCCAACATATGGGAGGGAAGGAAGCAGCCACGAGCAAGTACCTGCCTCTCTGTGCCTTTCTTTCATGAGCAGGTTGTAAGGAGGAGGAAGAGGAAGGGGAAGAGAAGTGAACTTCAAGGGGTGAAGGCCTCAGGTAGGCAGCTGGCTCCTGCCAGTAGGAAAGGGACAAAGGAGAAGGCAGTGAGTCTTGCAGGGAGGGTGGGGGGTAAGGGTTACAGCTTATGACGGAATCTGGACAGGAGTAATAGGGATACTAGTCATTTGAGTCCACCATTGGCAAACTGGGCTGGGTGTCAGGGCAGATAGGCCTCCCTGGGCAACGGCACATGAGAGAAGGTGGAATTCTTCTCTGAGGAGCAGGTGGAGCTTTGGGTGTTGGGAAAGCATAGACAGTATTGTTCCAGGGCCAAGGACAGGTCCGGGTACTCCTGGTTGGAGGTTAAGGCCACAGTATGATCCCGGTCTCATACCAGCAGCTTGAAGGTACCACATGCCAGCCACCCCTCATTATTGTGTATAACTCTCTGGTGCACTTATTGGCTTATCCATCAAATGACTCCTTCAGCAGCTTGAAAACCACCTCCACAGGCACTCCAGGATATGGGAGGCTTCCAGAGTGAAGATTTTGCACAGGATCACCCCAAAAGACCAGAAGTCACTCAGGTCAATGTAGATCTGGTCAAACATGGCCTTAGGGACCATCCACTTCACAGGCAGTCCACTGTTGGTTGTCTTTTTATAGTAACTGATTTGGTGATATCTCTGGCAAGGCTGAAGTCTGAGATCTTCATCATGCTGTCCTTTGTCACCAGCACTTCCCTAGTGGCCAGGTCTTGGTGTATGCACTTTTGGAGGCAAGGTACTCCATGCCTCAGGCTACCTGATAGGCACAGGATACCAGGTCCTTGGAGGAGAGTTACTCTTCTGCATTGCAGCTGATATTGTACACAGTACTCGAGGTCAGGAGGCCTCTGGGCCTGCAGGTACTCCTGTATGTTGTCTTTGGAGGCATATTCCATGAGAGTGTACAAAGGACAGTCCTGTGTGCAGGACCCAGCAGGTTGATGGTGTCCTTGTGCTGTTCAATCATCTTCATCATCTCCATTTCTGAGATTAGGTTTGACAGGTCTTTCTCTGTTTCATCTGACTTCAACATCTTCACAGACACTTTAGTCAAATGGTTGGATTTGTCTTTGTCCAGACCAATGGCCTCCTCCAACACCACCTGCCCAAAGTAGGCCTGTCTTAGGGGTCTGCCTAAACTGCCTACAACCAGCCTGCCTCAAGGCAGTTATGAACTCTAGATTATCCTCAAAAACATTAAACCAGAAGCTAAATATTCTCTTCACTAGGTCTCTGTCGCAGGTCTAATTTTCTTATCTTTCATCATTTATCTTTTTCCTAATTCTTATTTTCAGTATAGTTTATTTTGCTTCCAGGTATTTCCCCTGGTTTCTGTATGGTGTTTCATAGGGAAGAATTATCCTGTCATAAAATTATTTCTTGAGCATTCATTACATCTCTCAGTTAAAATGGGTTCTTTTATGGTATTGATTCATTTGAGTTTTCTCAAAATGAGAAGAATTTTCAAAATGGTGTTTTCCTCAAGGTTCAGAGTATGTCTTAGCCTCATCTTTACTCTTTTTGAAATTCACTTTTCAAATTCTTGTCCCTCTTTTTATCTTTTTAAATTAAAATGATTTATTTTTACTATTCTTTTATTTGAGTATAGTTGATATTCAGTGTTACATTGGTTTCAGGTTTTCAATATCTCCATACATTATTCTATGATCACTACAAATATAGCCACCATCTGTCACCATATAACACGATTATAATATCGTTGATTATATTCTCTACACTGCCCCATATCTCTTTTTAAATCTCTGATTTTTATGTGTTCTGTTTTTCCAATTTTTGACCATCATTTTACTTGGTTACTTTAATAAAATATGCCTGATTGCACACTCTTTGCTGAAAACCATAGCATTTGATTTATAGTAGTCTTCTTCTTCTTCTTCTTTTTTAAATTAACATATAGTGTATTATTAGACCCAGGGGTACAGGTCTGTGAAACGCCAGGTTTACACACTTCACAGCACTCACCACAGCACATACCCTCCCCAATGTTCATAACCCCACCACCCTCTCCCTACCCTCCCCACCCCCCCGGCAACTCTCAGTTTGTTTTGTGAGATTAAGAGTCTCTTATGGTTTGTCTCCCTTCCCTCCCATCTTGTTTCATTTACTCTTTTCCTGTCCCCCATATTGCACCTCCATTTCCTCATATCAGGGAGATCATATGATAGTGTCTTTCTCTGGTTGGCTTATTTTGCTAAGCATAATACCCTCTAGTTCCATCCATGTCATCGCAAATGGCAAGATTTCATTTCTTTTGATGGCTGCATAGTATTCCATCATATATATATATATATATATATATATATATATATATATATATATATAATTCATTTGTTGATGGACATCTAGGTTCTTTCCATAGTTTGGCTATTGTGGATATTGCTGCTATAAACATTTGGTGCACGTGCCCCTTTGGATCATATAGTAGTCTTTACCTCTATCAGAACCCCAGGAAGCTTTATTTATTTTAGTTACTCACATAAACAGATGATCCAACACAACGTCTTTTGATGTTCAAATGTATTATAATGTCTTACCGCTTAACACTATGCTTACTGCTCTCTTTCACTGTCTGACTAAATCCTCATCATCACTAAGCCATTTAATCAGAAAGAACATTTGACTTAGAGTTCTCTCCATATCAGGGAATGAAGACTCCACCCTTCTGTTTGTGCAGGTAAAGTAAATTTTGATATTGTTTGTCCTGCACATACTCCATCCTGTTCACCAGTATATTCACCATCAAATATATACAAAATAAAAACCATACCTCACCACTTCGTTTACCACCCAGCATGCTAAAAACACCATCATATGTTCCTGAATTATTGACTTGATTGATAACCCCACTTCCACACATACTGCACTCCTTTCTCCCTGCAAATTTATTTTGGTACAGCAACTTAACCTAAAAATCAAGTCAGATGATTTTATTCTGCTGTTGAAAGTCTTTTGGTATCTTCCCCTTTCATATTGAATAAAAACTGAAGGCGTTTCAATGTACTAGAAGGTCATGCATCAATACGTTCTTCCTCTCTTCACCACTATGAACTCCTCATTGGCCTCCTTGCTTTTCCTCAAAAGTAACAGACCAGCTGTTCACACAAAGTCTATATACTTACTTGCTCTGCCTAGAGCAATCTTTTCCTTTAATATGTGTATAACACCCTCCTTCACTTCCTGGGTCTTTGTGCAAATAACTTCTCATAAATGAGATATAACCACCCAACACAAAATAAAATTAACTTTCATCCCAGCATTCTCCAATGGCTTTTACCTTTCTTGTATTTTTTTGAAACACTTATCACCATCAACAATCAATCATTATTCTATTACTGGTTTATTTTCTTATTGGAGACAGAGAGAGAGAGAATTGGGAGGGGGCACAGAGGAAGAAGAAAACACCCCACTGCCTAGAAAGCCTGCTGGGGAGTTACATCCCAGGACCCTGAGATCATGACCCAAGCCAAATGCAGTCACTCAATGGACTGAGCCCCCGAGGTGCCCCTCTATTATTGGTTTATTTCACTATTATATTTCACAAGAATGTAAGCTCTTTGTGGTCAGGTATTTTATATGTTTTATTAATTGAAGTATTCTCAGAAAGGTAGCTGGCAGATTGTAAGGGCTCACTAAACTGTATTTTGTTGTTGTTATTGGGCTACTTTATGGGCTTTACCTCTTACGCTAGAAGTCTATCCTTCAGATGTAAGCAATAAGAATAGAGCCCTGCTGCCTGTTCAAATGGGTAAAAAGCCTGTATTAAGTGGATATTTTAAAAGCTAAATGGTGGCTTAATAGTTGTATATAGGGGTAAAGGGAACATATTTTCCTCAGTTTTGAAGTGGAGTTCTGTTAGAGAGTTCTTGTACAAGCCTACACTATTGTACGATAATGGGAAGTTGTACATTCCAATTATACACTTTGGTAATTTATATCCTTTTTTTGTAATTCATGACTGGATCATTTAATTCCTTAGGAGCATTATAGCATTTCAACTTTTCCTGTTCAATAAACTTATTGGGGCTGCTACTTTTTTTATTCAAATGTAGAAATAGTCATGATTTAATCTAAATAAAGTGTTATTGATTGTGTTGTTTTCTAGGAATGAGTCGCACATGCTAGTTTAAAAGTTTTGTTAAATTCCCAAGTCTGTCACCGATAAAAGCCTTTTTTGATTAGTCACTTGATCAAAACAGAAAAGTTATGTAACACTCAATTGTTATACTATCTTTGTTTCCATCTTGCATTGTAATAACACCCATCTTAACTCTATTGAAGACAAGTCATCGCCAGATGGCTTTCTGGCATTGATTGCATGATATGAAATCTAATATAACTAAAATTTTTGGTTTTAGTAGCATATAAATCAATTTAGAAAAATATATGTATTTGAATATAAGATGAAGTTTTAAATCATTTGGCAATAGTAAACTAAACTTTTTTTTGTAAATATTTATTTTCTATAAAATAAAAATTGAGCTCTTTTGCAATAAGAAACAAGTTACAAAAACATTAAGGTTTATTTACCCCAATTCAAAATTATTAGGAATATAATCATAGAGGGTGAAGTATTTAAAATATTGAACCCAAAACATTTTATTAGGTAAATTCATGAATGCTGAGCATTCACTGTTAAAATATACTAATACTATTGATAGACTGGTAGAAGCCTAAAATCAAATATTTATTAAATATTTATATCCATATCTTTTCATGGCGTGGTAATTCATTTCTCTAGCATTAAATAATATTCCATTGTTTGCATGTACTACACTTTATTTGACCTTTCACCTATGGAAGGATATCTTGGTTGCTTCCAAGCTTTTGTCAGTTATGAATAAAACTACTATAGACATCTTTGTGGGTATAGATTTCATCTTCTTTGGATAAATACCAAGAACTGCTACTGCTGAATCATCTGGCAAGAATATGTTTAGTTTTGTAAGAAACTGCCAAGTTGTTTTCCGTTCTTTATTCTCAATAGCCATGGAAGAACATTCCTGTTTCTCCACATCCTCACCAACATTTCGTGTTCTGTTGTCAGTGTTCTGGATACTGGGTATGCACTGGTGTCTCTTTTTTGTTTTAATTTGCATTTTCCTGATGACTTATGATGTGAAGCATCTTTTTATGTGCTTATTTGCCATCTGTAATATTTTCTTTTGTGAGGTATCTGCTAAGGTCTTTGGCTCATTTTTAATCAGGTTTTTCCCCCATTGTTGAGTTTTAAGGGGTCTTTGTGTATTTTTGATTAACAGTCCTTTGCCAGATGTATTTTTCAAATTTTTCTTAGTCTGTGCTTTGCCTTTTCATTCTCTTGGCATTGTTTCACAGAATAGACATTTTTAAATTCAGTGCTTGTGCTTTTGTAGCTAAAGTTATTTCCAAAACCAAGGTCATTTAAATTTTCTTCTATATTACCTTCCACATGTTTCATGTTTAGGTTTATAATCCAATCTGAGTTAATTTTTGTGAAGAGTGTATGATATCTGCCTGGATTTATTTTATTTTATTATTTTATTTTATTTTATTTTATTTTATTTTATATTTTTACATTAGCTTCACCATTACTCCAGAACCTTTTGTTTAAAAGATTGTATTTTGCTCTCTTGTATTGCTTTTGCTTTTATATTAAATATAAAATATAATTGATAACATATATTTCGTTCCTTTAATCTAGTCTTTCTGTGATATTACAATATCTTGCTTACAATTATCGTTATGGTATACTTTTTTAAAAAGATTTTATTTATTTATTTGAAAGAGAGAGAGATCACAAATAGGCAGAGAGACAGACAGAGAGAGAGATGAGAAGAAGAAGGCTCCCTGCTCCCTGCTGAGCAGAGAGCCCTATGCGGGACTCGATCCCAGGCCCCTGGGATCATGACCTGAGCTGAAGGTAGACGCTTAACCCACTGAGCCACCCAGGCGCCCCAGCATTATGGTAAACTTTGAAGTCAGTCCTCAGTCTTTGTTCTCCTTCAACACTATGTTGACTATTGTGAGTCTTTGCCTCTCCATATAAACTTAAAATGACTTTGTTAATATTAAGCAAAATGAGACCTCAAGGATCTGAAAGATGTCTAAGAAGTACTTGATACATCCCTTGGGTATGGTTTATTGAAGCGTCCACCTGTCTGAAAGCTGGGGAATCTAGATAAGGGAGGAAAAATTAGTTATGGTAAAACATATCAACAAACATGAATAAATTTTGTAAAACTTATTGTCATGGCTCATATACAATATGACCAACAGATGGACTATCAAAAGGAAAGCATCAGTTATGTTTATTGTGAAATTTTTTATTCAAAATAAAGCAATGAGAGGGGAAGACACAATGAGAAAATTACCATTTTTTTAAACGGTAAACTTCTTACCAACTGGAATAGGTTTTATATTCTAAGTAGTATATTGAAAAGTAAAACATTGGGGCGCCTGGGTGGCTCAGTGGTTTGGGCTGCTGCCTTTGGCTCGGGTCATGATCTCAGGGTCCTGGAATCGACCCCTGAATCGAGCTCCCTGCTCCACAGGAAGCCTGCTTCCCTCTCTCTCTCTCTATCTCTCTCTGCCTGCCTCTCTGCCTACTTGTGATCTCTGTCTGTCAAATAAATAAATAAAATCTTTAAAAAAAAGAAAAGAAAAGTAAAACATTAAAAAATAAAATTTTAATTTAAAAAATTATGTAATTTTTAAAAAAGGTTAAAAATAGCAGAACCATTTTTCTTATAACTGGAAAATACATTGTATATATATCTATCAAAAATAACTTGTCATGGGGGCACAGGGTGGCTCAGTGGGTTAAAGCCTCTGCCTTCGTCTCAGGTCATGATCCCAGGATCCTTGTATCAAGTCCTACATCGGGCTCTCATCTCAACAGGGAGCCTGCTTCCTCCTCTCTCTCTGCCTGACTCTGCCTACTTGTGATCTCTGTCAAATAAATAAATAAAATCTATTATAAAAAAATTTAAAAAAATAACTTTCATGTCTGGAATCAGGAGCATATGGAAAAAAATAATATCTGAGGACAATACTTCTGCCATGTTTTGTGCCTTGTTAATATTTTTAAACATTCAGGCAACTTTTAGCTTTATTGAAATACCTGCTAAGATACCAGCAGTGCCTTTTGGAGTCCTATGACTATAAAAGTTAATTGCAAATATTCAAAATGTTTACTATGGTGTCACTATTTAGGGCAACCACCAAGTATGTTTCAGAAGTAAGCATAACTGTTACTCTTCCATAAGGCAAAAGGGCATATTTTCAGGAATTCCATCTGCTGTACCAGGAGGTGAATCAAGTAATGATTTTTGTCTATAAAATAATTCACTTTTCAATCTAACATTCCTCATTCCACATTATAATAATAAAAACTAGGAGGAGACTAAAACAAACAAACAACTAAACTACAACCACCAGCTTTTCCTTCAGTGGAAAAGTAAATAAAACCTTATGAGTACCCTGAAATTTATTTGTAAATATTTTTAAGATAAACGTTTTTGTTAGAAAACCATATATTTTATATTACTAATAAATAACAGGCAAAGTTTTATTAACTTCTAAAAAGTCTAGTTACTTCTATTTCTCTATTAACTCATATCTTTATGAAGTAGAACATGATCACACCTATTGTATCTACCCAAGTTTGTATGCTTTGGTTATTTTATGTTTGCTATTTCCTTGCTTAATTTTTACAATATTTGATACATAATAGTATCTTTAAGTCCATCTACGGTTTCACAGAATTTGTTTGAACTTCATAAAAGTGTACCATACTTTTTGCACTGTCCTTGTTTTAATTCTCTATTAACTTTCCAAGATTTATTCACTTTAGAGTGTGTAGCTATCATTTATTTTTATTCCTCCATAATGCTATGTTTACAAATTTGTATTTCTCTGTACCTTTAAAAATATCTTAATTATATACCATTTCTCATCTCACGTAACACTCATGTTACTTCTACACTTATCAGATATTATGTAACTGAAAACCACAACTCAGCAACAATATAGCACCATTTTTCAAAATTAAATGGCTTACCAGAATTCTTTAATTCTATCCTTTATTTGTATTAGATGACCCTTTATTCTGGTATTTGGCATTGTTCATAGGGAGGAAAGCTTATAAGTTGATATTCCATAAATAGAAGGTTTTATTATGATTGATTAATTGTTTTCATTTAGAATGCATAGAATATGGTTGATTTAATATTTGTTTCTTACTCTCTGCCTGGAACATAGTGCTATCTATGTAATAGCCACTAAAATATTAAGTTAATTACCTAGACTTTAAACTTCATATGAATAGGAATAACATACAGAACTCTTCTCAGATTGGGACACCTGGGTGGCTCAGTCAGTTAAACGCCTGAGCCTTTAGCTCAGGTCATGATCTTAGGGTCCTGGGACTCAGTTCTGCAACAGATTCCCTGCTTAGCCGGGAGTTTGCTTCTCCCTCACCCTGCTGCTCCCCCTGCTTGTGCTCTCTCTCACTCTCTCTATTACAAATATATAAAATTAAAAAAATGAATTCTTCTCAGATAGCTAATAGAGAATATCGTCTTTGTATTCATCAAAGGGAAAGTGCCATATAATAATGAAATTCAGACTACTTCAAATTCATTTTTTAACCAGTAAGAAAGTACTGGAAACAAGCCAAAAATGTCTTTAATGAATTAAAGAAATAGATTGATTTTCAATATTTTAATGTTTCTAAAATAAATTGCAAGATTTTTATACTAGATATCAGTGTAGATATTCATTATACAAGGATATACTAAAAATAAACCTGAGAAAACTACTTGACATATATGATGACAAAAACGAGTTTGACAAAAGTCAGTTTGGGTAAAACTTACAACACCTACCACCTGAAACTCTTGTTCTATAATTTACTTATTTTAATTTACATAAATACAAAAATAATATATCAGAGTAAGTATATTGATAGCTTTGAAGGTATACTCTGGTTGTGCACTGTTTACTATTTAAAGGGGAATCAAATATGTGATGCTTATGGAGTGACTATATTAAAATTCAACAAGTTCAGAAGCATACAAGGAATAGAATAAAGACAAAAGATGACCCTTACTTATCCTAAAGATAGACAATGTTATATATCTGCTAGTTGGGGAGAGAATCCAGTCAGTAGATGGAGGATGTGGTAGTGGGGAAAAAAAGACACAACATTTTTGTTGAACGTTTAGCACTATATTTAACAAAGTGAAATTGTGTGTTAATAGCCTAGGGTAAAATCCAAAAAATATTTTCAATTCATTGAAGATTATTTAGGAAAAACTTAAAAAATACTACTTGATAAGGATTCCAATAAGAGATTCATAAGCAATACAAGTTTCAGAATTTTTAGTATATTTTCCCTAAAAAGCCATTTGATTTAATTTAAAAAGAATTAAAACATTCTGTAAACTGTGTTAAACTTTGACATTTGTTCCCTCTGTTCAGTGAATAACACTATATCATATTTTGAAAAATACACTAATTTTCATTTTGAAAATTATCCCTTTTTCCTCTTATGTTAATTATTAATATGAATTAATAGTAGAATTTGATATGGTTCCATATGACCATAAATACTTTATTGTATATTATCAAATTTAATAATGAATATAATGTACTTCTTTGGACAATTTTTAAAGACCAGTCTACTTTAAAAAAAAAAAATGGAGACGCACTTCTTCAGTTCACACAAATTTCATTTTATTATATATAACCTCAGATAGATTTCAACAAATCATAATTTATTAAAATTATGTCTATTTAAAAATCTCATAGAAGAGTAAAACCATCAAAAATAAAAATAAACATGCACAACACACACACATCACCCATGTATTGGCAAATCACAATTGCTGTAACAATACATTAGACATTCCACAGTTAAGGGCTATCAAAATTACCATCAGTGACAAAAAGATTTGTATCCAAATGGACTGATTTTCCAGAATCCAAGAAAAAGTCTCCTAGGGTTTATTTAAAGATAAATATTTGAACAAATACTTCTTAAATTTAGGAACTTCAGAACATACGATTAAAGAATATTTGCAGTGCAGACTATATTCATTCCTTCCTTCAAAATGTGCCTTTGAGTACATAATTCTGTTTTCTCTATCTAAATTGAGCTGTCCTCCAAGGAAGTTTTCTAAGATGTGTGTCTCTGTGTGATAAATGTTCTAAGACCTAACATGCTTCATTGTATTTTTACTGTGCTCTCAAATTTAATCAATAATTTGGCTTGATGTATAATATCTAGTTTCAAATATCTTTTCCATCTATACAAACACCCAGCTGTCTCCTTTATATGCTATTACTATTGAGAATTCTGCTGTCAGTATTATTCTTGTACATTTTACGTGATCTGTTCTTCTCTTGGGCATCATTTATGCTCTTCTCTGTTTTTGATATTCTTAAAGCACACCATAATATATATGAGTGTTTTTTTAAAAAGATTTTATTTATTTATTTGACAGAGAGAAATCACAAGTAGTTGGAGAGGCAGGCAGAGAGAGAGAGAGGAGGAAGCAGGCTCCCCACCGAGCAGAGAGCCCCATGCGGGACTCGATCCCAGGACCCTGAGATCATAACCTGAGCCGAAGGCAGCGGCTTAACACACTGAGCCACCCAGGCGCCCTATATGAGTGGTTTTTTGTGTGTGTGGTTTTTGTTTTGTTTTGTTTCTGATTTCTCATGTTTGGCATGATTTTAAGTCTGGTATCTTTTATCTTTCTTTAATTCTCCAAAATTTATCTCAGTACTTATTTAAATATTTTCTTTATTTTTTTTCTCTTCTGCTGCATTTGGGCAGAAGTCATTAATTTGTTTGTTTGTTTGTTTTTCCCAACTCACTTATTCATTTTACAGCTATATTCATCTTAGTCTCCATTTATTGTATTCTTTATTTCAACAATTTTCACTTAATTTATATTCACAGTATAGTATCTTTCTTTTCTTTGTATATGTATATCATTATTTTATCATATACTTTTAAGCTATTTTTAAAAATATTATATTTATATATTTGACAGTGAGAAATCACAAGTAGGCAGAGAGGCGGGCAGAGAGAGAGGAAGGGAAGGAGGCTACCTGCTGAGCAGAAAGCCTGATGTGGGGCTTGATCCCAGGGCCCTGAGATCATGAATTGAACCGAAGGCAGCGGCTTAACCCACTGAGCCACCCAGGTGCCCCTTTTAAGCTATTTTTTAAAACGACAGTCATTCTTTTTTTTAAAATATTTTATTTGTTTATTTATTTGACAGAGAGAGATCACAAGTAGACGGAGGGCAGGCAGAGAGAGAGAGATAGAGAGAGAGATAGAGAAGCAGACTCTCTGCTGAGCAAAGAGCCTGATGCAGGATTTGATCCCAGGACCCTGAGATCATGACCTGAGCTGAAGGCAGTGGCTTAATCCACTGAGCCACCTAGGCGCCCCTAAGCTATTTTTAAAATTCCTGTTCCAATAACACTTGGATTGCCATATAAAGTTAACCACATCATCTTTTTTAGGTAAGTAATTGTACTTTTTATGTGCATAGTTATTTTGGTCCATGAGTTCAGCTCCTCTTAGAATCATCATATCTCTGTAAAGTCTGGGTATGCTAGGATTTTCTAAGCAACAATAAAATACACTGAAAGCTGGTAGCTTAATTATAATAAAGTTTTCTTTCTCAATCATTCACAATAGCATTACATTCTGAGTAGCTTCCTTCTATTTTGCAGCTATAGTGTTTGGAAAAACTTGAATTGTGATATCACTGTGATAATGTGAATTAGTCAGGGTTTTTCAGAGAATTGGGAAGAGAAAAAAAAAGGAAGATATTCTCCAGGGACAACTCTAGAAGTGACTATTAAAACATCTGTCCAAATTCAATTGAACAAAACTCAGAAATGCCATCTCCAGTGAAATACAAAGAAGAGTATATATAGCTCTGGGCACACACATCTCATTTGACCCAATGATGTACATGAATGAAAGACTGAAGGCCAATCACCACTCCATGGGAGAATTTAAAAATAAATTTACTAATGAGGCCAAGAATTCAGAATCACAAATACTTCAGATCTAATAATAACTGCCTGCACTTGATGTTATTCTGTAACAAATCCTACGATCAAGTTTCAATTTTAAATTCTTACAATTTTAAATTCTTAAATCCTTATGAAGAAGCAAGATCACAAGTAAGCAGAGAGGCAAGCAAGCAGGGAGGGAAGCAGGCTTCCTTTTGAGCAGAGCCCGATGTGGGGCTGGATCCCAGGACCCAGAGACCATGACTTGAGATGAAGGCAGAGGCTTAAGCCACCACCCACGTGATGAGAGTGCCCCTCAGGTGCCCCTCATCCATCAGTCTTAATTGTTTGGAGGAAAATGTGTGGATGAATAATGCCTTAGGGAGCTGATCTCTCTAAAGAATTTTCAAGTCTTTACCCCTTCAAGGTTTTTGCACAGTTCTGATAGCCTCTAAACATCCAGCTGATTTCTGTCCTCAAACCAGGAATAGAGCTTGAAACATACCAGTCAAGAGCAACTTTGAGTCTTTTAAGGAATTTATCATCATTTCTTTGTTTTTGGTACATATCCGAAATAGTTCTATATTAAACTTGCATAATTTCTCCAGAGCTGACTTTGAAGGAGGCATTCAGTTCCAGCTAGTTCCATATTTTGGCAAGAACTATAATTCTATATTAAAAAAAAAACATATTTAGGGTTCCTGGGTGGCTCAGTGGGTTAAAATCTCTGCCTTCGGCTCAGGTCATGATTCCAGGTTCCTGGGATTGAGACCCACAGTGGGCTCTCTTCTCAGCAGGGAGCCTGATTCCATTCCTCTCTCTCTGCCTGCCTCTCTGCCTTCCTGTGATCTCTGTCAAGTAATAAAATAAAATAAAATAAAAATAAAATTTTTTAAAAAACATATTTTATACCAGTTATTCATGTTTATTAACTAAGATATCACAATACAAATAATACAAACAGTTGCTCTTTATTAATACCTTCAACCAAGATCAAAAAAATAAGTCATATTTTCTCCAAAAATTTTATACCATCTGATAGGTCAGATATATATAAAATTACATTTAAAGTTTTAAAAATATCAGCAAATATTTTCATTTAAATGCAAATTTCAATGAAAATCTACTTTTCCAAACACGACTTTTTATCCTATTTTTTTTTAAATTTTGTCGACAACTGCTAAATTATTTAGCGAGACTATAAATGTTAGATCGAAAAAATGATTGATAGATGTAGGTTCAAAATATTATGTTCCATTAAAAATGATTTAGTCTTTGATGAACATCTGTTTGGTAATATGTTGTATCCAGATACAGTAAATTAATGACATATATAAAATTATAGGGAAATGACACCTTCCGTTCCATTATGAGTAGAGCTTTTAAAATGCTATTTGTCACAACCTGTCATCTTGTCATTATGTAGCATTATGTAGCATTTAAAATATGTATACTCTTCACTTTGAAGTCTTTTAGAAATCTAAAATATGACATTCTATGGTTTGTGTTTCCATATTCCTTTATTGCCAGTTTGAACAAACCCACAGGCTTTGATTCAAAGGTAATAAATTCCTCTTATTTGGAAAAATGATGTTTATTTTTGTTCTCTCACCCTTAGCAGGTGGTTTCATTTAGCACACTTCAGAGTTATAATTTCATGCTTATTAAAAACATTTATTATGATCTACATAGATGAATGAAACTTTTATTTTATTAAATTATTTGCCAAAAAATCTGTTATTTTTAAAAATGTATTTCCTTTGAAGGGTTATTTTAGAGCATTCAGAGAGGATCTAGGAGTGTGGTATTATGCAATTTTTAAGTAGGTATGAAATGGTTATTTATATGATTGTTTCTTTAAGGCTTATGTATATTGTCCATTATATGCTATAAATATTTTGAAAGTAAATAAAGGTGTGTTTTACATAGTTTACTTTTTGGAAAAAAATATTGAAATGACTTATGAAATTCAGTATACTCTCAACATTAATTTATTCTGAAATTTACCAATTGTCTACTGAACCTATTATATGGCAGATATTACTTCAGACTACACTGGTAAATGAAATACTTGGCTTTGTAGAACTTTTATTTAAAGGGTGAGACAGGGCGCCTGGGTGGCTCAGTGGGTTAAGCCGCTGCCTTCGGTACAGGTCATGATCTCAGGGTCCTGGGATCGAGTCCCGCATCGGGCTCTCTGCTCAGCAGGGAGCCCGCTTCCTCCTCTCTCTCTGCCTGCCTCTCTGCCTACTTGTGATCTCTCTCTGTCAAATAAATAAATAAAATCTTTAAAAAAAAAAGGGTGAGACAATTAAAAGCTATAAACCTTAACAGAAATTGCATAGTGCATTCAAAAATGATGAGTACAATGGGGAAAAAGAAAAATTAGATCAGGTTGAGAAAAATCAAGTTTGCTAGGCAGGGGATGGGGAGTTAAAAATTTTAATAGGAAGATCAGGGTAGTTACAATGAAGCTGACAATTGAACAAAGGTATGGAATGGTGATGAATTTGCCCAGAACTATCAGCAATAAGGTCACTCCAGACAAAGGAATTGACTATCTTGAAGGCCATAAGGTTGGATCGTGCCTGGCATATCTGAGGAATAGCAATGAGGCCACTGTGAGTGACTGAAGAGTAGCAGGGAAAGAGGTCACAGAGGTTAAATGAGTGGCTAGATCATGTAAAAGCTTAGAAGTCATTGTAAAACTCTGGCTTTTATATTTGGAAATTTACTGTGTGATAGAATTTCTGCCTATAACTGAGAGTTCAAATGTCCATAAAATTTCAAGGATTCTTATTCTAGTAAGACAGAATACAGAAAAAGTTCATATTTTCACATGGTGTAACAAATGCTCGGAGATCCAAGTGTAGGAAGCTATGGGAGCACAGAAGAAGGCACTAAAATCACACCAATATATTTGATGACTGTGACTATATATAAATTTGTATTTTCTAGATTTTTTTATAGTCATGGAATCACACAGTATATACTATTCATTGCCTGGCTTTTCTTTTCTCAGCACCATTACTTTGAGAATCTCCAATTGTAAATAGTTCATTTTGATGTTGAATAGTAATCTCTTGGTTAAATGCCTAGAAATAAAATGGCTATTTGTGTAACTGCAACATATTTTGCATTTAAAAAAAATTTCAAACAATTTTCCAAAGTGGTGGTATCATGATATACGTCAACAACAGTTTAGATATTTTGTTGCTTCTCAATCTAGCTCAGACGAAGTACAATTAGCCTTTATAATTTTAGCCATTCTAATAGATATATAAGCATGTCTCATGATTTTAATTTGTATTTCTTTAATGTCTAAATGTTGAGAAATTTGTCATGTGCTTATATCCTTTTAGTGACATATCTCTTCAATAATTTTCTTCACATGTAAAATTGGATACTCTGGTTATTAGTAAGGTTTTTTATTTTTATTCATTTTTTAATAATCAGAGTTGATGTCCATTATCAGATATATAAGTTGCAAATCCCTTCTCCATCTTTACGGTTTCTCAATGGAGCTTTGATAGCTGTGTCTTTCAAGAAATATGCTACTTCTTTCCTGGTAAACGGAGGTATGACTAGAACATTATCAATGTTGACCTTTGCAAAGAAAATCATGGCTTAAGATATATGTAGTCTGCAGCTGTTGGGAGTGTTCTGTAATATCAAGCATATCTAGTTAGTTGATAATTATGTTCAAGTCTTACATATCTTACCAATTTGATGACCATTTGTCTATATAATCTTAAAATAAAGGTGTTGCAATTTTTTCCATTTCTCTTCTAAGGTAGAAGTTATGATTTTTGTTCTTAGTTTTTCCCTATATATCCCCAAATCTGTTATTAAGTATTAAAAGTCAAGAATTATTATACTCCCTGATGAATTCATCCGTTTACTCTTCTGTAATTTTGACTTGATCTTTATGTCTGATAATGAAATTTTATTTAAAATCACTTTTCATTATCTTGATATAACCACCAAAGTTATAGTGTGATTAGTGTTAATATAGCATATTTTTTCTTTTACTTTATAAAGCACTTCTATATTTAATCCTGAAAAAAAAAAACAGCTTTTTAGCTCTGGAAGCATCTTTCTAATAATCTTTTCTTTTTTTTTTTTTAATGAATCAGTAGCAATTTTTGTTAAGGGACCTAAACTGAAAGTAGGTTTAGAACTTTATTTATTTATTTAGTAAAAGATTTTATTTTGTTTATTGACAGCGAGAGAGAGAGAGAGAGAGGGAGAGAGGTAACCCACAAGCGGGGGTAATCACATGCAAAGGGAGAGGAAGAAGCAAGCTCCTTGGGGTGCAAGTAGTCCCATGCAGGGCTGGATCCCTGTACACTGGAATCATGACCTCAGCCAAAGGCAAACATCTGCTTAAACAACTGAGTCATCCAGGCACGCCTAGAAAATTAAAAAAAAAAAAAAAGACCTTATAAAAACATTTTGTTTCTTTCTTTTTTTTTTAATATTTTATTTATTTGACAGACAGAGAGACAGGAAGAGGAACTCTAAGCAGGGCAGAGGGAAAAGGAGAAGCAGGTTTCCCACTGAGCAGAGAGCCTGATGTGGGGCTCCGTCCCAGGACCCTGGGATCATGACCTGAAAAGAAGGGACACTTATGGAGGAAGCCACCCAGACACCTCTTTTCTTTGTTTTTAATATATGGCAACTGATGCTTCCAGGCCACGAGGAGCATATTACCCATTGATTAAATCTTTGATAACAACCTATTTAAAAAGGTATGTAAATATATACTTACTCAGATTTATACACTTTTTGTTTTCTTCATAGTTTGGGGCTGGACCCCATGGTCACAACACTGCTTCCAGTCTTTGCCTTCCCATCTTTTGATACCAGGTATTTGGTCAGCAAAGCAAATTATTATCAAAATTAATAAGCCCTTGGCACCATATCTCTGGAGCAGGGGTTGCTCTTAGCCAAGGCCCAGAGCAGTTGACCTCCCCTCGCTAGTGCTATAGCCCCAAGGACTAGGTCCCTGACACCAGAACTCAGTCTTAAATGTTATGCTAAGCAGACAAAACGAAAACAGGAAAGCTCCCACACCTTTCACTGGCATGCCTCATCTCCCACTCCCTAGACGTCCAGTCAGTACCAGATGCCAGGGAGGGGTCTTGGTCCAACATATGGGAGGGAAGGAAGCAGCCACGAGCAAGTACCTGCCTCTCTGTGCCTTTCTTTCATGAGCAGGTTGTAAGGAGGAGGAAGAGGAAGGGGAAGAGAAGTGAACTTCAAGGGGTGAAGGCCTCAGGTAGGCAGCTGGCTCCTGCCAGTAGGAAAGGGACAAAGGAGAAGGCAGTGAGTCTTGCAGGGAGGGTGGGGGGTAAGGGTTACAGCTTATGACGGAATCTGGACAGGAGTAATAGGGATACTAGTCATTTGAGTCCACCATTGGCAAACTGGGCTGGGTGTCAGGGCAGATAGGCCTCCCTGGGCAACGGCACATGAGAGAAGGTGGAATTCTTCTCTGAGGAGCAGGTGGAGCTTTGGGTGTTGGGAAAGCATAGACAGTATTGTTCCAGGGCCAAGGACAGGTCCGGGTACTCCTGGTTGGAGGTTAAGGCCACAGTATGATCCCGGTCTCATACCAGCAGCTTGAAGGTACCACATGCCAGCCACCCCTCATTATTGTGTATAACTCTCTGGTGCACTTATTGGCTTATCCATCAAATGACTCCTTCAGCAGCTTGAAAACCACCTCCACAGGCACTCCAGGATATGGGAGGCTTCCAGAGTGAAGATTTTGCACAGGATCACCCCAAAAGACCAGAAGTCACTCAGGTCAATGTAGATCTGGTCAAACATGGCCTTAGGGACCATCCACTTCACAGGCAGTCCACTGTTGGTTGTCTTTTTATAGTAACTGATTTGGTGATATCTCTGGCAAGGCTGAAGTCTGAGATCTTCATCATGCTGTCCTTTGTCACCAGCACTTCCCTAGTGGCCAGGTCTTGGTGTATGCACTTTTGGAGGCAAGGTACTCCATGCCTCAGGCTACCTGATAGGCACAGGATACCAGGTCCTTGGAGGAGAGTTACTCTTCTGCATTGCAGCTGATATTGTACACAGTACTCGAGGTCAGGAGGCCTCTGGGCCTGCAGGTACTCCTGTATGTTGTCTTTGGAGGCATATTCCATGAGAGTGTACAAAGGACAGTCCTGTGTGCAGGACCCAGCAGGTTGATGGTGTCCTTGTGCTGTTCAATCATCTTCATCATCTCCATTTCTGAGATTAGGTTTGACAGGTCTTTCTCTGTTTCATCTGACTTCAACATCTTCACAGACACTTTAGTCAAATGGTTGGATTTGTCTTTGTCCAGACCAATGGCCTCCTCCAACACCACCTGCCCAAAGTAGGCCTGTCTTAGGGGTCTGCCTAAACTGCCTACAACCAGCCTGCCTCAAGGCAGTTATGAACTCTAGATTATCCTCAAAAACATTAAACCAGAAGCTAAATATTCTCTTCACTAGGTCTCTGTCGCAGGTCTAATTTTCTTATCTTTCATCATTTATCTTTTTCCTAATTCTTATTTTCAGTATAGTTTATTTTGCTTCCAGGTATTTCCCCTGGTTTCTGTATGGTGTTTCATAGGGAAGAATTATCCTGTCATAAAATTATTTCTTGAGCATTCATTACATCTCTCAGTTAAAATGGGTTCTTTTATGGTATTGATTCATTTGAGTTTTCTCAAAATGAGAAGAATTTTCAAAATGGTGTTTTCCTCAAGGTTCAGAGTATGTCTTAGCCTCATCTTTACTCTTTTTGAAATTCACTTTTCAAATTCTTGTCCCTCTTTTTATCTTTTTAAATTAAAATGATTTATTTTTACTATTCTTTTATTTGAGTATAGTTGATATTCAGTGTTACATTGGTTTCAGGTTTTCAATATCTCCATACATTATTCTATGATCACTACAAATATAGCCACCATCTGTCACCATATAACACGATTATAATATCATTGATTATATTCTCTACACTGCCCCATATCTCTTTTTAAATCTCTGATTTTTATGTGTTCTGTTTTTCCAATTTTTGACCATCATTTTACTTGGTTACTTTAATAAAATATGCCTGATTGCACACTCTTTGCTGAAAACCATAGCATTTGATTTATAGTAGTCTTCTTCTTCTTCTTCTTTTTTAAATTAACATATAGTGTATTATTAGACCCAGGGGTACAGGTCTGTGAAACGCCAGGTTTACACACTTCACAGCACTCACCACAGCACATACCCTCCCCAATGTTCATAACCCCACCACCCTCTCCCTACCCTCCCCACCCCCCCGGCAACTCTCAGTTTGTTTTGTGAGATTAAGAGTCTCTTATGGTTTGTCTCCCTTCCCTCCCATCTTGTTTCATTTACTCTTTTCCTGTCCCCCATATTGCACCTCCATTTCCTCATATCAGGGAGATCATATGATAGTGTCTTTCTCTGGTTGGCTTATTTTGCTAAGCATAATACCCTCTAGTTCCATCCATGTCATCGCAAATGGCAAGATTTCATTTCTTTTGATGGCTGCATAGTATTCCATCATATATATATATATATATATATATATATATATATATATATATATATAATTCATTTGTTGATGGACATCTAGGTTCTTTCCATAGTTTGGCTATTGTGGATATTGCTGCTATAAACATTTGGTGCACGTGCCCCTTTGGATCATATAGTAGTCTTTACCTCTATCAGAACCCCAGGAAGCTTTATTTATTTTAGTTACTCACATAAACAGATGATCCAACACAACGTCTTTTGATGTTCAAATGTATTATAATGTCTTACCGCTTAACACTATGCTTACTGCTCTCTTTCACTGTCTGACTAAATCCTCATCATCACTAAGCCATTTAATCAGAAAGAACATTTGACTTAGAGTTCTCTCCATATCAGGGAATGAAGACTCCACCCTTCTGTTTGTGCAGGTAAAGTAAATTTTGATATTGTTTGTCCTGCACATACTCCATCCTGTTCACCAGTATATTCACCATCAAATATATACAAAATAAAAACCATACCTCACCACTTCGTTTACCACCCAGCATGCTAAAAACACCATCATATGTTCCTGAATTATTGACTTGATTGATAACCCCACTTCCACACATACTGCACTCCTTTCTCCCTGCAAATTTATTTTGGTACAGCAACTTAACCTAAAAATCAAGTCAGATGATTTTATTCTGCTGTTGAAAGTCTTTTGGTATCTTCCCCTTTCATATTGAATAAAAACTGAAGGCGTTTCAATGTACTAGAAGGTCATGCATCAATACGTTCTTCCTCTCTTCACCACTATGAACTCCTCATTGGCCTCCTTGCTTTTCCTCAAAAGTAACAGACCAGCTGTTCACACAAAGTCTATATACTTACTTGCTCTGCCTAGAGCAATCTTTTCCTTTAATATGTGTATAACACCCTCCTTCACTTCCTGGGTCTTTGTGCAAATAACTTCTCATAAATGAGATATAACCACCCAACACAAAATAAAATTAACTTTCATCCCAGCATTCTCCAATGGCTTTTACCTTTCTTGTATTTTTTTGAAACACTTATCACCATCAACAATCAATCATTATTCTATTACTGGTTTATTTTCTTATTGGAGACAGAGAGAGAGAGAATTGGGAGGGGGCACAGAGGAAGAAGAAAACACCCCACTGCCTAGAAAGCCTGCTGGGGAGTTACATCCCAGGACCCTGAGATCATGACCCAAGCCAAATGCAGTCACTCAATGGACTGAGCCCCCGAGGTGCCCCTCTATTATTGGTTTATTTCACTATTATATTTCACAAGAATGTAAGCTCTTTGTGGTCAGGTATTTTATATGTTTTATTAATTGAAGTATTCTCAGAAAGGTAGCTGGCAGATTGTAAGGGCTCACTAAACTGTATTTTGTTGTTGTTATTGGGCTACTTTATGGGCTTTACCTCTTACGCTAGAAGTCTATCCTTCAGATGTAAGCAATAAGAATAGAGCCCTGCTGCCTGTTCAAATGGGTAAAAAGCCTGTATTAAGTGGATATTTTAAAAGCTAAATGGTGGCTTAATAGTTGTATATAGGGGTAAAGGGAACATATTTTCCTCAGTTTTGAAGTGGAGTTCTGTTAGAGAGTTCTTGTACAAGCCTACACTATTGTACGATAATGGGAAGTTGTACATTCCAATTATACACTTTGGTAATTTATATCCTTTTTTTGTAATTCATGACTGGATCATTTAATTCCTTAGGAGCATTATAGCATTTCAACTTTTCCTGTTCAATAAACTTATTGGGGCTGCTACTTTTTTTATTCAAATGTAGAAATAGTCATGATTTAATCTAAATAAAGTGTTATTGATTGTGTTGTTTTCTAGGAATGAGTCGCACATGCTAGTTTAAAAGTTTTGTTAAATTCCCAAGTCTGTCACCGATAAAAGCCTTTTTTGATTAGTCACTTGATCAAAACAGAAAAGTTATGTAACACTCAATTGTTATACTATCTTTGTTTCCATCTTGCATTGTAATAACACCCATCTTAACTCTATTGAAGACAAGTCATCGCCAGATGGCTTTCTGGCATTGATTGCATGATATGAAATCTAATATAACTAAAATTTTTGGTTTTAGTAGCATATAAATCAATTTAGAAAAATATATGTATTTGAATATAAGATGAAGTTTTAAATCATTTGGCAATAGTAAACTAAACTTTTTTTTGTAAATATTTATTTTCTATAAAATAAAAATTGAGCTCTTTTGCAATAAGAAACAAGTTACAAAAACATTAAGGTTTATTTACCCCAATTCAAAATTATTAGGAATATAATCATAGAGGGTGAAGTATTTAAAATATTGAACCCAAAACATTTTATTAGGTAAATTCATGAATGCTGAGCATTCACTGTTAAAATATACTAATACTATTGATAGACTGGTAGAAGCCTAAAATCAAATATTTATTAAATATTTATATCCATATCTTTTCATGGCGTGGTAATTCATTTCTCTAGCATTAAATAATATTCCATTGTTTGCATGTACTACACTTTATTTGACCTTTCACCTATGGAAGGATATCTTGGTTGCTTCCAAGCTTTTGTCAGTTATGAATAAAACTACTATAGACATCTTTGTGGGTATAGATTTCATCTTCTTTGGATAAATACCAAGAACTGCTACTGCTGAATCATCTGGCAAGAATATGTTTAGTTTTGTAAGAAACTGCCAAGTTGTTTTCCGTTCTTTATTCTCAATAGCCATGGAAGAACATTCCTGTTTCTCCACATCCTCACCAACATTTCGTGTTCTGTTGTCAGTGTTCTGGATACTGGGTATGCACTGGTGTCTCTTTTTTGTTTTAATTTGCATTTTCCTGATGACTTATGATGTGAAGCATCTTTTTATGTGCTTATTTGCCATCTGTAATATTTTCTTTTGTGAGGTATCTGCTAAGGTCTTTGGCTCATTTTTAATCAGGTTTTTCCCCCATTGTTGAGTTTTAAGGGGTCTTTGTGTATTTTTGATTAACAGTCCTTTGCCAGATGTATTTTTCAAATTTTTCTTAGTCTGTGCTTTGCCTTTTCATTCTCTTGGCATTGTTTCACAGAATAGACATTTTTAAATTCAGTGCTTGTGCTTTTGTAGCTAAAGTTATTTCCAAAACCAAGGTCATTTAAATTTTCTTCTATATTACCTTCCACATGTTTCATGTTTAGGTTTATAATCCAATCTGAGTTAATTTTTGTGAAGAGTGTATGATATCTGCCTGGATTTATTTTATTTTATTATTTTATTTTATTTTATTTTATTTTATTTTATATTTTTACATTAGCTTCACCATTACTCCAGAACCTTTTGTTTAAAAGATTGTATTTTGCTCTCTTGTATTGCTTTTGCTTTTATATTAAATATAAAATATAATTGATAACATATATTTCGTTCCTTTAATCTAGTCTTTCTGTGATATTACAATATCTTGCTTACAATTATCGTTATGGTATACTTTTTTAAAAAGATTTTATTTATTTATTTGAAAGAGAGAGAGATCACAAATAGGCAGAGAGACAGACAGAGAGAGAGATGAGAAGAAGAAGGCTCCCTGCTCCCTGCTGAGCAGAGAGCCCTATGCGGGACTCGATCCCAGGCCCCTGGGATCATGACCTGAGCTGAAGGTAGACGCTTAACCCACTGAGCCACCCAGGCGCCCCAGCATTATGGTAAACTTTGAAGTCAGTCCTCAGTCTTTGTTCTCCTTCAACACTATGTTGACTATTGTGAGTCTTTGCCTCTCCATATAAACTTAAAATGACTTTGTTAATATTAAGCAAAATGAGACCTCAAGGATCTGAAAGATGTCTAAGAAGTACTTGATACATCCCTTGGGTATGGTTTATTGAAGCGTCCACCTGTCTGAAAGCTGGGGAATCTAGATAAGGGAGGAAAAATTAGTTATGGTAAAACATATCAACAAACATGAATAAATTTTGTAAAACTTATTGTCATGGCTCATATACAATATGACCAACAGATGGACTATCAAAAGGAAAGCATCAGTTATGTTTATTGTGAAATTTTTTATTCAAAATAAAGCAATGAGAGGGGAAGACACAATGAGAAAATTACCATTTTTTTAAACGGTAAACTTCTTACCAACTGGAATAGGTTTTATATTCTAAGTAGTATATTGAAAAGTAAAACATTGGGGCGCCTGGGTGGCTCAGTGGTTTGGGCTGCTGCCTTTGGCTCGGGTCATGATCTCAGGGTCCTGGAATCGACCCCTGAATCGAGCTCCCTGCTCCACAGGAAGCCTGCTTCCCTCTCTCTCTCTCTATCTCTCTCTGCCTGCCTCTCTGCCTACTTGTGATCTCTGTCTGTCAAATAAATAAATAAAATCTTTAAAAAAAAGAAAAGAAAAGTAAAACATTAAAAAATAAAATTTTAATTTAAAAAATTATGTAATTTTTAAAAAAGGTTAAAAATAGCAGAACCATTTTTCTTATAACTGGAAAATACATTGTATATATATCTATCAAAAATAACTTGTCATGGGGGCACAGGGTGGCTCAGTGGGTTAAAGCCTCTGCCTTCGTCTCAGGTCATGATCCCAGGATCCTTGTATCAAGTCCTACATCGGGCTCTCATCTCAACAGGGAGCCTGCTTCCTCCTCTCTCTCTGCCTGACTCTGCCTACTTGTGATCTCTGTCAAATAAATAAATAAAATCTATTATAAAAAAATTTAAAAAAATAACTTTCATGTCTGGAATCAGGAGCATATGGAAAAAAATAATATCTGAGGACAATACTTCTGCCATGTTTTGTGCCTTGTTAATATTTTTAAACATTCAGGCAACTTTTAGCTTTATTGAAATACCTGCTAAGATACCAGCAGTGCCTTTTGGAGTCCTATGACTATAAAAGTTAATTGCAAATATTCAAAATGTTTACTATGGTGTCACTATTTAGGGCAACCACCAAGTATGTTTCAGAAGTAAGCATAACTGTTACTCTTCCATAAGGCAAAAGGGCATATTTTCAGGAATTCCATCTGCTGTACCAGGAGGTGAATCAAGTAATGATTTTTGTCTATAAAATAATTCACTTTTCAATCTAACATTCCTCATTCCACATTATAATAATAAAAACTAGGAGGAGACTAAAACAAACAAACAACTAAACTACAACCACCAGCTTTTCCTTCAGTGGAAAAGTAAATAAAACCTTATGAGTACCCTGAAATTTATTTGTAAATATTTTTAAGATAAACGTTTTTGTTAGAAAACCATATATTTTATATTACTAATAAATAACAGGCAAAGTTTTATTAACTTCTAAAAAGTCTAGTTACTTCTATTTCTCTATTAACTCATATCTTTATGAAGTAGAACATGATCACACCTATTGTATCTACCCAAGTTTGTATGCTTTGGTTATTTTATGTTTGCTATTTCCTTGCTTAATTTTTACAATATTTGATACATAATAGTATCTTTAAGTCCATCTACGGTTTCACAGAATTTGTTTGAACTTCATAAAAGTGTACCATACTTTTTGCACTGTCCTTGTTTTAATTCTCTATTAACTTTCCAAGATTTATTCACTTTAGAGTGTGTAGCTATCATTTATTTTTATTCCTCCATAATGCTATGTTTACAAATTTGTATTTCTCTGTACCTTTAAAAATATCTTAATTATATACCATTTCTCATCTCACGTAACACTCATGTTACTTCTACACTTATCAGATATTATGTAACTGAAAACCACAACTCAGCAACAATATAGCACCATTTTTCAAAATTAAATGGCTTACCAGAATTCTTTAATTCTATCCTTTATTTGTATTAGATGACCCTTTATTCTGGTATTTGGCATTGTTCATAGGGAGGAAAGCTTATAAGTTGATATTCCATAAATAGAAGGTTTTATTATGATTGATTAATTGTTTTCATTTAGAATGCATAGAATATGGTTGATTTAATATTTGTTTCTTACTCTCTGCCTGGAACATAGTGCTATCTATGTAATAGCCACTAAAATATTAAGTTAATTACCTAGACTTTAAACTTCATATGAATAGGAATAACATACAGAACTCTTCTCAGATTGGGACACCTGGGTGGCTCAGTCAGTTAAACGCCTGAGCCTTTAGCTCAGGTCATGATCTTAGGGTCCTGGGACTCAGTTCTGCAACAGATTCCCTGCTTAGCCGGGAGTTTGCTTCTCCCTCCCCCTGCTGCACCCCCTGCTTGTGCTCTCTCTCACTCACAAATAAATAATATTAAAAAAATATATTCTTCTCAGATAGCTAATATAGAATATCGTCTTTGTATTCATCAAAGGGAAAGTGCCATATAATAATGAAATTCAGACTACTTCAAATTCATTTTTTAACCAGTAAGAAAGTACTGGAAACAAGCCAAAAATGTCTTTAATGAATTAAAGAAATAGATTGATTTTCAATATTTTAATGTTTCTAAAATAAATTGCAAGATTTTTATACTAGATATCAGTGTAAATATTCATTATACAAGGATATTCTAAAAATAAACCTGAGAAAACTACTTGACATATATGATGACAAAAACGAGTTTGACAAAAGTCAGTTTGGGTAAAACTTACAATACCTACCACCTGAAACTCTTGTTCTATAATTTAATTATTTTAATTTACAAAAATACAAAAATAATATATCAGAGTAAATATATTGATAGCTTTGAAGGTATGCTCTGGTTGTGCACTGTTTAGTATTGAAAGGGGAATCTAATATGTGATGCTTATGGTGTGACTATATTACAATTCAACAAGTTCAGAAGCATACAAGGAATAGAAAAAGACAAAAGATGACCCTTACTTATCCTAAAGATAGACAATGGTATATATGTGCTAGTTGGGGAGAGAATCCAGTCAGTAGATGGAGGATGTGATAGTGGAAAAAAAAAGACACAACATTTTTGTTGAACGTTTAGCACTATATTTAACAAAGTGAAATTGTGTGTTAATAGCCTTGAGTAAGATCCAAAATATATTTTCAATTCATTGAAGATTATTTAGGAAAAACTTGAAAAATACAACTTGATAAGGATTCCAATAAAAGATTCATAAGCAATACAATTTTCAGAATTTTTAGTATATTTTCCCTAAAAAGCCATTTAATTTAAAATAAAAAGTGTTCTATTTACCTGCCACTTAAATAAGAGGAAATTATTTGGTTTTGTAATAAGTCAATAAAATAAATGAACATATCTTTATAAAATAGATATGCACACTAAGTTAAAAATAATAGTGCTTAAGCTGTTCAGCAAACATTTGTAAAATTCCTTGCCATCAGCTAGCTCTGGAGTTCTGCTAGGTGAGTAAGGCCATGTATGTTACTGCTCAGAGTACTGACGCAAAGCAATTGTCCCCTTCCCATTCATTTTTTGCCATTGATATGTCATGCTATGTTGTTTAGAGATACATAGATGGCCCTACATGAAGGCCTTTTTTTTGTGTGTGTATATGGGTGACAGTGATTTAACTTTCATATTAGATGGCTCCTGATTTACAATGATTCAACTTATGATATATTTGGCAATGATGTGAAAGTGAAAGTGATAAGTGATTCAGTAGAAACTGTATTTTGAATTTTGAATTTGGGTCTTTATAAAAAGGGCCAGTGACATGTGGTATGGTGCCGTCTTGTGATGCTGGGCAGGGGCAGTTAGCCGCAGCTCCCAGTCAGCTAGAAGATTACAGGGGTGAACACCTGATATTCTTACAACCATTCTATATATAACCATTCTTCTTTTTTTTTAGTGTAATATTTAATAAATTGCATGTGATATTTGATACTTTGTTATAAAATAGGCTTTGCTTAAGATGATTTTGCCCAAATGCAGGCAAATGTAAGTGTTCGGAGTATGTTTAAATAAGCTTAAGGTAAGCTATGATATTTGATAGTTTAGGGGTATTAAATGCATTTTCAATTTTTTATGTGTTTCTCTGTACATAGCCCCCTTGTAAGCTGAGGAACATCTCTATATGTATATGTAGCCTTGGTATGGCTTACATATTATTGGCATGAAACATCTAGAACAGTACGTGTGCCATATAATTGTCTACAACATCAAACAAGTTTCTTGAAAACTTGTGCCAAAGGGGTTATGTCTTCAAGGATTCTTATTTCAGAAGGGTTCTCTCAAACGTAAGATTTTTCAAAAGATAAGTGAAAATCTGACCAAACTAAACATTTTTCCATTTTCCCTAGTGAGCAACGATAGCTAAAATCTATCTGCCATTTTCAACACTGTACTCAACGATTGTAATTCTAATTTAAGAACAAATTATTTATATCAAAACCACATGTTGGCCTAATCTTACACAATATTCATAACTCTCACTCAGAGCCTTGGACACTTTTATTTGTTGAGTCTATATGGTACTAAGGACATTCATCTCTTTTGACCTCATAGCTTCATGTATGTCTATACTTTTGAAAATACATGCATCATAGTTCCATTGTAAAATGTCTGGGTTATAAAATGTGCTATGCTATCAAAATGGTAATAAGAACATACAAATGACCTGATGTAATGAACTGGACCAGATTGCCAGATATCACATTTCATACCAGAAAGATTCAGTGCTAAGTTTTAAAATGGCCAGCTATACTTTGACTGAATTATAACTCATTTAACTTCTTTCTTTGTGTACAGTATTATACATTAGTCAGTACTATAGTAAATAAGTACTTTGGACAGATGTAAATAGGCTGTAATAAAAAATGTTTTTCTTCTTTCTTTTAGTCCTTTTTACTTGTAAGACTAGCCACAAATACCATGCCTCCCCCAAAATAATTTGCAATCCAAATTTATCTCTAAATGACTTTATTGCACAGAAAAAAATATATATATATACACTTACAGTAGACATGTTCAAAAATAGTTACACAACAGCAGGGCCCTAAATGTAAGCAGTATAGTTGTCTTGTTTTGTTTTTTTTTTCTTTAAAAAATAAGAGGTTATGTGAAATATTGGAATTTTATTTCGAGGCCTAGTATTTCAAGACAGTTAACTACACTTACGGTGTCAACAGCCTCTTGTTTGCAGTATGATTTTATTGGCTTCATGGAATAACAGCAAGAATTTACTATTGCTTCTTTCTTTTATGACACACACAGAAAAAAAAATTGACACATTTGCTCAAGACCAACCAGAATCATTTTAACCTATCAAAATTGATGGGAGGCCTTCACTGCAAAAGTCACTGCTGGGTTTTCACAATTCATTGCAGAAAATCTGCTACTCCCATTATGATAAAGGAGAGAAGAGTCATAATCAGGGAAGAAAGCTAGATTAATACTTGTAATTATCATTGAATTATTTAGCCTGCTATAGGATTATTATTAGTAGTGTCATTTGATAATTTTCTCTCATTTTATTAAACACAACTGTGAGTAATTACCCTACCTAATAATTCTCTGTATTGGCTGACTAGCTAGCAAACATTCATGAAAATATCCATTAGCCACACATATAAAATGCTGCATTATGATGCTGTTGAATCAGAACATACCACTACCTGATCCTGTAGCTCTTTGAGGATTTGCAAATCAATTAATTCTATGTTTATTGGATTCTTCCCATACAATTAGAAAATTTATAATAGAGTCCATGAACATTATTAGTTTTACCATTTTAAACCAGCAATCACACTTTGATTTTTACAACAAAAGCAGAAATATAAACACACACATTTGGGTCAGTTTTCTCTTAGTCTGTCTGGACTTCAAAATCCTATTCCTCAAGATAATGCACACCAAAGTTCTAGATTAAACAAGAAATTAGATGGCACCTGAACACTTGGTTTAATATTCTCCAAAGGACTATGCAACTTATTTCTTACATTATGACATTGTTTTACAAAGATCCACACTTTTGTAATGTTAGTATTTTTAATAATCAATAAAGTCAATTAATCATGATTAAAAATCAAACATAAAACTTTCTACTTTTTGCTTTTGCCCCCTCCATTTAGAACTTATTTATAGCCTGATAATTCAAAGGTCCCTATGTTTATGAAAATCTGGACAGAAATAGCTCTAAGATCCCATTCAGAATTTGATATTAATCTAGTTTTTTGGCTCCATTTATCCTGAGAGCAAAGAGTAGGACAAAGGATTTGAGTACTGTTAGTTTATCTGGGAGATTATCCAAGGTAGAAAAGAATGGGAAAGTGATACAGTGAAGAAGCAACTTTGTCAAAGAGGTACATTGTTGATATAATTGTTGTGGATAGAAAATGAAGGCTTGCTTTTACTGAAAGGTCCTGAGAAACTTCTTTAAGTTGTCCTCATGAAGACCTGAAAACGGACAATTTTATCTATGGTTCTTATTTCCACTTCACTGAGAGCTGTCCTCAGAGGACATTAACTCTCCTCCTACACTTTTGGGTTGTGTTGGAGACATTCTAAAATGAGAGAGAGAACATGAGATGCTATCAGTGTTAAGTAACTGCAATTTCCCATGGAATTATCCACCACAGGTTTGGCTATAATCAGGTGTTGGGCCTTGATATCAGAGGGATTTGAGGCAGTATCATTTTAGGTTAATCATTATATCTGAAATTTCCAAAAACTTCAACTGATGAAACTTTGATTATAAATCTATAAATATAACAATAAATCTACAGTATTCCAATTATTTTCATAGAAATACACAGACAAAGCATCAATTGATTAATATTTAAATGTTACAAAATACTGAACTGAAAGAATTTGGTCATATAACAACGTGTAAGAAGAAGAACTTAGGTTTAGGTTAGAACTCAGGATGCATTTGAGACTCAGTTAAGAAATTGAATGGAGGGACGCCTGGGTGGCTCAGTGGGTTAAGCCACAGACTTCGGCTCAGGTCATGATCCCAGGGTCCTGGGACAGAGCCCCAAATCGGGCTCTCTGCTCAGCAGGGAGCCTGCTTCCTCCTCTCTCTCTGCCTGCCTCTCTGCATGCTTGTCAACTCTCTCTGTCAAATAAATAAAGAAAACCTTAAAAAAAAAGAAATTGAATGGATGTCTGACTATCTTATAGGTTTGCTAAAAATCAGTGACTTTGTGTTCACGTGTGGCTATGCAGGAATTTTTAACTTTCTCTAAGAAGTTATTAGCTTTGATTATATAATGGCAGTAAAGGATGGGGAAAAGCAAAGTACAAACCCCATAAAGACAAAGACACTGAGTATGAGAAAAGAGTAATAGATAAGAAGAATCAATGCATTTGAGGAAAATGGGAATTGAAATACACAATGATTGTTGATTTTTTTAGATGGAGAAAACAAAACTAGCTTGCAAGAAGGAAATAACAGAAGACATGTTGTTATGTGAGACAGAATCCTGGAAAAGGCAGTAACGTGGAATAAAGGAGTAGGGAGAGCATATCAGGTAATTTGGATAGGAAGGAGTTAGGAGATAATTGCTTGATAAATTTTATATGGCCCACTTAAATGCACAGATTTCTCTTCTTTAATTTATATGGAGAACAGGGTGTCCTTTCTCTTCCCTTTCAGAGCACCAGAGGTGTACTCTTTCAGACTGAAAACCTGAAAAGCTCAGGACTCAGTTGCTTAAGCACAGCTGAGAGGACATATTTCAATTAAGATTTACATTTTGCTGTATGTAGTAGACTGTCAAAAGTGGTTTAACCATATTTTTTCATTTAACAAGAAGACTACAGAGAGTGTTTTCTGGTGTTGGTTCAGAGTGTCCATCCCTCTGAACAGATTTTTGTCTCAAAGTCTGGGGCAAGAAATCAATTGTTACATATGTATTCACTAAAAAAGCAGCTGGAAGATGCTGAGCACTGTGGCCCATGAGATCAAGGCACCAGCACACACTTGTGAGTGGTGAGCTCCCAAGGCTGGAGGAAAATTCTAGAATAAAGTGCTTATTAGAGAGCCATACCTTTTCTCCTGTTTCCTTACCTCTCTGCACTACCCTCTTGTATCCACAGCATTGGAAATGCTTTTAGCAACACAGCACACTGAATCACCACAAATTATGTGATTCTCTTGGTGGAAAACCAAACACTGTGTAAAAACTGTGGTTTTCTAGTTCATGCTTCTGGATTGAAAATAATTCAGAATAAGCTGATAGGAGTAGCCAAGAGAGATTTAATCTTCTGTTTGGAAAAGGCCTTCTATATAAGTGAGTAGAGGAACCTTTAAGAATTATTCATGTTTAGGGGCACCTGGGTGGCTCAGCGGGTTAAGCCTCTGCCTTTAGCTCAGGACATGATCTCAGGGTCCTGGGATCAAGCCCCACATCAGGTTCTCTGCTCAGCGGGGAACCATTTTCCCCCCTCCCACTTTCTGCCTGTCTCTGCCTACTTGTGATCTCTCTCAAATAAATAAATAAAGATTTTTTAAAAAAATAATTATTCATGTTTACATATATGCACCAGAATGCTATGTCCCTTGTCAAATAGGCTTCAATTCAACAAAAATGATAATATTTTACTTAATAAGTTTTTTAATTCCTCTGTTAACATTTTGGAATACATCATTTTAATGCACATCTGCAAATTTGTAATCACTTCATGTGAGACAAGGAATGCTTAAAAAGGCAACCAGGGGCACCGGGGTGGCTCAGTGGGTTAAGCCTCTGCCTTTGGCTCAGGTCATAATTTCAGGGTCCTGGGATCGAGCCTTGCATCAGTCTCACTGCTCAGCCGGGAGCCTGCATCTCTCTCTCTCTTTCTGCCTGCCTCTCTGCCGGTTGTGATCTCTCTCTGTGTCATATACATAAATACAATCTTTAAAAAAAAAAGGCAACCAGAAAACATTTACAGTTTTGGACAGGAGTTTCCCTTACGTTTGGATAAGGATGCAAATTCAACTTCATAATAAATTACACTGCATCATAAATATTAAATGCACTTGGGATTGCGTTCTCTCCTCCCTCCATCCTATCATACACACAGCTGTCCGACTAATCTTCCAAAAACACACATTTTCATGTGCTGCTTTTCAAAACTAGCTTCCTGTCTTCCTGTTGCCTGAAAAAATAGTCTCAAATGCTTTTGTCTGGCATTCAGGGCTCTCTAGGATGGGCACTCTGGCCAACACATCACTGCTCGTTTGTTCCTCCACACACAAGTGGATCTCGGGCTAGTTATTCAGAGACCCACCTCCTCACCGACCCAGCAAAGGTCTCGTGCATCTACTAAACTCACGGCTCACTCAGTGATGTTCTAAAAGGCCATTAGTGGGTGACATGCCACTGCTAGAGTCAGGAGCCAGTGTGAAGTTGCCGCTGCCTAAGTGCATGGACTGAAAGCGGGAACGTTGATTCTCCAGGAGAAAACTGGGGCATTGTTATGAGAAGGCAGACGGCAAAACCACCCAGGTCCCCTATGACTGCTTTAACACACTCTGGACAAAATTTAAGGAGATAAGTGAACGTATTAACTCCCACTTAGGCTGTAGAAGGCAAATGCAACGGAGGGAAGGCGTTATCTTCTTCTGGAACAAACCACTTAGCTCCAGCTACTTTTATAAATAGATCAGACCCTGTCCAGGAGCCCACTTAGCTGGGTTCATTTGTATACAATGTCCATACCCTCAGGAATATTAACAGTTTATCTCAGATTGCATTAATTTAAATAAAACCTAATAAAAATGGTGTGAAATGAACAAAAACACCATATTCTGTGATGAATCAAATGAAATACATTTTCAGTTGCTGTTTTCCCCATTTAAAGATAAAATTTCTGATAACTGTAATTATTTGTGAAAAGACACAAGACCAACAGTTTATGTTTATGTGTGTTTTGGTTTTAGGTTTTTGGTTTTTTTCTTCCCCTTAAGGCTATAGCCATATTGTCACTAATAAAGATCTCAAATTTGCCTGGAAGCTTTCATGGCAAATTGTCAGTCTGAGGGTAGTCACCATCCAGCCAAATGGCTTTAAACATCATCAGTGCCTTTCTTCCACACACATTCTCTTCCTGGTTTAAACATTAGTTACCCTGGTTCTGCACTGACACAGTATTTGCATCTCTCTCCTGTCCATAACTCCTAAAAGTTGGGGACCTCTCACTTTGGTTTCCCCAGAGCATGACATTTTATTTGGTGCTTGGAGGGCAATGGGCAGTTCAAGAAGTATGTTAATACTATCACTCAATGTATTGATCCATGCTATGCACCAACAGTGTAGTAAATATCGTTCATTTCTTGTAACAAAGGCAGTAGGAACTTCTCCCAAGGGACAGAATTCCAAGGACAGAATGAAGGCAGGAAGGGAGCTGGTCTATTTGGACCTACTTTGTGAGAGACACTGGTTTAGGTATTTTTATGTATACATTATACCACTGAACTGTCACAATCCTGCAAATTCTTACATGCTTGGGTTTCTATGTAGCAAGTTTAGCAAGCCACCCAAATTCACAGTGACAGGCCCGTGAGTCAAATCCAGCATGCTTGACTCCATGATTGTCAAGTCCACTAGCCCCATATATCATGAATCTGAGATTCATGAGTGTGTAGGTGCTATCAAGAAATGTCAAAAATTCCCATTTCAGGGACACATGGATGGCTCAGTTGGTTAATTGTCTACCTCCAGTACAGGTCATAATCCCAACATCCTGGGATCAGGTCCCACATCAGGCTTCTTGCTTACCAGGAGCCTGCTTCCCACTCTGCCTGCCTCTCCCTCTGCTTGTGCTATCTCTCTGAGAAATGAATAAATTAAATCTTTTGTAAAAATCTTGTTAAAAAGGCCCATCTTAAAGAATGTTTTAAAACATTGTTTGGACAGCAATAGAAGCGAAAGCAGAATGACATAATGTAACGACAGATAGTTTATGTGGGAGCCCTTTGGGTACTCTGGTGGATGAATGTTTTTAAATTAGTTTTTCATGGACATGGGGAGTTAGAGAGGAGAAGGGAGGTGGGAGAAATTTGAAGGGGAGCTGAACCATGGGAGACTATGGACTCTGAAAAACAATCTGAGGGTTTTGAAGGGGCAGGGGGTTGGGAGGTTGGGGTACCAGGTGGTGGGTATTATAGAGGGCACTGCTTGCATAGAGCACTGGGTGTGGTGCAAAAAGAATGAATACGGTTATGCTGAAAATCAATAAAAAATAAATTTAAAAAATTAGTTTTTTGTAAACTGCCAAAAAAGAAAAGCACTCCCATTTATAGCGTACACTTTATGGTTCACAAAGCACGTGCCAACAATAAAAATAATGATGGGTTACCGTTACAATTCATAGAAAAGGAGGTACAGGGAAATTGAATGAAAGGGAATAACAAAATAGGTTCATAAGTCAATCTTCTTTTTAAAAATATTAACCAGAAAGTGCGTTTCTGCCACCTTTCTCCTATCAGATCACCTTGATCTGATAAAGAATGACCACGATACATGAATTATAGTTCGGGGTTTTGAAAAGCATAATAGCTTTATATCAACACTTGAGCTTTTATTTATTTATTTATTTATTTATTTATTTATTTATTTTTTGCTAACAAGATAGCTCGATTTGATATGCGGTTCCTGACAACCAACCTCAGAAGTAATTCCATCTTCATGAGAAGTCTGAAAGAACCACAAACCAAACCTCAAAATAGATTCAAAGAGAAAATACTCTTAAAAAAATTTCCCTTCCTGGGGCACCCGAGTGGCTCAGTGAGTTAAAGCCTTTGCGTTTGACTCAGGTCATGAACCTAGGGTCCTGGGATTGAGCCCAATGTCTGGCTCTCTGTTCACCGGGGAGCCTGCTTCCACTTTTCTCTGCGTGCTCTCTGCCTATTGGTGATCTATGTCTGTCAAATAAATAAATAAAATCTTTTCAAAAAAATTTCCCTTCCTATCAGAAGCAGACCAAACCACTAACAAATTCCCCAGAAAGCTTCATCTAAAAGGTTGTACTTTCTTCAGACACCCAGCAGGACCTGCTTCTCTGGGCCTGGTATTTCTTCAATGGCCTATTCCAGAGAATAAGACACTAAAGTACTGAGCGCCATGGGCCTCAGAACCACGAAAGACATGATGAGGGGCACAAAGCACGCCTCTGGTCACCAAGAGGGTGTGTAAACGTTTGCTGCTTTTCTGCATTTTTCAAAGCTGAGTTTTTAGCTGGAGGCCACTCCTTTAGGATAAATTGCTGATACCATAGAGTAAAAGCCATTATATGATCTTTTACAAACCATTTCCTATCTGCATTCTCATGTGCCAAGACAGACACAGATTATTTAAAACCCTGAAGAGAGTGCTATTGCATTTAAATTGCCTGTAACCTTCATGCAATAGATTTATGATGGATGATAGATTTAGTTAAAATATAACTGTTTTAATTATTTATTCTCAGTAAACGATTTCAACCTATGCTCATTTAAGTAAGTTGCTGCATAATCCCTTTTCTATTAAACCATAGTGCAAGGACCAATGCCACGCTTCTGCGAGAACCCCAAGCTCTTTTTCTGGAATGGCCATATGCGTATGTATCAGGCGTCCTCTTTTCACTCGCTTTGTGGAGCACCTACCATGGAGGTCATGTAATAACCAATGACCAAAAAACAAACAAAAAACCCAAACATCCAGGTCGAAGTGATTTGCGCCTGCCATCATGCAAAGGCAGACCCTGCCTGGAGACCAGGAGACTGCTCAAATAGCAGGCAGGCATTTCAGCCCAGGCCTGTGCTGGGGAGGTTGGTTCCGGGCTTCTGGCGCAATCAGGAAGCCAGCGCCAGCAAAGTGACCCGAGAGTGCAGCCGGATTTAGGGCTGATGATCTTTTCGCAGCCAGGCTGCACCCCAACACCCGCTCGGGGAGCCAGGCTAGGAGGCCGCTGAGCGCTGGCGCTGGCCACGCTCGCAGGCCCCCGGGGCTTCACCCCGTGCCCAGGCCCTGGCCTCCGCCTCAGGAAGGAAGGGGTGGGGGCGGGGGCAGCCCGGAGAAGGGGCTTTGCTAATTGCCGAAGCGGGTAGTGAGCTGGCAGAGGACGTGGCAGAGAGTCTGGGAGGAGGTGGAGGGGCTGGCGGAGGGGCGTGCAGCACCACGGTGCTGTGCTGCGGCCCAGTCGGGACTGGAGGACCCACAGGACTCGCTATCCATGCGCTCCTGCGCTCCAGCCCAGCCTCTGAGCCTGCGCTGTCCCGCTCCCGCAGCCCGCTGCCCCTCCCAGCCCCATGGCGTCTCCAGAGGACCCTCTGTGCGCAGGCAAATTGAAACCGCGCCGCGCCCTCACCTGGAGCAGAAAGCACGGGCCGCGAGCTCGCGGGGGTGTGGGGACCCAGCCTCCCGCGACCCCCGGGGCTGCGAGACCACCCCGGTCGCTGCGCCGCACCGGGGTCCGCACGGGATCTGGCCAGGGATGGCGCCGCCTGAGGTGCCCCCCGCCAGAGGGCTCGCTAGCCCCCATCCTTCGGCAACCCCATGCGTGCATGCCAAGGTCCCCCTTCCCTTGTCTCCCGCCTTGGCCCCGCCGCTTTTGTTCTGGACTTGGGATCCTAGGTGGAAACTAGTCCCTCAGACCTCCCTGGCAGCAAGGAGCGCAGGGAGGGTTTCTCGGTTTTTCCACCCTGGCTCTTCCTCTCTCCACATTCACATGCCTTCTTGTGTCCTTTCTTCTCCTCATTGTCACTTTTATTAAATGGTTTTGTTCTGCATGTTGACCCGCAGAGCGATTTCATGAATGAATATACAGGAAACTGAGTCGGAACCCACCTGTGAGAGCCCACCTGTGGAGGCCTTTCATTAGAATGGTCTCTGGTTCTAGCCTCAGTTCAGTATACTGCGTGTACCTGAGGACTGAGTCCAGATGTTTCTTTCCTCTCTGACTTGAATTTGAAATCCTCCTCAGACTTCAGCTTCCAGGATTGCTCCCGTCCTTGCTTTCCCACTGTCTCGGTGGGGTCCGCCATGAGTGTTGAACACAGGAATGAATGAATGATATATACCCCCAGGTCGCTGGGGCTTTTTCTTGTTTTGCTGAGGTTGAAAAGGCTTGGGAGAGACCCCCTGTATGCAGATACAGAGCTGCATGCAATTGCTTAGATAAACGTGTTCCCCACTTAATTGCTTGGGCATTGAACATTTCGCCCTTAACCTGTGGCTTGAGCAGTTAGGAGGAGAAAATCTGGAGGTGAATCAGAAGATGGCTGAATCCACATGGTGGTGGGTTGGGTTTGGGAGATTTTCCTGGAGATTCTAAAGAAAGATCTAAATTCTTCCAATGGGGAGTGGTAAACATTTTATCAGTGGGAGATGGAAAATAAACTGTCTGGTTAACCTTTCCCTCCCCCTCAAAATCCATTATTTGAAAAAACAAAAAAGGAAGTGAAGGGAGAAATCCTCCCACTCCCATCCCCACTCACCTCCATAGCCACCTCCTCTTCCAAGAACTAACAGACAAGGTGCCAAGAAGTGTTAGGTACCAGCAGTGGTCTCAGAGCTCATTCAAGGATCATGGTGAAAGTCATTCAAAGAGATTGTGTGGGCACAGGGATCCATTTAAGGGGGACAAGTTTAATGTTTGCCTGGTCCCCTAAAAATTAATGGCACTAGAGAAGATGAGCTTTGGGAACTATAGCTTAATGGATACAACGTGTAAAAAGCTTCAGTGAGTCATGGTGGGAAGAGGCCATGAGGGCAGCAAAGACAGTCTTAGATGATGTTATTAATAGCACTACAGGCTCTAGATTTCATGTGGTGGTGTTCTTGGCAAGACCAGCCCGGCCAAAGTGGATACTCACAACCTGGAACAGAGGGTCTTGGAGATCCCAACAAATGTGGTATGATGAGAGCGTAAAATGATAGGAGGTGTCCTTTGGAATGACTGTCTTCTTGACTTTAAAAGGGAGAACCCAAATCTGTAGGTGAAATCTTCTTGGCTACAAAGAAGGCCGAGGCCTCCTAAGGTCAAGGTCTCCTCGTCACTTTAAAAGATGTCAAAGAACATATTCAGACATTTCAAAGATGTCCTCATGTCCATCCGTTCCCACTCTGGAATTCTATCAATAAGGTGAGAGTTCCTCTAGTTGGAAAAAAGATCTAAAAAGACTTCCCTTTCTCATGTAATTTCTGTAACCTCCAGGACACACCCACCTACCCCTTCCAGCGCTGTAATGAAGCTACAGCTGGTGCCAATTTGTGGAACTCATTAAAGGCTATTTTCCCTTATATACCCCCGGACCAAGTTCCCATGCTCCCTCGCCTGATTTCCTGCACTCACCTCCCACCTGGTGTGTTCACACCTGCACATGCCTTTTACCAAACCCTTTGCCAAAAGGCATCCAGAGTGACCTTTCAAAGACCTATCAGTTCCTGGCATTTGTCTCCATAGAAAACTGCACTGATCTTCTAACAAATTCTCAGTCCTCCAAAGGCATCCATAATCCTCCCATCCGTCCCTTCTTACCCTTCCAATTGACTGATGCCTGTTCTGCCCTGTCTTTCTGCCCTTCAACCATGCTGCCTCCCTCTTGCTGTGGAGACCCCTCATGGTGCATGCCTCCAAGCACAGGTGATTCCCATTGATGGGAAGACCCTCTTCCTCTCCCCCGTCTCCCCACTCCAGTTACTCCCACTTATTCGTGAGCTCACAAGCCCCATGGTACACACTCTCCATGCAGCCTGATCTCTCTTTTCTAGCACTGCCCTCCGTTTCTAGCTGTGGTTGTGTCATGGATGTCCCTCCCCAGCCTGCCTCCAAACTCTCCGTCCGTTTAGCTCCAACACCTGACACAGTGCCTGGCACGTAGTAAGCCCTGGCTAGCTTCTAAGAGCCTCACTGAGGGACTGAAAGCATTTTAAAAATGTCACCACGTAGGCTCCAAACTGTAGGCAGAAAAAGCTTTGCCTGGATTGACATTTTAGAGACGTATTCGTCAAGTTAGATGTGTTCACTGACTTTATCTTGTAAAATTAAAAAAAAAAGGACCTCTGTATCGCTTCACATCTAACGAAGGCACATGTGTACTATTAGACCACGTTATGAGCTTAATGGAGACAAGATTTTTTTGCTAAGAAAATGTATAAGACTGTTGAGGTCATGTGGGAGGAAATAGTCCATTTGTTAGAGCATTGCTATCTTACTCTATCACAGCCACTAATAAAAATCTGACACGGGGTGAGTCAGAATTGTCTGTCGGAGATGAGATAGATATGGCTCGTGTTCGTACAGACATGAAAGCCAGGAACGAAGAAGCAGGCTTTGAAAGCCTGGGTTGAGGAGGCGGTGTGGTTCACTGCGATGAGCTAAGTGCCCAGGGCCACCGGCAGACATGCGGGCCTGTGTCCTTTGTTCTGGGGTCCCTCTTGCACCATGTGGTGAGGCTAGCAGCTGGGTGCAGCTCAGGACAGGAGCAGGTGGCATCTTACCTCTCCCACCCTCCTGTGGTCTCCAGTGGGCTCCAGTGGGTCCCAGGGGACAGCCTGCCTTCCTTGCAAAGCCCAGTAGCACTGGGAGCAGAAACTGGGAATAAGAGTGAGCACCCTGTTTGACAAGCTGGACCAGCCACCTCTTCTTCAGATGCGGGGGGAGCCCTGGCATGCTGACTCCTCCCTTCTTCCTATCCCCTTCCCTCCCCCCCTCCCTCTTCCCTTCCCCTCGCTCCTTCCCTGGTGGTGCCCTTTCCTGATGCCCACTTCATCCCTTTTTTTTCTTACATGCCTGTCTTCTAGAGTTTCTTCTCTCCTCCCAATTACTTCCCTTCGTCTGAATCTCCTCTTTGGTCCCTTTGTCCCCACTCTCTGCTCCTCCTCCCCTTCCCTGGCCTCTGTTCAGCTCCATCCAGACTGCAGGCAGAGCTGGACTAACACGCTCACTCGCTAGCTCAGCCACCCTCCAGAGAAGTCACTCTTTGGTGGCTACCTTCCTAACCCCCTGGTCCTTTCTCCACTTATTCAGCTATTGCTCTGAAGTCTGAGGAGGACAGAGCAGGGCTGCCGCAGAATCAGGCCATAGGAGAAACCAAACCATGTGTACACACTTTCCCCCAGTACTGCTGCTCTGAGAGCTTTCGGAGTCCTCAACAGGGTTAGGATTTAGGGGCTTCTTCAGAACCGGGAGTGAAAACAGCCATAGGTCAAAAGAAAAGCTATGGCCCCCACACAGAAATAATAATCACAAATGAAAACTAAGTTAGCTCTGAAGTCCCAAAGTCGAAAAATTGCCTTGAATCTGTCACTAGAAAGCACCCAAGGCCTCACTCTCTGGGTTCTGCGTGCCCTGGGAATGGCAGGAGGCTTTAACTACCTTCCCTCTTCATCCACTCCCAAAGAACGTCCTCTGAGGTGGTCTTCAAACTTCCTCTGAGAAACTGTCTCTGGGAACTGTAGGCCCTGGGCTGCTGGGACAAATGAGGGTGATATCAGTACCTGATGGGCAGCTTTACCAGGAGACTGTGGCTTCTGGATGCAGTCCTCAGGTCCCATGGTCTGGGTTAGATCAGGGTCTTTCAGTGGAGGAAGACAGATGAGATTTCAGATTTTGAGTTGATGCTGGGATGATTAGTGCTTTAGAGGGCATTGGGTGAAGGTATTTTGCACACGGGAAGGACACGAATTTGGGGAGCCAGAGAGTGGACTGTTAAGAGCTGACCTGCATTACCCCCAGAAACCTTGCTGCTGTCCTTATCTCTGGTACCACAGAACGTGACCTTATTTGGAACTAGAGTCCTTACAGATGCAATCACATTACAGTGAGGTCGTTAGAGTGAGCCCTAATCTCCTGTAACTGACCTCCTTATGTAAAGGGAAAATCTGGACAGAGAGATGCCCCTACTGTCAGTGGTGGGCAGTGCATGAACTTCTAGAACCCTGACAGTAGTGGAAAACAGACTCAGGCTGGGCACTAGGTAAATGGGAGCTCTAGTGGAATTTCAGATGAAGATGCTGTGGACCTCTGCTTCCCACGTCATAGTGACCTTCGGATTTCAAATTCAAGTCAGAGATGAAAGAAACATCTGGACTCAGTCCTCAGGTACACGCAGTATTCTGAACTGAAGCTAGCACCAGAGACCATTCTAATGAAAGGCCTCCACAGGTGGGCTCTCACAGGTGGGTTCCGACTCAGTTTCCTGTATATTCATTCATGAAATCGCTCTGCGGGTCAACATGCAGAACAAAACCATTTAATAAAAGTGACAATGAGGAGAAGAAAGGACACAAGAAGGCATGTGAATGTGGAGAGAGGAAGAGCCAGGGTGGAAAAACCGAGAAACCCTCCCTGCGCTCCTTGCTGCCAGGGAGGTCTGAGGGACTAGTTTCCACCTAGGATCCCAAGTCCAGAACAAAAGCGGCGGGGCCAAGGCGGGAGACAAGGGAAGGGGGACCTTGGCATGCACGCATGGGGTTGCCTAAGGATGGGGGCTAGTGCGCCCTCTGGCGGGGGGCACCTCAGGCGGCGCCATCCCCGGCCCGATCTCGTGCGGACCCCGGTGCGGCACGGCATCGGGGGTGGTCTCGCAGCCGCGGGGGTCGCAGGAGGCTGGGTCCCGACACCCCCGCGATCTCCCGGCCCGCGCTTTCTGCTCCAGGTGAGGGCACGGCCCGGTGTCACTTTACCTGCTCGCAGAGGGTCTTCCAGAGAAGCCCTGGGTCGGGACGGGGCAGCGGGCCGCGGGGAGCGGAACAGCGCGGCCTCAGGGGCTGGGCGGGAGCACGGGAGTGCGGGGGTCCTGCAGTGCGGACTGGGCCACATCACAGCACCGCGGCGCTGCGCGCCCCTCCTCCGCCAGCCCCCCCCCAGCCCACTTCCGGATTCCGCAATTAGCAAAGCCCCTTCTCCCAGCCGCCCCCGCCCTCGCCCCCCTCCCCTCCGTCCTGAGGCGCGGGCCCTGGGCACGGCGCCGGCGAAGCCCTGGGGGCCTGCGAGCGTGGCCAGCACCAGCGCTGAGCGGCCTCCTAGCCTGGCTCCGAGAGTGGGTGTCCCAGCGCTGCCTGGCTGCAAAAAGATCATCAGCCCTAAACTACGGCTGCACTCTCGGGTCACTTAGCCGGTTTCCTGATTGTGCCCAAAGCTGGGAACCAGCTTCCCAAGCACAGGCCTGGGCTGAGATGCCTGCCCGCGATCTCTTTGAGCAGTCTCCTAGTCTCCAGGCAGGGTCCGCCATTGCATGATGGCACCCGTGAATCACTTCGACCTGGATGTTTGGGTTTTTTGTTTGTTTTTTGGTTATTGGTTATTACATGACCTCCATGGTAGGTGCTCCACAAAGGGACTGAAAAGAGGACGCCTGATACATACGCATATGGCCATTCTAGAAAAAGAGCTTGGGGTTCTCTCGGAAGCGCGGCATTGGTCCTTGCACTATGGTTTAATAGAAAAGGGATTATGCAGCAACTTACTTAAATGAGCATAGTTTGAAATCGTTTATTGAGAATAAATAATTAAAACAGTTATATTTTAACTAAATCTATCATCAATCATAAATCTATTGCATGAAGGTTACAGGTAATTTAAATGCAATAGCACTCTCTTCAGGGTTTTAAATAATCCGTGTCTGTCTTGGCACATGAGAATGCAAAGATAGGAAATGGTTTGTAAAAGATCATATAATAGCTTTTACTATATGGTATCAGCAATTTATCCTAAAGGAGCGGCCTCCAGCTAAAAACTCAGCTTTGAAAAATGCAGAAAAGCAGCAAATGTTTACATGCCCTCTTGGTGACCAGAGGCGTGCTTTGGACCCCTCATCATGTCTTTCGTGGTTCTGAGGCCCTTGGCGCTCAGTAGTTTAGTGTCTTATTCTCTGGAATAGGCCATTGAAGAAATACCAGGCCCAGAGAAGAAGGTCCTGCTGGGTGTCTGAAGAAAGTACAACCTTTTAGATGAAGCTTTCTGGGGAATTTGTTAGTGGTTTGGTCTGCTTCTGATAGGAAGGGAAATTTTCTTTTTAAAGATTTTCTTTATTTATTTGATAGAGATCACAAGTAGGAAGAGAGGCAGGCAGAGAGAGAGGAAGAAACAGGCTCCCTGCTGAGGAGTGAGGCTGATGTGGGGCTCGATCCCAGGACCCTGGAATCATGACCTGAGCCAAAGGCAGAGGCTTTAACTCACTCTGCCACCCAGGTGCCCAAGGGAAATTTTTTTTAAAGATTTTATTTATTTATTTGACAGACAGAGATCACAAGTAGGCAGAGAGCAGGCAGAGAGAAGTGGAAGCAGGCTCCCTGATGAGCAGAGAGCTAGACATGGGGCTCAATCCCAGGACCCTAGGATCATGACCTGAGCCGAACGCAAAGGCCCAGTGAGCCAAAGACACTGAGCCACTTGGGTGCCCCAGGAAGGGAAATTTTTTAAAGAGTGTTTTCTCTTTGAATCTATTTTGAGGTTTGCTTTGTGGTTCTTTCAGACTTCTCATGAAGATGGAATTACTTCTGAGGTTGGTTGTCAGGAACCGCATATCAAATCGATCTATCTTGTTAGCAAAAAATAAATAAATAAATAAATAAATAAATAAATAAAAGCTCAAGTGTTGGTATAAAGCTATTATGCTTTTCAAAACCCCGAACTATAATTCATGTATTGTGGTCATTCTTTATCATATCAAACAGGAGAGAGGTGGCAGAAACGCACTTTCTGGTTAATATTTTTAAAAAGAAGATTGACTTATGAACCTACTTTGTTATTCCCTTTCATTCAATTTCCCTGTACCTCCTTTTCTATGAATTGTAACGGTAAACCATCATTATTTATATTGTTGGCACGTGAGAATTAGAGATCAATGCCAAAAGTGAAAGCAGAAGGCAGGTTTATTAAAGCAACAGCACACTATCTAAGGGACAGCAGGTGGTATTCCATGAGGTGGAGCTGGCCCTTACTTTGTTTTGGGATTCGATGAAGAATATTTTCATCAGCAGAAAAGGTCAAAATGACAAAGTTCCAGGTTCAGAGTAAACATATGGGATTAAAAAATAAAAAAAATTAAAAAAAAAGTTTTTTTTGAAAAGACTTTTTTTTCAAAGGAATTTAAACAAAAGTCCTTTTTAAGAGACAGTTGGCTGTTTAAACCAAAAGTACAACTCACTGAGAGATTCGCCGCATTATTTATTGGGGTAGAAAGGACCTGGAATGTAGAAAGACCCATTCTTCAGAGGAAAAAATAGAATCACTAACAGCCCTCATGCCCTGCACAGCCAGTGGCTAGAATCCCTGTCTCATGAAACCCTGTGCTAGAAGGCCGCTAGAGCCATCTCAACTATGTTACTCTATCTTGGAAGCCAACAAGTGTTTGCCCAGATAAGAGCACGATAACAATCAGTCACGTTATGTTATAATGACTGTCGATATCTTTAAAAGTCTTGTCAAGTTCCTTTTTGAGTAACCCTCACCCCACCCTTAGAGAAATTTATCTGTGGTTCACCTCTTTGAAATACATCATTGTTGTTCCACATTTACCATAGCAAAAAAAAAAAAAAAAAAAAAAAGCTTTTTATTAACAAATTGTTCAGAAGAGGGCGCCAGTGTAAAATGAGAGTTTTCGCTGTCAGGACAACTTTGTTGCAGAAACAGCTGAGAGCAATCAGGTCAGACAGAGCCAAGGGCTGGAGGGATCTTTAGGATTACAAAAACCGAACCAAATCAAACCAAAACAAAAATCAAAACCAATGGCCAAGATTTCAAGTTTGCTACTAAAGATATGACATTCTCCTAAGACATGCGTGTGACTTGATCAATATATTTATATATTTATATTTGAAGAAGAAGGAACTATTTGATGCAGCAAATCCACGTTGATTAAAAATTACCAGATATGGGGGCTCCTGGGTGGCTCAGTGGTTTAGGCCTCTGCCTTCGGCTCAGGTCATGATTGCAGGGACCTGGGATGGAGCCCCACATCAGGCTCTCTGCTCAGCGGGCAGCCTGCTTCCCCCTCTCTCTCTGCCTGCCTCTCTACCTGCTTGTGATCTGTCTGTCAAATGGGTAAATAAGATCTTTAAAAAAAGAATTACTAGGTGTGAAATACATCGAGGGTATGGGAAGGAAAATGATTTCACCTGATCAGACTAGGACATGGTTGAAGCCTGTATTAAAGTGCTATAAAAAGAGTAAAGACCTGGGAAATATATGGGGAAATAATCCCTAGAAAAACAGCAATAATAACTGGCTGCTCTTTATTGATCCAGATCCTGCGGTAGGCAAAGAAGGGCTGGTTTTAGCCAGAGGATGAACTCCGTTTGTCTTCATGATCTGGCATTTCCTGCAAGCCAGGCATGGGGCTCTGCACTAGAGCTGCAAATGCTGGGGGGCTGTCACTATCCGTTTTCTCTTCTCAAGGGGACAACGGGCATGTCCATGGTGCAGTGTGACAGGCTTTACCACAGAGAGAAAAAAGACTGCCAAGGGTAGGTTGGAGCTGGGAAAAGCCACTTAGGAACAGATTTTCAGGGGAGGTGATAGACAAGGGCAAAGCAAAGAATGAGGATGAGTGTTTCAAGTTTCAAAGTGCCAGGAGGCAGCACAGTGCATTCGGAAAACTACAGCAAGTTCATGACAACTGACAGCTGATCTCACAGCATCACCTGGCTATGGAGGCTGAGCCCCGGGGTTAACACTGGGCTGAGATGGTTTGTATACTATACCAAGGAGGTGAGGTACTACACTGTGGGGGCACAGGGAGCTACTGGAGGATTTCAAATATCAGAATCATAACCATAATAGAGTATTTCATTGCATCCTAGCTTTCATCAAGGGTAAGATGCACTGTAGTTTATGTTCGACTAAGAAGAGAAATGCTGTCAGTTAAACTAGGATATATCCTCAAGTGCAAGGTGAGTGCCACTTTAAGAGATATTAAAATGCGGTGGGGAGGACAAACCTTAGTACAAGTAAACTGTGGTACTGGAATAATTAAGAAAGGTCGAACAATGGATCAACAAAATAAGTGATTATTGCTTACCATGTGCACCAAACTATATTAAGTATTAGAATAAGAGACATTCTCATCTTGATGCCCCGCAGCTGTTAGACCCAAGGTACAGAGGGCAGTAGCCAACGACCAGCAGGCCCCAAGTGCCATGTGCAGACTCTAAGAGCAACTGCCTTTGAGAGAGGAAACGGTTGAGAGTGGGCTTTATGAGGTAGAGAATTATTAGCTGGGAAAGTAGGAAAATTGACTCAGAATCAGAATTGATGCCCCTACATGACACAGTTGGTGAAACTTCAATTCTCGGAGATCTTGAGGCTCCTCAGAAATGTATTTTTCATTTTGAACGGAACATTCAGGATAAATATGATCTGTTCGAGTTCCTGGTTCTCTCATCAGGACTGTTTCTTAGGCTTCACTGGCACAAGAAAAGTGTTTTGATAGTCCAGAGTAAATCCTGACAAAAGCAAAGCATGGTATCTATGTAAAACTAACCACTCAGAAGAGAACAACAGATAAAAGGCCAGGCCAACCTGACCCTGCAGGATAGGTAAGGTTGGTCCGGCAACAGGGGTAGAGGGAAAGTGCCCATCTCCTGCTAGAAGAGCTAGAGAAGACCCCTTCCCGAGAGACCACCAGGAGAAGAGAGCAGTAGGTGCTGATGATGAAGAATATTTTAATCAGCAGGGAAGGTCAAAATGACAAAGTTCCAGGATCAGAGTAAACCTATGGGATTAAAAAATAAAAAATTTAAAAAAAAAGATTTTTTTTTGAAAGGATTTTTTTTAAAGGACTTTAAACAAAAGTCCTTTTTAAGAGACAGTTGGCATTTTAAACCAAAAGTACAACTCACTGAGAGATTCGCCGCATTATTTATTAGGGTAGAAAGGACCTGGAATGTAGAAAGACCCATTCTGCAGAGGAAAAAATAGAATCACTAACAGTCCTCATGCCTTGCACAGCCAGTGGCTAGAATCCCTGCCTCATGAGACCAGTTTAAAATCTGTACTCATAATGGAACGGAAGGTGTCATTTCCCTATAATTATATATATGTCATTAATTTTCTACAAAGCCCAGTAGCACTGGAGCAGAAACTGGGACCTAAGAGTGAGCATCCTGTTTGACAAGCTGGACCAGCCAACTCTTCTTCAGATTCAGGGGGAGCCCTGGCGTGCTGCCCCCTCCCTTCTTCCTTTCCCCTTCCCTCCCTCCCTCCCTCTTCCCTTCCCCTTTCTCCTTCCCTGGTGGTGCCCTTTCCTGATGCCCACTTCATCCCTTTTTTTTCTTACATGCCTGTCTTCTAGAGTTTCTTCTCTCCTCCCAATTACTTCCCTTTGTCTGAATCTCCTCTTTGGTCCCTTTCTCCCTGCTCTCGGCTCCTCCTCCCCTTCCCTGGCCCCTGTTCAGCTCCATCCAGACTGCAGGCAGAGCTGGACTAACATGCTCCCTCACTAGCTCAGCCACCCTCCAGAGAAGTCACTCTTCGGTGGCCACCTTCCTGATCCCCTGGTCCTTTCTCCACTTATTCAGCTATTGCTCTGAAGTCTGAGGAGGACAGAGCGGGACTGCCGCAGAATCAGGCCATAGGAGAAACCAAACCATGTGTCCACACTGTCCCCCAGTACTGCTGCTCTGAGAGCTTTCGGAGTCCTCAACAGGGTTAGGATTTAGGGGCTTCTTCAGAACCGGGAGTGAAAACAGCCATAGGTCAAAAGAAAAGCTATGGCCCCCACACAAAAATAATAATCACAAATGACAACTAAGTTAGCTCTGAAGTCCCAAAGTCGAAAAATTGCCTTGAATCTGTCACTAGAAAGCACCCAAGGCCTCACTCTCTGGGTTCTGGGTGCCCTGGGAATGGCAGGAGTCTCTGACCCCCTTCCTGCTTCATCCACTCCCAAAGAACGTCCTCTGAGGTGGTCTTCAAACTTCCTCTGAGAAACTGTCTCTGGGAACTGTAGGCCCTTGGCTGCTGGGATAAATGAGGGTGATGTCAGTACCTGATGGGAAGCTTTACCAGGAGACTGTGGCTTCTGGATGCAGTCCTCTGGTCCCATGGTCTGGGTGAGATCTAGGTCTTTGAGTGAAGGAGGACAGATGAGATTTCAGATTTTGAGTTGATTTTGGGATGATTAGTGCTTTGGAGGGCATTGGGTGAAGGTATTTTGCACACGGGAAGGACACGAATTTGGGGAGCCAGAGAGTGGACTGTTAAGAGCTGACCTGCATTACCCCCAGAAACCTTGCTGCTGTCCTTATCTCTGGTACCACAGAACGTGACCTTATTTGGAACTAGAGTCCTTACAAATGCAATCACATTACAGTGAGGTCGTTAGAGTGAGCCCTAATCTCCTGTAACTGACCTCCTTATGTAAAGGGAAAATCTGGACAGAGTGATGCCCCTACTGTCAGTGGTGGGCAGTGCATGAACTTCTAGAACCCTGACAGTAGTGGAAAACAGACTCAGGCTGGGCACTAGGTAAATGGGAGCTCTAGTGGAATTTCAGATGAAGATGCTATGGACCTCTGCTTCCCACGTCATAGTGACGTTAGGATTTCAAATTCAAGTAAGAGATGAAAGAAACATATGGACTCGGTCCTCAGATACACACAGTATTCTGAACTGAGGCTAGCACCAGAGACCATTCTAATGAAAGGCCCCCACAGGTGGGCTCTCACAGGTGGGCTCCGACTCAGTTTCCTGTATATTCATTCATGAAATCGCTCTCCGGGTCAACATGCAGAACAAAACCATTTAATAAAAGTGACAATGAGGAGAAGAAAGGGAGGCCATAAGGCATGTGAATGTGGAGAGAGGAAGAGCCAGGGCGGGGCGGAAAAACCGAGAATCCCTCCCTGTGCTCCTTGCTGCCAGGGAGGTCTGAGGGACTAGTTTCCACCTGGGATCCCAAGTCCAGAACAAAAGTGGCGGGGCCACGCCACGGGATGAGGGAAGGGGGTCCTCGGCACCCACGCGTGGGGGTGCCAAACGATGGGGGCTATTGCGCTCGCTGGCGGGGGGCACCTCGCATGGCTCCCTCCCGGACCCGACCCGTGGGGTCCCTGGTGCGGCGTGTCCTCCGGGGTGGTCCCGCTGCCCCGGGGGTCGCAGGAGGCTGGGTCCCGACAACCCCGCGAGCTCACGGCCCCGCGCTTTCTGCTCCAGATGACGGCGAGGCACGGTGTCACTTTACCTGCTCCCAGAGGGTCCTCCGGAGAAGCCATGGGGCGGGGCAGGACAGCGCAGCCTCAGGGGCTGGGCTGGAGCGCGGGAGTGCAGGGGCGGCGAGGCAGGGGGTCCTGAGTCCCGACAGGGCCTCAGCACAGCACCGTGGCCCTGTCCGCCCCTCCTCCCCTCCCCTCCACCTCCTCTCAGACTCTCTGCCGCGACCTCCTCGAGCTCACTTCCCACTTCTGCAATTAGCAAAGCCCCTTCTCCGGGCCGCCCCCGCCCCCTCCCCCTCCGTCCTGAGGCGCGGCCCGGGGCACGGGCGCCATTGAAGCCCCAGGGGCCTGCCAGCGTGGCCAGCGCCAGCGCTCAGCGGCCTCCTAGCCTAGCTCCCCAAGCGGGTGTCCGAGTGCTGCCTGGCTGTGAAAAGATCATCAGCCCTAAACCCGGCTGCACTCTCGGGTCACTTCGCTGGCTTCCTGATTGTGCCCAAAGCCGGGAACCAGCTTCCCAAGCACAGGCCTGGGCTGAGATGCCTGCCCGCGATCTCTTTGAGCAGTCTCCTAGTCTCAGGCAGGGTCCGCCATTGCATGATGGCACGCGCAAATCACTTCGACCTGGATGTTTGGGTTTTTTGTTTGTTTTTTGGTTATTGGTTATTACATGACCTCCATGGTAGGTGCTCCACAAAGGGAGTGAAAAGAGGACGCCTGATACATACGCATATGGCCATTCTAGAAAAAGACCTTGGGGTTCTCTCGGAAGCGCGGCATTGGTCCTTGCACTATGTTTTAATAGATATGGGATTATGCACCAACTTACTTAAATGAGCATAGTTTGAAATCATTTACGAAGAATAAATATTTAAAACAGTTATATTTTAACTAAATCTATCATCAATCATAAATCTATTACACGAAGGTTACAGGCAATTTAAATGCAATAGCACTGTCTTCAGGGTTTTAAATAATCCGTGTCTGTCTTGGCACATGAGATTGCAAAGATAGGAAATGGTTTGTAAAAGATCATATAATAGCTTTTACTATACGGTATCAGCAATTTATCCTAAAGGAGCGGCCACCAGCTAAAAACTCAGCTTTGAAAAATGCAGAAAAGCAGCAAATGTTTACATACCCTCTTGGTGACCAGAGGCGTGCTTTGTGCCCCTCATCATGTCTTTCGTGGTTCTGAGGCCCTTGGCGCTCAGTAGTTTAGTGTCTTATTCTCTGGAATAGGCCATTGAAGAAATACCAGGCCCAGAGAAGAAGGTCCTGCTGGGTGTCTGAAGAAAGTACAACCGTTTAGATGAAGCTTTCTGGGGAATTTGTTAGTGGTTTGGTCTGCTTCTGATAGGAAGGGAAATTTTCTTTTTAAAGATTTTCTTTATTTATTTGATAGAGATCACAAGTAGGAAGAGAGGCAGACAGAGAGAGAGGAAGAAACAGGCTCCCTGCTGAGGAGTGAGCCTGATGTGGGGCTCGATCCCAGGACCCTGGAATCATGACCTGAGCCGAAGGCAGAGGCTTTAACTCACTCTGCCACCCAGGTGCCCAAGGGAAATTTTTTTTAAAGATTTTATTTATTTATTTGACAGACAGAGATCACAAGTAGGCAGAGAGCAGGCAGAGAGAGAAGTGGAAGCAGGCTCCCTGCTGAGCAGAGAGCCAGACATGGGGCTCAATCCCAGGACCCTAGGATCATGACCTGAGCCGAACGCAAAGGCCCAGTGAGCCAAAGACACTGAGCCACTCGGGTGCCCAAGGAAGGGAAATTTTTTTAAGAGTATTTTCTTTGAATCTATTTTGAGGTTTGGTTTGTGGTTCTTTCTGACTTCTCATGAAGATGGAATTTCTTCTGAGGTTGGTTGTCAGGAACGGCATATCAAATCGAGCTATCTTGCTAGCAATAAATAAATAAATAAATAAATAAATAAATAAAAGCTCAAGTGTTCGTATAAAGCTATTATGCTTTTCAAAATCCCGAACTATAATTCATGTATCGTGGTCATTCTTTATCATATCAAACAGGAGAGAGGTGGCAGAAACGCACTTTCAGGTTGATTTTTTTACAAGGAAGATTGACTTATGAATCTACTTTGTTATTCCCTTTCATTCAATTTCCCTGTACCTCCTTTTCTATGAATTGTAACGGTAAACCATCATTATTTTTATTGTTGGCCCGTGAGAATTAGAGATCAATGCCCAAGTGAAAGCAGAAGGCAGGTTTATTAAAGCAACAGCACACTCTCTAAGGGAGAGCAGGTGGTATTCCATGAGTTGGAGCTGGCCCTTACTTTGTTTTGGGATTGGATATTTCTTGGTCTTTTTGAAGTGGGAGGACCTTCAACATGCAGTGGATTGATCTAATGGAGGCTGCTTCCAATCATTTGGGGGATTCCTACCACATGTTGGGAAAAGGAGTTGTTGTCATTTTTATTTTATTTTTTTCAGGGTTCCAAAATTCACTGTTTATGCACCACACCCAGTGCTCCATGCAATATGTGCCCTCCATAACTCCCATTAACAGGCTTACCCAACCCTCTGCCCCCTCCCCTCAAAACTCTCAGTTTGTTTCTCAGAGTCTCTCATGGTTTGTCTCCCCCTCCAATTTCCCCCCACTCACTTCTCCTCTTGATCACCCAGTGTCTTCTGTGTTATTCTTTATGCTCCACAATTAAGTGAAACCATATGAAAATTGACAATCTCTGCTTGAATTATTCCAATCAGGATTATCTCCTCCAGTCCCGTCCATGTTGATACAAAAGTTGGGTATCCTTCCTTTCAGAAGGAAGCATAATACTCCATTGTAAAAATGAATCATATCTTCTTTATCCGTTCATTCATTGAAGGTCATCTTGGTTCTTTCCAAAGTTTAATGACTGTGGCCATTGCTGCTATAAACATTAGGGTACAGATGTCCCTTCTTTTCACTGCATCTGTATCTTAGGGGTAAATACTCAGTAGTGCAATTGTAGGGTCATAGGGTAGCTCTAATTTTAATTTCTTAAGGAGTCTCCACACTGTATCCCAAAGTAGCTGCACCAACTGGCATTCTCACCAATAGAGTAAGAGGGTTCCCCATTCTCCACATCCTCTCCAAAACTTGTTGTTTATTGCCTTGTTAATTTTGGCCCTTCTAACTGTGTAAGGTGGTATCCCAAAGTGCTTTTGATTTGAATCTCCCTGGTGGCTAATGATGATGAACATTTTCTCATTCATCTGTTTGCCATTTGTATGTCTTCTTTGGAGAAGTGTCTGTTCATGTCTTCTGCCCATTTTTTGACATGATTATCTGTTTTTTGTTTGTTGAATTTGTGGAGTTCTTTATAGATCTTGGATATCAGCCCTTTATCTGTAATGTCATTTGTGAAAATCTTCTCCCATTCAGTGGGTTGTCTCTTCATTTTGTTGACGGTTTCCTTTGCTGTGCAGAAACTTTTGATCTTGTTGAAGTCCCAAAAGTTCATTTTTGCTTTTGTTTCCTTTGTCTTTGGGGACCTGTCTTGAAAGAATTTGCTGTGGCCAGTGTCCAAGAGGTTACTGCCTATGTTCTCCTCTGGGATTTTGATAGATTCCTGCCTCACGTTGAGGACATTTGTCCATTTCAAATTTATCTTTATGTATGGTATAAGAGAATGGTTGAGTGTCATTCTTCCATACATAGCTGTCCAATTTTTCCAGCACCATTGATTGAAGAGGCTGTCTTTTTCCACTGTGTAATTTGTTCTGCTTTGTCAAAGATTTTTTGAACATAGAGTTGATGGTCCATATCTGGGCACTCTACTCTAATCCACTGGTCTACATGTCTTCTTAACCCACTGAGCCACCCAGGTGCCCCTTTTAAGCTATTATTTAAAAGTAGAGTCATTCTTTTTTTTTAAGATTTTATTTATTATTTATTTGACAGAGAGAGATCACAAGTGGACGGAGGACAGGCAGAGGGTTAGGGTTAGACGTCGTTGGGGTCAGGGTTAGCGTAAGGCTTAGGGTAGGGGTCAGGGTTAGGGTTAGGTTCATGGTTAGGTTTAGGGTCAGGCTCACAGTAGGGTCAGGGTTAGCATTATGCTCAGAGTCAGGGTCAGGGTCAGTGTTAGGGTGACGGTTAGGTTTAGGGTCAGGTTCAGGGTCATGGTCAGATTTAAGGTCAGGTTCAAGTTTTGGTTTGGGGGCAAGGTTCATGTCAGGGTCAGGGTTAGGTTTGGGACAGGTTTAGTGTCAGGGTTAGGGTTAGGTCAGCTTTATGTTTAGGTTCTGTTTTGTGAGTAGGTTGAGGATCAGGGTTAGATTTAGGGTTACGATTCTGTTCAGAATCACAGATTGGGTCAGAGTTGGGTTTACAGACACTGTTAGGGTCAGTCTTAAGGTCAAGGCCAGGGTGAGGTTTAAGGTTAAGTTCTGACATAGGCAAAGTTCAGAGTTAGAGTTATGATCACGGTCAGGGAGAGGGTCAGGTTAATTGTTAAAGTGGGGTTAGGGTTAGGGTTAGTGGTAGGTTGAGGGTTAGGGTTAGAATGGGTTAGGGTCAGTGTCAGGGATAATGTTAGGGGTTACTTTTAGGGTTAGGTTCAGCGATAGGTTTCGGGTCAGGGCCCATGTTAGTGTCAGGGTCAGGGTTATATATAGGGTTAGAGTTAGGGTCAGGCTCACAGTCAGGGTCAGGATTAGTGTTCAGGTCAGTGTCGGGGTCACTGTTAGGGTCAGGGTTAGGTTTATGGTCATGGTCTGGGTCAGGGTCAGGGTGAATTTAGCAACAGTGTCAGGTTTAGGGTCAGGTTCAGGAAGTGGTTGAAAGTCCACATTCGGGTCAGGGACAGGGTTATGAAGCGGTCAGTGTTAGTGTCATGGTTAGGATTCGGGTAGGATCAGGGTCAGGGTCAGTGAAGCTCAGGGCCAGGGTCAGGTTTAGGGTCAGGCATTGGTTTAGGTCAATGTTCGTTTCAGTGTCACAGTTAAGTATTGGTGGTAGGGTTTGGGATAGGGGTTAGGATTAGAGTTACAAGTAGGGTTATGGTTAGGGTTAGGCATAGACAGTGTAAGGTCAGGGTTAGGGTTTGGTTTAGGGTAGGGGTTCGTGTTAGGGCCAGGTTCAGCGTTAGGTTTAGGTTCAGGGTTCGTAGAAGGTCATGGTTAGAGTTACTTTTAGGTTAAGGGTTAGCGTCAGGCTCACAGTCACGGTCAGGGGTAGGATTAGGGTCAGGGTTAGGTCAGCATCAGGGTTAGGATTAGGGTCAGGGTCAGTGTCACGGTTAGGTATGAGTATGGTTACGGTAATGTCAGAGTTAGGTTTAGGTTCACGGTCCACATCAGGGTCAGTGTCAGGCTTAGGTTTAGGTTTAGGGTTCAGGTCAGCATCACAGACAGGTCAGGTTCAGGGTCAGGGTCAGGGCTGGGTTTGGGTTTGGGGCAGGCTCACAGTCAGTGTCAGGATCAGGGTAAGTGGATACTGTTAGGGTTAGCCCCTCTTCTGGGTCATGGACCCATCCCTTCAGGGTCTCAGGATAAACCCTGGGCAGAAGGGTGTAGACCCTATACCTGATCCCACTTAACCAGCCTTAAACTGGGGTGTGAACATGACTTTCCCACCAGACATCTAACCCCTCATCAGCCTGATCCTGCTTGGGGCATCTCCACCCATGATGGCATGGCCAGGTCCTCTTTACACACAGGCACACAGACACCCAGAGGCACACACTCACACACACACACACACACACACACACACACAAAGAGATATGCGGAGGAGACCTAGGGCTACACTGGTAGTTCATAAGGTGTGGGCCTCTCTGACTCTGAGCCCACTGGTGTGACCTTTTGATTTTATTAGCCAAAGGGCCTGAGGCGTTGGGGAATCCTGATATGACCTGCCAGGGAGGGGACGTGTCTGACGGGCCAGCTCTCTTCTCCCTGCTTCCTCTTGGCTTCAGTACAGCAGAAGAACATGTTGCTTCCTTTAGGATGTGCCTAGAAATGAGCTGGGCAGGGGGGTTTTCTCTGTATTGGGGTGCCTGGATACATTGGTTCCAATTCCGTTGGGCTCTGTCTCCTGGGAAGTGAGGTCACCATTGCCTGGGGGCTCCTTACCAAACTTCCTGCTGCACCAGAGCTCCCTGAGCCGCCGGTCCCCAAGCTGCTCAGGGCTCACAATCCACTCAATGCAGTGCCCCTCCAATGACACCCCTACAGCCTCCCACCTGCCCCTAGGAGGCCTGGCAGCACCTGTTATCCCCGCTGGAGGGAACAGAGCTGGGATTAGACTACGTTAGTGTTAGGGTTAGGGTTAAGAAATACTTAGGGTCAGGGTTAGGTTTAGGGTTAGGGTTAGGTTAGGGTTAAGAAATACTTAGGGTCAGGTTAAGGGTTAGACGTCGTTGGCGTCAGGGTTAGCGGGTGGCTTAGGGTAGGTGTCAGGGTTAGGGTTTGTTTCATGGTTAGGTTTAGGGTCAGGCTCACAGTAGGGTCAGGGTTAGCGTTACGGTCAGAATCAGGGACAGGGTCAGTGTTAGGGTGACGGTTAGGTTTAGGGTCAGGTTCAGGGTCATGGTCAGATTTAGGGTCAGGTTCAAGTTTTGGTTTGGGGGCAAGGTTCATGTCAGGGTCATGGTTAGGTTTGGGATAGGTTTATTGTCAGGGTTAGGGTCAGATTCATGATTATGGTAAGATCCGCTTTTGTAGGTTCTGTTTTATGAGTAGGTTCAGGATCAGCGTTAGCTTTAGGATTAGGATTCTGTTCAGGCTCACGGATTGGGTCAGATTTAGGTTTACAGTCAGGGTTAGGGTCAGTGTTAAGGTCAAGGCCAGGGCCAGGTTTAAGTTTAGGGTCTGTTATAGGCAAAGTTCAGAGTTCGGGTTATGATTTGGGTCAGGGAGAGGCTCAGGATTTTTGTTAAGTGGGGTTAGGGTTAGGGTTAGAGGTAGGTTGAAGGTGAGGGTTCGACCGGGTTAGGTCAGTGTCAGGGATAATGTTAGGGGTTAGTTTTAGGGTTAGGTTCAGCGTTAGGTTTCGGGTCAGGGCCCGTGTTAGTGTCAGGGTCAGGGTTAGGTGTATGGACTTTATCTGGGTCAGGGTCAGGGTGAAGTCTAGGGCCAGTGTCAGGTTTACAGTCAACATCACTTATTGGTTTAAAGTCCAGATTCGGGTAAGGGACAGGCTTATATAGTGGTCATTGTTAAGGTCATGGTTAGGTTTAGGGTCTGGGACAGGTTCAGGTTTAGGATCTCGGTCTGGTATAGACAAAGCTCAGGGCCCGGATTAGGGTCAGCGTCTGGTATAGGCAAAGATCAGGGTTAGGGTTATGATCTTAGTCAGGTATAGGGTCAGGGTTATTGTTAAAGTTTAGGGTTAGTTTTACGTTTAGCGTTAGGTTGACGGTTAGGGTTGAACTTGTTAGGGTCAGGGTCCGTGGTATGGCTAGGGGTTATTGTTAGGGTTAGGTTCAGAGATAGGATTCAGGTGTGGGCCAATGTTAGTGTCTGGGCCAGGGTTACATTTAGGGTTTGAGTAGGGTTCAGTCTCACAGTCAGGGTCAGGATTCGTGTTCAATTGATTGTCAGGGTCACTTAAGGATCAGGGTTAGGTTATCGTCTAGGTCTGGGTCAGGGTCAGGGTGAAGTTTAGCGCCAGTGTCCGTTTTAGGGTCAGGTTCAGGTATTGGTTTAAAGTCCACATTCGGGTCAGGGACGGGGTTATGTAGTGGTCAGGGTTAGTGTCAAGGTTAGGATTAGGGTCAGAATCAGGGTCAGGTAAAGGTCAGGGCCAGGGTCAGGTTGTGGGTCAGGCTTTGGTTTAGGGTCAATGTTCGGTTCAGTGTCACAGTTAGGTTTTGGCGGTAGCGTTTGGGATTGGGGTTAGGGTTAGAGTTAGAAATAGGGTTATGGTTAGGTTTAAGATTGGCAGCGTAAGGTCAGGGTTAAGGTATGGTTTAGGGTAGGGGTTATTGTTAGGGTCAGGGTCAGCGTTAAGTTTAGCTTCACGTTCCTTTTTAGGGTCATGGTTAGAGTTACCATTAGGTTTAGGGTTAGGGTCAGGATCACAATCACGGTCAGGGTTAGGGTTAGTGTCAGGGTTAGGTCAGCATCAGGGTTAGGATTAGGGTCAGGGTCAGTGTCATGGTTAGGTATGAGTCATGGTTACGGTACTGTCAGAGTTTGGTTTAGGTTCAGGGTCCACATCAAGGTCAGTGTCAGGCTTAGGTTTAGGTTTAGGGTTCAGGTCAGCATCACAGCCAGGGTCAGGGTCAGGGTCAGGGTCAGGGCTGGGTTTGGGTTTGGGGCAGGCTCACAGTCAGTGTCAGGATCAGGGTTAGTGGATACTGTTAGGGTTAGCCCCTCTTCTGGGTCATGGACCCATCCCTCAGGGTCTCAGTATAAACCCTGGGCAGAAGGGTGTAGACCCTACACCTGATCCCACCTAACCAGCCTTAAACAGGGCTGTGAACATGACTTTCCCACCAGACATCTAACCCCTCATCAGCCTGATCCTGCTTGGGGCATCTCCACCCATGATGGCATGGCCAGGTCCTCTTTACACACAGACACACAGACACACAGAGGCACACACACACAACACACAAAGAGATATGCGGAGGAGACCTAGGGCTACACTGATAGTTCATAAGGTGTGGGCCTCTCTGACTCTGAGCCCCCTGGCGTGACCTTTTGATTTTATTAGCCAAAGGGCCTGAGGCGTTAGGGAATCCTGATATGACCTGCCAGGAAGGGGACGTGTCTGACGGGCCAGCTCTCTTCTCCCTGCTTCCTCTTGGCTTCAGTACAGCAGAAGAACATGTTGCTTCCTTTAGGATGTGCCTAGAAATGAGCTGGGCAGGGGGGTTTTCTCTGTATTGGGTTGCCTGGATACGTGGGTTCCAATTCCGTTGGGCTCTGTCTCCTGGGAAGTGAGGTCACCACTGCCTGGGGGCTCCTTACCAAACTTCCTGCTGCACCAGAGCTCCCTGAGCCGCCGGTCCCCAAGCTGCTCAGGGCTCACAATCCACTCAATGCAGTGTCCCTCCAATGACACTCATACAGCCTCCCACCTGCCCCTAGGAGGCATGGGTGCAGCTGTTATCCCCGCTGGAGGGAACAGAGCTGGGATTAGACTACGTTAGTGTTAGGGTTAAGGTTATGAAATACTTAGGGTCAGGGTTAAGTTTAGGGTTAGGGTTAGGTTAGGGTTAAAAAATACTTAGGGTCAGGGTTAGGGTTAGACGTCGTTGGCGTCAGGATTAGCGGATGGCTTAGGGTAGGGGTCAGGGTTAGGGTAGTTTCATGGTTAGGTTTAGGGTCAGGCTCACAGTAGGGTCAGGGTTAGCGTTACGGTCACAGTCAGGGACAGGGTCATTGTTAGGGTGACGGTTAGGTTTAGGGTCAGGTTCAGGGTCATGGTCAGATTTAGGGTCAGGTTCAAGTTTTGGTTTGGGGGCAAGGTTCATGTCAGGGTCAGGGTTAGGTTTGGGACAGGTTTAGTGTCAGGGTTAGGGTCAGGGTCAGGGTTAGGTTCATGATTATGGTAAGTTCAGCTTTTGTAGGTTCTGTTTTATGAGTAGGTTCAGGATCACGGTTAGCTTTAGGGTTCCGATTCTGGTCAGGCTCACGGATTGGGTCTGATTTAGGTAGAGTCAGGGTTAGGGTCAGTGTTAATTCAAGGCCAGGGTCAGGTTTAAGGTTAAGGTCTGACATAGGCAATGTTCAGAGTTAGGGTTATGATCAGGGTCAGGGAGAGGGTCAGGTTTATTGTTAAAGTAGGGTTAGGGTTAGGGTTAGAGGTAGGTTGAGGGTTAGGGTTGACCGGGTTAGGGTCAGTGTCAGGGATAATGTCAGGGGTTAGTTTTAGGGTTAGGTTCATCATTAGGTTTCGGGTCAGAGCCCATGTTAGTGACAGGGTCAGGGTTACGTTTAAGGTTAGAGTTAGGGTCAGGCTCCCATTCAGTGTCAGGGTTAGTGTTAGAGTCAGGGTCAGCGTCACTGTTAGGGTCAGGCTCAGGTTTATGTTCTTTGCCTGGGTCAGGGTCAGGGTGAAGTCTAGGGCCAGTGTCAGGTTTACGGTCAAGATCAGGTATTGGTTTAAAGTCCACATTCGGGTCAGGGACAGGGTTATGTAGTGGTCAGGGTTATTGTCAAGGTTAGGATTAGGGTCAGAATCAGTGTCACGTAAAGTTCAGGGCCACGGTCAGGTTGACGGTCAGGCTTTGGTATAGGGTCAAGGTTCGGTTCAGTGTCACAGTTAGATTTTGGCAGTAGGGTTTGGGATTGGGGTTAGGGTTAGAGTTAGAAGTAGGGTTAGGGTTACGTTAGGGATAGACAGAGGAGGTCAGGGTTAGGGTTTGGTTTAGGTTAGGGGTTAGTGTTAAGTTCAGGGTCAGCATGATGTCTAGGTTCAGGGTCCTTATTAGGGTCATGGTTAGAGTTACCATTAGGTTTAGGGTTAGGGTCAAGCACACTGTCACGGTCAGGGGTAGGGTTAGTGTCCCGTTTAGGTCAGCATCAGGTTTAGGATTAGGGTCAGGGTCAGGGTCCTGGTTAGGTTTGAGTCATGGTTACGGTAATGTCAGAGTTGGGTTTAGGTTCAGGGTCCACATCAGGGTCAGTGTTAGCCTTAGGTTTAGGTTTAGGGTTCAGGTCAGCATCACAGCCAGGGTCAGGGTCAGGGTCAGGGCTGGGTTTGGGTTTGGGGCAGGCTCACAGTCAGTGTCAGGATTAGGGTTATTGGTTACTGTAAGGGTTAGCCCCTCTTCTGGGTCATGGACCCATCCCTTCAGGGTCTGAGGATAAACCCTGGGCAGAAGGGTGTAGACCCTATACCTGATCCCACTTAACCAGCCTTAAACTGGGGTGTGAACATGACTTGCCCACCAGACATCTAACCCCTCATCAGCCTGATCCTGCTTGGGGCATCTCCACCCATGATGGCATGGCCAGGTCCTCTTTACACACAGACACCCAGAGGCACACACACACACACCCACACACACACACACACACAAAGAGATATGCGGAGGAGACCTAGGGCTACACTGGTAGTTCATAAGGTGTGGGCCTCTCTGACTCTGAGCCACCTGGTGTGACCTTTTGATTTTATTAGCCAAAGGGCCTGAGGCGTTGGGGAATCCTGATATGACTTGCCAGTGAGGGGACGTGTCTGTCGGGCCAGGTCTCTTCTCCCTGCTTCCTCTTGGCTTCAGTACAGCAGAAGAACATTTTGCTTCCTTTAGGATGTGACTAGAAATGAGCTGGGCAGGGCGGATTTCTCTGTATTGGGGTGCCTGGATACGTGGGTTCCAATTCCGTTGGGCTCTGTCTCCTGGGAAGTGAGGTCACCACTGCCTGGGGGCTCCTTACCAAACTTCCTGCTGCACCAGAGCTCCCTGAGCCACCGGTCCCCAAGCTGCTCAGGGCTCACAATCCATTCAATGCAGTGCCCCTCCAATGACACCCCTACAGCCTCCCACCTGCCCCTAGGAGGCCTGGGTGCAGCTGTTATCCCCGCTGGAGGGAACAGAGCTGGGATTAGACTACGTTAGTGTTAGGGTTAAGGTTACGAAATACTTAGGGTCAGGGTTAAGTTTAGGGTTAGGGTTAGGTTAGGGTTAAAAAATACTTAGTGTCAGGGTTAGGGTTAGACGTCGTTGGCGTCAGGATTAGCGGATGGCTTAGGGTAGGGGTCAGGGTTAGGGTAGTTTCATGGTTAGGTTTAGGGTCAGGCTCACAGTAGGGTCAGGGTTAGCGTTACGGTCACAGTCAGGGACATGGTCAGTGTTAGGGTGACGGTTAGGTTTAGGGTCAGGTTCAGGGTCATGGTCAGATTTAGGGTCAGGTTCAAGTTTTGGTTTGGGGGCAAGGTTCATGTCAGGGTCAGGGTTAGGTTTGGGACAGGTTTAGTGTCAGGGTTAGGGTCAGGGTCAGGGTTAGGTTCATGATTATGGTAAGTTCAGCTTTTGTAGGTTCTGTTTTATGAGTAGGTTCAGGATCACGGTTAGCTTTAGGGTTCCGATTCTGGTCAGGCTCACGGATTGGGTCTGATTTAGGTTCAGAGTCAGGGTTAGGGTCAGTGTTAATTCAAGGCCAGGGTCAGGTTTAAGGTTAAGGTCTGACATAGGCAATGTTCAGAGTTAGGGTTATGATCAGGGTCAGGGAGAGGGTCAGGTTTATTGTTAAAGTAGGGTTAGGGTTAGGGTTAGTGGTAGGTTGAGGGTTAGGGTTGACCGGGTTAGGGTCAGTGTCAGGGATAATGTCAGGGGTTAGTTTTAGGGTTAGGTTCATCATTAGGTTTCGGGTCAGAGCCCATGTTAGTGACAGGGTCAGGGTTACGTTTAAGGTTAGAGTTAGGGTCAGGCTCCCATTCAGTGTCAGGGTTAGTGTTAGAGTCAGGGTCAGCGTCACTGTTAGGGTCAGGCTCAGGTTTATGTTCTTTGCCTGGGTCAGGGTCAGGGTGAAGTCTAGGGCCAGTGTCAGGTTTACGGTCAAGATCAGGTATTGGTTTAAAGTCCACATTCGGGTCAGGGACAGGGTTATGTAGTGGTCAGGGTTATTGTCAAGGTTAGGATTAGGGTCAGAATCAGTGTCACGTAAAGTTCAGGGCCACGGTCAGGTTGACGGTCAGGCTTTGGTATAGGGTCAAGGTTCGGTTCAGTGTCACAGTTAGATTTTGGCAGTAGGGTTTGGGATTGGGGTTAGGGTTAGAGTTAGAAGTAGGGTTAGGGTTACGTTAGGGATAGACAGAGGAGGTCAGGGTTAGGGTTTGGTTTAGGTTAGGGGTTAGTGTTAAGTTCAGGGTCAGCATGATGTCTAGGTTCAGGGTCCTTATTAGGGTCATGGTTAGAGTTACCATTAGGTTTAGGGTTAGGGTCAAGCACACTGTCACGGTCAGGGGTAGGGTTAGTGTCCCGTTTAGGTCAGCATCAGGTTTAGGATTAGGGTCAGGGTCAGGGTCCTGGTTAGGTTTGAGTCATGGTTACGGTAATGTCAGAGTTGGGTTTAGGTTCAGGGTCCACATCAGGGTCAGTGTTAGCCTTAGGTTTAGGTTTAGGGTTCAGGTCAGCATCACAGCCAGGGTCAGGGTCAGGGTCAGGGCTGGGTTTGGGTTTGGGGCAGGCTCACAGTCAGTGTCAGGATTAGGGTTATTGGTTACTGTAAGGGTTAGCCCCTCTTCTGGGTCATGGACCCATCCCTTCAGGGTCTGAGGATAAACCCTGGGCAGAAGGGTGTAGACCCTATACCTGATCCCACTTAACCAGCCTTAAACTGGGGTGTGAACATGACTTGCCCACCAGACATCTAACCCCTCATCAGCCTGATCCTGCTTGGGGCATCTCCACCCATGATGGCATGGCCAGGTCCTCTTTACACACAGACACCCAGAGGCACACACACACACACCCACACACACACACACACACACAAAGAGATATGCGGAGGAGACCTAGGGCTACACTGGTAGTTCATAAGGTGTGGGCCTCTCTGACTCTGAGCCACCTGGTGTGACCTTTTGATTTTATTAGCCAAAGGGCCTGAGGCGTTGGGGAATCCTGATATGACTTGCCAGTGAGGGGACGTGTCTGTCGGGCCAGGTCTCTTCTCCCTGCTTCCTCTTGGCTTCAGTACAGCAGAAGAACATTTTGCTTCCTTTAGGATGTGACTAGAAATGAGCTGGGCAGGGCGGATTTCTCTGTATTGGGGTGCCTGGATACGTGGGTTCCAATTCCGTTGGGCTCTGTCTCCTGGGAAGTGAGGTCACCACTGCCTGGGGGCTCCTTACCAAACTTCCTGCTGCACCAGAGCTCCCTGAGCCACCGGTCCCCAAGCTGCTCAGGGCTCACAATCCATTCAATGCAGTGCCCCTCCAATGACACCCCTACAGCCTCCCACCTGCCCCTAGGAGGCCTGGGTGCAGCTGTTATCCCCGCTGGAGGGAACAGAGCTGGGATTAGACTACGTTAGTGTTAGGGTTAGGGTTAAGAAATACTTAGGGTCAGGGTTAGGGTTAGACGTCGTTGTCGTCAGGGTTAGCGGATGGCTTAGGGTAGGGGTCAGGGATAGGGGTAGTTTCATGGTTAAGTTTAGGGTCAGGTTCACAGTAGGGTCAGGGTTAGCGTTACGGTCACTGTCAGGGACAGGGTCAGTGTTAGGGTGATGGTTAGGTTTAGGGTCAGGTTCAGGGTCATGGTCAGATTTAGAGTCAGGTTCAAGTTTTGGTTTGGGGGCAAGGTTCATGTCAGGTTCAGGGTTAGGTTTGGGATAGGTTTAGTGTCAGGGTTAGGGTCAGGTTCATGATTATGTTAAGGTCAGCTTTTGTATGTTCTGTTTTATGAGTAGGTTCAGGATCAGGGTTAGCTTTAGGATTACGATTCTGTTCAGGCTCACGGATTGGGTCAGATTTAGGTTTACAGTCAGGGTTAGGGTCAGTGTTAAGGTCAGGTCCAGGGTCAGGTTTAAGTTTAGCTTCTGATATAGGCAAAGTTCAGAGTTCGGGTTATGATTTGGGTCAGGGAGAGGGTCAGGATTATTGTTAAGTTGGGTTAGGGTTAGGGTTAGAGGTAGGTTGAAGGTGAGGGTTAGACCAGGTTAGGGTCAGTGTCAGGGATAATGTTAGGGGTTAGTTTTAGGGTTAGGTTCAGCATTAGGTTTCGGGTCAGGGCCCGTGTTAGTGTCAGGGTCAGGGTTACGTTTAGGGTTAGAGTTAGGGTCAGGCTCCCATTCAGTGTCAGGTTTAGTGTTAGGGTCAGGGTCCGGTTCACTGTTAGGGTCAGGGTTAGGTTTATGGACTTTATCTGGGTCAGGGTCAGGGTGAAGTCTAGGGCCAGTGTCAGGTTTACGGTCAAGATCAAGTATTGGTTTAAAGTCCATATTCCGGTCAGGGACAGGGTTATATAGTGGTCATTGTTAGGGTCATGGTTAGGTTTAGGGTCAGGGCCAGGGTCAGGTTTAGGGTCTCGGTCCGGTATCGGCAAAGCTCAGGGCCCGGATTAGGGTCAGCGTCTGGTATAGGCAAAGATCAGGGTTAGGGTTATGATCTTAGTCAGGTATAGGGTCAGAGTTATTGTTAAAGTTTAGGGTTAGTTTTACGTTTAGCATTAGGTTGACGGTTAGGGTTAGAACTTGTTAGGGTCAGGGTCCGTGGTAGGGCTAGGGCTTAGTGTTAGGGTTAGGTTCAGATATAGGATTCGGGGGTGGGCCAATGTTAGTGTCTGGGTCAGGGTTACATTTAGGGTTTGAGTAGGGTTCAGTCTCACAGTCAGGGTCAGGTTTAGTGTTCAATTGATTGTCGGGGTCACTGTAAGGGTCAGGGTTAGGTTATCGTCATGGTCTGGGTCAGGGCAGGGTGAAGTTAGCGCCAGTGTCCGGTTTAGGGTCATGTTCAGGTATTGGTTTAAAGTCCACATTCGGGTCAGGGACAGGGTAAGTTAGTTGTCAGTGTTACTGTCATGGTTAGGATTAGGGTCAGGGTCAGGGTCAGGTGACGGTCAGGGCCAGGGTCAGGTTTAGGTCAGGCTTTGGTTTAGGGTCAATGTTCGGTTCAGTGTCACAGTTAGGTTTTGGCAGGAGGGTTGGGGATTGGGTTTAGGGTTAGAGTTAGAAATAGGGTTATGGTTAGGTTTAGGTTTGACAGTGTAAGGTCAGGGTTAAGGTTTGGTTTAGGGTAGGGGTTATTGTTAGGGTCAGGGTCAGCGTTAGGTTTAGGTTCAGGTTCCTTTTTAGGGTCATGGTTAGAGTTACCATTAGGTTTAGGGTTACGGTCAGGATCACAATCACGGTCAGGGTTAGGTTTAGAGTGAGAGTTAGGTCAGCATCAGGGTTAGGTTTAGGGTCAGGGTCAGTGTCATGGTTAGGTATGAGTCATGGTTACGGTAATGTCAGAGTTAGGTTTAGGTTCAGGGTCCACATCAGGGTCAGTGTCAGGATTAGGTTTAGGTTTAGGGTTCAGGTCAGCATCACAGCCAGGGTCAGGGTCAGGGTCAGGGTCAGGGCTGGGTTTGGGTTTGGGGCAGGCTCACAGTCAGTGTCAGGATCAGGGTTAGTGGTTACTGTTAGGGTTAGCCCCTCTTCAGGGTCATGGACCCATCCCTTCAGGGTCTGAGGATAAACCCTGGGCAGAAGGGTGTAGACCCTATACCTGATCCCACTTAACCAGCCTTAAACTGGGGTGTGAACATGACTTGCCCACCAGACATCTACCCCCTCATCAGCCTGATCCTGCTTGGGGCATCTCCACCCATGATGGCATGGCCAGGTCCTCTTTACACACAGGCACACAGACACCCAGAGGCACACACACACACACCCACACACACACACACACAAAGAGGTATGCCGAGGAGACCTAGGGCTACACTGGTAGTTCATAAGGTGTGGGCCTCTCTGTCTCTGAGCCCCCTGGTGTGACCTTTTGATTTTATTAGCCAAAGGGCCTGAGGCATTGGGGTAACCTGATATGACCTGCCAGGGAGGGGACTTGTCTGACGGGCCAGCTCTCTTCTCCCTGCTTCCTCTTGGCTTCAGTACAGCAGAAGAATATGTTGCTTCCTTTAGGATGTGCCTAGAAATGAGCTGGGCAGGGGGGTTTTCTCTGTATTGGGGTGCCTGGATACGTGGGTTCCAATTCCGTTGGGCTCTGTCTCCTGGGAAGTGAGGTCACCACTGCCTCGGGGCTCCTTACCAAACTTCCTGCTGCACCAGAGCTCCCAGAGCCGCCGGTCCCCAATCTGTTCAGGGCTCACAATCCACACAATGCAGAGGGTAAAGAAATACTTAGGGTCCGGGTTAGGGTTAGGGTTAGGGTTAGGTTAGGGTTAGAAATACTTAGGGTCCGGGTTAGGGTTAGACGTCGTTGGCGTCAGGGTTAGCGGATGGCTTAGGGAAGGGGTCAGGGTTAGGGTTAGTTTCATGGTTAGGTTTAGGGTCAGGCTCACAGTAGGGTCAGGGTTAGCTTTACGGTCACAGTCAGGGTCAGGGTCAGGGTCAGTGTTTGGGTGACGGTTAGGTTTAGGGTCAGGTTCAGGGTCATGGTCAGATTTAGGGTCAGGTTCAACTTTTGGTTTGGGGGCAAGGTTCATGTCAGGGTCAGGGTTAGGTTTGGGACAGGTTTAGTGTCAGGGTTAGGGTCAGGGTCAGGGTTAGGTTCATGATTATGGTAAGTTCAGCTTTTGTAGGTTCTGTTTTATGAGTAGGTTCAGGATCACGGTTAGCTTTAGGGTTCCGATTCTGGTCAGGCTCACGGATTGGGTCTGATTTAGGTTCAGAGTCAGGGTTAGGGTCAGTGTTAATTCAAGGCCAGGGTCAGGTTTAAGGTTAAGGTCTGACATAGGCAATGTTCAGAGTTAGGGTTATGATCAGGGTCAGGGAGAGGGTCAGGTTTATTGTTAAAGTAGGGTTAGGGTTAGGGTTAGTGGTAGGTTGAGGGTTAGGGTTGACCGGGTTAGGGTCAGTGTCAGGGATAATGTCAGGGGTTAGTTTTAGGGTTAGGTTCATCATTAGGTTTCGGGTCAGAGCCCATGTTAGTGACAGGGTCAGGGTTACGTTTAAGGTTAGAGTTAGGGTCAGGCTCCCATTCAGTGTCAGGGTTAGTGTTAGAGTCAGGGTCAGCGTCACTGTTAGGGTCAGGCTCAGGTTTATGTTCTTTGCCTGGGTCAGGGTCAGGGTGAAGTCTAGGGCCAGTGTCAGGTTTACGGTCAAGATCAGGTATTGGTTTAAAGTCCACATTCGGGTCAGGGACAGGGTTATGTAGTGGTCAGGGTTATTGTCAAGGTTAGGATTAGGGTCAGAATCAGTGTCACGTAAAGTTCAGGGCCACGGTCAGGTTGACGGTCAGGCTTTGGTATAGGGTCAAGGTTCGGTTCAGTGTCACAGTTAGATTTTGGCAGTAGGGTTTGGGATTGGGGTTAGGGTTAGAGTTAGAAGTAGGGTTAGGGTTACGTTAGGGATAGACAGAGGAGGTCAGGGTTAGGGTTTGGTTTAGGTTAGGGGTTAGTGTTAAGTTCAGGGTCAGCATGATGTCTAGGTTCAGGGTCCTTATTAGGGTCATGGTTAGAGTTACCATTAGGTTTAGGGTTAGGGTCAAGCACACTGTCACGGTCAGGGGTAGGGTTAGTGTCCCGTTTAGGTCAGCATCAGGTTTAGGATTAGGGTCAGGGTCAGGGTCCTGGTTAGGTTTGAGTCATGGTTACGGTAATGTCAGAGTTGGGTTTAGGTTCAGGGTCCACATCAGGGTCAGTGTTAGCCTTAGGTTTAGGTTTAGGGTTCAGGTCAGCATCACAGCCAGGGTCAGGGTCAGGGTCAGGGCTGGGTTTGGGTTTGGGGCAGGCTCACAGTCAGTGTCAGGATTAGGGTTATTGGTTACTGTAAGGGTTAGCCCCTCTTCTGGGTCATGGACCCATCCCTTCAGGGTCTGAGGATAAACCCTGGGCAGAAGGGTGTAGACCCTATACCTGATCCCACTTAACCAGCCTTAAACTGGGGTGTGAACATGACTTGCCCACCAGACATCTAACCCCTCATCAGCCTGATCCTGCTTGGGGCATCTCCACCCATGATGGCATGGCCAGGTCCTCTTTACACACAGACACCCAGAGGCACACACACACACACCCACACACACACACACACACACAAAGAGATATGCGGAGGAGACCTAGGGCTACACTGGTAGTTCATAAGGTGTGGGCCTCTCTGACTCTGAGCCACCTGGTGTGACCTTTTGATTTTATTAGCCAAAGGGCCTGAGGCGTTGGGGAATCCTGATATGACTTGCCAGTGAGGGGACGTGTCTGTCGGGCCAGGTCTCTTCTCCCTGCTTCCTCTTGGCTTCAGTACAGCAGAAGAACATTTTGCTTCCTTTAGGATGTGACTAGAAATGAGCTGGGCAGGGCGGATTTCTCTGTATTGGGGTGCCTGGATACGTGGGTTCCAATTCCGTTGGGCTCTGTCTCCTGGGAAGTGAGGTCACCACTGCCTGGGGGCTCCTTACCAAACTTCCTGCTGCACCAGAGCTCCCTGAGCCACCGGTCCCCAAGCTGCTCAGGGCTCACAATCCATTCAATGCAGTGCCCCTCCAATGACACCCCTACAGCCTCCCACCTGCCCCTAGGAGGCCTGGGTGCAGCTGTTATCCCCGCTGGAGGGAACAGAGCTGGGATTAGACTACGTTAGTGTTAGGGTTAGGGTTAAGAAATACTTAGGGTCAGGGTTAGGGTTAGACGTCGTTGTCGTCAGGGTTAGCGGATGGCTTAGGGTAGGGGTCAGGGATAGGGGTAGTTTCATGGTTAAGTTTAGGGTCAGGTTCACAGTAGGGTCAGGGTTAGCGTTACGGTCACTGTCAGGGACAGGGTCAGTGTTAGGGTGATGGTTAGGTTTAGGGTCAGGTTCAGGGTCATGGTCAGATTTAGAGTCAGGTTCAAGTTTTGGTTTGGGGGCAAGGTTCATGTCAGGTTCAGGGTTAGGTTTGGGATAGGTTTAGTGTCAGGGTTAGGGTCAGGTTCATGATTATGTTAAGGTCAGCTTTTGTATGTTCTGTTTTATGAGTAGGTTCAGGATCAGGGTTAGCTTTAGGATTACGATTCTGTTCAGGCTCACGGATTGGGTCAGATTTAGGTTTACAGTCAGGGTTAGGGTCAGTGTTAAGGTCAGGTCCAGGGTCAGGTTTAAGTTTAGCTTCTGATATAGGCAAAGTTCAGAGTTCGGGTTATGATTTGGGTCAGGGAGAGGGTCAGGATTATTGTTAAGTTGGGTTAGGGTTAGGGTTAGAGGTAGGTTGAAGGTGAGGGTTAGACCAGGTTAGGGTCAGTGTCAGGGATAATGTTAGGGGTTAGTTTTAGGGTTAGGTTCAGCATTAGGTTTCGGGTCAGGGCCCGTGTTAGTGTCAGGGTCAGGGTTACGTTTAGGGTTAGAGTTAGGGTCAGGCTCCCATTCAGTGTCAGGTTTAGTGTTAGGGTCAGGGTCCGGTTCACTGTTAGGGTCAGGGTTAGGTTTATGGACTTTATCTGGGTCAGGGTCAGGGTGAAGTCTAGGGCCAGTGTCAGGTTTACGGTCAAGATCAAGTATTGGTTTAAAGTCCATATTCCGGTCAGGGACAGGGTTATATAGTGGTCATTGTTAGGGTCATGGTTAGGTTTAGGGTCAGGGCCAGGGTCAGGTTTAGGGTCTCGGTCCGGTATCGGCAAAGCTCAGGGCCCGGATTAGGGTCAGCGTCTGGTATAGGCAAAGATCAGGGTTAGGGTTATGATCTTAGTCAGGTATAGGGTCAGAGTTATTGTTAAAGTTTAGGGTTAGTTTTACGTTTAGCATTAGGTTGACGGTTAGGGTTAGAACTTGTTAGGGTCAGGGTCCGTGGTAGGGCTAGGGCTTAGTGTTAGGGTTAGGTTCAGATATAGGATTCGGGGGTGGGCCAATGTTAGTGTCTGGGTCAGGGTTACATTTAGGGTTTGAGTAGGGTTCAGTCTCACAGTCAGGGTCAGGTTTAGTGTTCAATTGATTGTCGGGGTCACTGTAAGGGTCAGGGTTAGGTTATCGTCATGGTCTGGGTCAGGGCAGGGTGAAGTTAGCGCCAGTGTCCGGTTTAGGGTCATGTTCAGGTATTGGTTTAAAGTCCACATTCGGGTCAGGGACAGGGTAAGTTAGTTGTCAGTGTTACTGTCATGGTTAGGATTAGGGTCAGGGTCAGGGTCAGGTGACGGTCAGGGCCAGGGTCAGGTTTAGGTCAGGCTTTGGTTTAGGGTCAATGTTCGGTTCAGTGTCACAGTTAGGTTTTGGCAGGAGGGTTGGGGATTGGGTTTAGGGTTAGAGTTAGAAATAGGGTTATGGTTAGGTTTAGGTTTGACAGTGTAAGGTCAGGGTTAAGGTTTGGTTTAGGGTAGGGGTTATTGTTAGGGTCAGGGTCAGCGTTAGGTTTAGGTTCAGGTTCCTTTTTAGGGTCATGGTTAGAGTTACCATTAGGTTTAGGGTTACGGTCAGGATCACAATCACGGTCAGGGTTAGGTTTAGAGTGAGAGTTAGGTCAGCATCAGGGTTAGGTTTAGGGTCAGGGTCAGTGTCATGGTTAGGTATGAGTCATGGTTACGGTAATGTCAGAGTTAGGTTTAGGTTCAGGGTCCACATCAGGGTCAGTGTCAGGATTAGGTTTAGGTTTAGGGTTCAGGTCAGCATCACAGCCAGGGTCAGGGTCAGGGTCAGGGTCAGGGCTGGGTTTGGGTTTGGGGCAGGCTCACAGTCAGTGTCAGGATCAGGGTTAGTGGTTACTGTTAGGGTTAGCCCCTCTTCAGGGTCATGGACCCATCCCTTCAGGGTCTGAGGATAAACCCTGGGCAGAAGGGTGTAGACCCTATACCTGATCCCACTTAACCAGCCTTAAACTGGGGTGTGAACATGACTTGCCCACCAGACATCTACCCCCTCATCAGCCTGATCCTGCTTGGGGCATCTCCACCCATGATGGCATGGCCAGGTCCTCTTTACACACAGGCACACAGACACCCAGAGGCACACACACACACACCCACACACACACACACACAAAGAGGTATGCCGAGGAGACCTAGGGCTACACTGGTAGTTCATAAGGTGTGGGCCTCTCTGTCTCTGAGCCCCCTGGTGTGACCTTTTGATTTTATTAGCCAAAGGGCCTGAGGCATTGGGGTAACCTGATATGACCTGCCAGGGAGGGGACTTGTCTGACGGGCCAGCTCTCTTCTCCCTGCTTCCTCTTGGCTTCAGTACAGCAGAAGAATATGTTGCTTCCTTTAGGATGTGCCTAGAAATGAGCTGGGCAGGGGGGTTTTCTCTGTATTGGGGTGCCTGGATACGTGGGTTCCAATTCCGTTGGGCTCTGTCTCCTGGGAAGTGAGGTCACCACTGCCTCGGGGCTCCTTACCAAACTTCCTGCTGCACCAGAGCTCCCAGAGCCGCCGGTCCCCAATCTGTTCAGGGCTCACAATCCACACAATGCAGAGGGTAAAGAAATACTTAGGGTCCGGGTTAGGGTTAGGGTTAGGGTTAGGTTAGGGTTAGAAATACTTAGGGTCCGGGTTAGGGTTAGACGTCGTTGGCGTCAGGGTTAGCGGATGGCTTAGGGAAGGGGTCAGGGTTAGGGTTAGTTTCATGGTTAGGTTTAGGGTCAGGCTCACAGTAGGGTCAGGGTTAGCTTTACGGTCACAGTCAGGGTCAGGGTCAGGGTCAGTGTTTGGGTGACGGTTAGGTTTAGGGTCAGGTTCAGGGTCATGGTCAGATTTAGGGTCAGGTTCAACTTTTGGTTTGGGGGCAAGGTTCATGTCAGGGTCAGGGATAGGTTTGGTACAGGTTTAGTGTCAGGGCTAGGATCAGGGTCCGGGTTAGGTTCATGATTATGGTAAGTTCAGCTTTTGTATGTTCTGTTTTATGAGTAGGTTCAGGATCACGGAAAGCTTTAGGGTTCCGATTCTGATCAGGCTCACGGATTGGGTCTGATTTAGGTTCAGAGTCAGGGTTAGGTTCCGTGTTAAGGTCAAGGCCAGGGTCAGGTTTAAGGTTAAGGTCTGACATAGGCAATGTTCAGAGTTAGGGTTATGATCAGTGTCAGGGAGAGGGTCAGGTTTATTGTTAAAGTAGGGTTAGGGTTAGGATTAGAGGTAGGTTGAGGGTTAGGGTTATACCTGGTTAGGGTCAGTGTCAGGGATAATGTCAGGGGTTAGTTTTAGGGTTAGGTTCAGCATTAGGTTTCGTGTCAGGGCCCATGTTAGTGACAGGGTCAGGGTTACGTTTAGGGTTAGAGTTAGGGTCAGGCTCCCATTCAGTGTCAGGGTTAGTGTTAGAGTCAGGGTCAGCGTCACTGTTAGGGTCAGGCTCAGGTTTATGTTCTTTGCCTGGGTCAGGGTCAGGGTGAAATCTAGGGCCAGTGTCAGGTTTACGGTCAAGATCAGGTATTGGTTTAAAGTCCAGATTCGGGTCAGAGACAGGGTTATATAGTGGTCATTGTTAGGGTCATGGATAGGTTTATGGTCAGGGCCAGGGTCAGGTTTAGTGTCACGGACTGGTATAGGCAACGTTCAGGTGTAGGGTTATGTTTATTGTCCAGTATAGGGTCAGGGTTATTGTTAAAGTTTAGAGTGAGTGTTAGGGTTAGCGTTACGTTCACTGTTAGGTTTAGACCTTGTTAGCGTCAGGGTCCGTGGTAGGGTTAGGGGTTAGTGTTAGGGTTAGGTTCAGCGATAGGATTCGGGGTACGGCCCGTGTTAGTGTCAGGGTCTGGGTTACATTTAGGGTTAGAGTTAGGGTCAGGCTCACAGTCAGGGACAGGTTTAGTGTTCAGGTCAGGGTCGGGGTCACTGTTAGGGTCAGGGTTAGGTTTATGGTCATGATCTGGGTCAGGGTCAGGGTGAAGTTAGCGCCAGGGTCAGGTTTAGGGTCAGGTTCAGGTATTGGTTTAAAGTCCACATTCGGGTCAGGGACAGGGTAAGTTAGTTGTCAGTGTTACTGTCATGGTTAGGATTAGGGTCAGGGTCAGGGTCAGGTGACGGTCAGGGCCAGGGTCAGGTTTAGGTCAGGCTTTGGTTTAGGGTCAATGTTCGGTTCAGTGTCACAGTTAGGTTTTGGCAGGAGGGTTGGGGATTGGGGTTAGGGTTAGAGTTAGAAATAGGGTTATGGTTAGGTTTAGGATTGACAGCGTAAGGTCAGGGTTAAGGTTTGGTTTAGGGTAGGGGTTACTGTTAGTGTCAGGGTCAGCATTAGGTTTAGGTTCAGGTTCCTTTTTAGGGTCATGGATAGAGTTACCATTAGGTTTAGGGTTACGGTCAGGATCACAATCACGGTCAGGGTTAGGGTTAGGGTGAGAGTTAGGTCAGCATCAGGTTTAGGATTAGGGTCAGGGTCAGTGTCATGGTTAGGTATGAGTCATGGTTACGGTAATGTCAGAGTTAGGTTTAGGTTCAGGGTCCACATCAGGGTCAGTGTCAGCCTTAGGTTTAGGTTTAGGGTTCAGGTCAGCATCACAGCCAGGCTCTGGGTCAGTGTCAGGGCTGGGTTTGGGTTTGGGGCAGGCTCAAAGTCAGTGTCAGGATCAGGGTTAGTGGTTACTGTTAGGGTTAGCCCCTCTTCTGGGTCATGGACCCATCCCTTAAGGGTCTGAGGATAAACCCTGGGCAGAAGGGTGTAGACCCTATACCTGATCCCACTTAACCAGCCTTAACTGGGGTGTGAACATGACTTGCCCACCAGACATCTAACCCCTCATCAGCCTGATTCTGCTTGGGGCATCTCCACCCATGATGGCATGGCCAGGTCCTCTTTACACACAGGCACACAGACACCCAGAGGCACACACACACACACACACACACACACACACACACACAAAGAGATATGCGGAGGAGACCTAGGGCTACACTGGTAGTTCATAAGGTGTGGGCCTCTCTGACTCTGAGCCCCCTGGCGTGACCTTTTGATTTTATTAGCCAAAGGGCCTGAGGCGTTGGGGAATCCTGATATGACCTGCCAGGGAGGGGATGTGTCTGACGGGCCAGCTCTCTTCTCCCTGCTTCCTCTTGGCTTCAGTACAGCAGAAGAACATGTTGCTTCCTTTAGGATGTGCCTAGAAATGAGCTGGGCAGGGGGGTTTTCTCTGTATTGGGTTGCCTGGATACGTGGGTTCCAATTCCGTTGGGCTCTGTCTCCTGGGAAGTGAGGTCACCATTGCCTGGGGGCTCCTTGCCAAACTTCCTGCTGCACCAGAGCTCCCTGAGCCGCCGGTCCCCAAGCTGCTCAGGGCTCACAATCCACTCAATGTAGTGCCCCTCCAATGACACCCATACAGCCTCCCACCTGCTCCTAGGAGGCCTGGGTGCAGCTGTTATCCCTGCTGGAGGGAACAGAGCTGGGATTAGACTACGTTAGTGTTAGGGTTAGGGTTAAGAAATACTTAGGGTCAGGGTTAGGGTTAGGGTTAGGTTAGGGTTAAGAAATACTTATGGTCAGGGTTAGGGTTAGACGTCGTTGGCGTCAGGGTTAGCGGATGGCTTAGGGGAGGGGTCAGGGTTAGGGTTAGTTTCATGGTTAGGTTTAGGGTCAGGCTCACAGTAGGGTCAGGGTTAGCGTTATGGTCACAGTCAGGGACATGGTCAGTGTTAGGGTGACGGTTAGGTTTAGGGTCAGGTTCAGGGTCATGGTCAGATTTAGGGTCAGGTTCAAGTTTTGGTTTGGGGGCAAGGTTCATGTCAGGGTCAGGGTTAGGTTTGGGACAGGTTTAGTGTCAGGGTTAGGGTCAGGGTCAGGTTTAGGTTCATGATTATGGTAAGTTCAGCTTTTGTAGGTTCTGTTTTATGAGTAGGTTCAGGATCACGGTTAGCTTTAGGGTTCCGATTCTGGTCAGGCTCACCTATTGGGTCTGATTTAGGTTCAGAGTCAGAGTTAGGGTCAGTGTTAATGTCAAGGCCAGGGTCAGGTTTAAGGTTAAGGTCTGACATAGGCAATGTTCAGAGTTAGGGTTATGATCAGGGTCAGGGAGAGGGTCAGGTTTATTGTTAAAGTAGGGTTAGGGTTAGGGTTAGAGGTAGGTTGAGGGTTAGGGTTGACCGGGTTAGGGTCAGTGTCAGGGATAATGTCAGGGGTTAGTTTTAGGGTTAGGTTCAGCATTAGGTTTCAGGTCAGGGCCCATGTTAGTGACAGGGTCAGGGTTACGTTTAGGGTTAGAGTTAGGGTCAGGCTCCCATTCAGTTTCAGGGTTAGTGTTAGAGTCAGGGTCAGCGTCACTGTTAGGGTCAGGCTCAGGTTTATGTTCTTTGCCTGGGTCAGGGTCAGGGTGAAATCTAGGGCCAGTGTCAGGTTTACGGTCAAGATCAGGTATTGGTTTAAAGTCCACATTCGGGTCAGGGACAGGGTTATATAGTGGTCATTGTTAGGGTCATGGTTAGGTTTAGGGTCAGGGCCAGGGTCAGGTTTAGTGTCACGGACTGGTATAGGCAACGTTCAGGGGTAGGGTTATGATTATAGTCAGGTATAGATTCAGGGTTATTGTTAAAGTTTAGAGTTAGTGTTAGGGTTAGCGTTACGTTGACTGTTAGGGTTAGACCTTGTTAGCGTCAGGGTCCGTGGTAGGGTTAGGGGTTAGTGTTAGGGTTAGGTTCAGCGATAGGATTCGGGGTACAGCTCGTGTTAGTGTCAGGGTCTGGGTTACATTTAGGGTTAGAGTTAGGGTCAGGCTCACAGTCAGGGACAGGTTTAGTGTTCAGGTCAGGGTCAGGGTCACTGTTAGGGTCAGGGTTAGGTTTATGGTCATGGTCTGGGTCAGGGTCAGGGTGAAGTTTAGCTCCAGTGTCCAGTTTAGCGTCAGGTTCAGGTATTGGTTTAAAGTCCACATTCGGGTCAGGGATAGGGTTATGTAGTGGTCAGGGTTATTGTCAAGGTTAGGATTAGGGTCAGAGTCAGGGTCACGTAAAGTTCAGGGCCACGGTCAGGTTGAGGGTCAGGCTTTGGTATAGGGTCAAGGTTCGGTTCCATGTCACAGTTAGATTTTGGCGGTAGGGTTTGGGATTGGGGTTAGGGTTAGATTTAGAAGTAGGGTTATGGTTACATTAGGGATAGACAGAGGAGGTCAGGGTTAGGGTTTGGTTTAGGTTAGGGGTTAGTGTTAAGTTCAGGGTCAGCATGATGTCTAGGTTCAGGGTCCTTATTAGGGTCATGGTTAGAGTTACCATTAGGTTAGGGTTAGGGTCAAGCACACTGTCACGGTCAGGGGTAGGTTAGTGTCCCGTTTAGGTCAGCATCAGGTTTAGGATTAGGGTCAATGTCAGGGTCCTGGTTAGGTTTGAGTCATGGTTACGGTAATGTCAGAGTTGGGTTTAGGTTCAGGGTCCACATCAGGGTCAGTGTCAGCCTTAGGTTTAGGTTTAGGGTTCAGGTCAGCATCACAGCCAGGGTCAGGGTCATGGTCAGGGCTGGGTTTGGGTTTGGGGCAGGCTCACAGTCAGTGTCAGGATCAGGGTTAGTGGTTACTGTTAGGGTTAGCCCCTCTTCTGGGTCATGGACCCATCCCTTCAGGGTCTAAGGATAAACCCTGGGCAGAATGGTGTAGACCCTATACCTGATCCCACTTAACCAGCCTTAAACTGGGGTGTGAACATGACTTGCCCACCAGACATCTAACCCCTCATCAGCCTGATCCTGCTTGGGGCATCTCCCCCCTGATGGCATGGCCAGGTCCTCTTTACACACAGGCACACAGACACCCAGAGGCACACACACACACACCCACACACACACACACACACACACACACAAAGAGATATGCGGAGGAGACCTAGGGCTACACTGGTAGTTCATAAGGTGTGGGCTTCTCTGACTCTGAGCCCCCTGGTGTGACCTTTTGATTTTATTAGCCAAAGGGCCTGAGTCGTTGGGGAATCCTGATATGACCTGCCAGGGAGGGGACGTGTCTGACGGGCCAGCTCTCTTCTCCCTGCTTCCTCTTGGCTTCAGTACAGCAGAAGAACATGTTGCTTCCTTTAGGATGTGCCTAGAAATGAGCTGGGCAGGGGGGTTTTCTCTGTATTGGGGTGCCTGGATACATTGGTTCCAATTCCGTTGGGCTCTGTCTCCTGGGAAGTGAGGTCACCATTGCCTGGGGGCTCCTTACCAAACTTCCTGCTGCACCAGAGCTCCCTGAGCCGCCGGTCCCCAAGCTGCTCAGGGCTCACAATCCACTCAATGCAGTGCCCCTCCAATGACACCCATACAGCCTCCCACCTGCCCCTACGAGGCCTGGGTGCCGCTGTTATCTCCGCTGGAGAGAACAGAGCTGGGATTAGACTACGTTAGTGTTAGGGTTAGGGTTAAGAAATACTTATTGTCAGGGTTAGGGTTAGGGTTAGGGTTAGGGTTAGGTTAGGGTTAAGAAATACTTAGGGTCAGGGTTAGGGTTAGACGTCATTGGCGTCAAGGTTAGCGGATGGCTTAGGTTAGGGGTCAGGGTTAGGGTTAGTTTCATGGTTAGGTTTAGGGTCAGGCTCACAGTAGGGTCAGGGTTAGCTTTACGGTCATAGTCAGGGTCAGGGTCAGGGTCAGTGTTAGGGTTACGGATAGGTTTAGGGTCAGGTTCAGGGTCATGGTCAGATTTAGGGTCAGGTTCAAGTTTTGGTTTGGGGGCAAGGTTCATGTCATGGTCAGGGTTAGGTTTGGGACAGGTTTAGTGTCAGGGTTAGGGTCAGTGTCAGGGTTAGGTTCATGATTATGGTAAGTTCAGCTTTTGTAGGTTCTGTTTTATGAGTAGGTTCAGGATCACGGTTAGATTTAGGGTTCCGATTCTGGTCAGGCTCACGGATTGGATCTGATTTAGGTTCAGAGTCTGGGTTAGGGTCAGTGTTAAGGTCAAGGCCAGGGTTAGGTTTAAGGTTAAGGTCTGACATAGGCAATGTTCAGAGTTAGGGTTATGATCAGGGTCAGGGAGAGGGTCAGGTTTATTGTTAAAGTAGGGTTAGGGTTAGGGTTTGAGGTAGGTTGAGGTTTAGGGTTACACCGGGGTAGGGTCAGTGTCAGGGATAATGTCAGGGGTTAGTTTTAGGGTTAGGTTCAGCGTTAGGTTTCGGGTTAGGGCCCGTGTTAGTGACAGGGTCAGGGTTACGTTTAGGGTTAGAGTTAGGGTCAGGCTCCCATTCAGTGTCAGGGTTAGTGTTAGGGTCAGGGTCAGCGTCACTGTTAGGGTCAGGCTCAGGTTTATGTTCTTTGCCTGGGTCAGGGTCAGGGTGAAATCTAGGGCCAGTGTCAGGTTTACGGTCAAGATCAGGTATTGGTTTAAAGTCCACATTCGGGTCAGGGACAGGGTTATATAGTGGTCATTGTTAGGGTCATGGTTAGGTTTAGGGTCAGGGCCAGGGTCAGGTTTAGTGTCACGGACTGGTATAGGCAACGTTCAGGGGTAGGGTTATGATTATAGTCAGGTATAGATTCAGGGTTATTGTTAAAGTTTAGAGTTAGTGTTAGGGTTAGCGTTACGTTGACTGTTAGGGTTAGACCTTGTTAGCGTCAGGGTCCGTGGTAGGGTTAGGGGTTAGTGTTAGGGTTAGGTTCAGCGATAGGATTCGGGGTACAGCTCGTGTTAGTGTCAGGGTCTGGGTTACATTTAGGGTTAGAGTTAGGGTCAGGCTCACAGTCAGGGACAGGTTTAGTGTTCAGGTCAGGGTCAGGGTCACTGTTAGGGTCAGGGTTAGGTTTATGGTCATGGTCTGGGTCAGGGTCAGGGTGAAGTTTAGCTCCAGTGTCCAGTTTAGCGTCAGGTTCAGGTATTGGTTTAAAGTCCACATTCGGGTCAGGGATAGGGTTATGTAGTGGTCAGGGTTATTGTCAAGGTTAGGATTAGGGTCAGAGTCAGGGTCACGTAAAGTTCAGGGCCACGGTCAGGTTGAGGGTCAGGCTTTGGTATAGGGTCAAGGTTCGGTTCCATGTCACAGTTAGATTTTGGCGGTAGGGTTTGGGATTGGGGTTAGGGTTAGATTTAGAAGTAGGGTTATGGTTACATTAGGGATAGACAGAGGAGGTCAGGGTTAGGGTTTGGTTTAGGTTAGGGGTTAGTGTTAAGTTCAGGGTCAGCATGATGTCTAGGTTCAGGGTCCTTATTAGGGTCATGGTTAGAGTTACCATTAGGTTAGGGTTAGGGTCAAGCACACTGTCACGGTCAGGGGTAGGTTAGTGTCCCGTTTAGGTCAGCATCAGGTTTAGGATTAGGGTCAATGTCAGGGTCCTGGTTAGGTTTGAGTCATGGTTACGGTAATGTCAGAGTTGGGTTTAGGTTCAGGGTCCACATCAGGGTCAGTGTCAGCCTTAGGTTTAGGTTTAGGGTTCAGGTCAGCATCACAGCCAGGGTCAGGGTCATGGTCAGGGCTGGGTTTGGGTTTGGGGCAGGCTCACAGTCAGTGTCAGGATCAGGGTTAGTGGTTACTGTTAGGGTTAGCCCCTCTTCTGGGTCATGGACCCATCCCTTCAGGGTCTAAGGATAAACCCTGGGCAGAATGGTGTAGACCCTATACCTGATCCCACTTAACCAGCCTTAAACTGGGGTGTGAACATGACTTGCCCACCAGACATCTAACCCCTCATCAGCCTGATCCTGCTTGGGGCATCTCCCCCCTGATGGCATGGCCAGGTCCTCTTTACACACAGGCACACAGACACCCAGAGGCACACACACACACACCCACACACACACACACACACACACACACAAAGAGATATGCGGAGGAGACCTAGGGCTACACTGGTAGTTCATAAGGTGTGGGCTTCTCTGACTCTGAGCCCCCTGGTGTGACCTTTTGATTTTATTAGCCAAAGGGCCTGAGTCGTTGGGGAATCCTGATATGACCTGCCAGGGAGGGGACGTGTCTGACGGGCCAGCTCTCTTCTCCCTGCTTCCTCTTGGCTTCAGTACAGCAGAAGAACATGTTGCTTCCTTTAGGATGTGCCTAGAAATGAGCTGGGCAGGGGGGTTTTCTCTGTATTGGGGTGCCTGGATACATTGGTTCCAATTCCGTTGGGCTCTGTCTCCTGGGAAGTGAGGTCACCATTGCCTGGGGGCTCCTTACCAAACTTCCTGCTGCACCAGAGCTCCCTGAGCCGCCGGTCCCCAAGCTGCTCAGGGCTCACAATCCACTCAATGCAGTGCCCCTCCAATGACACCCATACAGCCTCCCACCTGCCCCTACGAGGCCTGGGTGCCGCTGTTATCTCCGCTGGAGAGAACAGAGCTGGGATTAGACTACGTTAGTGTTAGGGTTAGGGTTAAGAAATACTTATTGTCAGGGTTAGGGTTAGGGTTAGGGTTAGGGTTAGGTTAGGGTTAAGAAATACTTAGGGTCAGGGTTAGGGTTAGACGTCATTGGCGTCAAGGTTAGCGGATGGCTTAGGTTAGGGGTCAGGGTTAGGGTTAGTTTCATGGTTAGGTTTAGGGTCAGGCTCACAGTAGGGTCAGGGTTAGCTTTACGGTCATAGTCAGGGTCAGGGTCAGGGTCAGTGTTAGGGTTACGGATAGGTTTAGGGTCAGGTTCAGGGTCATGGTCAGATTTAGGGTCAGGTTCAAGTTTTGGTTTGGGGGCAAGGTTCATGTCATGGTCAGGGTTAGGTTTGGGACAGGTTTAGTGTCAGGGTTAGGGTCAGTGTCAGGGTTAGGTTCATGATTATGGTAAGTTCAGCTTTTGTAGGTTCTGTTTTATGAGTAGGTTCAGGATCACGGTTAGATTTAGGGTTCCGATTCTGGTCAGGCTCACGGATTGGATCTGATTTAGGTTCAGAGTCTGGGTTAGGGTCAGTGTTAAGGTCAAGGCCAGGGTTAGGTTTAAGGTTAAGGTCTGACATAGGCAATGTTCAGAGTTAGGGTTATGATCAGGGTCAGGGAGAGGGTCAGGTTTATTGTTAAAGTAGGGTTAGGGTTAGGGTTTGAGGTAGGTTGAGGTTTAGGGTTACACCGGGGTAGGGTCAGTGTCAGGGATAATGTCAGGGGTTAGTTTTAGGGTTAGGTTCAGCGTTAGGTTTCGGGTTAGGGCCCGTGTTAGTGACAGGGTCAGGGTTACGTTTAGGGTTAGAGTTAGGGTCAGGCTCCCATTCAGTGTCAGGGTTAGTGTTAGGGTCAGGGTCAGCGTCACTGTTAGGGTCAGGCTCAGGTTTATGTTCTTTGCCTGGGTCAGGGTCAGGGTGAAATCTAGGGCCAGTGTCAGGTTTACGGTCAAGATCAGGTATTGGTTTAAAGTCCACATTCGGGTCAGGGACAGGGTTATATAGTGGTCATTGTTAGGGTCATGGTTAGGTTTAGGGTCAGGGCCAGGGTCAGGTTTAGTGTCACGGACTGGTATAGGCAACGTTCAGGGGTAGGGTTATGATTATAGTCAGGTATAGATTCAGGGTTATTGTTAAAGTTTAGAGTTAGTGTTAGGGTTAGCGTTACGTTGACTGTTAGGGTTAGACCTTGTTAGCGTCAGGGTCCGTGGTAGGGTTAGGGGTTAGTGTTAGGGTTAGGTTCAGCGATAGGATTCGGGGTACAGCTCGTGTTAGTGTCAGGGTCTGGGTTACATTTAGGGTTAGAGTTAGGGTCAGGCTCACAGTCAGGGACAGGTTTAGTGTTCAGGTCAGGGTCAGGGTCACTGTTAGGGTCAGGGTTAGGTTTATGGTCATGGTCTGGGTCAGGGTCAGGGTGAAGTTTAGCTCCAGTGTCCAGTTTAGCGTCAGGTTCAGGTATTGGTTTAAAGTCCACATTCGGGTCAGGGATAGGGTTATGTAGTGGTCAGGGTTATTGTCAAGGTTAGGATTAGGGTCAGAGTCAGGGTCACGTAAAGTTCAGGGCCACGGTCAGGTTGAGGGTCAGGCTTTGGTATAGGGTCAAGGTTCGGTTCCATGTCACAGTTAGATTTTGGCGGTAGGGTTTGGGATTGGGGTTAGGGTTAGATTTAGAAGTAGGGTTATGGTTACATTAGGGATAGACAGAGGAGGTCAGGGTTAGGGTTTGGTTTAGGTTAGGGGTTAGTGTTAAGTTCAGGGTCAGCATGATGTCTAGGTTCAGGGTCCTTATTAGGGTCATGGTTAGAGTTACCATTAGGTTAGGGTTAGGGTCAAGCACACTGTCACGGTCAGGGGTAGGTTAGTGTCCCGTTTAGGTCAGCATCAGGTTTAGGATTAGGGTCAATGTCAGGGTCCTGGTTAGGTTTGAGTCATGGTTACGGTAATGTCAGAGTTGGGTTTAGGTTCAGGGTCCACATCAGGGTCAGTGTCAGCCTTAGGTTTAGGTTTAGGGTTCAGGTCAGCATCACAGCCAGGGTCAGGGTCATGGTCAGGGCTGGGTTTGGGTTTGGGGCAGGCTCACAGTCAGTGTCAGGATCAGGGTTAGTGGTTACTGTTAGGGTTAGCCCCTCTTCTGGGTCATGGACCCATCCCTTCAGGGTCTAAGGATAAACCCTGGGCAGAATGGTGTAGACCCTATACCTGATCCCACTTAACCAGCCTTAAACTGGGGTGTGAACATGACTTGCCCACCAGACATCTAACCCCTCATCAGCCTGATCCTGCTTGGGGCATCTCCCCCCTGATGGCATGGCCAGGTCCTCTTTACACACAGGCACACAGACACCCAGAGGCACACACACACACACCCACACACACACACACACACACACACACACAAAGAGATATGCGGAGGAGACCTAGGGCTACACTGGTAGTTCATAAGGTGTGGGCTTCTCTGACTCTGAGCCCCCTGGTGTGACCTTTTGATTTTATTAGCCAAAGGGCCTGAGTCGTTGGGGAATCCTGATATGACCTGCCAGGGAGGGGACGTGTCTGACGGGCCAGCTCTCTTCTCCCTGCTTCCTCTTGGCTTCAGTACAGCAGAAGAACATGTTGCTTCCTTTAGGATGTGCCTAGAAATGAGCTGGGCAGGGGGGTTTTCTCTGTATTGGGGTGCCTGGATACATTGGTTCCAATTCCGTTGGGCTCTGTCTCCTGGGAAGTGAGGTCACCATTGCCTGGGGGCTCCTTACCAAACTTCCTGCTGCACCAGAGCTCCCTGAGCCGCCGGTCCCCAAGCTGCTCAGGGCTCACAATCCACTCAATGCAGTGCCCCTCCAATGACACCCATACAGCCTCCCACCTGCCCCTACGAGGCCTGGGTGCCGCTGTTATCTCCGCTGGAGAGAACAGAGCTGGGATTAGACTACGTTAGTGTTAGGGTTAGGGTTAAGAAATACTTATTGTCAGGGTTAGGGTTAGGGTTAGGGTTAGGGTTAGGTTAGGGTTAAGAAATACTTAGGGTCAGGGTTAGGGTTAGACGTCATTGGCGTCAAGGTTAGCGGATGGCTTAGGTTAGGGGTCAGGGTTAGGGTTAGTTTCATGGTTAGGTTTAGGGTCAGGCTCACAGTAGGGTCAGGGTTAGCTTTACGGTCATAGTCAGGGTCAGGGTCAGGGTCAGTGTTAGGGTTACGGATAGGTTTAGGGTCAGGTTCAGGGTCATGGTCAGATTTAGGGTCAGGTTCAAGTTTTGGTTTGGGGGCAAGGTTCATGTCATGGTCAGGGTTAGGTTTGGGACAGGTTTAGTGTCAGGGTTAGGGTCAGTGTCAGGGTTAGGTTCATGATTATGGTAAGTTCAGCTTTTGTAGGTTCTGTTTTATGAGTAGGTTCAGGATCACGGTTAGATTTAGGGTTCCGATTCTGGTCAGGCTCACGGATTGGATCTGATTTAGGTTCAGAGTCTGGGTTAGGGTCAGTGTTAAGGTCAAGGCCAGGGTTAGGTTTAAGGTTAAGGTCTGACATAGGCAATGTTCAGAGTTAGGGTTATGATCAGGGTCAGGGAGAGGGTCAGGTTTATTGTTAAAGTAGGGTTAGGGTTAGGGTTTGAGGTAGGTTGAGGTTTAGGGTTACACCGGGGTAGGGTCAGTGTCAGGGATAATGTCAGGGGTTAGTTTTAGGGTTAGGTTCAGCGTTAGGTTTCGGGTTAGGGCCCGTGTTAGTGACAGGGTCAGGGTTACGTTTAGGGTTAGAGTTAGGGTCAGGCTCCCATTCAGTGTCAGGGTTAGTGTTAGGGTCAGGGTCAGCGTCACTGTTAGGGTCAGGCTCAGGTTTATATTCTTTGCCTGGGTCAGGTGAAGTCTAGGGCCAGTGTCAGGTTTACGGTCAATATCAGGTATTGGTTTAAAGTCCACATTCGGGTCAGGGACAGGGTTATATAGTGGTCATTGTTAGGGTCATGGTTAGGTTTAGAGTCAGGGCCAGGGTCAGGTTTAGGGTCACGGACTGGTATAGGCAACGTTCAGGGGTAGGGTTATGATCATAGTCAGGTATAGATTCATGGTTATTGTTAAAGTTTAGAGTTAGTGTTAGTGTTAGCGTTACGTTGACTGTTAGGGTTAGAACTTGTTAGCGTCAGGGTCCGTGGTAGGGTTAGGGGTTAGTGTTAGGGTTAGTTTCAGCGATAAGATTCGGGGTACGGCCCGTGTTAGTGTCAGGGTCTGGGTTACATTTAGGGTTAGAGTTAGGGTCAGGCTCACAGTCAGGGACAGGTTTAGTGTTCAGGTCAGGGTCGGGGTCACTGTTAGGGTCAGGGTTAGGTTTATGGTAATGGTCTGGGTCAGGGTCAGGGTGAAGTTAGCGCCAGGGTCAGGTTTAGCGTCAGGTTCAGGTATTGGTTTAAAGTCCACATTCGGGTCAGGGACAGGGTTAGGTAGTTGTCAGTGTTAGTGTCATGGTTAGGATTAGGGTCAGGGTCAGGTTCAGGTGAAGGTCAGGGCCAGGGTCAGGTTTAGGGTCAGGCTTTGGTTTATGGTCAATGTTCGGTTCAGTGTCAATGTTAGGTTTTGGCGGTAGGGTTTGGGATTGGGGTTAGGGTTAGAGTTAGAAATAGGGTTATGGTTAGGTATAGGATTGACAGCGTAAGGTCAGGGTTAAGGTTTGGTTTAGGGTAGGGGTTACTGTTAGTGTCAGGGTCAGCATTAGGTTTAGGTTCAGGTTCCTTTTTAGGGTCATGGATAGAGTTACCATTAGGTTTAGGGTTACGGTCAGGATCACAATCACGGTCAGGGTTAGGGTTAGGGTGAGAGTTAGGTCAGCATCAGGTTTAGGATTAGGGTCAGGGTCAGTGTCATGGTTAGGTATGAGTCATGGTTACGGTAATGTCAGAGTTAGGTTTAGGTTCAGGGTCCACATCAGGGTCAGTGTCAGCCTTAGGTTTAGGTTTAGGGTTCAGGTCAGCATCACAGCCAGGCTCTGGGTCAGTGTCAGGGCTGGGTTTGGGTTTGGGGCAGGCTCAAAGTCAGTGTCAGGATCAGGGTTAGTGGTTACTGTTAGGGTTAGCCCCTCTTCTGGGTCATGGACCCATCCCTTAAGGGTCTGAGGATAAACCCTGGGCAGAAGGGTGTAGACCCTATACCTGATCCCACTTAACCAGCCTTAAACTGGGGTGTGAACATGACTTGCCCACCAGACATCTAACCCCTCATCAGCCTGATCCTGCTTGGGGCATCTCCACCCATGATGGCATGGCCAGGTCCTCTTTACACACAGGCACACAGACACCCAGAGGCACACACACACACACACACACACACACACACACACACACACACAAAGAGATATGCGGAGGAGACCTAGGGCTACACTGGTAGTTCATAAGGTGTGGGCCTCTCTGACTCTGAGCCCCCTGGCGTGACCTTTTGATTTTATTAGCCAAAGGGCCTGAGGCGTTGGGGAATCCTGATATGACCTGCCAGGGAGGGGACGTGTCTGAAGGGCCAGCTCTCTTCTCCCTGCTTCCTCTTGGCTTCAGTACAGCAGAAGAACATGTTGCTTCCTTTAGAATGTGCCTAAAAATGAGCTGGGCAGGGGGGTTTTCTCTGTATTGGGGTGCCTGGATACGTGGGTTCCAATTCCGTTGGGCTCTGTCATCTGGGGAGTGAGGTCACCACTGCCTGGGGGCTCCTTACCAAACTTCCTGCTGCACCAGAGCTCCCTGAGCCGCCGGTCCCCATGCTGCTCAGGGCTCACAATCCACTCAATGCAGTGCCCCTCCAATGACACCCATACAGCCTCCCACCTGCCCCTACGAGGCCTGGGTTCAGCTGTTATCTCCGCTGGAGGGAACAGAGCTGGGATTAGACTACGTTAGTGTTAGGGTTAGGGTTAAGAAATACTTAGGGTCAGGGTTAGGGTTAGGGTTAGGGTTAGGTTAGGGTTAAGAAATACTTAGGGTCAGGGTTAGGGGTAGACGTCGTTGGCGTCAGGGTTAGCGGATTGCTTAGGGTAGGGGTCAGGGTTAGGGTTAGTTTCTTGGTTAGGTTTAAGGTCAGGCTCACAGTAGGGTCAGGGTTAGCGTTACGGTCACAGTCAGGGACATGGTCAGTGTTAGGGTGACGGTTAGTTTTAGGGTCAGGTTCAGGGTCATGGTCAGATTTAGGGTCAGGTTCAAGTTTTGGTTTGGGGGCAAGGTTCATGTCAGGGTCAGGGTTAGGTTTGGGACAGGTTTAGTGTCAGGGTTAGGGTCCGGTTCATGATTATGTTAAGGTCAGCTTTTGTAGGTTCTGTTTTATGTGTAGGTTCAGGATTATGGTTAGCTGTAGGGTTCCGATTCTGTTCAGGCTCACGGATTGGGTCAGATGTAGGTTTACAATCAGGGTTAGGGTCAGTGTTAAGGTCAAGGCTAGGGTCAGGTTTAAGTTTAGGGTCTGATATAGGCAAAGTTCAGAGTTCGGGTTATGATTTGGGTCAGGGAGAGGGTCAGGATTATTGTTAAGTGGGGTTCGGGTTAGGGTTAGAGGGAGGTTGAAGGTGAGGGTTAGACCGGGTTAGGGTCAGTGTCAGGTATAATGTTAGGGGTTAGTTTTAGGTTTAGGTTCAGCATTAAGTTTCGGGTCAAAGCCCGTGTTAGTGTCAGGGTCAGGGTTACGTTTAGGGTTAGATTTAGGGTCAGCCTCCCATTCAGTGTCAGGTTTAGTGTTAGGGTCAGGGTCCGGGTCACTGTTAGGGTCAGGGTTAGGTTTATGGACTTTATCTGGGTCAGGGTCAGGGTGAAGTCTAGGGCCAGTGTCAGGTTCACCGTCAATATCAGGTATTGGTTTAAAGTCCAGATTCGGGTAAGGGACAGGCTTATATAGTGGTCATTGTTAGGGTCATGGTTAGGTTTAGGGTCAGGGCCAGGGTCAGGTTTAGGGTCTCGGTCTGCTATAGGCAAAGCTCTGGGCCCGGATTAGGATCAGCGTCTGGTATAGGCAAAGATCAGGGTTAGGGTTATGATCTTAGTCAGTTATAGGGTCAGGGTTATTGTTAAAGTTTAGGGTTAGTTTTACATTTAGCGTTAGGTTGATGGTTAGGGTTAGAACTTGTTAGGGTCAGGGTCCGTGGTAGGGCTAGGTGTTAGTGTTAGGGTTAGGTTCAGAGATAGGATTCGGGGGTGGACCAATGTTAGTGTCTGGGTCAGGGTTACATTTAGGGTTTGAGTAGGGTTCAGTCTCACAGTCAGGGTCAGGTTTAGTGTTCAATTGATTGTCGGGGTCACTGTAAGGGTCAGGGTTAGGTTATCGTCATGGTCTGGGTCAGGGTCAGGGTGAAGATTAGCGCCAGTGTCCGGTTTAGGGTCAGGTTCAGGTATTGGTTTAAAGTCCACATTCGGGTCAGGGACAGGGTTAGGTAGTTGTCAGGGTTAGTGTCAAGATTAGGATTAGGGTCAGAGTCAGGGTCAGGTAAAGGTCAGCGCCAGGGTCAGGTTTAGGGTCAGGCTTTGGTTTAGGGTCACTGTTCGGTTCAGTGTCACAGTTAGGTTTTTGCGGTAGGGTTTGGGATTGGGGTTTGGGTTAGAGTTAGAAATAGGGTTATGGTTAGTTTTAGGATTGACAGCGTAAGGTCAGGGTTAAGGTTTGGTTTAGGGTAGGGGTTATTGTTAGGGTCAGGGTCAGCGTTAGGTTTAGGTTCAGGTTCCTTTTTAGGGTCATGGTTAGAGTTACCATTTGGTTTAGGGTTAGGGTCAGGATCAAAATAACTGTCAGGGTTAGGGTGAGAGTTAGATCAGCCTCAGGGTTAGGATTAGGGTCAGGGTCAGTGTCATGGTTAGGTATGAGTCATGGTTACGGTAATGTCAGAGTTAGGTTTAGGTTCAGGGTCCACATCAGGGTCAGTGTCAGCCTTAGTTTTAGGTTTAGGGTTCAGGTCAGCATCACAGCCAGGGTCAGGGTCAGGGTCAGGGTCAGGGCTGGGTTTGGGTTTGGGGCAGGCTCATAGTCAGTGTCAGGATCAGGGTAAGTGGTTACTGTTAGGGTTAGCCCCTCTTCTGGGTCATGGACCCATCCCTTCAGGGTCTGAGGATAAACCCTGTGCAGAAGGGTATAGACCCTATACCTGATCCCACTTAACCAGCCTTAAACTGGGGTGTGAACATGACTTGCCCACCAGACATCTAACCCCTCATCAGCCTGATCCTGCTTGGGGCACCTCCACCCATGATGGCATGGCCAGGTCCTCTTTACACACAGACACACAGACACCCAGAGGCACACACACACACACACACACAAAGAGGTATGCCGAGGAGACCTAGGGCTACACTGGTAGTTCATAAGGTGTGGGCCTCTTTGACTCTGAGCCCCCTGGTGTGACCTTTTGATTTTATTAGCCAAAGGGCCTGAGGCTTTGATGAAACCTGATATGACCTGCCAGGAAGGGGACGTGTCTGACGGGCCAGCTCTCTTCTCCCTGCTTCCTCTTGGCTTCAGTACAGCAGAAGGACATGTTGCTTCCTTTAGGATGTGCCTAGAAATGAGCTGGGCAGGGCGGTTTTCTCTGTATTGGGGTGCCTGCATTCGTGGGTTCCAATCCCGTTGGGCTCTGTCGTCAAGGATGTGAGGTCACCACTGCCTGGGGGCTCCTTACCGAACTCCCCCTCCACCAGAGCTCCCTGAGCCACCGGTCCCCAATCTGCTCAAGGCTCACACTCCACTCAATGCAGTGCCCATCCAGTGACCCCCATACATCCTCCCAGACCCTGGGAGGCCAAAGTGCAGCTGTTATCCCGCTGGAGCAAAGAAAGCTGTGTTTAGACCAGTTTAGTGTTAGGGTTAGGCCTAAGAAAGACGTAGGGTCAGGGTTAGGGTTAGACGTCTTTGTGGTCAGGGTTTGGGTAATGCTAGGGTAGGGGTCAGGGTAAGGGTTAGGTTCATGGTTTGGTTTAGGATCAGGATCACAGTAGGTTCAGGGTTAGCGTTACGGTCATAATCAGGGTCAGGGTCAGTGTTAGGCTGACAGTTAGGTTTAGGGTCAGGCAGGGTCATGGTCAGATTTAGGGTCAGGTTCAAGTTTTGGTGTGGGGGCAAAGTTCATGTCAGTGTCAGGGTTAGGTTTGGGACAGGTTTAGTGTCAGGGTTAGGGTCAGGGTGTTAGGTTTATGGTTATGGTAAGGTCAGCTTTATGTTTAGGTTCTGTTTCATGAGTAGGTTCAGGATCAGGGTTAGCTTTACAGTTACGATTCTCTTCAGGCTTACGGATTGGGTCAGAGGTAGGTTTACCGTCAGGGTTAGGGTCAGTATTAAGGTCAAGGCCAGGTTCTGGTTTAAGGTTAAGGTCTGACATAGGCAAAGTTCAGACTTAGGGTTATGATCAGGGTCAGGGAGAGGGTCTGGATTATTGTTAAATTGTGGTTCGGTTTAGGGTTAGTGGTAGGTTGCAGGTGAGGGTTAGACCGGGTTAGGGTCAGTGTCAGGGATAATGTTATGGGTTAGTTTTAGGGTTAGGTTCAGCGTTAGGTTTCAGGTCGGGCCCGTGTTAGTGTCAGGGTCAGGCTTACATTTAGGGTTAGAGATAAAGTCAGGCTCCCATTCAGTGTCAGGGTTAGTGTTAGGTTCAGGGTCAGGGTCACTGTTAGGGTCAGGCTTAGGTTTTTGGTCTTTGCCTGGGTCGGGGTCAGGGTGAAGACTAGGGCCAGTGTCAGGTTTATGGTCAGGATCAGGTATTGGTTTAAACTCCACATTCGGGTCAGGAACAGGGTTATGGAGTGGTCAGGGTTAGTGTCAAGGTTAGGATTAGGGTCAGAGTCAGGGTCAGGTAAAGGTCAGGGCCACGGTCAGGTTGAGGGTCAGGCTTTGGTATAGGGTCAATGTTCGGTTCAGTGTCACAGTTAGGTTTTGGCGGTAGGGTTTGGGATTGGGGTTAGGGTTAGAGTTAGAAGTACGGTTATGTTTAGGGTTAGGGTTAGACAGCGTAAGGTCAGGGTTAGGGTTTGGTATAGGGTAGGGTTTAGTGTTAGGGTCAGGGTCAGCATGAGGTGTAGGTTCCGGGTCCTTATTAGGGTCATGGTTAGAGTTACCATTAGGTTTAGGGTTAGGGTCAAGCACACAGTCACGGTCAGTGTTAGGGTTAGGGACCGGTTTAGGTCAGCGTCAGGGTTAGGATTAGGGTCAGGGTCAGCGTCCTGGTTAGGTTTGAGTCATGGTTACGGTAATGTCAGAGTTAGGTTTAGGTTCAGGGTCCACATCAGGGACAGTGTCAGCCTTAGGTTTAGGTTTAGGGTTCAGGTCTGGATCACAGTCAGGGACAGGTCAGGGTCATGGTATGGGCTTGTGTTAGGGTTTGTGGCAGGCTCACAGTCAGTGTCAGGGTCAGGGTTAGTGTTTACTGTTAGGGTTAGCCCCGCTACTGGGTCATGGACCCATCCCTTCAGGGTCTCAGGATAAACCCTTGGCAGAAGGGTCTAGACCCTACACCCGATCCCACTTAACCAGCCTCAAACTGGTGTGTGAACATGACTTGCGCACCAGACATCTAACCCCTCATCAGCCTGATCCTGCTTGAGGCATCTCTCCCCACGATGGCATGGCCAGATCCTCAGGGCAGAACACTGCCCCTTCACAGAAGCTGGGCAGCGGGGGATACCTCGCTTGCTCATGGCGGAATGCAGCCCCCTCACAGAAGCTGCGCTGGCTGGAAGCCTGGCCGGCCCAGGGCGGAATGCCGCCTGCTTCAGGGAAGCGGAGAACCCGGGAACGCCAGGTTAGCTCAGGGTGGAATGAAAACCGCCTGCCTCCCTTATCCGCCATGGAGCCTTTCTCTTCCCAGAAGTGCCCCTTGTTAGTTAGAAGAGTTCTTTCAATGTGCTTGTTTAACTATAAACTTTATTCTCCTTCTTGCCTGTCAGCAAGATGGGATTAACATTTAACCTTCCTCAATCCTTCTATTGGCTATTGTTTTCTATCCAATAAAAGTGAGACACTGGAGTTGCTCCTGGCAGCCGTCCTTTTGGACTGTTGTCCCCTGCTCCAAGTCTTTTGCAGCTGACTAGTTCATGCCTAATTCTTCTCTCGTCGCTGACTGGAAGCGGCACCCAAGCTTTCTTGGGCTTCCTGTTTTTGGTGTTCTGTTTCACTCATCTCTGCCACCGCCACCAGGTCCTCAAAATGGTTTTCTATTGTATCTTCCAGAAAACGTCTAATGTCCTCTTTACTCAGCAAGGCTTTGGTCATTCTCTGTCGCGTCAGGGAAGAAGAGTTGTGGGAGAGATGGTGCCCCTTGGGCCTTGCTTTCCCGGGCTCCATGTTCAGGTACTGGGTTCACCCTGCCAGGCCGAACTAAGCAGACACAGCCAAAATTCTGCAGTAGCGTGCGTAGCCTAGGATGACACTCTATGCACACTACCATCTCCCAGTGTAGGCAGTGCTTTCCCCACAGGAAAGGAGAGGTGACAGGATCCCTGCACACCGCCTGTCCACTGAGTAGGGAGCTTTGGGGGACTGTCCCGACTCCTTCGTTGCAAAGCAGGAGAGCCGGCCCTGACAGGCACAGCAGCCGGTGGCAATACAAGTGTCACCGGCTCCCTGTGCAGAGAGATGGAAGCCGGGCTGCTAAGGAGACAGGTGGGGATGAGGTGGGCAGGGGGCGTCCTCCTCTCTTAGGAAGGAGTCTGGGCAGAAAGCATGCCTGTCCTGAGCCTCTGGGCCCAGGGAGACAGCAGTTTGTTGGCCACCTGTCCCTGGGGCAGACATGCGCAAGCCACCAGGCGCCTACGCTGAACTCGCAGAAACAGCTCCCTGAAATAAAGGGGAGTCAGATGCCTTCTTCCTCGAGGATGTGCAAGCTTGGAGGAGGCACGGGGTTTAAGGGGAAGGGGTGGGGACAGTCCCCCAAAGCTCCCTATTCAGTGCACGGGCTGTGTGCAGGGATCCTGTCACCCCTCCTTTCCCGTGGGGAAAGCAGTGGCCTAGTCCGCGAGTCCACCTGAGCGCCAGAGTAAATGGCCAAGCGATGCCTACACTGGGAGATGGGAGTGTGCATAGAGTGTCATCCTAGGCTACGCACGCTACTGCAGAATTGTGGCTGTGTCTGCTTAGTTCGGCCTGGCAGGGTGAACCCAGGACGTGAACATGGAGCCCGGGACAGCAAGGCCCAAGAGGCACCATCTCTCCCACAACTCTTCTTCCCTGACGCGACAGAGAATGACCAAAGCCTTGCTGAGGAAGCAGCAGTGAGGTGTGGTTCGTGCCAAGCTGAAAACCTCTGCGCAAGAATAACAGGCGCTGGGAAATCAGAGTCGGTTCTGTGGGCTGCTGTGGCTGCTTGCCTTAGCCTAGTATTCGTAGCAGGATGGGAGAAACCCGCATAGAGCGAAAGCCTCTTTGCTCGGGCATCCCCTCTGGGAAAGCACAGCATTCTATGGGAAATCAGAGTCGGGTCTGTGGGATGCTCCTGTTTGGCTAAGCTGGTCTCCACAGCACGGTGTAAAAAACCCCCATGGAGCGAAATCCTCTTTCCTGGGCATCCCTTCTGCCTTAGAGAGAAGTGCGCTTGCGCCTGTGGAAAGAGCCTTAAGGAAAGGGACACATCGTTCACTGCGCTCCCCAGGAGCATGTCTGTGGAAGGTGCAACACGCTGCCCAGGGAGAAGAGCAGGAGCCGTTGGCCTTCTGGTCTGGAAACGGTTGCAAAGCAGGAGAGCCGGCCCTGACAGGCACAGCGGCCGGTGGCAATACAAGTGTCACCGGCTCCCTGTGCAGAGAGACGGAAGCCGGGCTGCTAAGGAGACAGGTGGGGATGAGGAGGACAGGCGGCGTCCTCCTCTCTTAGGAAGGAGTCTGGGCAGAAAGCATGCCTGTCCTGAGCCTCTGGGCCCAGGGAGACAGCAGTTTGTTGGGCCACCTGTCCCTGGGGCAGACATGCGCAAGCCACCAGGCGCCTACGCTGAACTCGCAGAAACAGCTCCCTGAAATAACGGGGAGTCAGATGCCTTCTTCCTCGAGGATGTGCAAGCTTGGAGGAGGCACGGGGTTTAAGGGGAAGGGGTGGGGACAGTCCCCCAAAGCTCCCTATTCAGTGCACGGGCTGTGTGCAGGGATCCTGTCACCCCTCCTTTCCCGTGGGGAAAGCACTGGCCTAGTCCGCGAGTCCGCCTGAGCGCCAGAGTAAATGGCCAAGCGATGCCTACACTGGGAGACGGTAGTGTGCATAGAGTGTCATCCTAGGCTACGCACGCTACTGCAGAATTGTGGCTGTGTCTGCTTAGTTCGGCCTGTTAGGGTGAACCCAGGACGTGAACATGGAGCCCGGGACAGCAAGGCCCAAGGGGCACCAGCTCTCCCGCAGCTCTTCTTCCCTGACGCGACTGAAGCCTTGCTGAGGAAGCAGCAGCGAAGTGCTGTTCGCTCCAAGCCAAAGCCTCTCATAAAGCACAGCATTTGCTGAGAAATGTTCCGTGGGCTGCTGCTGCTTGCCAGAGCACAGTCTCGCTATGGGAGAAACCCGCATACAGCGAAAGCCTTTTTGCCTGGGCATCTCCCCTGGGAAAGCAAAACGTTCCTTGGGAAATCAGAGTTGGGTTTGGGGATGCTGCTGCTGCTTGCCTGAGCTAGTCTCCGCAGCTCGGTGGAAGATACCCGCATGGTGCGAAATACCCTTTGCCCTAGCATCCCCTCTGCCTGAGAGAGAAGCCAAGTGTGGGGAAGGCGCAGCACGCCGCCCACGGAGAAGAGAAGGAGTCGTTGGCCTTGGGGTCGGGAAACGCTCGGGAAGCAGGATAGCCTGCCGTGGCACGAACAGCAGGCCGGTGGCAGGTCAAGTGTCACCCACTCCCTGTGCGGAGACATGGAAGCCTGGCTGCTAAGGAAACATGAGGGGACGACTAGGGCAGAGTCGCCTGCTCCACTCTGAGGAAGGAGTCTGGGCAGAAGGCAGGCCTGTCCTGTGCCACAGGTCCCAAGGGGACAGCATCTCCTTGGCCACCTATCCCAAGGGCAGACTTGGGCTTGCCACCAGGTGCCATACACGGAACTCGCAGAAACAACCCCATGGAGCAACGGGCACTCAGATGCCGTCTTCCACCAAGATGTGGCAGCGATGTGGGTGGCAGGCGATGTGGCAGGGAAAGAGTGGAGACAGTCCCCCACAGTTCCCCATCCCAGTGCACGGGCCTTGTGCAGGGATCCTGTCGCCTCCTCTCTCCTGTGGTGAAGGCACTGGCCTAGACCCCGAGTCTGCCTGAGCGCCAGAGCAAAAGGCAAAGCCTTACCTACCCCAGGAGATGGTAATAGGCATAGAGTGCCATGCTAAGACACACACCCTGCTGCAGGGTTGTGACTGTGTCAGCTGAGTTCGGCATAGCACCGTGAACCCCGGGCGTGACCTTGGAGCCCGGGAAAGTAAGTCCCAAGAGACACCAGCTTTCCCGCGGCTCTTCTTCCCTGCCGCGTCAGAGTGAACACCCAAAGCCTTTCTGAGGAAGCAGCAGCGAAGTGCCGTTCGTGCCAAGCTGAAAACCTCTGCGAAAGCATAGCAGTCGCTGGGAAATCAGAGTCGGTTCTGTGGGCTGCTTTTGTTGCTTGCCTTAGCCTAGTATTCGCAGCACTATGGGAGAATCCCGCATAGAGCAAAAGCCTCTTTGCCCTGGCATCCCCTCTGGGAAAGCACAGCATTCTTTGGGAAATCAGAGACCAGTCTGATGGATTCTCATGTTGCCTGAGCTGGTCTTCTCAGCCCTGTGTAATAAACCCGCATGGAGCGAAATCCTCTATGCCTCGGCATCCCCTCTGCCTGAGAGAGAGACAGCAGCTCCTTGGCCACCTGTCCCTGGGGCATACATGCTCTAGCCACCAGGCGCCTACGCTGAACTCGCAGCAACAGCTCCCTGAAATAACAGGGAGTCAGATGCTGACTTCCTCCACGATGTGGAAGCTTGGAGTTGGCACGGGGTTTAAGGGGAAGGAGTGGGGACAGTCCCCCAAAGCTCCCTATTCAGTGGACAGGAGGTGTGCAGGGATCCTGTCACCTCTCCTTTCCCGTGGGGAAAGCACTGGCCTAGTCCGCGAGTCCGCCTGAGCGCCAGAGTAAAAGGCCAAGCGATGCCTACACTGGGAGATGGGAGTGTGCATAGAGTGTCATCCTAGGCTACGCACGCTACTGCAGAATTGTGGCTGTGTCTGCTTAGTTCGGCCTGGCAGGGTGAACCCAGGACGCGAACATGGAGGCCGGGAAAGCAAGGCCCAAGAGGCACCATCTCTCCCACAACTCTTCTTCCCTGACGCGACAGAGAATGACCAAAGCCTTGCTGAGGAAGCAGCAGTGAGGTGTGGTTCGTGACAAGCTGAAAACCTCTGCGCAAGAATAACAGGCGCTGGGAAATCAGAGTCGGTTCTGTGGGCTGCTGTGGCTGCTTGCCTTAGCCTAGTATTCGTAGCAGGATGGGAGAAACCCGCATAGAGCGAAAGCCTCTTTGCTCGGGCATCCCCGCTGGGAAAGCACAGCATTCTATGGGAAATCAGAGTCGGGTCTGTGGGATGCTCCTGTTTGGCTAAGCTGGTCTCCACAGCACGGTGTAAAAAACCCCCATGGAGCGAAATCCTCTTTCCTGGGCATCCCTTCTGCCTTAGAGAGAAGTGCGCTTGCGCCTGTGGAAAGAGCCTTAAGGAAAGGGACACATCTTTCACTGCGCTCCCCAGGAGCAGGTCTGTGGAAGGTGCAACACGCTGCCCAGGGAGAAGAGCAGGAGCCGTTGGCCTTCTGGTCTGGAAACGGTTACGAAGCAGGAGAGCCGGCCCTGACAGGCACAGCGGCTGGTGGTAATACAAGTGTCACCGGCTCCCAGTGCAGAGAGACGGAAGCCTGGCTGCTAAGTAGACAGGAGGGGATGAGTATGGCAGGGCGCGTGCTCCACTCTTAGGAAGGAGTCTGGGTAGAAAGAATGCCTGTCCTGAGCCTCTGGGCCCAAGGAGACAGCAGCTCCTTGGCCACCTGTCCCTGGGGCATACATGCTCTAGCCACCAGGCGCCTACGCTGAACTCGCAGAAACAGCTCCCTGAAATAACGGGGAGTCAGATGCCTTCTTCCTCGAGGATGTGCAAGCTTGGAGGAGGCACGGGGTTTAAGGGGAAGGGGTGGGGACAGTCCCCCAAAGCTCCCTATTCAGTGCACGGGCTGTGTGCAGGGATCCTGTCACCCCTCCTTTCCCGTGGGGAAAGCACTGGCCTAGTCCGCGAGTCCGCCTAAGCGCCAGAGTAAATGGCCAAGCGATGCCTACACTGGGAGACGGTAGTGTGCATAGAGTGTCATCCTAGGCTACGCACGCTACTGCAGAATTGTGGCTGTGTCTGCTTAGTTCAGCCTGTTAGGGTGAACCCAGGACGTGAACATGGAGCCCGGGACAGCAAGGCCCAAGGGGCACCAGCTCTCCCGCAGCTCTTCTTCCCTGACGCGACTGAAGCCTTGCTGAGGAAGCAGCAGCGAAGTGCTGTTCGCTCCAAGCCAAAGCCTCTCATAAAGCACAGCATTTGCTGAGAAATGTTCCGTGGGCTGCTGCTGCTTGCCAGAGCACAGTCTCGCTATGGGAGAAACCCGCATACAGCGAAAGCCTTTTTGCCTGGGCATCTCCCCTGGGAAAGCAAAACGTTCCTTGGGAAATCAGAGTTGGGTTTGGGGATGCTGCTGCTGCTTGCCTGAGCTAGTCTCCGCAGCTCGGTGGAAGATACCCGCATGGTGCGAAATACCCTTTGCCCTAGCATCCCCTCTGCCTGAGAGAGAAGCCAAGTGTGGGGAAGGCGCAGCACGCCGCCCACGGAGAAGAGAAGGAGTCGTTGGCCTTGGGGTCGGGAAACGCTCGGGAAGCAGGATAGCCTGCCGTGGCACGAACAGCAGGCCGGTGGCAGGTCAAGTGTCACCCACTCCCTGTGCGGAGACATGGAAGCCTGGCTGCTAAGGAAACATGAGGGGACGACTAGGGCAGAGTCGCCTGCTCCACTCTGAGGAAGGAGTCTGGGCAGAAGGCAGGCCTGTCCTGTGCCACAGGTCCCAAGGGGACAGCATCTCCTTGGCCACCTATCCCAAGGGCAGACTTGGGCTTGCCACCAGGTGCCATACACGGAACTCGCAGAAACAACCCCATGGAGCAACGGGCACTCAGATGCCGTCTTCCACCAAGATGTGGCAGCGATGTGGGTGGCAGGCGATGTGGCAGGGAAAGAGTGGAGACAGTCCCCCACAGTTCCCCATCCCAGTGCACGGGCCTTGTGCAGGGATCCTGTCGCCTCCTCTCTCCTGTGGTGAAGGCACTGGCCTAGACCCCGAGTCTGCCTGAGCGCCAGAGCAAAAGGCAAAGCCTTACCTACCCCAGGAGATGGTAATAGGCATAGAGTGCCATGCTAAGACACACACCCTGCTGCAGGGTTGTGACTGTGTCAGCTGAGTTCGGCATAGCACCGTGAACCCCGGGCGTGACCTTGGAGCCCGGGAAAGTAAGTCCCAGAGACACCAGCTTTCCCGCGGCTCTTCTTCCCTGCCGCGACAGAGTGAACACCCAAAGCCTTTCTGAGGAAGCAGCAGCGAAGTGCCGTCCGTGCCAAGCTGAAAACCTCTGCGAAAGCATAGCAGTCGCTGGGAAATCAGAGTCGGTTCTGTGGGCTGCTTTTGTTGCTTGCCTTAGCCTAGTATTCGCAGCACTATGGGAGAATCCCGCATAGAGCAAAAGCCTCTTTGCCCTGGCATCCCCTCTGGGAAAGCACAGCATTCTTTGGGAAATCAGAGACCAGTCTGAGGGACTCTCCTGTTGCCTGAGCTGGTCTTCTCAGCCCTGTGTTATAAACCCGCATGGAGCGAAATCCTCTATGCCTCGACATCCCCTCTGCCTGAGAGAGAAGCGCGCTTGCGCCTGTGGAAAGAGCCTTAAGGGAAGGGACACGTTTTTCAGTGCGCTCCCCAGGAGCATATCTGTGGAAGTTGCAACATGCTGCCCGGGAAGAAGAACAGGAGCCGTTGGCCTTCTGGTCTGGAAACGGTTACGAAGCAGGAGAGCCGGCCCTGACAGGCACAGCGGCTGGTGGTAATACAAGTGTCACCGGCTCCCAGTGCAGAGAGACGGAAGCCTGGCTGCTAAGTAGACAGGAGGGGATGAGTATGGCAGGGCGCGTGCTCCACTCTTCGGAAGGAGTCTGGGTAGAAAGAATGCCTGTCCTGAGCCTCTGGGCCCAAGGAGACAGCAGCTCCTTGGCCACCTGTCCCTGGGGCATACATGCTCTAGCCACCAGGCGCCTACGCTGAACTCGCAGAAACAGCTCCCTGAAATAACAGGGAGTCAGATGCTGACTTCCTCCACGATGTGGAAGCTTGGAGTTGGCACGGGGTTTAAGGGGAAGGAGTGGGGACAGTCCCCCAAAGCTCCCTATTCAGTGGACAGGCGGTGTGCAGGGATCCTGTCACCTCTCCTTTCCTGTGGGGAAAGCACTGGCCTAGTCCGCGAGTCCGCCTGAGCGCCAGAGTAAAAGGCCAAGCGATGCCTACACTGGGAGATGGGAGTGTGCATAGAGTGTCATCCTAGGCTACGCACGCTACTGCAGAATTGTGGCTGTGTCTGCTTAGTTCGGCCTGGCAGGGTGAACCCAGTACCCGAACATGGAGCCCGGGAAAGCAAGGCCCAAGAGGCACCATCTCTCCCACAACTCTTCTTCCCTGACGCGACAGAGAATGACCAAAGCCTTGCTGAGGAAGCAGCAGTGAAGTGTGGTTCGTGCCAAGCTGAAAACCTCTGCGCAAGAATAACAGGCGCTGGGAAATCAGAGTCAGTTCTGCGGGCTGCTGTGGCTGCTTGCCTTAGCCTAGTATTCGTAGCAGGATGGGAGAAACCCGCATAGAGTGAAAGCCTCTTTGCTCGGGCATCCCCTCTGGGAAAGCACAGCATTCTATGGGAAATCAGAGTCGGGTCTGTGGGATGCTCCTGTTTGGCTAAGCTGGTCTCCACAGCACGGTGTAAAAAACCCCCATGGAGCGAAATCCTCTTTCCTGGGCATCCCTTCTGCCTTAGAGAGAAGTGCGCTTGCGCCTGTGGAAAGAGCCTTAAGGAAAGGGACACATCTTTCACTGCGCTCCCCAGGAGCAGGTCTGTGGAAGGTGCAACACGCTGCCCAGGGAGAAGAGCAGGAGCCGTTGGCCTTCTGGTCTGGAAACGGTTGCAAAGCAGGAGAGCCGGCCCTGACAGGCACAGCGGCCGGTGGCAATACAAGTGTCACCGGCTCCCTGTGCAGAGAGACGGAAGCCGGGCTGCTAAGGAGACAGGTGGGGATGAGGTGGACAGGCGGCGTCCACCTCTCTTAGGAAGGAGTCTGGGCAGAAAGCATGCCTGTCCTGAGCCTCTGGGCCCAGGGAGACAGCAGTTTGTTGGGCCACCTGTCCCTGGGGCAGACATGCGCAAGCCACCAGGCGCCTACGCTGAACTCGCAGAAACAGCTCCCTGAAATAACGGGGAGTCAGATGCCTTCTTCCTCGAGGATGTGCAAGCTTGGAGGAGGCACGGGGTTTAAGGGGAAGGGGTGGGGACAGTCCCCCAAAGCTCCCTATTCAGTGCACGGGCTGTGTGCAGGGATCCTGTCACCCCTCCTTTCCCGTGGGGAAAGCAGTGGCCTAGTCCGCGAGTCCGCCTGAGCGCCAGAGTAAATGGCCAAGCGATGCCTACACTGGGAGACGGTAGTGTGCATAGAGTGTCATCCTAGGCTACGCACGCTACTGCAGAATTGTGGCTGTGTCTGCTTAGTTCGGCCTGTTAGGGTGAACCCAGGACGTGAACATGGAGCCCGGGACAGCAAGGCCCAAGGGGCACCAGCTCTCCCGCAGCTCTTCTTCCCTGACGCGACTGAAGCCTTGCTGAGGAAGCAGCAGCGAAGTGCTGTTCGCTCCAAGCCAAAGCCTCTCATAAAGCACAGCATTTGCTGAGAAATGTTCCGTGGGCTGCTGCTGCTTGCCAGAGCACAGTCTCGCTATGGGAGAAACCCGCATACAGCGAAAGCCTTTTTGCCTGGGCATCTCCCCTGGGAAAGCAAAACGTTCCTTGGGAAATCAGAGTTGGGTTTGGGGATGCTGCTGCTGCTTGCCTGAGCTAGTCTCCGCAGCTCGGTGGAAGATACCCGCATGGTGCGAAATACCCTTTGCCCTAGCATCCCCTCTGCCTGAGAGAGAAGCCAAGTGTGGGGAAGGCGCAGCACGCCGCCCACGGAGAAGAGAAGGAGTCGTTGGCCTTGGGGTCGGGAAACGCTCGGGAAGCAGGATAGCCTGCCGTGGCACGAACAGCAGGCCGGTGGCAGGTCAAGTGTCACCCACTCCCTGTGCGGAGACATGGAAGCCTGGCTGCTAAGGAAACATGAGGGGACGACTAGGGCAGAGTCGCCTGCTCCACTCTGAGGAAGGAGTCTGGGCAGAAGGCAGGCCTGTCCTGTGCCACAGGTCCCAAGGGGACAGCATCTCCTTGGCCACCTATCCCAAGGGCAGACTTGGGCTTGCCACCAGGTGCCATACACGGAACTCGCAGAAACAACCCCATGGAGCAACGGGCACTCAGATGCCGTCTTCCACCAAGATGTGGCAGCGATGTGGGTGGCAGGCGATGTGGCAGGGAAAGAGTGGAGACAGTCCCCCACAGTTCCCCATCCCAGTGCACGGGCCTTGTGCAGGGATCCTGTCGCCTCCTCTCTCCTGTGGTGAAGGCACTGGCCTAGACCCCGAGTCTGCCTGAGCGCCAGAGCAAAAGGCAAAGCCTTACCTACCCCAGGAGATGGTAATAGGCATAGAGTGCCATGCTAAGACACACACCCTGCTGCAGGGTTGTGACTGTGTCAGCTGAGTTCGGCATAGCACCGTGAACCCCGGGCGTGACCTTGGAGCCCGGGAAAGTAAGTCCCAAGAGACACCAGCTTTCCCGCGGCTCTTCTTCCCTGCCGCGTCAGAGTGAACACCCAAAGCCTTTCTGAGGAAGCAGCAGCGAAGTGCCGTTCGTGCCAAGCTGAAAACCTCTGCGAAAGCATAGCAGTCGCTGGGAAATCAGAGTCGGTTCTGTGGGCTGCTTTTGTTGCTTGCCTTAGCCTAGTATTCGCAGCACTATGGGAGAATCCCGCATAGAGCAAAAGCCTCTTTGCCCTGGCATCCCCTCTGGGAAAGCACAGCATTCTTTGGGAAATCAGAGACCAGTCTGATGGATTCTCATGTTGCCTGAGCTGGTCTTCTCAGCCCTGTGTAATAAACCCGCATGGAGCGAAATCCTCTATGCCTCGGCATCCCCTCTGCCTGAGAGAGAGACAGCAGCTCCTTGGCCACCTGTCCCTGGGGCATACATGCTCTAGCCACCAGGCGCCTACGCTGAACTCGCAGCAACAGCTCCCTGAAATAACAGGGAGTCAGATGCTGACTTCCTCCACGATGTGGAAGCTTGGAGTTGGCACGGGGTTTAAGGGGAAGGAGTGGGGACAGTCCCCCAAAGCTCCCTATTCAGTGGACAGGAGGTGTGCAGGGATCCTGTCACCTCTCCTTTCCCGTGGGGAAAGCACTGGCCTAGTCCGCGAGTCCGCCTGAGCGCCAGAGTAAAAGGCCAAGCGATGCCTACACTGGGAGATGGGAGTGTGCATAGAGTGTCATCCTAGGCTACGCACGCTACTGCAGAATTGTGGCTGTGTCTGCTTAGTTCGGCCTGGCAGGGTGAACCCAGGACGCGAACATGGAGGCCGGGAAAGCAAGGCCCAAGAGGCACCATCTCTCCCACAACTCTTCTTCCCTGTCGCGACAGAGAATGACCAAAGCCTTGCTGAGGAAGCAGCAGTGAGGTGTGGTTCGTGCCAAGCTGAAAACCTCTGCGCAAGAATAACAGGCGCTGGGAAATCAGAGTCGGTTCTGTGGGCTGCTGTGGCTGCTTGCCTTAGCCTAGTATTCGTAGCAGGATGGGAGAAACCCGCATAGAGCGAAAGCCTCTTTGCTCGGGCATCCCCGCTGGGAAAGCACAGCATTCTATGGGAAATCAGAGTCGGGTCTGTGGGATGCTCCTGTTTGGCTAAGCTGGTCTCCACAGCACGGTGTAAAAAACCCCCATGGAGCGAAATCCTCTTTCCTGGGCATCCCTTCTGCCTTAGAGAGAAGTGCGCTTGCGCCTGTGGAAAGAGCCTTAAGGAAAGGGACACATCTTTCACTGCGCTCCCCAGGAGCAGGTCTGTGGAAGGTGCAACACGCTGCCCAGGGAGAAGAGCAGGAGCCGTTGGCCTTCTGGTCTGGAAACGGTTGCAAAGCAGGAGAGCCGGCCCTGACAGGCACAGCGGCCGGTGGCAATACAAGTGTCACCGGCTCCCTGTGCAGAGAGACGGAAGCCGGGCTGCTAAGGAGACAGGTGGGGATGAGGTGGACAGGCGGCGTCCACCTCTCTTAGGAAGGAGTCTGGGCAGAAAGCATGCCTGTCCTGAGCCTCTGGGCCCAGGGAGACAGCAGTTTGTTGGGCCACCTGTCCCTGGGGCAGACATGCGCAAGCCACCAGGCGCCTACGCTGAACTCGCAGAAACAGCTCCCTGAAATAACGGGGAGTCAGATGCCTTCTTCCTCGAGGATGTGCAAGCTTGGAGGAGGCACGGGGTTTAAGGGGAAGGGGTGGGGACAGTCCCCCAAAGCTCCCTATTCAGTGCACGGGCTGTGTGCAGGGATCCTGTCACCCCTCCTTTCCCGTGGGGAAAGCACTGGCCTAGTCCGCGAGTCCGCCTGAGCGCCAGAGTGAATGGCCAAGCGATGCCTACACTGGGAGACGGTAGTGTGCATAGAGTGTCATCCTAGGCTACGCACGCTACTGCAGAATTGTGGCTGTGTCTGCTTAGTTCGGCCTGTTAGGGTGAACCCAGGACGTGAACATGGAGCCCGGGACAGCAAGGCCCAAGGGGCACCAGCTCTCCCGCAGCTCTTCTTCCCTGACGCGACTGAAGCCTTGCTGAGGAAGCAGCAGCGAAGTGCTGATCGCTCCAAGCCAAAGCCTCTCATAAAGCACAGCATTTGCTGAGAAATGTTCCGTGGGCTGCTGCTGCTTGCCAGAGCACAGTCTCGCTATGGGAGAAACCCGCATACAGCGAAAGCCTTTTTGCCTGGGCATCTCCCCTGGGAAAGCAAAACGTTCCTTGGGAAATCAGAGTTGGGTTTGGGGATGCTGCTGCTGCTTGCCTGAGCTAGTCTCCGCAGCTCGGTGGAAGATACCCGCATGGTGCGAAATACCCTTTGCCCTAGCATCCCCTCTGCCTGAGAGAGAAGCCAAGTGTGGGGAAGGCGCAGCACGCCGCCCACGGAGAAGAGAAGGAGTCGTTGGCCTTGGGGTCGGGAAACGCTCGGGAAGCAGGATAGCCTGCCGTGGCACGAACAGCAGGCCAGTGGCAGGTCAAGTGTCACCCACTCCCTGTGCGGAGACATGGAAGCCTGGCTGCTAAGGAAACATGAGGGGACGACTAGGGCAGAGTCGCCTGCTCCACTCTGAGGAAGGAGTCTGGGCAGAAGGCAGGCCTGTCCTGTGCCACAGGTCCCAAGGGGACAGCATCTCCTTGGCCACCTATCCCAAGGGCAGACTTGGGCTTGCCACCAGGTGCCATACACGGAACTCGCAGAAACAACCCCATGGAGCAACGGGCACTCAGATGCCGTCTTCCACCAAGATGTGGCAGCGATGTGGGTGGCAGGCGATGTGGCAGGGAAAGAGTGGAGACAGTCCCCCACAGTTCCCCATCCCAGTGCACGGGCCTTGTGCAGGGATCCTGTCGCCTCCTCTCTCCTGTGGTGAAGGCACTGGCCTAGACCCCGAGTCTGCCTGAGCGCCAGAGCAAAAGGCAAAGCCTTACCTACCCCAGGAGATGGTAATAGGCATAGAGTGCCATGCTAAGACACACACCCTGCTGCAGGGTTGTGACTGTGTCAGCTGAGTTCGGCATAGCACCGTGAACCCCGGGCGTGACCTTGGAGCCCGGGAAAGTAAGTCCCAAGAGACACCAGCTTTCCCGCGGCTCTTCTTCCCTGCCGCGTCAGAGTGAACACCCAAAGCCTTTCTGAGGAAGCAGCAGCGAAGTGCCGTTCGTGCCAAGCTGAAAACCTCTGCGAAAGCATAGCAGTCGCTGGGAAATCAGAGTCGGTTCTGTGGGCTGCTTTTGTTGCTTGCCTTAGCCTAGTATTCGCAGCACTATGGGAGAATCCCGCATAGAGCAAAAGCCTCTTTGCCCTGGCATCCCCTCTGGGAAAGCACAGCATTCTTTGGGAAATCAGAGACCAGTCTGATGGATTCTCATGTTGCCTGAGCTGGTCTTCTCAGCCCTGTGTAATAAACCCGCATGGAGCGAAATCCTCTATGCCTCGGCATCCCCTCTGCCTGAGAGAGAGACAGCAGCTCCTTGGCCACCTGTCCCTGGGGCATACATGCTCTAGCCACCAGGCGCCTACGCTGAACTCGCAGCAACAGCTCCCTGAAATAACAGGGAGTCAGATGCTGACTTCCTCCACGATGTGGAAGCTTGGAGTTGGCACGGTGTTTAAGGGGAAAGAGTGGGGACAGTCCCCCAAAGCTCCCTATTCAGTGGACAGGAGGTGTGCAGGGATCCTGTCACCTCTCCTTTCCCGTGGGGAAAGCACTGGCCTAGTCCGCGAGTCCGCCTGAGCGCCAGAGTAAAAGGCCAAGCGATGCCTACACTGGGAGATGGGAGTGTGCATAGAGTGTCATCCTAGGCTACGCACGCTACTGCAGAATTGTGGCTGTGTCTGCTTAGTTCGGCCTGGCAGGGTGAACCCAGGACGCGAACATGGAGGCCGGGAAAGCAAGGCCCAAGAGGCACCATCTCTCCCACAACTCTTCTTCCCTGACGCGACAGAGAATGACCAAAGCCTTGCTGAGGAAGCAGCAGTGAGGTGTGGTTCGTGCCAAGCTGAAAACCTCTGCGCTAGAATAACAGGCGCTGGGAAATCAGAGTCGGTTCTGCGGGCTGCTGTTGCTGCTTGCCTTAGCCTAGTATTCGTAGCAGGATGGGAGAAACCCGCATAGAGCGAAAGCCTCTTTGCTCGGGCATCCCCGCTGGGAAAGCACAGCATTCTATGGGAAAACAGAGTCGGGTCTGTTTGATGCTCCTGTTTGGCTAAGCTGGTCTCCACAGCACGGTGTAAAAAACCCCCATGGAGCGAAATCCTCTTTCCTGGGCATCCCTTCTGCCTTAGAGAGAAGTGCGCTTGCGCCTGTGGAAAGAGCCTTAAGGAAAGGGACACATCTTTCACTGCGCTCCCCAGGAGCAGGTCTGTGGAAGGTGCAACACGCTGCCCAGGGAGAAGAGCAGGAGCCGTTGGCCTTCTGGTCTGGAAACGGTTGCAAAGCAGGAGAGCCGGCCCTGACAGGCACAGCGGCCGGTGGCAATACAAGTGTCACCGGCTCCCTGTGCAGAGAGACGGAAGCCGGGCTGCTAAGGAGACAGGTGGGGAAGAGGTGGACAGGCGGCGTCCACCTCTCTTAGGAAGGAGTCTGGGCAGAAAGCATGCCTGTCCTGAGCCTCTGGGCCCAGGGAGACAGCAGTTTGTTGGGCCACCTGTCCCTGGGGCAGACATGCGCAAGCCACCAGGCGCCTACGCTGAACTCGCAGAAACAGCTCCCTGAAATAACAGGGAGTCAGATGCCTTCTTCCTCGAGGATGTGCAAGCTTGGAGGAGGCACGGGGTTTAAGGGGAAGGGGTGGGGACAGTCCCCCAAAGCTCCCTATTCAGTGCACGGGCTGTGTGCAGGGATCCTGTCACCCCTCCTTTCCTGTGGGGAAAGCACTGGCCTAGTCCGCGAGTCCGCCTGAGCGCCAGAGTAAATGGCCAAGCGATGCCTACACTGGGAGACGGTAGTGTGCATAGAGTGTCATCATAGGCTACGCACGCTACTGCAGAATTGTGGCTGTGTCTGCTTAGTTCGGCCTGTTAGGGTGAACCCAGGACGTGAACATGGAGCCCGGGACAGCAAGGCCCAAGGGGCACCAGCTCTCCCGCAGCTCTTCTTCCCTGACGCGACTGAAGCCTTGCTGAGGAAGCAGCAGCGAAGTGCTGTTCGCTCCAAGCCAAAGCCTCTCATAAAGCACAGCATTTGCTGAGAAATGTTCCGTGGGCTGCTGCTGCTTGCCAGAGCACAGTCTCGCTATGGGAGAAACCCGCATACAGCGAAAGCCTTTTTGCCTGGGCATCTTCTCTGGGAAAGCAAAACGTTCCTTGGGAAATCAGAGTTGGGTTTGGGGATGCTGCTGCTGCTTGCCTGAGCTAGTCTCCGCAGCTCGGTGGAAGATACCCGCATGGTGCGAAATACCCTTTGCCCTAGCATCCCCTCTGCCTGAGAGAGAAGCCAAGTGTGGGGAAGGCGCAGCACGCCGCCCACGGAGAAGAGAAGGAGTCGTTGGCCTTGGGGTCGGGAAACGCTCGGGAAGCAGGATAGCCTGCCGTGGCACGAACAGCAGGCCGGTGGCAGGTCAAGTGTCACCCACTCCCTGTGCGGAGACATGGAAGCCTGGCTGCTAAGGAAACATGAGGGGACGACTAGGGCAGAGTCGCCTGCTCCACTCTGAGGAAGGAGTCTGGGCAGAAGGCAGGCCTGTCCTGTGCCACAGGTCCCAAGGGGACAGCATCTCCTTGGCCACCTATCCCAAGGGCAGACTTGGGCTTGCCACCAGGTGCCATACACGGAACTCGCAGAAACAACCCCATGGAGCAACGGGCACTCAGATGCCGTCTTCCACCAAGATGTGGCAGCGATGTGGGTGGCAGGCGATGTGGCAGGGAAAGAGTGGAGACAGTCCCCCACAGTTCCCCATCCCAGTGCACGGGCCTTGTGCAGGGATCCTGTCGCCTCCTCTCTCCTGTGGTGAAGGCACTGGCCTAGACCCCGAGTCTGCCTGAGCGCCAGAGCAAAAGGCAAAGCCTTACCTACCCCAGGAGATGGTAATAGGCATAGAGTGCCATGCTAAGACACACACCCTGCTGCAGGGTTGTGACTGTGTCAGCTGAGTTCGGCATAGCACCGTGAACCCCGGGCGTGACCTTGGAGCCCGGGAAAGTAAGTCCCAAGAGACACCAGCTTTCCCGCGGCTCTTCTTCCCTGCCGCGTCAGAGTGAACACCCAAAGCCTTTCTGAGGAAGCAGCAGCGAAGTGCCGTTCGTGCCAAGCTGAAAACCTCTGCGAAAGCATAGCAGTCGCTGGGAAATCAGAGTCGGTTCTGTGGGCTGCTTTTGTTGCTTGCCTTAGCCTAGTATTCGCAGCACTATGGGAGAATCCCGCATAGAGCAAAAGCCTCTTTGCCCTGGCATCCCCTCTGGGAAAGCACAGCATTCTTTGGGAAATCAGAGACCAGTCTGATGGATTCTCATGTTGCCTGAGCTGGTCTTCTCAGCCCTGTGTAATAAACCCGCATGGAGCGAAATCCTCTATGCCTCGGCATCCCCTCTGCCTGAGAGAGAGACAGCAGCTCCTTGGCCACCTGTCCCTGGGGCATACATGCTCTAGCCACCAGGCGCCTACGCTGAACTCGCAGCAACAGCTCCCTGAAATAACAGGGAGTCAGATGCTGACTTCCTCCACGATGTGGAAGCTTGGAGTTGGCACGGGGTTTAAGGCGAAGGAGTGGGGACAGTCCCCCAAAGCTCCCTATTCAGTGGACAGGAGGTGTGCAGGGATCCTGTCACCTCTCCTTTCCCGTGGGGAAAGCACTGGCCTAGTCCGCGAGTCCGCCTGAGCGCCAGAGTAAAAGGCCAAGCGATGCCTACACTGGGAGATGGGAGTGTGCATAGAGTGTCATCCTAGGCTACGCACGCTACTGCAGAATTGTGGCTGTGTCTGCTTAGTTCGGCCTGGCAGGGTGAACCCAGTACCCGAACATGGAGCCCGGGAAAGCAAGGCCCAAGAGGCACCATCTCTCCCACAACTCTTCTTCCCTGACGCGACAGAGAATGACCAAAGCCTTGCTGAGGAAGCAGCAGTGAGGTGTGGTTCGTGCCAAGCTGAAAACATCTGCGCAAGAATAACAGGCGCTGGGAAATCAGAGTCGGTTCTGTGGGCTGCTGTGGCTGCTTGCCTTAGCCTAGTATTCGTAGCAGGATGGGAGAAACCCGCATAGAGCGAAAGCCTCTTTGCTCGGGCATCCCCGCTGGGAAAGCACAGCATTCTATGGGAAATCAGAGTCGGGTCTGTTTGATGCTCCTGTTTGGCTAAGCTGGTCTCCACAGCACGGTGTAAAAAACCCCCATGGAGCGAAATCCTCTTTCCTGGGCATCCCTTCTGCCTTAGAGAGAAGTGCGCTTGCGCCTGTGGAAAGAGCCTTAAGGAAAGGGACACATCTTTCACTGCGCTCCCCAGGAGCAGGTCTGTGGAAGGTGCAACACGCTGCCCAGGGAGAAGAGCAGGAGCCGTTGGCCTTCTGGTCTGGAAACGGTTGCAAAGCAGGAGAGCCGGCCCTGACAGGCACAGCGGCCGGTGGCAATACAAGTGTCACCGGCTCCCTGTGCAGAGAGATGGAAGCCGGGCTGCTAAGGAGACAGGTGGGGAAGAGGTGGACAGGCGGCGTCCACCTCTCTTAGGAAGGAGTCTGGGCAGAAAGCATGCCTGTCCTGAGCCTCTGGGCCCAGGGAGACAGCAGTTTGTTGGGCCACCTGTCCCTGGGGCAGACATGCGCAAGCCACCAGGCGCCTACGCTGAACTCGCAGAAACAGCTCCCTGAAATAACAGGGAGTCAGATGCCTTCTTCCTCGAGGATGTGCAAGCTTGGAGGAGGCACGGGGTTTAAGGGGAAGGGGTGGGGACAGTCCCCCAAAGCTCCCTATTCAGTGCACGGGCTGTGTGCAGGGATCCTGTCACCCCTCCTTTCCTGTGGGGAAAGCACTGGCCTAGTCCGCGAGTCCGCCTGAGCGCCAGAGTAAATGGCCAAGCGATGCCTACACTGGGAGACGGTAGTGTGCATAGAGTGTCATCCTAGGCTACGCACGCTACTGCAGAATTGTGGCTGTGTCTGCTTAGTTCGGCCTGTTAGGGTGAACCCAGGACGTGAACATGGAGCCCGGGACAGCAAGGCCCAAGGGGCACCAGCTCTCCCGCAGCTCTTCTTCCCTGACGCGACTGAAGCCTTGCTGAGGAAGCAGCAGCGAAGTGCTGTTCGCTCCAAGCCAAAGCCTCTCATAAAGCACAGCATTTGCTGAGAAATGTTCCGTGGGCTGCTGCTGCTTGCCAGAGCACAGTCTCGCTATGGGAGAAACCCGCATACATCGAAAGCCTTTTTGCCTGGGCATCTCCCCTGGGAAAGCAAAACGTTCCTTGGGAAATCAGAGTTGGGTTTGGGGATGCTGCTGCTGCTTGCCTGAGCTAGTCTCCGCAGCTCGGTGGAAGATACCCGCATGGTGCGAAATACCCTTTGCCCTAGCATCCCCTCTGCCTGAGAGAGAAGCCAAGTGTGGGGAAGGCGCAGCACGCCGCCCACGGAGAAGAGAAGGAGTCGTTGGCCTTGGGGTCGGGAAACGCTCGGGAAGCAGGATAGCCTGCCGTGGCACGAACAGCAGGCCGGTGGCAGGTCAAGTGTCACCCACTCCCTGTGCGGAGACATGGAAGCCTGGCTGCTAAGGAAACATGAGGGGACGACTAGGGCAGAGTCGCCTGCTCCACTCTGAGGAAGGAGTCTGGGCAGAAGGCAGGCCTGTCCTGTGCCACAGGTCCCAAGGGGACAGCATCTCCTTGGCCACCTATCCCAAGGGCAGACTTGGGCTTGCCACCAGGTGCCATACACGGAACTCGCAGAAACAACCCCATGGAGCAACGGGCACTCAGATGCCGTCTTCCACCAAGATGTGGCAGCGATGTGGGTGGCAGGCGATGTGGCAGGGAAAGAGTGGAGACAGTCCCCCACAGTTCCCCATCCCAGTGCACGGGCCTTGTGCAGGGATCCTGTCGCCTCCTCTCTCCTGTGGTGAAGGCACTGGCCTAGACCCCGAGTCTGCCTGAGCGCCAGAGCAAAAGGCAAAGCCTTACCTACCCCAGGAGATGGTAATAGGCATAGAGTGCCATGCTAAGACACACACCCTGCTGCAGGGTTGTGACTGTGTCAGCTGAGTTCGGCATAGCACCGTGAACCCCGGGCGTGACCTTGGAGCCCGGGAAAGTAAGTCCCAAGAGACACCAGCTTTCCCGCGGCTCTTCTTCCCTGCCGCGTCAGAGTGAACACCCAAAGCCTTTCTGAGGAAGCAGCAGCGAAGTGTCGTTCGTGCCAAGCTGAAAACCTCTGCGAAAGCATAGCAGTCGCTGGGAAATCAGAGTCGGTTCTGTGGGCTGCTTTTGTTGCTTGCCTTAGCCTAGTATTCGCAGCACTATGGGAGAATCCCGCATAGAGCAAAAGCCTCTTTGCCCTGGCATCCCCTCTGGGAAAGCACAGCATTCTTTGGGAAATCAGAGACCAGTCTGATGGATTCTCATGTTGCCTGAGCTGGTCTTCTCAGCCCTGTGTAATAAACCCGCATGGAGCGAAATCCTCTATGCCTCGGCATCCCCTCTGCCTGAGAGAGAGACAGCAGCTCCTTGGCCACCTGTCCCTGGGGCATACATGCTCTAGCCACCAGGCGCCTACGCTGAACTCGCAGCAACAGCTCCCTGAAATAACAGGGAGTCAGATGCTGACTTCCTCCACGATGTGGAAGCTTGGAGTTGGCACGGGGTTTAAGGGGAAGGAGTGGGGACAGTCCCCCAAAGCTCCCTATTCAGTGGACAGGAGGTGTGCAGGGATCCTGTCACCTCTCCTTTCCCGTGGGGAAAGCACTGGCCTAGTCCGCGAGTCCGCCTGAGCGCCAGAGTAAAAGGCCAAGCGATGCCTACACTGGGAGATGGGAGTGTGCATAGAGTGTCATCCTAGGCTACGCACGCTACTGCAGAATTGTGGCTGTGTCTGCTTAGTTCGTCCTGGCAGGGTGAACCCAGTACCCGAACATGGAGCCCGGGAAAGCAAGGCCCAAGAGGCACCATCTCTCCCACAACTCTTCTTCCCTGACGCGACAGAGAATGACCAAAGCCTTGCTGAGGAAGCAGCAGTGAGGTGTGGTTCGTGCCAAGCTGAAAACCTCTGCGCAAGAATAACAGGCGCTGGGAAATCAGAGTCGGTTCTGTGGGCTGCTGTGGCTGCTTGCCTTAGCCTAGTATTCGTAGCAGGATGGGAGAAACCCGCATAGAGCGAAAGCCTCTTTGCTCGGGCATCCCCGCTGGGAAAGCACAGCATTCTATGGGAAATCAGAGTCGGGTCTGTGGGATGCTCCTGTTTGGCTAAGCTGGTCTCCACAGCACGGTGTAAAAAACCCCCATGGAGCGAAATCCTCTTTCCTGGGTATCCCTTCTGCCTTAGAGAGAAGTGCGCTTGCGCCTGTGGAAAGAGCCTTAAGGAAAGGGACACATCTTTCACTGCGCTCCCCAGGAGCAGGTCTGTGGAAGGTGCAACACGCTGCCCAGGGAGAAGAGCAAGAGCCGTTGGCCTTCTGGTCTGGAAACGGTTGCAAAGCAGGAGAGCCGGCCCTGACAGGCACAGCGGCCGGTGGCAATACAAGTGTCACCGGCTCCCTGTGCAGAGAGACGGAAGCCGGGCTGCTAAGGAGACAGGTGGGGATGAGGTGGACAGGCGGCGTCCTCCTCTCTTAGGAAGGAGTCTGGGCAGAAAGCATGCCTGTCCTGAGCCTCTGGGCCCAGGGAGACAGCAGTTTGTTGGGCCACCTGTCCCTGGGGCAGACATGCGCAAGCCACCAGGCGCCTACGCTGAACTCGCAGAAACAGCTCCCTGAAATAACGGGGAGTCAGATGCCTTCTTCCTCGAGGATGTGCAAGCTTGGAGGAGGCACGGGGTTTAAGGGGAAGGGGTGGGGACAGTCCCCCAAAGCTCCCTATTCAGTGCACGGGCTGTGTGCAGGGATCCTGTCACCCCTCCTTTCCCGTGGGGAAAGCACTGGCCTAGTCCGCGAGTCCGCCTGAGCGCCAGAGTAAATGGCCAAGCGATGCCTACACTGGGAGACGGTAGTGTGCATAGAGTGTCATCCTAGGCTACGCACGCTACTGCAGAATTGTGGCTGTGTCTGCTTAGTTCGGCCTGTTAGGGTGAACCCAGGACGTGAACATGGAGCCCGGGACAGCAAGGCCCAAGGGGCACCAGCTCTCCCGCAGCTCTTCTTCCCTGACGCGACTGAAGCCTTGCTGAGGAAGCAGCAGCGAAGTGCTGTTCGCTCCAAGCCAAAGCCTCTCATAAAGCACAGCATTTGCTGAGAAATGTTCCGTGGGCTGCTGCTGCTTGCCAGAGCACAGTCTCGCTATGGGAGAAACCCGCATACAGCGAAAGCCTTTTTGCCTGGGCATCTCCCCTGGGAAAGCAAAACGTTCCTTGGGAAATCAGAGTTGGGTTTGGGGATGCTGCTGCTGCTTGCCTGAGCTAGTCTCCGCAGCTCGGTGGAAGATACCCGCATGGTGCGAAATACCCTTTGCCCTAGCATCCCCTCTGCCTGAGAGAGAAGCCAAGTGTGGGGAAGGCGCAGCACGCCGCCCACGGAGAAGAGAAGGAGTCGTTGGCCTTGGGGTCGGGAAACGCTCGGGAAGCAGGATAGCCTGCCGTGGCACGAACAGCAGGCCGTTGGCAGGTCAAGTGTCACCCACTCCCTGTGCGGAGACATGGAAGCCTGGCTGCTAAGGAAACATGAGGGGACGACTAGGGCAGAGTCGCCTGCTCCACTCTGAGGAAGGTGTCTGGGCAGAAGGCAGGCCTGTCCTGTGCCACAGGTCCCAAGGGGACAGCATCTCCTTGGCCACCTATCCCAAGGGCAGACTTGGGCTTGCCACCAGGTGCCATACACGGAACTCGCAGAAACAACCCCATGGAGCAACGGGCACTCAGATGCCGTCTTCCACCAAGATGTGGCAGCGATGTGGGTGGCAGGCGATGTGGCAGGGAAAGAGTGGAGACAGTCCCCCACAGTTCCCCATCCCAGTGCACGGGCCTTGTGCAGGGATCCTGTCGCCTCCTCTCTCCTGTGGTGAAGGCACTGGCCTAGACCCCGAGTCTGCCTGAGCGCCAGAGCAAAAGGCAAAGCCTTACCTACCCCAGGAGATGGTAATAGGCATAGAGTGCCATGCTAAGACACACACCCTGCTGCAGGGTTGTGACTGTGTCAGCTGAGTTCGGCATAGCACCGTGAACCCCGGGCGTGACCTTGGAGCCCGGGAAAGTAAGTCCCAAGAGACACCAGCTTTCCCGCGGCTCTTCTTCCCTGCCACGACAGAGTGAACACCCAAAGCCTTTCTGAGGAAGCAGCAGCGAAGTGCCGTCCGTGCCAAGCTGAAAACCTCTGCGAAAGCATAGCAGTCGCTGGGAAATCAGAGTCGGTTCTGTGGGCTGCTTTTGTTGCTTGCCTTAGCCTAGTATTCGCAGCACTATGGGAGAATCCCGCATAGAGCAAAAGCCTCTTTGCCCTGGCATCCCCTCTGGGAAAGCACAGCATTCTTTGGGAAATCAGAGACCAGTCTGAGGGACTCTCCTGTTGCCTGAGCTGGTCTTCTCAGCCCTGTGTTATAAACCCGCATGGAGCGAAATCCTCTATGCCTCGACATCCCCTCTGCCTGAGAGAGAAGCGCGCTTGCGCCTGTGGAAAGAGCCTTAAGGGAAGGGACACGTTTTTCAGTGCGCTCCCCAGGAGCATATCTGTGGAAGTTGCAACATGCTGCCCGGGAAGAAGAACAGGAGCCGTTGGCCTTCTGGTCTGGAAACGGTTACGAAGCAGGAGAGCCGGCCCTGACAGGCACAGCAGCTGGTGGTAATACAAGTGTCACCGGCTCCCAGTGCAGAGAGACGGAAGCCTGGCTGCTAAGTAGACAGGAGGGGATGAGTATGGCAGGGCGCGTGCTCCACTCTTAGGAAGGAGTCTGTGTAGAAAGAATGCCTGCCCTGAGCCTCTGGGCCCAAGGAGACAGCAGCTCCTTGGCCACCTGTCCCTGGGGCATACATGCTCTAGCCACCAGGCGCCTACGCTGAACTCGCAGCAACAGCTCCCTGAAATAACAGGGAGTCAGATGCTGACTTCCTCCACGATGTGGAAGCTTGGAGTTGGCACGGGGTTTAAGGGGAAGGAGTGGGGACAGTCCCCCAAAGCTCCCTATTCAGTGTACAGGCGGTGTGCAGGGATCCTGTCACCTCTCCTTTCCCGTGGGGAAAGCACTGGCCTAGTCCGCGAGTCCGCCTGAGCGCCAGAGTAAAAGGCCAAGCGATGCCTACACTGGGAGATGGGAGTGTGCATAGAGTGTCATCCTCGTCTACGGCCATACCACCCTGAACGCGCCCGATCTCGTCTGATCTCGGAAGCTAAGCAGGGTCGGGCCTGGTTAGTACTTGGATGGGAGTGTCATCCTAGGCTACGCACGCTACTGCAGAATTGTGGCTGTGTCTGCTTAGTTCGGCCTGGCAGGGTGAACCCAGTACCCGAACATGGAGCCCGGGAAAGCAAGGCCCAAGAGGCACCATCTCTCCCACAACTCTTCTTCCCTGACGCGACAGAGAATGACCAAAGCCTTGCTGAGGAAGCAGCAGTGAGGTGTGGTTCGTGCCAAGCTGAAAACCTCTGCGCAAGAATAACAGGCGCTGGGAAATCAGAGTCGGTTCTGTGGGCTGCTTTTGTTGCTTGCCTTAGCCTAGTATTCGCAGCACTATGGGAGAATCCCGCATAGAGCAAAAGCCTCTTTGCCCTGGCATCCCCTCTGGGAAAGCACAGCATTCTTTGGGAAATCAGAGACCAGTCTGATGGATTCTCATGTTGCCTGAGCTGGTCTTCTCAGCCCTGTGTAATAAACCCGCATGGAGCGAAATCCTCTATGCCTCGGCATCCCCTCTGCCTGAGAGAGAGACAGCAGCTCCTTGGCCACCTGTCCCTGGGGCATACATGCTCTAGCCACCAGGCGCCTACGCTGAACTCGCAGCAACAGCTCCCTGAAATAACAGGGAGTCAGATGCTGACTTCCTCCACGATGTGGAAGCTTGGAGTTGGCACGGGGTTTAAGGCGAAGGAGTGGGGACAGTCCCCCAAAGCTCCCTATTCAGTGGACAGGAGGTGTGCAGGGATCCTGTCACCTCTCCTTTCCCGTGGGGAAAGCACTGGCCTAGTCCGCGAGTCCGCCTGAGCGCCAGAGTAAAAGGCCAAGCGATGCCTACACTGGGAGATGGGAGTGTGCATAGAGTGTCATCCTAGGCTACGCACGCTACTGCAGAATTGTGGCTGTGTCTGCTTAGTTCGGCCTGGCAGGGTGAACCCAGTACCCGAACATGGAGCCCGGGAAAGCAAGGCCCAAGAGGCACCATCTCTCCCACAACTCTTCTTCCCTGACGCGACAGAGAATGACCAAAGCCTTGCTGAGGAAGCAGCAGTGAGGTGTGGTTCGTGCCAAGCTGAAAACATCTGCGCAAGAATAACAGGCGCTGGGAAATCAGAGTCGGTTCTGTGGGCTGCTGTGGCTGCTTGCCTTAGCCTAGTATTCGTAGCAGGATGGGAGAAACCCGCATAGAGCGAAAGCCTCTTTGCTCGGGCATCCCCGCTGGGAAAGCACAGCATTCTATGGGAAATCAGAGTCGGGTCTGTTTGATGCTCCTGTTTGGCTAAGCTGGTCTCCACAGCACGGTGTAAAAAACCCCCATGGAGCGAAATCCTCTTTCCTGGGCATCCCTTCTGCCTTAGAGAGAAGTGCGCTTGCGCCTGTGGAAAGAGCCTTAAGGAAAGGGACACATCTTTCACTGCGCTCCCCAGGAGCAGGTCTGTGGAAGGTGCAACACGCTGCCCAGGGAGAAGAGCAGGAGCCGTTGGCCTTCTGGTCTGGAAACGGTTGCAAAGCAGGAGAGCCGGCCCTGACAGGCACAGCGGCCGGTGGCAATACAAGTGTCACCGGCTCCCTGTGCAGAGAGATGGAAGCCGGGCTGCTAAGGAGACAGGTGGGGAAGAGGTGGACAGGCGGCGTCCACCTCTCTTAGGAAGGAGTCTGGGCAGAAAGCATGCCTGTCCTGAGCCTCTGGGCCCAGGGAGACAGCAGTTTGTTGGGCCACCTGTCCCTGGGGCAGACATGCGCAAGCCACCAGGCGCCTACGCTGAACTCGCAGAAACAGCTCCCTGAAATAACAGGGAGTCAGATGCCTTCTTCCTCGAGGATGTGCAAGCTTGGAGGAGGCACGGGGTTTAAGGGGAAGGGGTGGGGACAGTCCCCCAAAGCTCCCTATTCAGTGCACGGGCTGTGTGCAGGGATCCTGTCACCCCTCCTTTCCTGTGGGGAAAGCAGTGGCCTAGTCCGCGAGTCCGCCTGAGCGCCAGAGTAAATGGCCAAGCGATGCCTACACTGGGAGACGGTAGTGTGCATAGAGTGTCATCCTAGGCTACGCACGCTACTGCAGAATTGTGGCTGTGTCTGCTTAGTTCGGCCTGTTAGGGTGAACCCAGGACGTGAACATGGAGCCCGGGACAGCAAGGCCCAAGGGGCACCAGCTCTCCCGCAGCTCTTCTTCCCTGACGCGACTGAAGCCTTGCTGAGGAAGCAGCAGCGAAGTGCTGTTCGCTCCAAGCCAAAGCCTCTCATAAAGCACAGCATTTGCTGAGAAATGTTCCGTGGGCTGCTGCTGCTTGCCAGAGCACAGTCTCGCTATGGGAGAAACCCGCATACATCGAAAGCCTTTTTGCCTGGGCATCTCCCCTGGGAAAGCAAAACGTTCCTTGGGAAATCAGAGTTGGGTTTGGGGATGCTGCTGCTGCTTGCCTGAGCTAGTCTCCGCAGCTCGGTGGAAGATACCCGCATGGTGCGAAATACCCTTTGCCCTAGCATCCCCTCTGCCTGAGAGAGAAGCCAAGTGTGGGGAAGGCGCAGCACGCCGCCCACGGAGAAGAGAAGGAGTCGTTGGCCTTGGGGTCGGGAAACGCTCGGGAAGCAGGATAGCCTGCCGTGGCACGAACAGCAGGCCGGTGGCAGGTCAAGTGTCACCCACTCCCTGTGCGGAGACATGGAAGCCTGGCTGCTAAGGAAACATGAGGGGACGACTAGGGCAGAGTCGCCTGCTCCACTCTGAGGAAGGAGTCTGGGCAGAAGGCAGGCCTGTCCTGTGCCACAGGTCCCAAGGGGACAGCATCTCCTTGGCCACCTATCCCAAGGGCAGACTTGGGCTTGCCACCAGGTGCCATACACGGAACTCGCAGAAACAACCCCATGGAGCAACGGGCACTCAGATGCCGTCTTCCACCAAGATGTGGCAGCGATGTGGGTGGCAGGCGATGTGGCAGGGAAAGAGTGGAGACAGTCCCCCACAGTTCCCCATCCCAGTGCACGGGCCTTGTGCAGGGATCCTGTCGCCTCCTCTCTCCTGTGGTGAAGGCACTGGCCTAGACCCCGAGTCTGCCTGAGCGCCAGAGCAAAAGGCAAAGCCTTACCTACCCCAGGAGATGGTAATAGGCATAGAGTGCCATGCTAAGACACACACCCTGCTGCAGGGTTGTGACTGTGTCAGCTGAGTTCGGCATAGCACCGTGAACCCCGGGCGTGACCTTGGAGCCCGGGAAAGTAAGTCCCAAGAGACACCAGCTTTCCCGCGGCTCTTCTTCCCTGCCGCGTCAGAGTGAACACCCAAAGCCTTTCTGAGGAAGCAGCAGCGAAGTGTCGTTCGTGCCAAGCTGAAAACCTCTGCGAAAGCATAGCAGTCGCTGGGAAATCAGAGTCGGTTCTGTGGGCTGCTTTTGTTGCTTGCCTTAGCCTAGTATTCGCAGCACTATGGGAGAATCCCGCATAGAGCAAAAGCCTCTTTGCCCTGGCATCGCCTCTGGGAAAGCACAGCATTCTTTGGGAAATCAGAGACCAGTCTGATGGATTCTCATGTTGCCTGAGCTGGTCTTCTCAGCCCTGTGTAATAAACCCGCATGGAGCGAAATCCTCTATGCCTCGGCATCCCCTCTGCCTGAGAGAGAGACAGCAGCTCCTTGGCCACCTGTCCCTGGGGCATACATGCTCTAGCCACCAGGCGCCTACGCTGAACTCGCAGCAACAGCTCCCTGAAATAACAGGGAGTCAGATGCTGACTTCCTCCACGATGTGGAAGCTTGGAGTTGGCACGGGGTTTAAGGGGAAGGAGTGGGGACAGTCCCCCAAAGCTCCCTATTCAGTGGACAGGAGGTGTGCAGGGATCCTGTCACCTCTCCTTTCCCGTGGGGAAAGCACTGGCCTAGTCCGCGAGTCCGCCTGAGCGCCAGAGTAAAAGGCCAAGCGATGCCTACACTGGGAGATGGGAGTGTGCATAGAGTGTCATCCTAGGCTACGCACGCTACTGCAGAATTGTGGCTGTGTCTGCTTAGTTCGGCCTGGCAGGGTGAACCCAGTACCCGAACATGGAGCCCGGGAAAGCAAGGCCCAAGAGGCACCATCTCTCCCACAACTCTTCTTCCCTGACGCGACAGAGAATGACCAAAGCCTTGCTGAGGAAGCAGCAGTGAGGTGTGGTTCGTGCCAAGCTGAAAACCTCTGCGCAAGAATAACAGGCGCTGGGAAATCAGAGTCGGTTCTGTGGGCTGCTGTGGCTGCTTGCCTTAGCCTAGTATTCGTAGCAGGATGGGAGAAACCCGCATAGAGCGAAAGCCTCTTTGCTCGGGCATCCCCGCTGGGAAAGCACAGCATTCTATGGGAAATCAGAGTCGGGTCTGTGGGATGCTCCTGTTTGGCTAAGCTGGTCTCCACAGCACGGTGTAAAAAACCCCCATGGAGCGAAATCCTCTTTCCTGGGTATCCCTTCTGCCTTAGAGAGAAGTGCGCTTGCGCCTGTGGAAAGAGCCTTAAGGAAAGGGACACATCTTTCACTGCGCTCCCCAGGAGCAGGTCTGTGGAAGGTGCAACACGCTGCCCAGGGAGAAGAGCAAGAGCCGTTGGCCTTCTGGTCTGGAAACGGTTGCAAAGCAGGAGAGCCGGCCCTGACAGGCACAGCGGCCGGTGGCAATACAAGTGTCACCGGCTCCCTGTGCAGAGAGACGGAAGCCGGGCTGCTAAGGAGACAGGTGGGGATGAGGTGGACAGGCGGCGTCCTCCTCTCTTAGGAAGGAGTCTGGGCAGAAAGCATGCCTGTCCTGAGCCTCTGGGCCCAGGGAGACAGCAGTTTGTTGGGCCACCTGTCCCTGGGGCAGACATGCGCAAGCCACCAGGCGCCTACGCTGAACTCGCAGAAACAGCTCCCTGAAATAACGGGGAGTCAGATGCCTTCTTCCTCGAGGATGTGCAAGCTTGGAGGAGGCACGGGGTTTAAGGGGAAGGGGTGGGGACAGTCCCCCAAAGCTCCCTATTCAGTGCACGGGCTGTGTGCAGGGATCCTGTCACCCCTCCTTTCCCGTGGGGAAAGCACTGGCCTAGTCCGCGAGTCCGCCTGAGCGCCAGAGTAAATGGCCAAGCGATGCCTACACTGGGAGACGGTAGTGTGCATAGAGTGTCATCCTAGGCTACGCACGCTACTGCAGAATTGTGGCTGTGTCTGCTTAGTTCGGCCTGTTAGGGTGAACCCAGGACGTGAACATGGAGCCCGGGACAGCAAGGCCCAAGGGGCACCAGCTCTCCCGCAGCTCTTCTTCCCTGACGCGACTGAAGCCTTGCTGAGGAAGCAGCAGCGAAGTGCTGTTCGCTCCAAGCCAAAGCCTCTCATAAAGCACAGCATTTGCTGAGAAATGTTCCGTGGGCTGCTGCTGCTTGCCAGAGCACAGTCTCGCTATGGGAGAAACCCGCATACAGCGAAAGCCTTTTTGCCTGGGCATCTCCCCTGGGAAAGCAAAACGTTCCTTGGGAAATCAGAGTTGGGTTTGGGGATGCTGCTGCTGCTTGCCTGAGCTAGTCTCCGCAGCTCGGTGGAAGATACCCGCATGGTGCGAAATACCCTTTGCCCTAGCATCCCCTCTGCCTGAGAGAGAAGCCAAGTGTGGGGAAGGCGCAGCACGCCGCCCACGGAGAAGAGAAGGAGTCGTTGGCCTTGGGGTCGGGAAACGCTCGGGAAGCAGGATAGCCTGCCGTGGCACGAACAGCAGGCCGGTGGCAGGTCAAGTGTCACCCACTCCCTGTGCGGAGACATGGAAGCCTGGCTGCTAAGGAAACATGAGGGGACGACTAGGGCAGAGTCGCCTGCTCCACTCTGAGGAAGGAGTCTGGGCAGAAGGCAGGCCTGTCCTGTGCCACAGGTCCCAAGGGGACAGCATCTCCTTGGCCACCTATCCCAAGGGCAGACTTGGGCTTGCCACCAGGTGCCATACACGGAACTCGCAGAAACAACCCCATGGAGCAACGGGCACTCAGATGCCGTCTTCCACCAAGATGTGGCAGCGATGTGGGTGGCAGGCGATGTGGCAGGGAAAGAGTGGAGACAGTCCCCCACAGTTCCCCATCCCAGTGCACGGGCCTTGTGCAGGGATCCTGTCGCCTCCTCTCTCCTGTGGTGAAGGCACTGGCCTAGACCCCGAGTCTGCCTGAGCGCCAGAGCAAAAGGCAAAGCCTTACCTACCCCAGGAGATGGTAATAGGCATAGAGTGCCATGCTAAGACACACACCCTGCTGCAGGGTTGTGACTGTGTCAGCTGAGTTCGGCATAGCACCGTGAACCCCGGGCGTGACCTTGGAGCCCGGGAAAGTAAGTCCCAAGAGACACCAGCTTTCCCGCGGCTCTTCTTCCCTGCCGCGTCAGAGTGAACACCCAAAGCCTTTCTGAGGAAGCAGCAGCGAAGTGTCGTTCGTGCCAAGCTGAAAACCTCTGCGAAAGCATAGCAGTCGCTGGGAAATCAGAGTCGGTTCTGTGGGCTGCTTTTGTTGCTTGCCTTAGCCTAGTATTCGCAGCACTATGGGAGAATCCCGCATAGAGCAAAAGCCTCTTTGCCCTGGCATCGCCTCTGGGAAAGCACAGCATTCTTTGGGAAATCAGAGACCAGTCTGATGGATTCTCATGTTGCCTGAGCTGGTCTTCTCAGCCCTGTGTAATAAACCCGCATGGAGCGAAATCCTCTATGCCTCGGCATCCCCTCTGCCTGAGAGAGAGACAGCAGCTCCTTGGCCACCTGTCCCTGGGGCATACATGCTCTAGCCACCAGGCGCCTACGCTGAACTCGCAGCAACAGCTCCCTGAAATAACAGGGAGTCAGATGCTGACTTCCTCCACGATGTGGAAGCTTGGAGTTGGCACGGGGTTTAAGGGGAAGGAGTGGGGACAGTCCCCCAAAGCTCCCTATTCAGTGGACAGGAGGTGTGCAGGGATCCTGTCACCTCTCCTTTCCCGTGGGGAAAGCACTGGCCTAGTCCGCGAGTCCGCCTGAGCGCCAGAGTAAAAGGCCAAGCGATGCCTACACTGGGAGATGGGAGTGTGCATAGAGTGTCATCCTAGGCTACGCACGCTACTGCAGAATTGTGGCTGTGTCTGCTTAGTTCGGCCTGGCAGGGTGAACCCAGTACCCGAACATGGAGCCCGGGAAAGCAAGGCCCAAGAGGCACCATCTCTCCCACAACTCTTCTTCCCTGACGCGACAGAGAATGACCAAAGCCTTGCTGAGGAAGCAGCAGTGAGGTGTGGTTCGTGCCAAGCTGAAAACCTCTGCGCAAGAATAACAGGCGCTGGGAAATCAGAGTCGGTTCTGTGGGCTGCTGTGGCTGCTTGCCTTAGCCTAGTATTCGTAGCAGGATGGGAGAAACCCGCATAGAGCGAAAGCCTCTTTGCTCGGGCATCCCCGCTGGGAAAGCACAGCATTCTATGGGAAATCAGAGTCGGGTCTGTGGGATGCTCCTGTTTGGCTAAGCTGGTCTCCACAGCACGGTGTAAAAAACCCCCATGGAGCGAAATCCTCTTTCCTGGGTATCCCTTCTGCCTTAGAGAGAAGTGCGCTTGCGCCTGTGGAAAGAGCCTTAAGGAAAGGGACACATCTTTCACTGCGCTCCCCAGGAGCAGGTCTGTGGAAGGTGCAACACGCTGCCCAGGGAGAAGAGCAAGAGCCGTTGGCCTTCTGGTCTGGAAACGGTTGCAAAGCAGGAGAGCCGGCCCTGACAGGCACAGCGGCCGGTGGCAATACAAGTGTCACCGGCTCCCTGTGCAGAGAGACGGAAGCCGGGCTGCTAAGGAGACAGGTGGGGATGAGGTGGACAGGCGGCGTCCTCCTCTCTTAGGAAGGAGTCTGGGCAGAAAGCATGCCTGTCCTGAGCCTCTGGGCCCAGGGAGACAGCAGTTTGTTGGGCCACCTGTCCCTGGGGCAGACATGCGCAAGCCACCAGGCGCCTACGCTGAACTCGCAGAAACAGCTCCCTGAAATAACGGGGAGTCAGATGCCTTCTTCCTCGAGGATGTGCAAGCTTGGAGGAGGCACGGGGTTTAAGGGGAAGGGGTGGGGACAGTCCCCCAAAGCTCCCTATTCAGTGCACGGGCTGTGTGCAGGGATCCTGTCACCCCTCCTTTCCCGTGGGGAAAGCACTGGCCTAGTCCGCGAGTCCGCCTGAGCGCCAGAGTAAATGGCCAAGCGATGCCTACACTGGGAGACGGTAGTGTGCATAGAGTGTCATCCTAGGCTACGCACGCTACTGCAGAATTGTGGCTGTGTCTGCTTAGTTCGGCCTGTTAGGGTGAACCCAGGACGTGAACATGGAGCCCGGGACAGCAAGGCCCAAGGGGCACCAGCTCTCCCGCAGCTCTTCTTCCCTGACGCGACTGAAGCCTTGCTGAGGAAGCAGCAGCGAAGTGCTGTTCGCTCCAAGCCAAAGCCTCTCATAAAGCACAGCATTTGCTGAGAAATGTTCCGTGGGCTGCTGCTGCTTGCCAGAGCACAGTCTCGCTATGGGAGAAACCCGCATACAGCGAAAGCCTTTTTGCCTGGGCATCTCCCCTGGGAAAGCAAAACGTTCCTTGGGAAATCAGAGTTGGGTTTGGGGATGCTGCTGCTGCTTGCCTGAGCTAGTCTCCGCAGCTCGGTGGAAGATACCCGCATGGTGCGAAATACCCTTTGCCCTAGCATCCCCTCTGCCTGAGAGAGAAGCCAAGTGTGGGGAAGGCGCAGCACGCCGCCCACGGAGAAGAGAAGGAGTCGTTGGCCTTGGGGTCGGGAAACGCTCGGGAAGCAGGATAGCCTGCCGTGGCACGAACAGCAGGCCGGTGGCAGGTCAAGTGTCACCCACTCCCTGTGCGGAGACATGGAAGCCTGGCTGCTAAGGAAACATGAGGGGACGACTAGGGCAGAGTCGCCTGCTCCACTCTGAGGAAGGAGTCTGGGCAGAAGGCAGGCCTGTCCTGTGCCACAGGTCCCAAGGGGACAGCATCTCCTTGGCCACCTATCCCAAGGGCAGACTTGGGCTTGCCACCAGGTGCCATACACGGAACTCGCAGAAACAACCCCATGGAGCAACGGGCACTCAGATGCCGTCTTCCACCAAGATGTGGCAGCGATGTGGGTGGCAGGCGATGTGGCAGGGAAAGAGTGGAGACAGTCCCCCACAGTTCCCCATCCCAGTGCACGGGCCTTGTGCAGGGATCCTGTCGCCTCCTCTCTCCTGTGGTGAAGGCACTGGCCTAGACCCCGAGTCTGCCTGAGCGCCAGAGCAAAAGGCAAAGCCTTACCTACCCCAGGAGATGGTAATAGGCATAGAGTGCCATGCTAAGACACACACCCTGCTGCAGGGTTGTGACTGTGTCAGCTGAGTTCGGCATAGCACCGTGAACCCCGGGCGTGACCTTGGAGCCCGGGAAAGTAAGTCCCAAGAGACACCAGCTTTCCCGCGGCTCTTCTTCCCTGCCACGACAGAGTGAACACCCAAAGCCTTTCTGAGGAAGCAGCAGCGAAGTGCCGTCCGTGCCAAGCTGAAAACCTCTGCGAAAGCATAGCAGTCGCTGGGAAATCAGAGTCGGTTCTGTGGGCTGCTTTTGTTGCTTGCCTTAGCCTAGTATTCGCAGCACTATGGGAGAATCCCGCATAGAGCAAAAGCCTCTTTGCCCTGGCATCCCCTCTGGGAAAGCACAGCATTCTTTGGGAAATCAGAGACCAGTCTGAGGGACTCTCCTGTTGCCTGAGCTGGTCTTCTCAGCCCTGTGTTATAAACCCGCATGGAGCGAAATCCTCTATGCCTCGACATCCCCTCTGCCTGAGAGAGAAGCGCGCTTGCGCCTGTGGAAAGAGCCTTAAGGGAAGGGACACGTTTTTCAGTGCGCTCCCCAGGAGCATATCTGTGGAAGTTGCAACATGCTGCCCGGGAAGAAGAACAGGAGCCGTTGGCCTTCTGGTCTGGAAACGGTTACGAAGCAGGAGAGCCGGCCCTGACAGGCACAGCAGCTGGTGGTAATACAAGTGTCACCGGCTCCCAGTGCAGAGAGACGGAAGCCTGGCTGCTAAGTAGACAGGAGGGGATGAGTATGGCAGGGCGCGTGCTCCACTCTTAGGAAGGAGTCTGTGTAGAAAGAATGCCTGCCCTGAGCCTCTGGGCCCAAGGAGACAGCAGCTCCTTGGCCACCTGTCCCTGGGGCATACATGCTCTAGCCACCAGGCGCCTACGCTGAACTCGCAGCAACAGCTCCCTGAAATAACAGGGAGTCAGATGCTGACTTCCTCCACGATGTGGAAGCTTGGAGTTGGCACGGGGTTTAAGGGGAAGGAGTGGGGACAGTCCCCCAAAGCTCCCTATTCAGTGTACAGGCGGTGTGCAGGGATCCTGTCACCTCTCCTTTCCCGTGGGGAAAGCACTGGCCTAGTCCGCGAGTCCGCCTGAGCGCCAGAGTAAAAGGCCAAGCGATGCCTACACTGGGAGATGGGAGTGTGCATAGAGTGTCATCCTCGTCTACGGCCATACCACCCTGAACGCGCCCGATCTCGTCTGATCTCGGAAGCTAAGCAGGGTCGGGCCTGGTTAGTACTTGGATGGGAGTGTCATCCTAGGCTACGCACGCTACTGCAGAATTGTGGCTGTGTCTGCTTAGTTCGGCCTGGCAGGGTGAACCCAGTACCCGAACATGGAGCCCGGGAAAGCAAGGCCCAAGAGGCACCATCTCTCCCACAACTCTTCTTCCCTGACGCGACAGAGAATGACCAAAGCCTTGCTGAGGAAGCAGCAGTGAGGTGTGGTTCGTGCCAAGCTGAAAACCTCTGCGCAAGAATAACAGGCGCTGGGAAATCAGAGTCGGTTCTATGGGCTGCTGTGGCTGCTTGCCTTAGCCTAGTATTCGTAGCAGGATGGGAGAAACCCGCATAGAGCGAAAGCCTCTTTGCTCGGGCATCCCCTCTGGGAAAGCACAGCATTCTATGGGAAATCAGAGTCGGGTCTGTGGGATGCTCCTGTTTGGCTAAGCTGGTCTCCACAGCACGGTGTAAAAAACCCCCATGGAGCGAAATCCTCTTTCCTGGGCATCCCTTCTGCCTTAGAGAGAAGTGCGCTTGCGCCTGTGGAAAGAGCCTTAAGGAAAGGGACACATCTTTCACTGCGCTCCCCAGGAGCAGGTCTGTGGAAGGTGCAACACGCTGCCCAGGGAGAAGAGCAGGAGCCGTTGGCCTTCTGGTCTGGAAACGGTTGCAAAGCAGGAGAGCCGGCCCTGACAGGCACAGCGGCCGGTGGCAATACAAGTGTCACCGGCTCCCTGTGCAGAGAGACGGAAGCCGGGCTGCTAAGGAGACAGGTGGGGATGAGGTGGACAGGCGGCGTCCACCTCTCTTAGGAAGGAGTCTGGGCAGAAAGCATGCCTGTCCTGAGCCTCTGGGCCCAGGGAGACAGCAGTTTGTTGGGCCACCTGTCCCTGGGGCAGACATGCGCAAGCCACCAGGCGCCTACGCTGAACTCGCAGAAACAGCTCCCTGAAATAACAGGGAGTCAGATGCCTTCTTCCTCGAGGATGTGCAAGCTTGGAGGAGGCACGGGGTTTAAGGGGAAGGGGTGGGGACAGTCCCCCAAAGCTCCCTATTCAGTGCACGGGCTGTGTGCAGGGATCCTGTCACCCCTCCTTTCCCGTGGGGAAAGCACTGGCCTAGTCCGCGAGTCCGCCTGAGCGCCAGAGTAAATGGCCAAGCGATGCCTACACTGGGAGACGGTAGTGTGCATAGAGTGTCATCCTAGGCTACGCACGCTACTGCAGAATTGTGGCTGTGTCTGCTTAGTTCGGCCTGTTAGGGTGAACCCAGGACGTGAACATGGAGCCCGGGACAGCAAGGCCCAAGGGGCACCAGCTCTCCCGCAGCTCTTCTTCCCTGACGCGACTGAAGCCTTGCTGAGGAAGCAGCAGCGAAGTGCTGTTCGCTCCAAGCCAAAGCCTCTCATAAAGCACAGCATTTGCTGAGAAATGTTCCGTGGGCTGCTGCTGCTTGCCAGAGCACAGTCTCGCTATGGGAGAAACCCGCATACATCGAAAGCCTTTTTGCCTGGGCATCTCCCCTGGGAAAGCAAAACGTTCCTTGGGAAATCAGAGTTGGGTTTGGGGATGCTGCTGCTGCTTGCCTGAGCTAGTCTCCGCAGCTCGGTGGAAGATACCCGCATGGTGCGAAATACCCTTTGCCCTAGCATCCCCTCTGCCTGAGAGAGAAGCCAAGTGTGGGGAAGGCGCAGCACGCCGCCCACGGAGAAGAGAAGGAGTCGTTGGCCTTGGGGTCGGGAAACGCTCGGGAAGCAGGATAGCCTGCCGTGGCACGAACAGCAGGCCGGTGGCAGGTCAAGTGTCACCCACTCCCTGTGCGGAGACATGGAAGCCTGGCTGCTAAGGAAACATGAGGGGACGACTAGGGCAGAGTCGCCTGCTCCACTCTGAGGAAGGAGTCTGGGCAGAAGGCAGGCCTGTCCTGTGCCACAGGTCCCAAGGGGACAGCATCTCCTTGGCCACCTATCCCAAGGGCAGACTTGGGCTTGCCACCAGGTGCCATACACGGAACTCGCAGAAACAACCCCATGGAGCAACGGGCACTCAGATGCCGTCTTCCACCAAGATGTGGCAGCGATGTGGGTGGCAGGCGATGTGGCAGGGAAAGAGTGGAGACAGTCCCCCACAGTTCCCCATCCCAGTGCACGGGCCTTGTGCAGGGATCCTGTCGCCTCCTCTCTCCTGTGGTGAAGGCACTGGCCTAGACCCCGAGTCTGCCTGAGCGCCAGAGCAAAAGGCAAAGCCTTACCTACCCCAGGAGATGGTAATAGGCATAGAGTGCCATGCTAAGACACACACCCTGCTGCAGGGTTGTGACTGTGTCAGCTGAGTTCGGCATAGCACCGTGAACCCCGGGCGTGACCTTGGAGCCCGGGAAAGTAAGTCCCAAGAGACACCAGCTTTCCCGCGGCTCTTCTTCCCTGCCGCGTCAGAGTGAACACCCAAAGCCTTTCTGAGGAAGCAGCAGCGAAGTGCCGTTCGTGCCAAGCTGAAAACCTCTGCGAAAGCATAGCAGTCGCTGGGAAATCAGAGTCGGTTCTGTGGGCTGCTTTTGTTGCTTGCCTTAGCCTAGTATTCGCAGCACTATGGGAGAATCCCGCATAGAGCAAAAGCCTCTTTGCCCTGGCATCCCCTCTGGGAAAGCACAGCATTCTTTGGGAAATCAGAGACCAGTCTGATGGATTCTCATGTTGCCTGAGCTGGTCTTCTCAGCCCTGTGTAATAAACCCGCATGGAGCGAAATCCTCTATGCCTCGGCATCCCCTCTGCCTGAGAGAGAGACAGCAGCTCCTTGGCCACCTGTCCCTGGGGCATACATGCTCTAGCCACCAGGCGCCTACGCTGAACTCGCAGCAACAGCTCCCTGAAATAACAGGGAGTCAGATGCTGACTTCCTCCACGATGTGGAAGCTTGGAGTTGGCACGGGGTTTAAGGGGAAGGATTGGGGACAGTCCCCCAAAGCTCCCTATTCAGTGGACAGGAGGTGTGCAGGGATCCTGTCACCTCTCCTTTCCCGTGGGGAAAGCACTGGCCTAGTCCGCGAGTCCGCCTGAGCGCCAGAGTAAAAGGCCAAGCGATACCTACACTGGGAGATGGGAGTGTGCATAGAGTGTCATCCTAGGCTACGCACGCTACTGCAGAATTGTGGCTGTGTCTGCTTAGTTCGGCCTGGCAGGGTGAACCCAGGACGCGAACATGGAGCCCGGGAAAGCAAGGCCCAAGAGGCACCATCTCTCCCACAACTCTTATTCCCTGACGCGACAGAGAATGACCAAAGCCTTGCTGAGGAAGCAGCAGTGAGGTGTGGTTCGTGCCAAGCTGAAAACCTCTGCGCAAGAATAACAGGCGCTGGGAAATCAGAGTCGGTTCTGTGGGCTGCTGTGGCTGCTTGCCTTAGCCTAGTATTCGTAGCAGGATGGGAGAAACCCGCATAGAGCGAAAGCCTCTTTGCTCGGGCATCCCCGCTGGGAAAGCACAGCATTCTATGGGAAATCAGAGTCGGGTCTGTGGGATGCTCCTGTTTGGCTAAGCTGGTCTCCACAGCACGGTGTAAAAAACCCCCATGGAGCGAAATCCTCTTTCCTGGGCATCCCTTCTGCCTTAGAGAGAAGTGCGCTTGCGCCTGTGGAAAGAGCCTTAAGGAAAGGGACACATCTTTCACTGCGCTCCCCAGGAGCAGGTCTGTGGAAGGTGCAACACGCTGCCCAGGGAGAAGAGCAGGAGCCGTTGGCCTTCTGGTCTGGAAACGGTTGCAAAGCAGGAGAGCCGGCCCTGACAGGCACAGCGGCCGGTGGCAATACAAGTGTCACCGGCTCCCTGTGCAGAGAGACGGAAGCCGGGCTGCTAAGGAGACAGGTGGGGAAGAGGTGGACAGGCGGCGTCCACCTCTCTTAGGAAGGAGTCTGGGCAGAAAGCATGCCTGTCCTGAGCCTCTGGGCCCAGGGAGACAGCAGTTTGTTGGGCCACCTGTCCCTGGGGCAGACTTGCGCAAGCCACCAGGCGCCTACGCTGAACTCGCAGAAACAGCTCCCTGAAATAACGGGGAGTCAGATGCCTTCTTCCTCGAGGATGTGCAAGCTTGGAGGAGGCACGGGGTTTAAGGGGAAGGGGTGGGGACAGTCCCCCAAAGCTCCCTATTCAGTGCACGGGCTGTGTGCAGGGATCCTGTCACCCCTCCTTTCCCGTGGGGAAAGCACTGGCCTAGTCCGCGAGTCCGCCTGAGCGCCAGAGTAAATGGCCAAGCGATGCCTACACTGGGAGACGGTAGTGTGCATAGAGTGTCATCCTAGGCTACGCACGCTACTGCAGAATTGTGGCTGTGTCTGCTTAGTTCGGCCTGTTAGGGTGAACCCAGGACGTGAACATGGAGCCCGGGACAGCAAGGCCCAAGGGGCACCAGCTCTCCCGCAGCTCTTCTTCCCTGACGCGACTGAAGCCTTGCTGAGGAAGCAGCAGCGAAGTGCTGTTCGCTCCAAGCCAAAGCCTCTCATAAAGCACAGCATTTGCTGAGAAATGTTCCGTGGGCTGCTGCTGCTTGCCAGAGCACAGTCTCGCTATGGGAGAAACCCGCATACAGCGAAAGCCTTTTTGCCTGGGCATCTCCCCTGGGAAAGCAAAACGTTCCATGGGAAATCAGAGTTGGGTTTGGGGATGCTGCTGCTGCTTGCCTGAGCTAGTCTCCGCAGCTCGGTGGAAGATACCCGCATGGTGCGAAATACCCTTTGCCCTAGCATCCCCTCTGCCTGAGAGAGAAGCCAAGTGTGGGGAAGGCGCAGCACGCCGCCCACGGAGAAGAGAAGGAGTCGTTGGCCTTGGGGTCGGGAAACGCTCGGGAAGCAGGATAGCCTGCCGTGGCACGAACAGCAGGCCGGTGGCAGGTCAAGTGTCACCCACTCCCTGTGCGGAGACATGGAAGCCTGGCTGCTAAGGAAACATGAGGGGACGACTAGGGCAGAGTCGCCTGCTCCACTCTGAGGAAGGAGTTTGGGCAGAAGGCAGGCCTGTCCTGTGCCACAGGTCCCAAGGGGACAGCATCTCCTTGGCCACCTATCCCAAGGGCAGACTTGGGCTTGCCACCAGGTGCCATACACGGAACTCGCAGAAACAACCCCATGGAGCAACGGGCACTCAGATGCCGTCTTCCACCAAGATGTGGCAGCGATGTGGGTGGCAGGCGATGTGGCAGGGAAAGAGTGGAGACAGTCCCCCACAGTTCCCCATCCCAGTGCACGGGCCTTGTGCAGGGATCCTGTCGCCTCCTCTCTCCTGTGGTGAAGGCACTGGCCTAGACCCCGAGTCTGCCTGAGCGCCAGAGCAAAAGGCAAAGCCTTACCTACCCCAGGAGATGGTAATAGGCATAGAGTGCCATGCTAAGACACACACCCTGCTGCAGGGTTGTGACTGTGTCAGCTGAGTTCGGCATAGCACCGTGAACCCCGGGCGTGACCTTGGAGCCCGGGAAAGTAAGTCCCAAGAGACACCAGCTTTCCCGCGGCTCTTCTTCCCTGCCGCGTCAGAGTGAACACCCAAAGCCTTTCTGAGGAAGCAGCAGCGAAGTGCCGTTCGTGCCAAGCTGAAAACCTCTGCGAAAGCATAGCAGTCGCTGGGAAATCAGAGTCGGTTCTGTGGGCTGCTTTTGTTGCTTGCCTTAGCCTAGTATTCGCAGCACTATGGGAGAATCCCGCATAGAGCAAAAGCCTCTTTGCCCTGGCATCCCCTCTGGGAAAGCACAGCATTCTTTGGGAAATCAGAGACCAGTCTGATGGATTCTCATGTTGCCTGAGCTGGTCTTCTCAGCCCTGTGTAATAAACCCGCATGGAGCGAAATCCTCTATGCCTCGGCATCCCCTCTGCCTGAGAGAGAGACAGTAGCTCCTTGGCCACCTGTCCCTGGGGCATACATGCTCTAGCCACCAGGCGCCTACGCTGAACTCGCAGCAACAGCTCCCTGAAATAACAGGGAGTCAGATGCTGACTTCCTCCACGATGTGGAAGCTTGGAGTTGGCACGAGGTTTAAGGGGAAGGAGTGGGGACAGTCCCCCAAAGCTCCCTATTCAGTGGACAGGAGGTGTGCAGGGATCCTGTCACCTCTCCTTTCCCGTGGGGAAAGCACTGGCCTAGTCCGCGAGTCCGCCTGAGCGCCAGAGTAAAAGGCCAAGCGATGCCTACACTGGGAGATGGGAGTGTGCATAGAGTGTCATCCTAGGCTACGCACGCTACTGCAGAATTGTGGCTGTGTCTGCTTAGTTCGGCCTGGCAGGGTGAACCCAGTACCCGAACATGGAGCCCGGGAAAGCAAGGCCCAAGAGGCACCATCTCTCCCACAACTCTTCTTCCCTGACGCGACAGAGAATGACCAAAGCCTTGCTGAGGAAGCAGCAGTGAGGTGTGGTTCGTGCCAAGCTGAAAACCTCTGCGCAAGAATAACAGGCGCTGGGAAATCAGAGTCGGTTCTGTGGGCTGCTGTGGCTGCTTGCCTTAGCCTAGTATTCGTAGCAGGATGGGAGAAACCCGCATAGAGCGAAAGCCTCTTTGCTCGGGCATCCCCGCTGGGAAAGCACAGCATTCTATGGGAAATCAGAGTCGGGTCTGTGGGATGCTCCTGTTTGGCTAAGCTGGTCTCCACAGCACGGTGTAAAAAACCCCCATGGAGCGAAATCCTCTTTCCTGGGTATCCCTTCTGCCTTAGAGAGAAGTGCGCTTGCGCCTGTGGAAAGAGCCTTAAGGAAAGGGACACATCTTTCACTGCGCTCCCCAGGAGCAGGTCTGTGGAAGGTGCAACACGCTGCCCAGGGAGAAGAGCAAGAGCCGTTGGCCTTCTGGTCTGGAAACGGTTGCAAAGCAGGAGAGCCGGCCCTGACAGGCACAGCGGCCGGTGGCAATACAAGTGTCACCGGCTCCCTGTGCAGAGAGACGGAAGCCGGGCTGCTAAGGAGACAGGTGGGGATGAGGTGGACAGGCGGCGTCCTCCTCTCTTAGGAAGGAGTCTGGGCAGAAAGCATGCCTGTCCTGAGCCTCTGGGCCCAGGGAGACAGCAGTTTGTTGGGCCACCTGTCCCTGGGGCAGACATGCGCAAGCCACCAGGCGCCTACGCTGAACTCGCAGAAACAGCTCCCTGAAATAACAGGGAGTCAGATGCCTTCTTCCTCGAGGATGTGCAAGCTTGGAGGAGGCACGGGGTTTAAGGGGAAGGGGTGGGGACAGTCCCCCAAAGCTCCCTATTCAGTGCACGGGCTGTGTGCAGGGATCCTGTCACCCCTCCTTTCCCGTGGGGAAAGCACTGGCCTAGTCCGCGAGTCCGCCTGAGCGCCAGAGTAAATGGCCAAGCGATGCCTACACTGGGAGACGGTAGTGTGCATAGAGTGTCATCCTAGGCTACGCACGCTACTGCAGAATTGTGGCTGTGTCTGCTTAGTTCGGCCTGTTAGGGTGAACCCAGGACGTGAACATGGAGCCCGGGACAGCAAGGCCCAAGGGGCACCAGCTCTCCCGCAGCTCTTCTTCCCTGACGCGACTGAAGCCTTGCTGAGGAAGCAGCAGCGAAGTGCTGTTCGCTCCAAGCCAAAGCCTCTCATAAAGCACAGCATTTGCTGAGAAATGTTCCGTGGGCTGCTGCTGCTTGCCAGAGCACAGTCTCGCTATGGGAGAAACCCGCATACAGCGAAAGCCTTTTTGCCTGGGCATCTCCCCTGGGAAAGCAAAACGTTCCTTGGGAAATCAGAGTTGGGTTTGGGGATGCTGCTGCTGCTTGCCTGAGCTAGTCTCCGCAGCTCGGTGGAAGATACCCGCATGGTGCGAAATACCCTTTGCCCTAGCATCCCCTCTGCCTGAGAGAGAAGCCAAGTGTGGGGAAGGCGCAGCACGCCGCCCACGGAGAAGAGAAGGAGTCGTTGGCCTTGGGGTCGGGAAACGCTCGGGAAGCAGGATAGCCTGCCGTGGCACGAACAGCAGGCCGGTGGCAGGTCAAGTGTCACCCACTCCCTGTGCGGAGACATGGAAGCCTGGCTGCTAAGGAAACATGAGGGGACGACTAGGGCAGAGTCGCCTGCTCCACTCTGAGGAAGGAGTCTGGGCAGAAGGCAGGCCTGTCCTGTGCCACAGGTCCCAAGGGGACAGCATCTCCTTGGCCACCTATCCCAAGGGCAGACTTGGGCTTGCCACCAGGTGCCATACACGGAACTCGCAGAAACAACCCCATGGAGCAACGGGCACTCAGATGCCGTCTTCCACCAAGATGTGGCAGCGATGTGGGTGGCAGGCGATGTGGCAGGGAAAGAGTGGAGACAGTCCCCCACAGTTCCCCATCCCAGTGCACGGGCCTTGTGCAGGGATCCTGTCACCTCCTCTCTCCTGTGGTGAAGGCACTGGCCTAGACCCCGAGTCTGCCTGAGCGCCAGAGCAAAAGGCAAAGCCTTACCTACCCCAGGAGATGGTAATAGGCATAGAGTGCCATGCTAAGACACACACCCTGCTGCAGGGTTGTGACTGTGTCAGCTGAGTTCGGCATAGAACCGTGAACCCCGGGCGTGACCTTGAAGCCCGGGAAAGTAAGTCCCAAGAGACACCAGCTTTCCCGCGGCTCTTCTTCCCTGCCGCGACAGAGTGAACACCCAAAGCCTTTCTGAGGAAGCAGCAGCGAAGTGCCGTTCGTGCCAAGCTGAAAACCTCTGCGAAAGCATAGCAGTCGCTGGGATATCAGAGTCGGTTCTGTGGGCTGCTTTTGTTGCTTGCCTTAGCCTAGTATTTGCAGCACTATGGGAGAATCCCGCATAGAGCAAAAGCCTCTTTGCCCTGGCATCCCCTCTGGGAAAGCACAGCATTCTTTGGGAAATCAGAGACCAGTCTGATGGATTCTCATGTTGCCTGAGCTGGTCTTCTCAGCCCTGTGTAATAAACCCGCATGGAGCGAAATCCTCTATGCCTCGGCATCCCCTCTGCCTGAGAGAGAGACAGCAGCTCCTTGGCCACCTGTCCCTGGGGCATACATGCTCTAGCCACCAGGCGCCTACGCTGAACTCGCAGCAACAGCTCCCTGAAATAACAGGGAGTCAGATGCTGACTTCCTCCACGATGTGGAAGCTTGGATTTGGCACGGGGTTTAAGGGGAAGGAGTGGGGACAGTCCCCCAAAGCTCCCTATTCAGTGGACAGGAGGTGTGCAGGGATCCTGTCACCTCTCCTTTCCCGTGGGGAAAGCACTGGCCTAGTCCGCGAGTCCGCCTGAGCGCCAGAGTAAAAGGCCAAGCGATGCCTACACTGGGAGATGGGAGTGTGCATAGAGTGTCATCCTAGGCTACGCACGCTACTGCAGAATTGTGGCTGTGTCTGCTTAGTTCGGCCTGGCAGGGTGAACCCAGGACGCGAACATGGAGCCCGGGAAGGCAAGGCCCAAGAGGCACCATCTCTCCCACAACTCTTCTTCCCTGACGCGACAGAGAATGACCAAAGCCTTGCTGAGGAAGCAGCAGTGAGGTGTGGTTCGTGCCAAGCTGAAAACCTCTGCGCAAGAATAACAGGCGCTGGGAAATCAGAGTCGGTTCTGTGGGCTGCTGTGGCTGCTTGCCTTAGCCTAGTATTCGTAGCAGGATGGGAGAAACCCGCATAGAGCGAAAGCCTCTTTGCTCGGGCATCCCCGCTGGGAAAGCACAGCATTCTATGGGAAATCAGAGTCGGGTCTGTGGGATGCTCCTGTTTGGCTAAGCTGGTCTCCACAGCACGGTGTAAAAAACCCCCATGGAGCGAGATCCTCTTTCCTGGGCATCCCTTCTGCCTTAGAGAGAAGTGCGCTTGCACCTGTGGAAAGAGCCTTAAGGAAAGGGACACATCTTTCACTGCGCTCCCCAGGAGCAGGTCTGTGGAAGGTGCAACACGCTGCCCAGGGAGAAGAGCAGGAGCCGTTGGCCTTCTGGTCTGGAAACGGTTGCAAAGCAGGAGAGCCGGCCCTGACAGGCACAGCGGCCGGTGGCAATACAAGTGTCACCGGCTCCCTGTGCAGAGAGACGGAAGCCGGGCTGCTAAGGAGACAGGTGGGGATGAGGTGGACAGGCGGCGTCCTCCTCTCTTAGGAAGGAGTCTGGGCAGAAAGCATGCCTGTCCTGAGCCTCTGGGCCCAGGGAGACAGCAGTTTGTTGGGCCACCTGTCCCTGGGGCAGACATGCGCAAGCCACCAGGCGCCTACGCTGAACTCGCAGAAACAGCTCCCTGAAATAACGGGGAGTCAGATGCCTTCTTCCTCGAGGATGTGCAAGCTTGGAGGAGGCACGGGGTTTAAGGGGAAGGGGTGGGGACAGTCCCCCAAAGCTCCCTATTCAGTGCACGGGCTGTGTGCAGGGATCCTGTCACCCCTCCTTTCCCGTGGGGAAAGCACTGGCCTAGTCCGCGAGTCCGCCTGAGCGCCAGAGTAAATGGCCAAGCGATGCCTACACTGGGAGACGGTAGTGTGCATAGAGTGTCATCCTAGGCTACGCACGCTACTGCAGAATTGTGGCTGTGTCTGCTTAGTTCGGCCTGTTAGGGTGAACCCAGGACGTGAACATGGAGCCCGGGACAGCAAGGCCCAAGGGGCACCAGCTCTCCCGCAGCTCTTCTTCCCTGACGCGACTGAAGCCTTGCTGAGGAAGCAGCAGCGAAGTGCTGTTCGCTCCAAGCCAAAGCCTCTCATAAAGCACAGCATTTGCTGAGAAATGTTCCGTGGGCTGCTGCTGCTTGCCAGAGCACAGTCTCGCTATGGGAGAAACCCGCATACAGCGAAAGCCTTTTTGCCTGGGCATCTCCCCTGGGAAAGCAAAACGTTCCATGGGAAATCAGAGTTGGGTTTGGGGATGCTGCTGCTGCTTGCCTGAGCTAGTCTCCGCAGCTCGGTGGAAGATACCCGCATGGTGCGAAATACCCTTTGCCCTAGCATCCCCTCTGCCTGAGAGAGAAGCCAAGTGTGGGGAAGGCGCAGCACGCCGCCCATGGAGAAGAGAAGGAGTCGTTGGCCTTGGGGTCGGGAAACGCTCGGGAAGCAGGATAGCCTGCCGTGGCACGAACAGCAGGCCGGTGGCAGGTCAAGTGTCACCCACTCCCTGTGCGGAGACATGGAAGCCTGGCTGCTAAGGAAACATGAGGGGACGACTAGGGCAGAGTCGCCTGCTCCACTCTGAGGAAGGAGTCTGGGCAGAAGGCAGGCCTGTCCTGTGCCACAGGTCCCAAGGGGACAGCATCTCCTTGGCCACCTATCCCAAGGGCAGACTTGGGCTTGCCACCAGGTGCCATACACGGAACTCGCAGAAACAACCCCATGGAGCAACGGGCACTCAGATGCCGTCTTCCACCAAGATGTGGCAGCGATGTGGGTGGCAGGCGATGTGGCAGGGAAAGAGTGGAGACAGTCCCCCACAGTTCCCCATCCCAGTGCACGGGCCTTGTGCAGGGATCCTGTCGCCTCCTCTCTCCTGTGGTGAAGGCACTGGCCTAGACCCCGAGTCTGCCTGAGCGCCAGAGCAAAAGGCAAAGCCTTACCTACCCCAGGAGATGGTAATAGGCATAGAGTGCCATGCTAAGACACACACCCTGCTGCAGGGTTGTGACTGTGTCAGCTGAGTTCGGCATAGCACCGTGAACCCCGGGCGTGACCTTGGAGCCCGGGAAAGTAAGTCCCAAGAGACACCAGCTTTCCCGCGGCTCTTCTTCCCTGCCGCGTCAGAGTGAACACCCAAAGCCTTTCTGAGGAAGCAGCAGCGAAGTGCCGTTCGTGCCAAGCTGAAAACCTCTGCGAAAGCATAGCAGTCGCTGGGAAATCAGAGTCGGTTCTGTGGGCTGCTTTTGTTGCTTGCCTTAGCCTAGTATTCGCAGCACTATGGGAGAATCCCGCATAGAGCAAAAGCCTCTTTGCCCTGGCATCCCCTCTGGGAAAGCACAGCTTTCTTTGGGAAATCAGAGACCAGTCTGAGGGATTCTCCTGTTGCCTGAGTAGGTCTACTAGGCCTGTGTAATAAACCCGCATGGAGCGAAATCCTCTATGCATCGGCATCCCCTCTGCCTGAGAGAGAGACAACAGCTCCTTGGCCACCTGTCCCTGGAGCATACATGCTCTAGCTACCAGGCGCCTACGCTGAACTTGCAGCAACAGCTCCCTGAAATAACAGGGAGTCAGATGCTGACTTCCTCCACGATGTGGAAGCTTGGAGTTGGCACGGGGTTTAAGGGGAAGGAGTGGGTACAGTCCCTCAAAGCTCCCTTTTCAGTGGACAGGCGGTGTGTAGGAATGCTGTCACCTCTCTTTCCTTTGGGGAAAGCACTGGCCTAGTCCGCGAGTCAGCCTGAGCGCCAGAGTAAAAGGCGAAGCGACGCCAACACTGGGAGATGGTAGTGTGCATAGAGTGCCATCCTAGGCTACGCATGCTACTTGAGGGCTGTAGCAGGGTCAACCCAGGACACGAACATGGAGCCCAGGAAAGCAGGACCCAAGAGGCATCAGCTCTCCCGCAGCTCTTCTTCCCTGACGCGACTGAAGCCTTGCTGAGGAAGCAGCAGCGAAGTGCTGTTCGCTCCAAGCCAAAGCCTCTGCGAAAGCACAGCATTCGATGAGAAATGTTCTGCTGGCTGCTGCTGCTTGCCTGAGCTCAGTCTCGCGGTTGGAGGAACCCGCATACAGCGAAAGCCTTTTTGCCTGGGCATCTTCCCTCGGAAAGCACAGCGTTCCTTGGGAAATCAGAATTGGGTTTGGGGATGCCACTGCTGCTTGCCTGAGCTAGTCTCCGTATCTCTGTGGAAGATACCCGCATGGAGCGAAATACCCTTTGCCCTAGCATCCCCTCTGCCTGAGAGAGAAGCCAAGTGTGGGGAAGGCGCAGCACGCCGCCCACGGAGAAGAGAAGGAGCTGTTTTCTTGGGGTTGGGAAACGCACGGGAAGCAGGATAGCCTGCCGTGGCACGAACAGCAGGCCGGTGGCAAGACAAGTGTCACCCGCTCCCTGTGCGGAGAGATGAAAGCCTGTTTGCCAAAGAGACATGAGGGGATGACTAGGGCAGGGTCGCGTGCTCCACTCTGATGAAGGAGTTTGGTCAGAAGGCAGGCCTGTCCTTTTCCTCTGCTCCCAAGGAGACAACATCTCCTTGGCCACCTGTCCCAAGGGCAGTCTTGGGCTTGCCACCAGGTGCCATTCCTGGAACTCGCAGAAACAACCCCATGGAGAAACGGGTGCACTATCTAAAAAGAGATCAGTGAACTTGGACTGGAGTTAGTAGACATGGAAGAAAATAAAATATTACAGAGAAGAATACTCTGTGGTCCACAACCTAAATGGGCTGGGATTCCCTTCATTTGGGTCCCTGTAGCTTTACAAAAGTCAATTAAATTTTTGTGTCTCCTATTAAAGTTGATTCCCCAGTACTTTTTCAATCATCTCTTGTAACGTATTATTTCCCAGAAAGAAAGGGATTTTGCACATGTATCTGCCTTTGTCTCTGGTCATGATCTCAGTCAGGATCCTGGGATCGAGCTCCATATCGGGCTTCCTGCTCATTAGGGAGTATACTTCTCAGTCTCTCTCTGCAGCTACCTCCCCCTGCCTCACTCATGCTCTCTCTCTCAAATAAATAAATACAATCTTTAATTTTTTTAATTAAAAATAAGATAAATAAAATAAAATAAATAGTCTGGTCTTACTGCCCCATTTAGCTCCTTTTTCTTTGAGTTGTATTTAAAGCAGCATGAGCGAACATGATGCTCTCAAACTTAAAAAAAAAGGAAAAAATTGAGTTTTGTTAGGATTTAAGATCTTGTCTGCTAGACAAAAATTGGCTTTGTTAACATGTGAAAATTACAAAAGAGAAGAAGAAAGAATTCTAATAATTTTTGTAGAAATTAAAAATTTCCTCCAACACAATTACATACAGACCCATTAAGTAAATTCATTCCAATGTCCCAAACAAGCCTTTTCTAATAGTAATGCATCTGTGTAAACAGGGTCAACCCAAGGAATAAATAAATATTATTATTTTTTTCCTGTCTCTTCCACAGTCACATCTGGGTATATTGGTAGCAAGCCAATTATCTATCTTATAAGACATGATATCATAAGGAGGGTATTCTGTCCATTTGGACAACTGAAAATGATTGTAATTTTATCTTGGTGCAGTAACTTGAGATGGCACAGTGTGGGTTATGAATATATTTTATTTTTTTTTTTACTGGGAAGAAGAGATTATTGAGATATTGGTTATCCAAGAGAGACTGACAGGTGTTGATAGTTGCCAGGTCAATATCCATGTACTTTTTCCTTTAATTTCAGAAAGCACTGAGGGATTGACAACAAGGAAACTTAAAACAACATCAAATATTTTGTCTCTTTTCCAGTTATATTGTAAGAATATGACAAAGTATCAGTCGTACAAGCTATCATTCTATTTTACCTCTATCTTTCTGCCAGAAATGTGTGCTTAATAGTGAGAACTCCAACAGGAATTTTTGCAACTGTAAATAAAAAGCCATGAAAACCTCTAAGATAGTTCAATTGACTTTCTTTTTTTTATTTTTATTTTTCTTAAAGATTTTCATTTATTTATTTGACAGAGAGAGGTTACAAGTAGGCAGAGAGGCAGGCAGAGAGAGAGAGGAGGAAGCAAGACTCGATGCGAGATCCCAGGACCCTGGGATCATAACCTGAACCACTGAGCCACCCAGGCGTCCCTCCACTCAATTTCTTAACTGAGTCTCAAATGAATCCTGAGTTCTAACCTAAACCTAAGTTCTACTTCTTACACGTTGTTATATGACCAAATTCTTTCAGTTCAGTATTTTGTAACATTTCAATATTAATCGATGCTTTGTCTGTGTATTTCTATGAAAATAATTGGAATACTGTAGATTTATTGATATATTTATAGATTTATAATCAAAGTTTCATCAGTTGAAGTTTTTGGAAATTTCAGATATAATGATTAACCTAAAATGATACTGCCTCAAATCCCTCTGATATCAAGGCCCAACACCTGATTATAGCCAAACCTGTGGTGGATAGTTCCATGGGAAATTGCAGTTACTTAACACTGATAGCATCTCATGTTCTCTCTCTCATTTTAGAATGTGTCCAACACAACCCCAAAGTGTAGGAGGAGAGTTAATGTCCTCTGAGGACAGCTCTCAGTGAAGTGGAAATAAGAACCATAGATAAAATTGTCCGTTTTCAGGTCTTCATGAGGACAACTTAAAGAAGTTTCTCAGGACCTTTCAGTAAAAGCAAGCCTTCATTTTCTATCCACAACAATTATATCAACAATGTAACTCTTTGACAAAGTTGCTTCTTCACTGTATCACTTTCCCATTCTTTTCTGCCTTGGATAATCTCCCAGATAAACTAACAGTACTCAAATCCTTTGTCCTACTCTTTGCTCTCAGGATAAATGGAGCCAAAAGACTTAGATTAATATCAAGTTCTGAATGGGATCTTAGAGCTATTTCTGTCCAGATTTTCATAAACATAGGGACCTTTGAATTATCAGTCTATAAATAAGTTCTAAATGGAGGGGGAAAAAGCAAAAAGTAGAAATTTTTATGTTTGATTTTTAATCATGATTAATTGACTTTATTGATTATTAAAAATACTAACATTACAAAAGTGTGGATCTTTGTAAAACAATGTCATAATGTAAGAAATAAGTTGCATAGTCCTTTAGAGAATATTAAACCAAGTGTTCAGGTGCCATCGAATTTCTTGTTTAATCCAGAACTTTGGTGTGCATTATCTTGAGGAATAGGATTTTGAAGTCCAGACAGACTAACAGAAAACTGACCCAAATGTATGTGTTTATATTTCTGCTTTTGTTGTAAAAATCAAAGTGTGATTGCTGGTTTAAAATGGTAAAACTAATAATGTTCATGGAGTCTATTATAAATTTTCTAATTGTATGGGAAGAATCCAATAAACAGAATTAATTGATTTGCAAATCCTCAAAGAGCTACAGGATCAGGTAGTGGTATGTTCTGATTCAACAGCATCATAATGCAGCATTTTATATGTGTGGCTAATGGATATTTTCATGAATGTTTGCTAGGTATTCAGCCAATACAGAGAAATATTAGGTAGGGTAATTACTCACAGTTGTGTTTAATAAAATGAGAGAAAATTATCAAATGACACTACTAATAATAATCCTATAGCAGGCTAAATAATTCAATGATAATTACAAGTATTAATCTAGCTTTCTTCTCTCCTTTATCATAATGGGAGTAGCAGATTGTCTGCAATGAATTGTGAAAACCCAGCAGTGACTTTGGCAGTGAAGGCCTCCGATCAATGTTGATAGGTTAAAATGATTCTGGTTGGTCTTGAGCAAATGTGTCAATTTTTTTTTCTGTGTGTGTCATAAAAGAAAGAAGCAATAGTAAATTCTTGCTGTTATTCCATGGAGCCAATAAAATCATACTGCCAACAAGAGGCTGTTGACACCATAATTGTAGTTAACTGTCTTGAAATACTAGGCCTCGAAATAAAATTCCAATATTTCACATAACCTCTTATTTTTTAAAGAAAAAAAACAAAAAAAACAAAACAACTATACTGCTTACATCTAGGGCCCTGCTGTTGTGTATCTATTTTTGAACATGTCTACTGTAAGTGTATATATATATTTTTTTCTGTGCAATAAATTCATTTAGAGATAAATTTGGATTGCAAATTATTTTGGGGGAGGCATGGTATTTGTGGCGAGTCTTACAAGTAAAAAGGACTAAAAGAAAGAAGAAAAACATTTTTTATTACAGCATATTTACATCTGTCCAAAGTACTTATTTACTATAGTACTGAATAATGTATAATACTGTACACAAAGAAAGAAGTTAAATGTGTTATAATTCAGTCGAAGTATAGCTGGCCATTTTAAAACTTACCACTGAATCTTTCTGGTATGAAAAGTGATATCTGGCAATCTGGTCCAGTTCATTACATCAGGTCATTTGTATGTTCTTATTACCATTTTGATAGCATAGCAGATTTTATAACCCAGACATTTTACAATGGAACTATGATGCATGTATTTTAAAAAGTATAGACATACATGAAGCTATGAGGTCAAAAGAGATGAATGTCCATAGTACCATATAGACTCAACAAATAAAAGTGTCCAAGGCTCTGAGTGAGAGTTATGAATATTGTGTAAGATTAGGCCAACATGTGGTTTTGATATAAATAATCAGTTCTTAAATTAGAATTACAATCGTTGAGTACAGTGTTGAAAATGGCAGATAGATTTTAGCTATCGTTGCTCACTAGAGAAAATGGAAAAATATTTAGTTTGGTCAGATTTTCACTTAACTTTTGAAAAATCTTACGTTTGAGAGAACCCTTCTGAAATAAGAATCCTTAAAGACATAACCCCTTTGGCACAAGTTTTCAAGAAACTTGTTTGATGTTGTAGACAATTATATGGCACACGTACTGTTCTAGATGTTTCATGCCAATAATATGTAAGCCATACCAAGATTACATATACATATAGAGATGTTCCTCAGCTTACAAGAGAAACACATAAAAAATTAAAAATGCATTTAATACCCCTAAACTATCAAATATCATAGCTTACCTTAAGCTTATTTAAACGTACTCAGAACACTTACATTTGCCTGCATTTGGGCAAAATCATCTTAAGCAAAGCCTATTTTATAACAAAGTTTCAAATATCACATGCAATTTATTAAATATTACACTAAAAAAAAGAAGAATCGTTATATATAGAATGGTTGTAAGAATATCAGGTGTTCACCCCTGTAATCTTCTAGCTGACTGGGAGCTGTGGCTCACTGCCCCTGCCCAGCATCACAAGACGGCACCATACCACATGTCACTGGCCCTTTTTATGAAGACCCAAATTCAAAATTCAAAGTACAGTTTCTACTGAATCACTTTCACTTTCACATCATTGCCAAATATATCATAAGTTGAATCATTGTAAATCAGGAGCCATCTGTTTTGAAAGTTAAATCACAGTCACCCATATACACACACAAAAAAGGCCTTCATGTAGGGCCATCTATGTATCTCTAAATAACATAGCATGACATATCAACGGCAAAAAATGGATGGGAAGGGGACAATTGCTTTGCGTCAGAACTCTGAGCAGTAACATACATGGCCTTACTCACCTAGCAGAACTCCAGAGCTAGCTGATGGCAAGGAATTTTACAAATGTTTGCTGAACAGCTCAAGCAGTATTATTTTTAACTTAGTGTGCATATCTATTTTCTAAAGATATGTTAATTTATTTTATTGACTTATTACAAAACCAAATAATTTCCTCTTATTTAAGTGGCAGGTAAATAGAATTCTTTTTATTTTAAATTAAATGGCTTTTTAAGGAAAATATACTAAAAATTCTGAGACTTGTATTGCTTATGAATCTTTTATTGGAATCCTTATCAAGTTGTATTTTTCAAGTTTTTCCTAAATAATCTTCAATGAATTGAAAATATTTTTTGGATTTTACTCAATTTCACTTTGTTAAATATAGTGCTAAACGTTCAACAAAAACGTTGTGTCTTTTTTTTTCCACTACCACATCCTCCATCTACTGACTGGATTCTCTCCCCAACTAGCACATACATACCATTGTTTATCTTTAGGATAAGTAAGGGTCATCTTTTGTCTTTATTCTATTCCTCGTATGCTTCTGAACTTGTTGAATTTTAATATAGTCACACCATAAGCATCACATATTTGATTCCCCTTTCAATAGTAAACAGTGCACAACCAGAGCATACCTTCAAAGCTATCAATATACTTACTCTGATATATTATTTTTGTATTATTGTAAATTAAATTAATTAAATTATAGAACAAGAGTTTCAGGTGGTAGGTGTTGTAAGTTTTACCCAAACTGACTTTTGTCAAACTCGTTTTTGTCATCATATATGACAAGTAGTTTTCTCAGGTTTATTTTTAGAATATCCTTGTATAATGAATATTTACACTGATATCTAGTATAAAAATCTTGCAATTTATTTTAGAAACATTAAGATATTGAAAATCAATCCCTACACTTTGAAGAGTTTTGATCAGGAAGGGATGTTGTACTTTGTCAAATGCTTTTTCAGCATCTATTGAGAGTATCATATGGTTCTTGTTCTTACTTTTATTGATGTGTTGTATCACATTGACTGATTTGCGGATGTTGAACCAACCTTGCAGCCCTGGAATAAATCCCACTTGGTCGTGGTGAATAATCTTTTTAATGTACTGTTGAATCCGATTGGCTAGTATTTTGTTGAGTATTTTCGCATCTGTGTTCATCAAGGATATCGGTCTATAGCTCTCTTTTTTGGTGGGATCCTTGTCTGGTTTTGGGATCAAGGTGATGCTGGCCTCATAAAATGAGTTTGGAAGTTTTCCTTCCATTTCTATTTTTTGGAACAGTTTCAGGAGAATAGGAATTAGTTCTTCTTTAAATGTTTGGTAGAATTCCCCCGGGAAGCCGTCTGGCCCTGGGCTTTTGTTTGTTTGGAGATTTTTAATGACTGTTTCAATCTCCTTACTGGTTATGGGTCTGTTCAGGCTTTCTATTTCTTCATGGTTCAGTTGTGGTAGTTTATATGTTTCTAGGAATGCATCCATTTCTTCCAGATTGTCAAATTCACTCACAAAACAAACTGAGGGTTGCCGGGGGGAGGGGGTTGGGGAGAAGGGGGTGGGATTATGGACATTGGGGAGGGTATGTGATTTGGTGAGTGCTGTGAAGTGTGTAAACCTGGTGGATCACAGACCTGGGGATAAAAATATATGTATATAAAAAATATATGTTTATAAAAAATAAAAAAAAAAAAAAAAAAAAAAAAGATATTGAAAATCAATCTATTTCTTTAATTCATTAAAGACATTTTTGGCTTGTTTCCAGTACTTTCTTACTGGTTAAAAAATGAATTTGAAGTAGTCTGAATTTCATTATTATATGGCACTTTCCCTTTGATGAATACAAAGACTATATTCTATATTAGCTATCTGAGAAGAATTTATTTTTTTAATATTATTTATTTGTGAGTGAGAGAGAGCACAAGCAGGGGGAGCAGCAGGGGGAGGGAGAAGCAAACTCCCGGCTAAGCAGGGAATCTGTTGCAGAACTGAGTCCCAGGACCCTAAGATCATGACCTGAGCTAAAGGCTCAGGCGTTTAACTGACTGAGCCACCCAGGTGTCCCAATCTGAGAAGAGTTCTGTATGTTATTCCTATTCATATGAAGTTTAAAGTCTAGGTAATTAACTTAATATTTTAGTGGCTATTACATAGATAGCACTACGTTCCAGGCAGAGAGTAAGAAAGAAATATTAAATCAACCATATTCTATGCATTCTAAATGAAAATAATTAATCAATCATAATAAATCCTTCTATTTATGGAATATCAACTTATAAGCTTTCCTCCATATGAACAATGCCAAATACCAGAATAAAGGGCCATGTAATACAAATAAAGGATAGAATTAAAGAATTCTCATAAGCCATTTAATTTTGAAAAATGGTGCTATATTGTTGCTGAGTTGTGGTTTTCAGTTACATAATATCTGATAAGTGTAGAAGTAACATGAGTGTTACGTGAGATGAGAAATGGTTTATAATTAAGATATTTTTAAAAGTACAGATAAATACAAATTTGTAAACATTGCATTATGGAGGAATAAAAATAAATGATAGCTACACACTCTAAAGTGAATAAATATTGGAAAGTTAATAGAGAAGTAAAACAAGGACAGTGCGAAAGTATGGTACATTTTTATGAAGTTCAAACAAATTCTGTGAAACCGTAAATGGACTTAAAGATACTATTATGTATCAAATATTGTAACAATTAAGAAAGGAAATAGCAAACATAAAATAACCAAAGCATACAAACTTGGGTAGATACAATAGTTGTGATCATGTTCTACTTCATAAAGAGATGAGTTAATAGATAAATAGAAGTAACTAGAATTTTTAGAAGTTACTAAAACTTTGCCTGTTATTTCTTAGTAATATAAAATATATGGTTTTCTAACAAAAACGCTTATCTTAAAAATATTTAAAAATAAATTTCAGGGTACTCATAAGGTTCTATTTACTTTTCCACTGAAGGAAAAGCTGGTGGTTGTAGTTGTAGTTGTTTGTTTGTTTTAATCTCCTCCTAGTTTTTATTATTATAATGTGGAATGACGAATGTTAGATTGAAAAGTGAATTATTTTATAGACAAAAATCATTATTTGATTCACCTCCTGGTACAGCAGATGGAACTCCTGAAAACATGCCCTTTTGCCTTACAGAAGAGTAACAGTTATGCTTACTTCTGAAACATGCTTGGGGGTGGCCCTAAATAGTGACACCATAGTAAACATTTTGAATATTTGCAATTAATTTTTATAGTCATAGGGCTCCAAAAGGCAGTGCTGGTATCATAGCATGTATTTAAATAAAGCTAAAAGTTGCCTGACTGTTTAAAAATATTAACAAGGCACAAAACATGGCAGAAGCATTGTCCTCAGATATTATTTTTTTCCATATGCTCCTGACTCAAGACATAACAAGGTATTTTTTAAAATTTTTTTATAAGAGATTTTATTTATTTATTTGACAGAGATCACAAGTAGGCAGGGTCAGGCAGAAAGAGAGGAGGAAGCATGCTCCCTGATGAGCTGAGAGCCCGATGTGGGACTGGATCCAAGGATCCTGGGATCATGACCTGAGCCGAAGGCAGAGGCTTTAACCCACTGAGCCACCCAGGTGCCCCCATAACAAGTTTTTTAAGATTTTATTTATTTATTTGACAGAGAGAGATTACAAGTAGGCAGAGAGGTAGGCAGAGATAGAGAGGAGGTAGCAGGCTCCTCGATGAGCAGAGAGCCCAATGTGGGGCTCCATCCCAGGACCCTGAGATCATGAACTGAGCTGAAGGCAGCGGCTTAAGCCACGGGGCCACCCAGGTGCCCGACAAGTTATTTTTGATAGATATATATACAATGTATTTTCCAGTTATAAGAAAAATGGTTCTGCTATTTTTATCCTTTTTTAAAAATTACATAATTTTTAAAAATTAAAATCTTATTTTTTAATGTTTTACTTTTCTTTTCATTTTTAAAGATTTTATTTACTTATTTGACAGACAGAGATCACAAGTAGGCAGAGAGGCAGGCAGAGAGAGAGAGAGAGAGAGAGAGAAGCAGGCTTCCTGCGGAGCAGAGATCCCGATGCAGGGCTCGATCCCAGGACCCTGAGATCATGACCCGAGCCAAAGGCAGCAGCCCAAACCACTGAGCCACCCAGGAGCCCCAATGTTTTACTTTTCAATATACTACTTAGAATATAATACCTATTCTATTTTGTAAGAAGTTTACCATTTAAAAAATGGTAATTTTCTCATTGTGTCTTCCCCTCTCATTGCTTTATTTTGAATAAAAAATTTCACAATAAACATAACTGATGCTTTCCTTTTGATGGTCCCTCTGTTGGTCATATTGTATATGAGCCATGACAATAAGTTTTACAAAATTTATTCATGTTTGTTGATATGTTTTATCATAACTAATTTTCCCTCCCTTATCTAGATTCCCCAGCTTTCAGACAGGTGGATACTTCAATAAACCATACCCAAAGGATGTATCAAGTACTTCTTAGACATTCTCTCAGATCCTTGAGGTCTCATTTTCCCTAGGGATTTGCAATAGGTACTGCCAGAGGCACTACTGTGACAACTGATGTCCATGGTCTATCTCCTTCTAAGCTCAAGAGGTCACTGGTTTCCAAGTTAATCTATACAATTAATGCATTCCAGCAAGTTCTTTTTTTTTTACTATTAACAAACTTATTTTAAAGTTTATATGGAGAGGCAAAGACTCACAATAGTCAACATAGTGTTGAAGGAGAACAAAGACTGAGGACTGATTTCAAAGTTTACCATAACGATGGGGTGCCTGGGTGGCTCAGTGGGTTAAGCCTCTGCCTTCGGCTCAGGTCATGATCCCAGGGGCCTGGGATCGAGTCCCGCATAGGGCTCTCTGCTCAGCAGGGAGCCTGCTTCTCCTCATCTCTCTCTCTGTCTGTCTCTCTGCCTATTTGTGATCTCTCTCTCTGTCAAATAAATAAATAAAATGTTAAAAAAGTATACAATAACGATAATTGTAAGCAAGATATTGTAATACCACAGAAAGACTAGATTAAAGGAACGGAATATATATTATCAATTATATTTTATATTTAATATAAAAGCAAAAGCAATACAAGAGAGCAAAATACAATCTTTTAAACAAATCGTTCTGGAGTAATGGTGAAGCTAAATGTAAAAATATAAAATAAAAATAAAATAAAATAATAAAATGAAATAAATCCTAGCAGATATCATACACTCTTCACAAAAATTAACTCAGATTGGATTATAAACCTAAACATGAAACATTTAGAAGGTAATATAGAAGAAAATTTAAATGACCTTGGTTTTGGAAATAACTTTAGCTACCAAAGCACAAGCACTGAATTTAAAAATGTCTACTCTGTGAAACACAATGCCAAGAGAATGAAAAGGCAAAGCACAGACTATGAGAAAAAATTTGCATAATACACATCTGGCAAAGGACTGTTAATCAAAAATACACAAAGACCTCTTAAATCTCAACAATGGGGGAAAAACCTGATTAAAAATGAGCCAAAGACATTAGCAGATACCTCACAAAAGAAAATATTACAGATGGCAAATAAGCATATAATAAGATGCTTCACATCATATGTCATCAGGAAAATGCAAATTAAAACAAAAAAGAGACACCAGTACATACCCAGAATCCAGAACACTGACAACAGAACACGAAATGTTGGTGAGGATGTGGAGCAACAGGAATGTTCTTCCATGTCTATTGAGAATAAAGAATGGAAAACAACTTGGCAGTTTCTTACAAAACTAAACATATTCTTGCCAGATGATTCAGCAGTAGCAGTTCTTGGTATTTATCCAAAGAAGATGAAATCTATACCCACAAAGATGTCTATAGCAGTTTTATTCATAACTGACAAAAGCTTGGAAGCAACCAAGATATCCTTCCATAGGTGAAAGGTCAAATAAAGTGTAGTACATGCAAACAATGGAATATTATTTAATGCTAGAGAAATGAATTTTCACACCATGAAAAGATATGTATATAAATATTTAATAAATATTTGATTTTAGGCTTCTACCAGTCTATCAATAGTATTAGTATATTTTAACAGTGAATGCTCAGCATTCATGAATTTACCTAATAAAATGTTTTGGGTTCAATATTTTAAATACTTCAACCTCTATGATTATATTCCTAATAATTTTGAATTGGGGTAAATAAACCTTAATTTTTTGTAACTTGTTTCTTATTGCAAAAGAGTTCAATGAAATTATAGAAAATAAAAATTTACAAAAAAAAGTTTAGTTTACTATTGCGAAATAATTTAAAACTTTACCTTATATTCAAATACATATATTTTTCTAAATTGATTTATATGCTTCTAAAACCAAAAACTTTTAGTTATATTAGATTTCATATCATGCAATCAATGCCAGAAAGCCATCTGGCGATGACTTGTCTTAAATAGAGTTAAGATGGGTGTTATTACAATGCAAGATGGAAACAAAGATAGTATAACAATTGAGTGTTACATAACTTTTCTGTTTTGATCAAGTTACTAATCTACAAAAGGCTTTTATCAGTGACAGACTTGGCAATTTAACAAAACTTTTAAACTAGCATGTGCGACTCATTCCTAGAAAACAACACAATCAATAACACTTTATTTAGATTAAATAATGACTATTTCTCCATTTGAATAAAAAAGGTAGCAACCCCAATAAGTTTATTGAAAAGGAAATGTTGAAATGCTATAATGCTCCTAAGGAATTAAATGATCCAGTCATGAATTACAAAAAAAGGATATAAATTACCAAAGTGTTTGTATAATTGGAATGTACAACTGCCCATTATCGTTCAATAGTGTCGGCTTGTACAAGAACTCTATAAAAGAACTCCACTTCTAAACCGTGGAAAATATGTTCCCTTTCCCCTATATAAAACTATTAAGCCATTCATTTAGCTTTTAAAATATCCACTTAATACAGGCTTTTTACTCATTTGAGCAGGCAGCAGGGCTCTATTCTTATTGCTTACATCTGAAGGATAGACTTCTAGCATAAGAGGTAAAGCCCATAAAGGAGCCCAATAATAACAACAAAATACAGTTTAGTGAGCCCTTACATTCTGCCAGCTACCTTTCTGAGAATACTTCATTTAATAAAACATATAAAATACCTGACCACAAAGAGCTTACATTCTTTTGAAATATAATAGTGAAATAAACCAATAATAGAGGGGCACCTCGGGGGCTCAGTCCATTGAGTGACTGCGTTCGGCTTTGGTCATGATCTCAGGGTCCTGGGATGTAACTACCCAGCAGGCTTTCTAGGCAGTGGGGTGTTTTCTTCTTCCTCTGCACCCCCTCCCAATTCTCTCTCTCTCTGTCTCCAATAAGAAAATAAACCAGTAATAGGATAATGATTGATGGTTGATGGTGATAAGTGTTACAAAGAAATACAAGAAAGGTAAAAGCCATTGGAGAATGCTGGGAGGAAAATTAATTTTATTTTGTGTTGGGTGGTTATATCTCATTTATGAGATGTTATTTGCGCAAAGACCCAGGAAGTGAAGAAGGGTGTTATACACATATTAAAGGAAAAGATTGCTCTAGGCAGAGCAAGTAAGTATATAGACTTTGTGTGAACACCTGGTCTGTTACTTTTGAGGAAAATCAAGGAGGCCAATGAGGAGTTCATAGTGGTGGAGAGAGGAAGAACGTATTGATGCGTGACCTTCTAGTACATTGAAACGCCTTCAGTTTTTATTTAATATGAAAAGGGAAGATACCAAAAGACTTTCGACAGCAGAATAAAATCATCTGACTTGATTTTTAGGTTAAGTTGCTGTACCAAAATAAATTTGCAGGGAGAAAGGAGTGCAGTATGTGTGGAAGTGGGGTTATCAATCAAGTCAATAATTCAGGAACATATGATGGTGTTTTTAGCATGCTGGGTGGTAATAGAAGTGGTGAGGTATGGTTTTTATTTTGTATATATTTTGATGGTGAATATTCTGGTGAACAGGATGGAGTATATGCAGGATAGACAATATCAACATTTATATTACCTGCACAAACAGAAGGGTGGAGTCTTCATTCCCTGATATGGAGAGAACTCTGAGTTCAAATGTTCTTTCTGATTAAATGGCATAGTGATGATGAGGATTTAGTCAGACAGTGAAAGAGAGCAGTAAGCATAGTGTTAAGCGGTAAGACATTATAATGTATTTGAACATCAAAAAACGTTGTGTTGGATCATCTGTTTATGTGAGTAAATAAATAAATAAAGCTTCCTGGGGCTCTGATAGAGGTAAAGAAGACTACTATATGATGCAAAGGGGCATGTGCACCAAATGTTTATAGCAGCAATATCCACAATAGCCAAACTATGGAAAGAACCTAGATGTCCATCAACAAATGAAATATATATATATATATATATATATATATATATGATGGAACACTATGCAGCCATGAAAAGAAATGAAATCTTGCCATTTGCGATGACATGGATGGAACTAGAGGGTATTATGCTTAGCAAAACAAGTCAACCAGAGAAAGACACTATCATATGATCTCCCTGATATGAGGAAATGGAGGTGCAATATGGGGGACAGGAAAAGAGTAAATGAAACAAGTTGGGATCGGGAGGGAGACAAACCATAAGAGAGTCTTAATCTCACAAAACAAACTGAGAGTTGCCAGGGGGGTGGGGAGGGTAGGGAGAGGGTGGTGGGGTTATGAACATTGGGGAGGGTATGTGCTGTCGTGAGTGCTGTGAAGTGTGTAAACTTGGCGATTCACAGACCTGTACCCCTGGGGCTAATAATACATTATATGTTAATTAAAAAAAGAAGAAGAAGAAGAAGACTACTATAAATCAAATGCTATGGTTTTCAGCAAAGAGTGTGTAATCAGGCATATTTTATTAAAGTAACCAAGTAAAATGATGGTCGAAAATTGGAATAACAGAAAACATAAAAATCAGAGATTTTAAAAAGAGATATGGGACAGTGTAGAGAATATAGTCAATGATATTATAATAGTGTTATATGGTGACAGATGGTGGCTATATTTGTAGTGATCATAGAATAATGTATGGAGATATTGAACACCTGAAACCAATGTAACACTGAATATCAACTATACTCAAATAAAAGAATAGTAAAAATAAAACATTTTAATTTAAAAAGATAAAAAGAGGGACAAGAATTTGAAAAGTGAATTTCAAAAAGAGTAAAGATGAGGCTAAGACATACTCTGAACCTTGAGGAAAACGCCATTTTGAAAATTCTTCCCATTTTGAGAAAACTCAAATGAATCAATACCATAAAAGAACCCATTTTAACTGAGAGTTGTAATGAATGCTCAAGAAATGATTTTATGACAGGATAATTCTCCCCTATGAAACAGCATACAGAAACCAGGGGAAACCCCTGGAAGCAAAATAAACTATACAGAAAATAAGAATTAGGAAAAAGATAAATGATGAAAGATAAGAAAATTAGACCTGCGACAGAGACCTAGTGAAGAGAATTTTTTGCTTGTGGTTTAATGTTTTTGAGGATAATCTAGAGTTCATAACTTCCTTGAGGCAGGCTGGTTGTAGGCAGTTTAGGCAGACCCCTAAGACAGGCCTACTTTGGGCAGGTGGTGTTGGAGGAGGCCATTGGGCTGGACAAAGACAAATCCAACCATTTGACTAAAGTGTGTCTGTGAAGATGTTGAAGTCAGATGCAACAGAGAAAGGCCTGTCAAACCAAATCTCAGAAATGGAGATGATTAAGATGATTGGACAGCACAAGGGCACCATAAGCCTGCTGGGTCCTGCACACAGGACTGTCCTTTGTACACTCTCATGGAATATGCTTCCAAAGACAACATACAGGAGTACCTGCAGGCCCAGAGGCCTCCTGACCTGGAGTACTGTTACAATATCAGCCACAATGCAGCAGAGCAACTGTCCTCCAAGGACCTGGTATCCTGTGCCTATCAGGTAGCCTGAGGCATGGAGTACCTTGCCTCCAAAAGTGCATACAACAAGACCTGGCCTCCAGGGAAGTGCTGGTGTCAAAGGACAGCATGATGAAGATCTCAGACTTCAGCCTTGCCAGAGATATCACCACATCAGTTACTATAAAAAGACAACCAACAGTGGACTGCCTGTGAAGGGGATGGTCCCTAAGGCCATGTTTGACCAGATCTACATCGACCAGAGTGACTTCTGGACTTTTGGGGTGATCCTGTGCAAAATCTTCACTCTGGAAGCCTCCCATATCCCGGAGTGCCTGTGGAGGTGGTTTTCAAGCTGCTGAAGGAGTCATTTGATGGATAAGCCAATAAGTGCACCAGAGAGTTATACACAATAATGAGGGGTGGCTGGCATGTGGTACCTTCAAGCTGGTGGTAGGAGACCGGGATCATACTGTGGCCTTAACCTCCAACCAGGAGTACCCGGACCTGTCCTTGGCCCTGGAACAATACTGTCTATGCTTTCCCAACACCCAAAGCTCCACCTGCTCATCAGAGAAGATTTCCACCTTCTCTCATGTGCCGTTGCCCATGGAGGCCTATCTGCCCTGACACCCAGCCCAGCTTGCCAATGGTGGACTCAAATGACTAGTATTCCTATTCCTCCTGTCCAGATTCCATCATAAGCTGTAACCCTTACCCCCCACCCTCCCTGCAAGACTCATTGCCTTCTCCTTTGTCCCTTTCCTACTGGCAGGAGCCAGCTGCCTACCTGAGGCCCTCACCCCTTGCAGTTCACCTCTCTTCCCCTTCCTCTTCCTCCTCCTTACAACCTGATCATGAAAAAAAGGCACAGAGAGGCAGGTACTTGCTCGTGGCTACTTCCTTCCCTCCCATATGTTGGACCAAGACCCCTCCCTGGCATCTGGTACTGCCTGGACGTCTAGGGAGTGGGAGATGAGGCATGCCAGTGAAAGCTGTCGGAGCTTTCCTGTTTTGGTTTTGTCTGCTTAGCATAACATGTAAGACTGAGTTCTGGTGGCAGGGACCTAGTCCTTGGGGCTATAGCACTAGCGAGGGGAGGTCAACTGCTCTGGGCCTTGGCTAAGAGCAACCCCTGCTCCAAAGATATGGTGCCAAGGGCTTATTAATTTTGATACTAATTTGCTTTGCTGACCAAATACCTGGTATCAAAAGATGGGAAAGCAAAGACTGGAAGCAGTGTTGTGACCATGGGGTCCAGCCCCAAACTATGAAGAAAACACTAAGTGTATAAATCTGAGTAAGTATATATTTACACACCTTTTAAAATAGGTTGTTATCAAAGATTTAATCAATGGGTAATATGCTCCTCGTGGCTGGGAAGCATCAGTTGCCATATATTAAAAACAAAGAAAAGAGGTATCTGGGTGGCTTCCTCCATAAGTGTCCCTTCTTTTCAGGTCATGATCCCAGGGTCCTGGGATGGAGCCCCACATCAGGCTCTCTGCTCAGTGGGAAACCTGCTTCTCCTTTTCCCTCTGCCCTGCTTATAGTTCCTCTTCCTGTCTCTCTGTCTGTCAAATAAATAAAATATTTTTAAAAAAGAAAGAAACAAAATGTTTTTAAAAGGTTTTTTTTTTTTTTAAATTTTCTAGGGGTGCCTGGATGACTCAGTTGTTTAAGCAGATGTTTGCCTTTGGCTGAGGTCATGATTCCAGTGTACAGGGATCCAGCCCTGCATGGGACTACTTGAACCCCAAGGAGCTTGCTTCTTCCTCTCCCTTTGCATGTGATTACCCCCGCTTGTGGGTTACCTCTCTCCCTCTCTCTCTCTCTCTCTCTCTCTCGCTGTCAATAAACAAAATAAAATCTTTTACTAAATAAATAAATAAATAAATAAAGTTCTAAACCTACTTTCAGTTTAGGTCCCTTAACAAAAATTGCTACTGATTCATTAAAAAAAAAAAAAAAAAGAAAAGATAATTAGAAAGATGCTTCCAGAGCTAAATAGCTGTTTTTTTTTTTTTCAGGATTAAATATAGAAGTGCTTTATAAAGTAAAAGAAAAACTATGGTACATTAACACTAATCACACTATAACTTTGGTGGTTATATCAAGATAATGAAAAGTGATTTTAAAGCAAATTTCATTATCAGACATAAAGATCAAGTCAAAATTACAGAAGAGTAAAAGGTTGAATTTATCAGGGCGTATAATAATTCTTGACTTTTAATACTTAATAACAGATTTGGGGATATATAGGGAAAAACTAGGAACAAAAATCATAACTTCTACCTTAGAAGAGAAATGGAAAAAATTTCAACACCTTTATTTTAAGATTATATAGACAAATGATCATCAAATGGGTAAGATATGTAAGACTTGAACAAAATTATCAACTAACTAGATAAGCTTGATATTACAGAACACTCCCAACAGCTGCAGACTACATATATCTTAAGCCATGATTTTCTTTGCAAAGGTCAACATTGATAATGTTCTAGTCATACCGCCGTGTACCAGGAAAAAAGTAGCATATTTCTTGAAAGACACAGCTATCAAAGCTCCATTGAGAAACCGTAAAGATGGAGTAGGGATTTGCAACTTATATATCTGATAATGGACATCAACTCTGATTATTAAAAAATGAATAAAAATAAAAAACCTTACTAATAACCAAACAGAGTATCCAATTTTACATGTGAAGAAAATTATTGAAGAGACATGTCACCAAAAGATATGGATGGCTTATAAGCACATGACAAATTTCTCAACATTTAGACATTAAAGAAATACAAATTAAAATCATAATGAGACATGCTTACATATCTATTAGAATGGCTAAAATTATAAAGGCTAATTGTACTTCGTCTGAGCTAGATTGAGAAGCAACAAAAAATCTAAACTGTTGTTGACGTATATCATGATACCACCACTTTGGAAAATTGTTTGAAATTTTTTTTAAATGCAAAATATGTTGCAGTTACACAAATATCCATTTTAATTCTAGGCATTTAACCAAGAGAAACAAACCCTATATATCATGCAAGGACTTGTTTATGAATTACAAGCAGCTTTATTTTTAAGAATTGAAAACAGTGGAAATGTTCATCAATGTCCATCAATAGAGCAAAGACAAATGTTGATCTATTCATTAAAGAGATTACTACTCAACATCAAAATGAACTATTTACAATTGAAGATTCTCAAAGTAATGGTGCCGAGAAAAGAAAAGCCCGGCAATGAATAGTATATACTGTGTGATTCCATGACTATAAAAAAATCTAGAAAATACAAATTTATATATAGTCACAGTCATCAAATATATTGGTGTGATTTTAGTACCTTCTTCTGTGCTCCCATAGCTTCCTACACTTGGATCTCCGAGCATTTGTTACACCATGTGAAAATATGAACTCTTTTTCTTTATTCTGTCTTACTAGAATAAGAATCCTTGAAATTTTATGGACATTTGAACTCTCAGTTATTAGCAGAAATTCTATCACACAGTAAGTTTCCAAATATAAAAGCCAGAGTTTTACAATGACTTCTAAGCTTTTACATGTTCTAGCCACTCATTTAACCTCTGTGACCTCTTTCCCTGCTACTCTTCAGTCCCTCACAGTGGCCTCATTGCTATTCCTCAGATATGCCAGGCACGATCCAACCTTATGGCCTTCAAGATAGCCAATTCCTTTGTCTGGATTGACCTTATTGCTGATAGTTCTGGGCAAATTCATCACCTTTCCATACCTTTGTTCCATTGTCAGCTTCATTGTAACTACCCTGATCTTCCTATTAAAATTCTTAATTCCCCATCCCCTGCCTAGCAACCTTGATTTTTCTCACCCTGATCTAATTTTTCTTTTTCCCCATTGTACTCATCATTTTTGAATGCACTATGCAATTTCTGTTAAGGTTTATAGCTTTTAATTGTCTCATCCTTTAAATAAAAGTTCTACAAAGCCAAGTATTTCATTTACCAGTGTAGTCTGAAGTAATATCTGCCATATAATAGGTTCAGTAGACAATTGGTAAATTTCAGAAAAAATTAATGTTGAGAGTATCCTGAATTTCATAAGTCATTTTAATATTTTTTTCCAAAAAGTAAACTATGTAAAACATACCTTAAATTTACTTTCAAAATATTTTATAGCATAAAATGGACAATATACATAAGCCTTAAAGAAAATATCATATAAATAACCATTTCATACCTACTTAAAAATTGCATAATACCACACTCCTAGATCCTCTCTGAATGCTCTAAAATAACCCTTCAAAGGAAATACATTTTTAAAAATAACAGATTTTTTGGCAAAAAATTTAATAAAATAAAAGTTTCATTCATCTATGTAGATCATAATAAATGTTTTTAATAAGCATGAAATTGTAACTCTGAAGTGTGCTAAAATGAAACCACCTGCTAAGGGTGAGAGAACAAAAATAAACATCATTTTTCCAAATAAGAGGAATTTATTACCTTTGAATCAAAGCATGTGGATTTGTTCAAACTGGCAATAAAGGAATATGGAAACACAAACCATAGAATGTCATATTTTAGATTTCTAAAAGACTTCAAAGTGAAGAGTATACAGTTTTTAAATGCTACATAATGCTACATAATGACAAGATGACAGGTTGTGACAAATAGTATTTTAAAAGCTCTACTCATAATGGAACGGAAGGTGTCATTTCCCTATAATTTTGTATATGTCATTAATTTACTGTATCTGGATACAACATATTACCAAACAGATGTTCATCAAAGACTAAATCATTTTTAATGGAACATAATATTTTGAACCTACATCTATCCATCATTTTTTCGATCTAACATTTATAGTCTCGCTAAACAATTTAGCAGTTGTCGACAAAATTTAAAAAAAAATAGGATAAAAAGTCGTATTTGGAAAAGTAGATTTTCTTTGAAATTTGCATTTAAATGAAAATATTTGCTGATATTTTTAAAACTTTAAATGTAATTTTATATATATCTGACCTATCAGATGATATAAAATTTTTGGAGAAAATATGACTTATTTTTTTGATCTTGGTTGAAGGTATTAATAAAGAGCAACTGTTTGTATCATTTGTACTGTGATATCTTAGTTAATAAACATGAATAACTGGTATGAAATATGTTTTTTTAAAAATTTTATTTATTTACTTGACAGAGATCACAGGAAGGCAGAGAGGCAGGCAGAGAGAGAGAGAGGAATGGAAGCAGGCTCCCTGCTGAGAAGAGAGCCCACTGTGGGTCTCAATCCCAGGAACCTGGATTCATAACCTGAGCCGAAGGCAGAGATTTTAACCCACTGAGCCACCCAGGAACCCTAAAATATGTTCTTTTTTTATATAGAATTATAGTTCTTGCCAAAATATGGAACAAGCTGGAACTGAATGCCTCCTTCAAAGTCAGCTCTGGAGAAATTATGCAAGTGTAATATAGAACTATTTCGGATATGAACCAAAAACAAAGAAGTGATGATAAATTCCTTAAAAGACTCAAAGTTGCTCTTGACTGGTATGTTTCAAGCTCTATTCCTGGTTTGAGGACAGTTTTTAACAGGCCTGTCACTGTAGAAATCAGCTGGATGTTTCGAGGCTATCAGAACTGTACAAAAACCTTGAAGGGGTAAAGACTTGAAAATTCTTTAGAGAGATTAGCTCCCTAAGGCATTATTCATCCACACATTTTCCTCCAAACAATTAGGACTGATGGATGAGGGGCACCTGAGGGGCTCTCTCATCACGTGGGTGGTGGCTTAAGCCTCTGCCTTCATCTCAAGTCATGGTCTCTGGGTCCTGGGATCCAGCCCCACATCGGGCTCTGCTCAAAAGGAAGCCTGCTTCCCTCCTTGCTTGCTTGCCTCTCTGCTTACTTGTGATCTTGCTTCTTCATAAGGATTTAAGAATTTAAAATTGTAAGAATTTAAAATTGAAACTTGATCGTAGGATTTATGTTACAGAATAACATCAAGTGCAGGCAGTTATTATTAGATCTGAAGTATTTGTGATTCTGAATTCTTGGCCTCATTAGTAAATTTATTTTTAAATTCTCCCATGGAGTGGTGATTGGCCTTCAGTCTTTCATTGATGTACATCATTGGGTCAAATGAGATGTGTGTGCCCAGAACTATATATACTCTTCTTTGTATTTCACTGGAGATGGCATTTCTGAGTTTTGTTCAATTGAATTTGGACAGATGTTTTTTTTTTTTTTTTGGACAGATGTTTTAATAGTCACTTCTAGAGTTGGCCCTGGAGAATATCTTCCTTTTATTTTTCTCTTCCCGATTCTCTGAAAATCCCTGACTAATTCACATTATCACAGTGATATCACAATTCAAGTTTTTCCAAACACTATAGCTGCAAAATAGAAGGAAGCTACTCAGAATGTAATGCTATTGTGAATGATTGAGAAAGAAAACATTATTATAATTAAGCTACCAGGTTTCAATGTATTTTATTGTTGCTTAGAAAATCCTAGCATACCCAGACTTTACAGAGATATGATGATTCTAAGAGGAGCTGAACTCATGGACCAAAATAACTATGCACATAAAAAGTACAATTACTTACCTAAAAAAGATGATGTGGTTAACTTTATATGGCAATCCAAGTGTTATTGGAACAGGAATTTTAAAAATAGCTTAGGGGCGCCTAGGTGGCTCAGTGGATTAAGCCACTGCCTTCAGCTCAGGTCATGATCTCAGGGTCCTGGGATCAAATCCTGCATCAGGCTCTTTGCTCAGCAGAGAGTCTGCTTCTCTATCTCTCTCTCTATCTCTCTCTCTCTGCCTGCCCTCCGTCTACTTGTGATCTCTCTCTGTCAAATAAATAAATAAATAAAATATTTTAAAAAAAAGAATGACTGTAGTTTTAAAAAATAGCTTAAAAGTGGCACCTGGGTGGCTCAGTGGGTTAAGCCGCTGCCTTCGGCTCAGGTTATGATCTCAGGGTCCTGGGATCGAGTCCCGCATGGGGCTCTCTGCTCGGCGGGGAGCCTGCTTCCTCCTCTCTCTCTCTCTGCCTGCCTCTCCAACTACTTGTGATTTCTCTCTGTCAAATAAATAAATAAAATCTTTAAAGAAAACACTCATATATATATTATGGTGAGCTTTAAGTATATCAAAAACAGAGAAGAGCATAAATGATGCCCAAGAGAAGAACAGATCACCTAAAATGTACAAGAATAATACTGACAGCAGAATTCTCAATAGTAATAGCATATAAAGGAGACAGTTGGGTGTTTGTATAGATGGAAAAGATATTTGAAACTAGATATTATACATCAAGCCAAATTATTGATTAAATTTGAGAGCACAGTAAAAATACAATGAAGCATGTTAGGTCTTAGAACATTTATCACACAGAGACACACATTTTAGAAAACTTCCTTGGAGGACAGCTCAATTTAGATAGAGAAAACAGAATTATGTACTCAAAGGCACATTTTGAAGGAAGGATTGAATATAGTCTGCAATGCAAATATTCTTTAATCGTATGTTCTGAAGTTCCTAAATTTAAGAAGTATTTGTTCAAATATTTATGTTTAAATAAACCCTAGGAGACTTTTTCTTGGATTCTGGAAAATCAGTCCATTTGGATACAAATCTTTTTGTCACTGATGGAAATTTTGATAGCCCTTAAATGTGGAATGTCTAATGTATTGTTACAGCAATTGTGATTTGCCAATACATGGGTGATGTGTGTGTGTTGTGCATGTTTATTTTTATTTTTGATGGTTTTACTCTTCTATGAGATTTTTAAATAGACATAATTTTAATAAATTATGATTTGTTGAAATCTATCTGAGGTTATATATAATAAAATGAAATTTGTGTGAACTGAAGAAGTGCGTCTCCATTTTTTTTTTAACAGTAGACTGGTCTTTAAAAATTGTCCAAAGAAGTACATCATATTCATTATTAAATTTGATAATATACAATAAAGTATTTATGGTCATATGGAACCATATCAAATTCTACTATTAATTCATATTAATAATTACCGTAAGAGGAAAAAGGGATAATTTTCAAAATGAAAATTAGTGTATTTTTCAAAATATGATATAGTGTTATTCACTGAACAGAGGGAACAAATGTCAAAGTTTAACACAGTTTACAGAATGTTTTAACATAAATTGAAATTTAAATCTGACCAAATTTCACAGTTTTAAGTAAAATGATGGCACTTTAAATCCTTGAAAAGTGGTAAGTGACCCAAAACATTGCTTAGAAAAACAAATTTAACACTACACTAGTCTGAGATGGTTAAGTTATGGTACAACTTACCATTGTGTATCATCAAATGGTATATTTTTTTCTTTTGGTCTTGTCATTATATTTTATTTTAGCCATTCTGATAAGTGTGTAGTGATATCTCAGTGTCATTTTAATTGCATTTCCTTGATGTCTACTTATGTCAAATTATATTATTTTGATGTTTAATGTTCTGAGGTTTCTCAGTTCAAGACCTTGAAGCCACTTAGGAAAAATACAGTTGCAGATGCACTCATAGACCAACTCTTATTTAGAAATAAGAACAAACATTACTACCCATTCCAACAAAAAATAGATTTGTTATGCAGTAGGGATTTTATGAATTACCTGACACAACTTATATAGGAAGATGAAATGGGACAGGCGGCTTCTTGCAGCTATATACAACATCATTTTAATTTCAATTTTCAGTATAATTTTTCCAAGGTATACACAGAATATATATTTATGTAAATTGTGAACATTTTAAACTCTGTTTATGGAAATTAATCAATTTTAAGTTTATAACAATCAAAATTAACGGAAGTTTATTTTAAATTAGTTAGCTTTCTCTGCATTGCAAGACAGAATAATCAAGAATTGGTAAGAAAAAAAATAATCTCTGTAAAATTACTGGGGGTGCATTATAAAGTGTTCGGTAACCGATCAAACTCACAATTTGGATTGAATGACAAGTGACTTTTAAAATCTGGAACTCATTGTCAATTTTTTTTCTTCATTGTGTCTTAAATGTGGAACAACAATGAGGTATTTCAAAGAGGTGAACCACAGATAAATTTCTCTAAGGTTGGGGTGAGGGTTACTCAAAAAGGAACTTGACAAGGCTTTTAAAGATATCGACAGTCATTATAACATAACGTGACTGATTGTTATCGTGCTCTTAACTGGGCAAACACTTGTTGGCTTCCAAGATAGACTAACATAGTTGAGATGGTTCTAGCGGCCTGCTAGCACAGGGTCTCATGAGGCAGGGATTCTAGCCACTGGCTGTGCAAGGCATGAGGCCTGTTAGTGATTCTATTTTTTCCTCTGCAGAATGGGTCTTTCTACATTCCAGGTCCTTTCTACCCCAATAAATAATGCGGCGATTCTCTCAGTGAGTTGTACTTTTGGTTTAAACAGCCCACTCTCTCTTAAAAAGGACTTTTGTTTAAATTCCTTTAAAAAAAAGTCCTTTAAAAAAATCTTTTTTTAAAATTTTTTATTTTTTAATCCCATATGTTTACTCTGATCCTGGAACTTTGTCATTTTGACCTTCTCTGCTGATTAAAATATTCTCTCCAAAATGTCAGTTATTTGCAGGTAGTTGCACTGTAGACATTCTTTACATATTTTTTTAAAAAATCCATTCATGATTCTTAGTGAAAATCCCGGGAATCTGAAAGACTACCATTTGCTATTCATCGAACAGTTACTGTCTCCACTAAGTGACAGGGTTTCAGAGAACGTGAGCTCACAAGAGATGTAACCTTTTTTCCACTTTCTGCTACCATGTTCATTTCTATGTTACTCAGAGGAGCCTTCTTTGTAGAAACATATTATCCAATCTTTTATAAAGCTGAATTTAAATTCTGTCCCTTCATTCCCCACAAAGCTTAAAAAGCCAAGCAAATTTTGTTCCATTTTTTAAAAGCCCATAGATGGCATTTTTTTAATGTTGCATTTTTGAGTTTTCATCACTCTTTATGTTACTTCTACTTCACAGATAAACAATTGCTAATGACAATGCGAACTTCCTACAAATGTGCAATCAAAATCCCTAGGTATACATTACTGAAGTTCTTCGTTCCCTTTAAACATTATTTCTCTCTTGATATGCATTCTTGTTTTATATTATATTGCATTATAAAGTTTTTTTTAACAGACTGCATTTTTTAGAGTAGTTTGGGGATCAAAGTAAAATTCCCTTTCCCCACATACACACAGCCTTCCCCATTATCCACATCCTGTACCATGGTGATAATTTTTCACGCTCACTGACCCTACACTGACACATCATTATCACCCCAAAGTCCACAGTTTACATTAGAGTTCACTCTTGGTGGGGCACCAGGGTGGCTCAGTGGGTTAAGGCTTCTGCCTTCGGCTCAGGTCATAATCTCACCGTCCTGGCATCGAGCCCCAGACCAGACTCTCTGCTTGGCAGGGAGCCAGCTTTCCCCCAACCCCTACTTTCCCCGCCTGCCTCTCTGCCTGCTTTGATGCCTGTCAAATAAATAAATAAAATCTTAAAAAAACCTTTTCTCATAGAGTTCACTCTTGATATAGTATCTTATGCATTTTGACAACTGTATAGCGATATATATCTAAAATATCATACATGTCATACAGAACATTTTCACTGGCCTAAAAATCCTCTGTGCTCTGCCTGTTCATCCTCCTCCTCTCCTAACTGCTACAAACTGCTGACCTTTATACCATTTGCATAGTTCTGCCTTTTCTAGAAGGTCATATAGTTGGAACCTTGCAACGTGAAGCTTTTTCAAATTGAATTCTTTCACTTATTATGATGGATTTTAAGTTTGTTCCATGTCTTTTCATTGCTTGATAGCCATTTCTCTTTATCGCTGAATCATATCCCATTGTTTCAATGGACCACAGTTTATCTATCCATTCTCCTCCTGAAGGACATCTTGGAAACTTCCAACTCTTGGCACTTATGGGTAAAGCTGTTACAAACACAGGTTTATATGCAGGATTCTGTGTTCACAAAGTTTTCGCTCTTTTGGGTGAGTACCAAGGAGCACGATTGCTGGATCATATGGTAAGAATATGTTTAGTTTTGTAAGAAACTGCCCAACTGTCTTCCAAAGTGGTAGCACCATTTTGGTGTTCTCACCAGAATGAATGAGAGTTTCTCTTGTTCCTCATCGTCAAAAGCATTTTATGTTGTTAGTATTTTGGATTTTAGCCATTCTAATAGATGTGTAGTGATATATCATTGTTTTATTTATTTATTTATTTTTTAAAAAGATTTTATTTATTTATTTGACTGAGAGAGATCACAAGAAGACGGAGAGGGAGTCAGAGAGAGAGAGAAAGGGAAGTAGGCTTCTGCTGAGCAGAGAGCCCAACGTGGAACTCGATCCCAGGACCCTGAGATCATGACCTGAGCCAAAGGCAGCGGCTTAATCCACTGAGCCATCCAGGCGCCCCTCTTTGTTCTTTTAATTTACAATTCCTTAATTAGACATGCTGTGGATCATCACAGCATCTTTTCATATCATTATTGCCATCTCAATATCTTCTTCAGTGGGTTGTCTGTTCCAGTCCTTGCCAATTTTTCAATCAGGTCATTCATTTTCTTGTGTTTGAGTTAATAAATAAATACATAATGATAATAAATAAATAAATAATAAATAAATAATAAATGAATGAATGAATTTATTATATATATTATATATGTTATATATGTTACATATAGTATATTATATATATTATTATATATTAAATAATAATTTATTAAAAATAAATTTACTAATGAGGCCAAGAATTCAGAATCACAAATACTTCAGAACTAATAACAACTGCCTTCTCTTGATGTTATTCTATAATATAAATACTACGATCAAGTTTCAATTTTAAATTCTTACAATTTTAAATTCTTAAATCCTTATGAAGAAGCATCATTTGGAGGGAGCAGTTTTCATAATTTAGCATCCATCAGCCTTTTTAAAAAGATTTTATTTATTTATTGGACACAGAGAGAGAGAGAGAGAGATCACAAGTAAGCAGAGAGGCAGGCAAGCAGGGAGGGAAGCAGTCTTCCTTTTGAGCAGAGCCCGATGTGGGGCTGGATCCCAGGACCCAGAGACCATGACTTGAGATGAAGGCAGAGGCTTAAGCCACCACCCACGTGATGAGAGAGCCCCTCAGGTGCCCCTCATCCATCAGTCTTAATTGTTTGGAGGAAAATGTGTGGATGAATAATGCCTTAGGGAGCTGATCTCTCTAAAGAATTTTCAAGCCTTTACCCCTTCAAGGTTTTTGTACATTTCTGATAGCCTCTAAACATCCAGCTGATTTCTACAGTGACAGGCCTGTAAAAACCTGTCCTCAAACCAGGAATAGAGCTTGAAACATACCAGTCAAGAGCAACTTTCAGTCTTTTAAGGAATTTATCATCATTTCTTTGTTTTTGGATAATATCTGAAATAGTTCCATATTACACTTGCATAATTTCTCCAGAGCTGACTTTGAAGGAGGCATTCAGTTCCAGCTAGTTCCATATTTTGGCAAGAACTATAATTCTATATAAAAAAAACATATTTTAGGGCACCTGGGTGGCTCAATGGGTTAAAATCTCTGCCTTCAGCTCAGGTCATGATTCCAGGTTCCTGGGATTGAGTCCCACAGTGGGCGTTCTTCTCAGCAGGGAGCCTGCTTCCATTCCTCTTTCTCTGCCTGCCTCTCTGCCTTCCTGTGATCTCTGTCAAGTAAATAAATAAAATTTTTAAAAAAACATATTTTATACCAGTTATTCATGTTTATTAACTAAGATATCACAATACAAATGATACAAACAGTTGCTCTTTATTAATACCTTCAACCAAGATCAAAAAAATAAGTCATATTTTCTCCAAAAATTTTATATCATCTGATAGGTCAGATATATATAAAATTACATTTAAAGTTTTAAAAATATCAGCAAATATTTTCATTTAAATGCAAATTTCAAAGAAAATCTACTTTTCCAAACACGACTTTTTATCCTATTTTTTTTAATTTTGTCAACAATTGATAAAATGTTTAGAGAGACTATAAATGTTAGATTGAAAAAAATGATTAATAAATGTAGGTTCAAATTATTATGTTCCATTAAAAATGATTTAGTCTTTGATGAACATCTGTTTGGTAATATGTTGTATCCAGATACAGTAAATTAATGACATATATAAAATTATAGGGAAATGACACCTTCCATTCCATTATGAGTAGAGCTTTTAAAATGCTATTTGTCACACCCTGTCATCTTGTCATTATGTAGCATTTAAAAACTGTATACTCTTCACTTTGAAATCTTTTAGAAATCTAAAATATGACATTCTATGGTTTGTGTTTCCATATTCCTTTATTGCCAGTTTGAACAAATCCACATACTTTGATTCAAACGTAATAAATTCCTCTTATTTGGAAAAATGATGTTTATTTTTGTTCTCTCACCCTTAGCAGGTGGTTTCATTTTAGCACACATCAGAGTTATAATTTCATGCTTATTAAAAACATTTATTATGATCTACATAGATGAATGAAACTTTTATTTTATTAAATTATTTATATGATTGTTTCTTTAAGGCTTTTGTCTTATTTTGGTTTTTTTTTGTCTTATTTTGTCCATTATATGCTATGAAATATTTTGAAAGTATATTTAAGGTATGTTTTACATAGTTTATTTTTTGGAAAAAAATATTGAAATGACTTATGAAATTCAGTATACTCTCAACTTTAATTTATTCTAAAATTTACCGATTGTCTACTGAACCTATTATATGGCAGATATTACTTCAGACTACACTGGTAAATGAAATACTTGCCTTTGTAGAACGTTTATTTTAATGGGTGAGACAATCAAAAGCTATAAACCTTAATAAAAATTGCATAGTGCATTCAAAAATGATGAGTACAATGGGAAAAAAGAAAAATTAGATCAGGGTGAGAAAAATCAAGGTTGCTAGGCAGCGGATGGGTAGTTAAAAATTTTAATAGGAAGATCAGGGTAGTTACAATGAAGCTGACAATTGAACAAAGGTATGGAAAGGTGATGAATTTGCCCAGAACTATCAGCAATAAGGTCAATCCAGACAAAGGAATTGGCTATCTTGAAGGCCATAAGGTTGGATCGTGCCTGGCATATCTGAGGAATAGCAAGGAGGCCACTGTGAGGGACTGAAGAGTAGCAGGGAAAGAGGTCACAGAGGTTAAATGAGTGGCTAGATCATGTAAAAGCTTAGAAGTAATTGTAAAACTCTGGCTTTTATATTTGGAAACTTACTGTGTGATAGAATTTCTGCTAATAACTGAGAGTTCAAATGTCCATAAAATTTCAAGGATTCTTATTCTAGTAAGACAGAATAAAGAAAAAGAGTTCATATTTTCACATGGTGTAACAAATGCTCGGAGATCCAAGTGTAGGAATCTATGGGAAACAGAAGAAGGCACTAAAATCACACCAATATATTTGATGACTGTGACTATATATAAATTTGTATTTTCTAGATTTTTTTATAGTCATGGAATCACACAGTATATACTATTCATTGCCTGGCTTTTCTTTTCTCAGCACCATTACTTTGAGAATCTCCGATTGTAAATAGTTCATTTTGATGTTGAGTAGTAATCTCTTTAATGAATAGATCACCATTTGTCTTTGCTCTATTGATGGACATTGATGAACATTTCCACTGTTTTCAATTCTTAGAAATAAAGCTGCTATGAAATTCATATACAAGTCCTTGTACGAACATAGGGTTTGTTTCACTTGGTTAAATGCCTAGAAGTAAAATGGCTATTCGTGGAACTGCAACATATTTTGCATTTTAAAAAATTTCCAAACTATTTTCCAAAGTGGTGGTATCATGATATATTCCAACAACAGTTTAGATTTTTTGTTGCTTCTCAATCTAGCTCAGACGAAGTACAATTAGCCTTTATAATTTTAGCCATTCTAATAGATATGTAAGCATGTCTCATTATGATTTTAATTTGTATTTCTTTAATGTCTAAATGTTGAGAAATTTGTCATGTGCTTATAAGCCATCCATATCTTTTGGTGACATGTCTCTTCAATAATTTTCTTCACATGTAAAATTGGATACTCTGTTTGGTTATTAGTAAGGTTTTTTATTTTTATTCATTTTTTAATAATCAGAGTTGATGTCCATTATCAGATATATAATTTGCAAATCCCTTCTCCATCTTTACGGTTTCTCAATGGAGCTTTGATAGCTGTGTCTTTCAAGAAATATGCTACTTCTTTCCTGGTACACGGCGGTATGACTAGAACATTATCAATGTTGACCTTTGCAAAGAAAATCATGGCTTAAGATATATGTAGTCGGCGGTTGTTGGGAGTGTTCTGTAATATCAAGCATATCTAGTTAGTTGATAATTTTGTTCAAGTCTTACATATCTTACCAATTTGTTGAGAATTTGTCTATATAATCTTAAAATAAAGGTGTTGAAATTTTTTTCCATTTCTCTTCTAAGGTAGAAGTTATGATTTTTGTTCTTAGTTTTCCCCTATATATCCCCAAATCTGTTATTAAGTATTAAAAGTCAAGAATTATTATACTCCCTGATGAATTCATCCTTTTACTCTTCTGTAATTTTGACTTGATCATTATGTCTGATAATGAAATTTGCTTTAAAATCACTTTTCATTATCTTGATATAACCACCAAAGTTATAGTGTGATTAGTGTTAATATACCATAGTTTTTCTTTTACTTTATAAAGCACTTCTATATTTAATCCTGAAAAAAAAAAAAACCAGCTTTTTAGCTCTGGAAGCATCTTTCTAATTATCTTTTATTTTTTTTTTTAATGAATCAGTAGCAATTTTTGTTAAGGGACCTAAACTGAAAGTAGGTTTAAAACTTTATTTATTTATTTATTTATTTATTTAGTAAAAGATTTTATTTTGTTTATTGACAGCGAGAGAGAGAGAGAGAGAGAGGGAGAGAGGTAACCCGCAATCGGGGGTAATCACATGCAAAGGGAGAGGAAGAAGCAAGCTCCTTGGGGTTCAAGTAGTCCCATGCAGGGCTGGATCCCTGTACACTGGAATCATGACCTCAGTCAAAGGCAAACATCTGCTTAAACAACTGAGTCATCCAGGCACCCCTAGAAAATTAAAAAAAAAAAAAAAACCTTTTAAAAACATTTTGTTTCTTTCTTTTTTAAAAATATTTTATTTATTTGACAGACAGAGAGACAGGAAGAGGAACTATAAGCAGGGCAGAGGGAAAAGGAGAAGCAGGTTTCCCACTGAGCAGAGAGCCTGATGTGGGGCTCCATCCCAGGACCCTGGGATCATGACCTGAAAAGAAGGGACACTTATGGAGGAAGCCACCCAGATACCTCTTTTCTTTGTTTTTAATATATGGCAACTGATGCTTCCCAGCCACGAGGAGCATATTACCCATTGATTAAATCTTTGATAACAACCTATTTTAAAAGGTGTGTAAATATATACTTACTCAGATTTATACACTTTGTGTTTTCTTCATAGTTTGGGGCTGGACCCCATGGTCACAACACTGCTTCCAGTCTTTGCTTTCCCATCTTTTGATACCAGGTATTTGGTCAGCAAAGCAAATTAGTATCAAAATTAATAAGCCCTTGGCACCATATCTCTGGAGCAGGGGTTGCTCTTAGCCAAGGCCCAGAGCAGTTGACCTCCCCTCGCTAGTGCTATAGCCCCAAGGACTAGGTCCCTGCCACCAGAACTCAGTCTTACATGTTATGCTAAGCAGACAAAACCAAAACAGGAAAGCTCCGACAGCTTTCACTGGCATGCCTCATCTCCCACTCCCTAGACGTCCAGGCAGTACCAGATGCCAGGGAGGGGTCTTGGTCCAACATATGGGAGGGAAGGAAGTAGCCACGAGCAAGTACCTGCCTCTCTGTGCCTTTCTTTCATGATCAGGTTGTAAGGAGGAGGAAGAGGAAGGGGAAGAGAGGTGAACTTCAAGGGGTGAAGGCCTCAGGTAGGCAGCTGGCTCCTGCAAGTAGGAAAGGGACAAAGGAGAAGGCAATGAGTCTTGCAGGGAGGGTGGGGGGTAAGGTTTACAGCTTATGATGGAATCTGTACAGGAGTAATAGGAATACTAGTCATTTGAGTCCAACATTGGCAAGCTGGGCTGGGTGTCAGGGCAGATAGGCCTCCATGGGCAACGGCACATGAGAGAAGGTGGAAATCTTCTCTGATGAGCAGGTGGAGCTTTGGGTGTTGGGAAAGCATAGACAGTATTGTTCCAGGGCCAAGGACAGGTCCGGGTACTCCTGGTTGGAGGTTAAGGCCACAGTATGATCCCGGTCTCCTACCACCAGCTTGAAGGTACCACATGCCAGCCACCCCTCATTATTGTGTATAACTCTCTGGTGCACTTATTGGCTTATCCATCAAATGACTCCTTCAGCAGCTTGAAAACCACCTCCACAGGCACTCCGGGATATGGGAGGCTTCCAGAGTGAAGATTTTGCACAGGATCACCCCAAAAGTCCAGAAGTCACTCTGGTCGATGTAGATCTGGTCAAACATGGCCTTAGGGACCATCCCCTTCACAGGCAGTCCACTGTTGGTTGTCTTTTTATAGTAACTGATGTGGTGATATCTCTGGCAAGGCTGAAGTCTGAGATCTTCATCATGCTGTCCTTTGACACCAGCACTTCCCTGGAGGCCAGGTCTTGGTGTATGCACTTCTTGGAGGCAAGGTACTCCATGCCTCAGGCTACCTGATAGGCACAGGATACCAGGTCCTTGGAGGACAGTTGCTCTGCTGCATTGTGGCTGATATTGTAACAGTACTCCAGGTCAGGAGGCCTCTGGGCCTGCAGGTACTCCTGTATGTTGTCTTTGGAAGCATATTCCATGAGAGTGTACAAAGGACAGTCCTGTGTGCAGGACCCAGCAGGCTTATGGTGCCCTTGTGCTGTCCAATCATCTTAATCATCTCCATTTCTGAGATTTGGTTTGACAGGCCTTTCTCTGTTGCATCTGACTTCAACATCTTCACAGACACACTTTAGTCAAATGGTTGGATTTGTCTTTGTCCAGCCCAATGGCCTCCTCCAACACCACCTGCCCAAAGTAGGCCTGTCTTAGGGGTCTGCCTAAACTGCCTACAACCAGCCTGCCTCAAGGAAGTTATGAACTCTAGATTATCCTCAAAAACATTAAACCACAAGCTAAAAATTCTCTTCACTAGGTCTCTGTCGCAGGTCTAATTTTCTTATCTTTCATCATTTATCTTTTTCCTAATTCTTATTTTCTGTATAGTTTATTTTGCTTCCAGGGGTTTCCCCTGGTTTCTGTATGCTGTTTCATAGGGGAGAATTATCCTGTCATAAAATCATTTCTTGAGCATTCATTACAACTCTCAGTTAAAATGGGTTCTTTTATGGTATTGATTCATTTGAGTTTTCTCAAAATGGGAAGAATTTTCAAAATGGCGTTTTCCTCAAGGTTCAGAGTATGTCTTAGCCTCATCTTTACTCTTTTTGAAATTCACTTTTCAAATTCTTGTCCCTCTTTTTATCTTTTTAAATTAAAATGTTTTATTTTTACTATTCTTTTATTTGAGTATAGTTGATATTCAGTGTTACATTGGTTTCAGGTGTTCAATATCTCCATACATTATTCTATGATCACTACAAATATAGCCACCATCTGTCACCATATAACACTATTATAATATCATTGACTATATTCTCTACACTGTCCCATATCTCTTTTTAAAATCTCTGATTTTTATGTTTTCTGTTATTCCAATTTTCGACCATCATTTTACTTGGTTACTTTAATAAAATATGCCTGATTACACACTCTTTGCTGAAAACCATAGCATTTGATTTATAGTAGTCTTCTTCTTCTTCTTTTTTTAATTAACATATAATGTATTATTAGCCCCAGGGGTACAGGTCTGTGAATCGCCAGGTTTACACACTTCACAGCACTCACCACAGCACATACCCTCCCCAATGTTCATAACCTCACCACCCCCTCCCTACCCTCCCCACCTCCTGGCAACTCTCAGTTTTTTTTGTGAGATTAAGACTCTCTTATGGTTTGTCTCCCTCCCGATCCCAACTTGTTTCATTTACTCTTTTCCTGTCCCCCATATTGCACCTCCATTTCCTCATATCAGGGAGATCATATGATAGTGTCTTTCTCTGGTTGACTTGTTTTGCTAAGCATAATACCCTCTAGTTCCATCCATGTCATCGCAAATGACAAGATTTCATTTCTTTTGATGGCTGCATAGCATTCCATCATATATATATATATATATATATATATATATATATATATATATATTTCATTTGTTGATGGACATCTAGGTTCTTTTCATAGTTTGGCTATTGTGAATATTGCTGCTATAAACATTTGGTGCACATGCCCCTTTGGATCATATAGTAGTCTTCTTTACCTCTATCAGAGCCCCAGGAAGCTTTATTTATTTATTTACTCACATAAACAGATGATCCAACACAACGTTTTTTGATGTTCAAATACATTATAATGTCTTACCGCTTAACACTATGCTTACTGCTCTCTTTCACTGTCTGACTAAATCCTCATCATCACTATGCCATTTAATCAGAAAGAACATTTGAACTCAGAGTTCTCTCCATATCAGGGAATGAAGACTCCACCCTTCTGTTAGTGCAGGTAAAATAAATGTTGATATTGTGTGTCCAGCATATACTCCATCCTGTTCACCAGAATATTCACCATCAAAATATATACAAAATAAAAACCATAGCTCACCACTTCTATTACCACCCAGCATGCTAAAAACACCATCATATGTTCCTGAATTATTGACTTGATTGATAACCCCACTTCCACACATACTGCACTCCTTTCTCCCTGCAAATTTATTTTGGTACAGCAACTTAACCTAAAAATCAAGTCAGATGATTTTATTCTGCTGTCGAAAGTCTTTTGGTATCTTCCCCTTTCATATTAAATAAAAACTGAAGGCGTTTCAATGTACTAGAAGGTCACGCGTCAATACGTTCTTCCTCTCTCCACCACTATGAATTCCTCATTGGCCTCCTTGCTTTTCCTCAAAAGTAACAGACCAGCTGTTCACACAAAGTCTATATACTTACTTGCTCTGCCTAGAGCAATCTTTTCCTTTAATATGTGTATAACACCCTCCTTCACTTCCTGGGTCTTTGTGCAAATAACATCTCATAAATGAGATATAACCACCCAACACAAAATAAAATTAACTTTCCTCCCAGCATTCTCCAATGGCTTTTACCTTTCTTGTATTTCTTTGTAACACTTATCACCATCAACCATCAATCATTATCCTATTACTGGTTTATTTTCTTATTGGAGACAGAGAGAGAGAGAATTAGGAGGGGGCGCAGAGGAAGAAGAAAACAGCCTACTGCCTAGAAAGCCTGCTGGGGAGTTACATCCCAGGACCCTGAGATCATGACCCAAGCCGAACGCAGTCACTCAATGGACTGAGCCACAGAGGTGCCCCTCTATTATTGGTTTATTTCACTATTATATTTCAAAAGAATATAAGCTCTTTGTGGTCAGGTATTTTATATGTTTTATTAATTGAAGTATTCTCAGAAAGGTAGCTGGCAGAATGTAAGGGCTCACTAAACTGTATTTTGTTGTTATTATTGGGCTCCTTTATGGGCTTTACCTCTTATGCTAGAAGTCTATCCTTCAGATGTAAGCAATAAGAATAGAGCCCTGCTGCCTGTTCAAATGAGTAAAAAGCCTGTATTAAGTGGATATATTAAAAGCTAAATGAATGGCTTAATAGTTTTATATAGGGGAAAGGGAACATATTTTCCACGGTTTAGAAGTTGAGTTCTTTTATAGAGTTCTTGTACAAGCCTACACTATTGTACGATAATGGGCAGTTGTACATTCCAATTACACAAACACTTTGGTAATTTATATCCTTTTTTTGTACTTCATGACTGGATCATTTAATTCCTTAGGAGCATTATAGCATTTCAACTTTTCCTGTTCAATAAACTTATTGGGGTTGCTACCTTTTTTATTCAAATGGAGAAATAGTCATTATTTAATCTAAATAAAGTGTTATTGATTGTGTTGTTTTCTAGGAATGAGTCGCACATGCTAGTTTAAAAGTTTTGTTAAATTCCCAAGTCTGTCACCGATAAAAGCCTTTTGTATATTAGTAACTAGATCAAAACAGAAAAGTTATGTAACACTCAATTGTTATACTATCTTTGTTTCCATCTTGCATTGTAATAACACCCATCTTAACACTATTTAAGACAAGTCATCGCCAGATGGCTTTCTGGCATTGATTGCATGATATGAAAACTAATATAACTAAAAGTTTTGGTTTTAGAAGCATATAAATCAATTTAGAAAAATATATGTATTTGAATATAAGGTAAAGTTTTAAATTATTTGGCAATAGTAAACTAACCTTTTTTTTTGTAAATTTTTATTTTCTATAATTTCATTGAACACTTTTGCAATAAGAAACAAGTTACAAAAAATTAAGGTTTATTTACCCCAATTCAAAATTATTAGGAATATAATCATAGAGATTGAAGTATTTAAAATATTGAACCCAAAACATTTTATTAGGTAAATTTGTGAATGCTGAGCATTCACTGTTACAATATACTAATACTATTGATAGACTGGTAGAAGCCTAAAATCATATATTTATTAAATATTTATATCCATATCTTTTCACGGTGTGGAAATTCATTTCTCTAGCATTAAATAATATTCCATTGTTTGCATGTACTACACTTTATTTGACCTTTCACCTATGGAAGGATATCTTGTTTGCTTCCAAGCTTTTGTCAGTTATGAATAAAACTGCTATAGACATCTTTGTGGGTATAGATTTCATCTTCTTTGGATAAGTACCAAGAACTGCTACTGCTGAATCATCTGGCAAGAATATGTTTAGTTTTGTAAGAAACTGCCCAGTTGTTTTCCATTCTTTATTCTCCATAGACATCGAAGATCATTCCTGTTGCTCCACATCCTCACCAACATTTCCTGTTCTGTTGTCAGTGTTCTGGATTCTGGGTATGTACTGGTGTCTCTTTTTTGTTTTAATTTGCATTTTCCTGATGACATATGATGTGAAGCATCTTTTTATATGCTTATTTGCCATCTGTAATATTTTCTTTTGTGAGGTATCTGCTAATGTCTTTGGCTCATTTTTAATCAGGTTTTTCCCCCATTGTTGAGATTTAAGGGGTCTTTGTGTATTTTTGATTAACAGTCCTTTGCCAGATGTGTACTATGCAAATTTTTTCTCATAGTCTGTGCTTTGCCTTTTAATTCTCTTGGCATTGTGTTTCACAGAGTAGACATTTTTAAATTCAGTGCTTGTGCTTTGGTAGCTAAAGTTATTTCCAAAATCAAGGTCATTAAAATTTTCTTCTATATTACCTTCTAAATGTTTCATGTTTAGGTTTATAATCCAATCTGAGTTAATTTTTGTGAAGAGTGTATGATATCTGCTAGGATTTATTTCATTTTATTATTTTATTTTATTTTTATTTTATATTTTTACATTTAGCTTCACCATTACTCCAGAACGATTTGTTTAAAAGATTGTATTTTGCTCTCTTGTATTGCTTTTGCTTTTATATTAAATATAAAATATAATTGATAATATATATTCCGTTCCTTTAATCTAGTCTTTCTGTGGTATTACAATATCTTGCTTACAATTATCGTTATTGTATACTTTTTTAACATTTTATTTATTTATTTGACAGAGAGAGAGATCACAAATAGGCAGAGAGACAGACAGAGAGAGAGATGAGGAGAAGCAGGCTCCCTGCTGAGCAGAGAGCCCTATGCGGGACTCGATCCCAGGCCCCTGGGATCATGACCTGAGCCGAAGGCAGAGGCTTAACCCACTGAGCCACCCAGGCACCCCATCGTTATGGTAAACTTTGAAGTCAGTCCTCAGTCTTTGTTCTCCTTCAACACTATGTTGACTATTGTGAGTCTTTGCCTCTCCATATAAACTTTAAAATAAGTTTGTTAATAGTAAAAAAAAAAAAAAAGAACTTGCTGGAATGCATTAATTGTATAGATAAACTTGGAAACCAGTGACCTCTTGAGCTTAGAAGGAGATAGACCATGGACATCAGTTGTCACAGTGGTGCCTCTGGCAGTACCTATTGCAAATCCCTAGGGAAAATGAGACCTCAAGGATCTGAGAGAATGTCTAAGAAGTACTTGATACATCCTTTGGGTATGGTTTATTGAAGTATCCACCTGTCTGAAAGCTGGGGAATCTAGATAAGGGAGGGAAAATTAGTTATGATAAAACATATCAACAAACATGAATAAATTTTGTAAAACTTATTGTCATGGCTCATATACAATATGACCAACAGAGGGACCATCAAAAGGAAAGCATTAGTTATGTTTATTGTGAAATTTTTTATTCAAAATAAAGCAATGAGAGGGGAAGACACAATGAGAAAATTACCATTTTTTAAATGGTAAACTTCTTACAAAATAGAATAGGTTTTATATTCTAAGTAGTATATTGAAAAGTAAAACATTGGGGCTCCTGGGTGGCTCAGTGGTTTGGGCTGCTGCCTTTGGCTCGGGTCATGATCTCAGGGTCCTGGATCGAGCCCTGCATCGGGATCTCTGCTCCACAGGAAGCCTGCTTCTCTCTCTCTCTCTCTCTCTGCCTGCCTATCTGCCTACTTGTGATCTCTGTCTGTCAAATAAATAAATAAAATCTTTAAAAAAAAAAGAAAAGAAAAGTAAAACATTAAAAAATAAGATTTTAATTTTTAAAAATTATGTAATTTTTAAAAAAGGATAAAAATAGCAGAACCATTTTTCTTATAACTGGAAAATACATTGTATATATATCTATCAAAAATAACTTGTCGGGCACCTGGGTGGCTCAGTGGCTTAAGCCGCTGCCTTCAGCTCAGTTCATGATCTCAGGGTCCTGGGATGGAGCCCCACATCGGGCTCTCTGCTCATCGAGGAGCCTGCTACCTCCTCTCTATCTCTGCCTGCCCCTCTGCCTACTTGTAATCTCTCTCTGTCAAATAAATAAATAAAATCTTAAAAAACTTGTCATGGGGACACCTGGGTGGCTCAGTGGGTTAAAGCCTCTGCCTTCGGCTCAGGTCATGATCCCAGGATCCTTGGATCCAGTCCCACATCGGGCTCTCAGCTCATCAGGGAGCGTGCTTCCTCCTCTCTTTCTGCCTGACCCTGCCTACTTGTGATCTCTGTCAAATAAATAAATAAAATCTCTTATAAAAAATTTTAAAAAAATACCTTGTCATGTCTTGAGTCTGGAGCATATGGGAAAAAATAATATCTGAGGACAATACTTCTGCCATGTTTTGTGCCTTGTTAATATTTTTAAACAGTCAGGCAACTTTTAGCTTTATTGAAATACATGCTATGATACCAGCACTGCCTTTTGGAGCCCTATGACTATAAAAATTAATTGCAAATATTCAAAATGTTTACTATGGTGTCACTATTTAGGGCCACCACCAAGCATGTTTCAGAAGTAAGCATAACTGTTACTCTTCTGTAAGGCAAGAGGGCATGTTTTCAGGAGTTCCATCTGCTGTACCAGGAGGTGAATCAAATAATGATTTTTGTCTATAAAAAAATTCACTTTTCAATCTAACATTCCTCATTCCACATTATAATAATAAAAACTAGGAGGAGACTAAAACAAACAAACAACTACAACTACAACCACCAGCTTTTCCTTCAGTGGAAAAGTAAATAGAACCTTATGAGTACCCTGAAATTTATTTTTAAATATTTTTAAGATAAGCGTTTTTGTTAGAAAACCATATATTTTATATTACTAAGAAATAACAGGCAAAGTTTTAGTAACTTCTAAAAATTCTAGTTACTTCTATTTATCTATTAACTCATCTCTTTATGAAGTAGAACAATATCACAACTATTGTATCTACCCAAGTTTGTATGCTTTGGTTATTTTATGTTTGCTATTTCCTTTCTTAATTGTTACAATATTTGATACATAATAGTATCTTTAAGTCCATCTATGGTTTCACAGAATTTGTTTGAACTTCATGTACCATACTTTCGCACTGTCCTTGTTTTACTTCTCTATTAACTTTCCAAGATTTATTCACTTTAGAGTGTGTAGCTATCATTTATTTTTATTCCTCCATAATGCAATGTTTACAAATTTGTATTTATCTGTACCTTTAAAAATATCTTAATTATAAACCATTTCTCATCTCACGTAACACTCATGTTACTTCTACACTTATCAGATATTATGGAACTGAAAACCACAACTCAGCAACAATATAGCACCATTTTTCAAAATTAAATGGCTTACCAGAATTCTATAATTCTATCCCTTATTTGTATTAGATGACCCTTTATTCTGGTATTTGGCATTGTTCATATGGAGGAAAGCTTATAAGTTGATATTCCATAAATAGAAGGATTTATTATGATTGATTAATTATTTTCATTTAGAATGCATAGAATATGGTTGATTTAATATTTCTTTCTTACTCTCTGCCTGGAACGTAGTGCTATCTATGTAATAGCCACTAAAATATTAAGTTAATTACCTAGACTTTAAACTTCATATGAATAGGAATAACATACAGAAATCTTCTCAGATTGGGACACCTGGGTGGCTCAGTCAGGTAACGCCTGAGCCTTTAGCTCAGGTCGTGATCTTAGGGTCCTGGGACTCAGTTCTGCAACAGATTCCCTGCTTAGCCGGGAGTTTGCTTCTCCCTCCCCCTGCTGCTCCCCCTGCTTGTGCTCTCTCTCACTCACAAATAAATAATATTAAAAAAATAAATTCTTCTCAGATAGCTAATAGAGAATATCGTCTTTGTATTCATCAAAGGGAAAGTGCCATATAATAATGAAATTCAAACTACTTCAAATTCATTTTTTAACCAGTAAGAAAGTACTGGAAACAAGCCAAAAATGTCTTTAATGAATTAAAGAAATAGATTGATTTTCAATATCTTAATGTTTCTAAAATAAATTGCAAGATTTTTATACTAGATATCAGTGTAAATATTCATTATACAAGGATATTCTAAAAATAAACCTGAGAAAACTACTTGTCATATATGATGACAAAAACGAGTTTGACAAAAGTCAGTTTGGGTAAAACTTACAACACCTACCACCTGAAACTCTTGTTCTATAATTTAATTATTTTAATTTACAAAAATACAAAAATAATATATCAGAGTAAGTCTATTGATAGCTTTGAAGGTATGCTCTGGTTGTGCACTGTTTACTATTGAAAGGGGAATCAAATATGTGATGCTTATGGTGTGACTATATTCAAATTCAACAAGTTCAGAAGCATACAAGGAATAGAATAAAGACAAAAGATGACCCTTACTTATCCTAAAGATAGACAATGGTATATATGTGCTAGTTGGGGAGAGAATCCAGTCAGTATATGGAGGATGTGGTGTTGGAAAAAAAAAGACACAACGTTTTGGTTGAACATTTAGCACTATATTTAACAAAGTGAAATTGTGTGTTAATAGCCTTGAGTAAAATCCAAAAAATATATTCAATTCATTGAAGATTATTTAGGAAAAACTTGAAAAATACAACTTGATAAGGATTCCAATAAACGATTCATAAGCAATACAAGTTTCAGAATTTTTAGTATATTTTCCCTAAAAAGCCATTTAATTTAAAATAAAAAGAATTCTATTTACCTGCCACTTAAATAAGAGGAAATTATTTGGTTTTGTAATAAGTCAATAAAATAAATGAACATATCTTTAGAAAATAGATATGCACACTAAGTTAAAAATAATAGTGCTTAAGCTGTTCAGCAAACACTTGCAAAATTCCTTGCCATCAGCTAGCTCTGGAGTTCTGCTAGGTGAGTAAGGCCATGTATGTTACTGCTCAGAGTACTGACGCAAAGCAATTGTCCCCTTCCCATCCATTTTTTGCCGTTGATATGTCATGCTATGTTGTTTAGAGATACATAGATGGCCCTACATGAAGGCCTTTTTTGTGTGTGTATATGGGTGACTGTGATTTAACTTTCAAAACAGATGGCTCCTGATTTACAATGATTCAACTTATGATATATTTGGCAATGATGTGAAAGTGAAAGTGATTCAGTAGAAATTGTACTTTGAATTTTGAATTTGGGTCTTTATAAAAAGGGCCAGTGACATGTGGTATGGTGCCATCTTGTGATGCTGGGCAGGGGCAGTGAGCCACAGCTCCCAGTCAGCTAGAAGATTACAGGGGTGAACACCTGATATTCTTACAACCATTCTATATATAACCATTCTTCTTTTTTTTAGTGTAATATTTAATAAATTGCATGTGATATTTGATACTTTGTTATAAAATAGGCTTTGCTTAAGATGATTTTGCCCAAATGCAGGCAAATGTAAGTGTTCTGAGTATGTTTAAATAAGCTTAAGGTAAGCTATGATATTTGATAGTTTAGGGGTATTAAATGCATTTTCAATTTTTTATGTGTTTCTCTGTACATAGCCCCCTTGTAAGCTGAGGAACATCTCTATATGTATATGTAGCCTTGGTATGGCTTACATATTATTGGCATGAAACATCTAGAACAGTACGTGTGCCATATAATTGTCTACAACATCAAACAAGTTTCTTGAAAACTTGTGCCAAAGGGGTTATGTCTTCAAGGATTCTTATTTCAGAAGGGTTCTCGCAAACATAAGATTTTTCAGAAGGTAAGTGAAAATCTGACCAAACTAAATATTTTTCCATTTTCCATAGTGAGCAACGATAGCTAAAATCTATCTGCCATTTTCAACACTGTACTCAACGATTGTAATTCTAATTTAAGAACAGATTATTTATATCAAAACCACATGTTGGCCTAATCTTACACAATATTCATAACTCTCACTCAGAGCCTTGGACACTTTTATTTGTTGAGTCTATATGGTACTAAGGACATTCATCTCTTTTGACCTCATAGCTTCATGTATGTCTATACTTTTGAAAATACATGCATCATAGTTCCATTGTGAAATGTCTGGGTTATAAAATGTGCTATGCTATCAAAATGGTAATAAGAACATACAAATGACCTGATGTAATGAACTGGACCAGATTGCCAGATATCACATTTCATACCAGAAAGATTCAGTGGTAAGTTTTAAAATGGCCAGCTATACTTCGACTGAATTATAACTCATTTAACTTCTTTCTTTGTGTACAGTATTATACATTAGTCAGTATTAGAGTAAATAAGTACTTTGGACAGATGTAAATAGGCTGTAATAAAAAATGTTTTTCTTCTTTCTTTTAGTCCTTTTTACTTGTAAGACTATCCACAAATACCATGCCTCCCCCAAAATAATTTGCAATCCAAATTTATCTCTAAATGAATTTATTGCACAGAAAAAATATATATATATACACTTACAGTAGACATGTTCAAAAATAGTTACACAACTGCAGGGCCCTAAATGTAAGCAGTATAGTTGTTTTGTTTTGTTTTGTTTTTTAAAAAATAAGAGGTTATGTGAAATATTGGAATTTTATTTCGAGGCCTAGTATTTCAAGACAGTTAACTACACTTACGGTGTCAACAGCCTCTTGTTGGCAGTATGATTTTATTGGCTCCATGGAATAACAGCAAGAATTTACTATTGCTTCTTTCTTTTATGACACACACAGAAAAAAAAATTGACACATTTGCTCAAGACCAACCAGAATCATTTTAACCTATCAAAATTGATGGGAGGCCTTCACTGCCAAAGTCACTGCTGGGTTTTCACAATTCATTGCAGACAATCTGCTACTCCCATTATGATAAAGGAGAGGAGTCATAATCAGGGAAGAAAGCTAGATTAATACTTGTAATTATCATTGAATTATTTAGCCTGCTATAGGATTATTATTAGTAGTGTCATTTGATAGTTTTCTCTCATTTTATTAAACACAACTGTGAGTAATTACCCTACCTAATATTTCTCTGTATTGGCTGACTACCTAGCAAACATTCATGAAAATATCCATTAGCCACACATATAAAATGCTGCATTATGATGCTGTTGAATCAGAACATATCACTACCTGATCCTGTAGCTCTTTGAGGATTTGCAAATCAATTAATTCTATGTTTATTGGATTCTTCCCATACAATTAGAAAATTTATAATAGACTCCATGAAAATTATTAGTTTTACCATTTTAAACCAGCAATCACACTTTGATTTTTACAACAAAAGCAGAAATATAAACACACACATTTGGGTCAGTTTTCTCTTAGTCTGTCTGGATTTCAAAATCCTATTCCTCAAGATAATGCACACCAAAGTTCTGGATTAAACAAGAAATTCGATGGCACCTGAACACTTGGTTTAATATTCTCTAAAGGACTATGCAACTTATTTCTTACATTATGACATTGTTTTACAAAGATCCACACTTTTGTAATGTTAGTATTTTTAATAATCAATAAAGTCAATTAATCATGATTAAAAATCAAACATAAAAATTTCTACTTTTTGCTTTTTCCCCCTCCATTTAGAACTTATTTATAGCCTGATAATTCAAAGGTCCCTATATTTATGAAAATCTGGACAGAAATAGCTCTAAGATCCCATTCAGAACTTGATATTAATCTGTCTTTTGGCTCCATTTATCCTGAGAGCAAAGAGTAGGACAAAGGATTTGAGTACTGTTAGTTTATCTGGGAGATTATCCAAGGCAGAAAAGAATGGGAAAGTGATACAGTAAAGAAGCAACTTTGTCAAAGAGGTACATTGTTGATATAATTGTTGTGGATAGAAAATGAAGGCTTGCTTTTACTGAAAGGTCCTGAGAAACTTCTTTAAGTTGTCCTCATGGAGACCTGAAAACTGACAATTTTATCTATGATTCTTATTTCCACTTCACTGAGAGCTGTCCTCAGAGGACATTAACTCTCCTACACTTTGGGGTTGTGTTGGACACATTCTAAAATGAGAGAGAGAACATGAGATGCTATCAGTGTTAAGTAACTGCAATTTCCCATGGAACTATCCACCACAGGTTTGGCTATAATCAGGTGTTGGGCCTTGATATCAGAGGGATTTGAGGCAGTATCATTTTAGGTTAATCATTATATCTGAAATTTCCAAAAACTTCAACTGATGAAACTTTGATTATAAATCTATAAATATATCAATAAATCTACAGTATTCCAATTATTTTCATAGACAAATACACAGACAAAGCATCAATTAATATTTAAATGTTACAAAATACTTAACTGAAAGAATTTGGTCATATAACAACGTGTAAGAAGTAGAACTTAGGTTTAGGTTAGAACTCAGGATGCATTTGAGACTCAGTTAAGAAATTGAATGGAGGGACGCCTGGGTGGCTCAGTGGCTCAGGTCATGATCCCAGGGTCCTGGGATAGAGTCTCGCATCGGGCTCTCTGCTCAGCAGGGAGCCTGCTTCCTCCTCTCTCTCTCTGCCTGCCTCTCTGCCTACTTGTAACCTCTCTCTGTCAAATAAATAAATGAAAATCTTTAAAAAAATAAAAATAAAAATAAAAAAAAAGAAAGTCAAGTGAACTATCTTAGAGGTTTTCATGGCTTTTTATTTACAGTTGCAAAAATTGCTGTTGGAGTTCTCACTATTAAGCACACATTTCTGGCAGAAAGATAAAGGTAAAAGAGAATGATAGCTTGTACGACTGATACTTTGTCATATGGTTACAATATAACTAGAAAAGAGACAAAATATTTGATGTTGTTTTAAGTTTCCTTGTTGTCAATCCCTCAGTGCTTTCTGATATTAAAGGAAAAAGTAGATGGATATTGACCTGGCAACTATCAACACCTGTCAGTCTCTCTTGGATAACCAATATCTCAATAATCTCTTCTTCCCAGTAAAAAAAAAAATAAAATATATTCATAACCCACACTGTGCCATCTCAAGTTACTGCACCAAGATAAAATTACAATCATTTTCAGTTGTCCAAATGGACAGAATACCCTCCTTATGATATCATGTCTTATAAGATAGATAATTGGCTTGCTACCAATATACCCAGATGTGACTGTGGAAGAGACAGGAAAAAAATAATAATATTTATTTATTCCTTGGGTTGACCCTGTTTACACAGATGCATTACTATTAGAAAAGGTTGGTTTGGGACATTGGAATGAATTTACTTAATGGGTCTGTATGTAATTGTGTTGGAGGAAATTTTTAATTTCTACAAAAATTAGAATTCTATCTTATTCTCTTGTTAATTTTCACGTTAACAAAGCCAACGTTTTTCTCTAGCAGACAAGATCTTAAATCCTAACAAAACTCAATTTTTTCCTTTTTTTTTTAAGTTTGAGAGCATCATGTTCGCTCATGCTGCTTTAAATACAACTCAAAGAAAAAGGAGCTAAATGGGGCAGTAAGACCAGACTTTTTATTTTATTTTATTTATCTTATTTTTAATTAAAAAATTAAAGATTGTATTTATTTATTTGAGAGAGAGAGCATGAGTGAGGCAGGGGGAGGTAGCTGCAGAGAGAGACTGAGAAGTATACTCCCTAATGAGCAGGAAGCCCGATATGGAGCTCGATCCCAGGATCCTGACTGAGATCATGACCAGAGACAAAGGCAGATACATGTGCAAAATCCCTTTCTTTCTGGGAAACAATACTTTACAAGAGATGTTTGAAAAAGTACTGGGGAATCAACTTTAATAGGAGACACAAAAATTTAATTGACTTTTGTAAAGCTACAGGGACCCAAATGATGGGAATCCCAGCCCGTTTAGGTTGTGGACAACAGAGTATTCTTCTCTGTAATATCTTATTTTCTTCCATGTCTACTAACTCCAGTCCAAGTTCACTGATCTCTTTTTAGATAGTGCACCCGTTTCTCCATGGGGTTGTTTCTGCGAGTTCCGGTAATGGCTCCTGGTGGCAAGCCCAAGACTGCCCTTGGGACAGGTGGCCAAGGAGATGCTGTCCCCTTGGGACCAGAGGAAAAGGACAGGCCTGCCTTCTGCCCAAACTCCTTCATCAGAGTGGAGCACGCGACCCTGCCCTAGTCCTCCCCTCATGTCTCTTTAGCAACCAGGCTTCCATCTCTCCGCACAGGGAGCGGGTGACACTTGTCTTGCCACCGGCCTGCTGTTCGTGCCATAGCAGGCTATCCTGCTTCCCGTGCGTTTCCAGACACCAAGGCCAAGGGCTCCTTCTCTTCTCCAGGGGCGGCTGATACTTTGCTGCGGCTGATACTTTGCTGCGCCTTGCCACACTTGGCTTCTCTCTCAGGCAGAGGGGATGCTAGGGCAAAGGGTATTTCGCTCCATGCGGGTATCTTCCACCGAGATGCGGAGACTAGCTCAGGCAAGTAGCAGCAGCATCCTCAAAGCCAACTCTGATTTCCCAAGGAACGCTGTGCGTTCCGAGGGAAGATGACCAGGCAAAAAGGCTTTCGCTGTATGCGGGTTTTTCCAACCGCGAGACTGGGCTCAGGCAAGCAGCAGCAGCCAGCAGAACATTTCTCATCGAATGCTGTGCTTTCGCAGAGGCTTTGGCTTGGAGCTAACAGCTCTTCGCTGCTGCTTCCTCAGCAAGGCTTCAGTTGCGTCAGGGAAGAAGAGCTGTGGGAGAGCTGGTGCCTCTTGGGCCTTGCTTTCCCGGGCTCCATGTTCGTGTCCTGGGTTCACCCTGCTACAACCCTCCAGTAGCATGCGTAGCCTAGGATGGCACTCTATGCACACTACCATCTCCCAGTGTAGGCATCGCTTGGCCTTTTACTCTGGGGATCAGGCGCACTCGCCGACTAGGCCAGTGCTTTCCCCACGGGAAAGGAGGGGTGACAGGATCCCTGCACACCGCCCGTACACTGAATAGGGAGCTTTGGGGGACTGTCCCCACTCCTTCCCCTTAAACCCCGTGCCTCCTCCAAGCTTACACATCCTGGAGGAAGAAGGCATCTGACTCCCCGTTATTTCAGGAGCTGTTTCTGCGAGTTCAGGGTAGGCGCCTGGTGGATAGAGCATGTCTGCCCCAGGGACAGGAGGCCAAGGAGATGCTATCTCTTTGGGCCCTGAGGCTCAGGACAGGCATGCTTTCTGCCCAGAATCCTTCCTAAGACAGAGCACGCGCCCTGGCCCACTCATCCCCTCCTGTCTCCTTAGCAGCCAGGCTTCTGTCTTTCTGCCCAGGGAGCGGGAGGCACTTGTATTGTCACCTGCCGCTGTGCCTGCCAGGACCGGCTCTCCTGCTTCGCAAACGTTTCCAGACCAGAAGGCCAACGGCTCCTGCTCTTCTCCCTGGGCAGCGTGCTGCACCTTCCTCAGATGCTCCTGGAGAGCGCAGTGAAAGACCAGTCCCATTCCTTAAGGCTCTTTCCACAGGCGCAAGCATTCTTCTCTCTCAGGCAGAGGGGATGCCCAGGCAAAGAGGATTTCGCTCCATGCGGGTTTGTTAAACAGGGCTGAGAAGACCAGCTCAGGCAACAGGAGGATCCCTCAGACCCGACTCTGGTTTCCCAAAGAATGCTGTGCTTTCCCAGAGGGGATGCCAGGGCAAAGAGGCTTTCGCTCTATGCGGGATTCTCCCATAGTGCTACGAATACTAGGCTAAGGTAAGCAGCAAAAGCAGCCCACAGAACCGACTCTGATTTCCCAGCGACTCCTAAGCTTTTGCAGAGGTTTTCAGCTTGGCACGAACGGCACTTCGCTGCTGCTTCCTCAGAAAGGCTTTGGGTGTTCACTCTGTCGCGGCAGGGAAGAAGAGCCGCGGGAGAGCTGGTGTCTCTTGGTACTTGCTTTCCGGGGCTCCAAGTTCACGCCCGGGGTTCACCGTGCTATGCCGAACTCAGCTGACACAGTCACAACCCTGCAGCAGGGTGTGTGTCTTAGCATGGCACTCTATGCCTATTACCATCTCCTGGGGTAGGTAAGGCTTTGCCTTTTGCTCTGGCGCACAGGCAGACTCGGGGTCTAGGCCAGTCCCTTCACCTCTACCCTAGTCGTCCCCTCATGTCTCCTTAGCAGCCAGGCTTCCATCTCTCCGCACAGGGAGTGGGTGACACTTGACCTGCCACCGGCCTGCTGTTCGTGCCATGGCAGGCTATCCTGCTTCCCGAGCATTTCCCGACCCCAAGGCCAACGGCTCCTTCTCTTCTCCGTGGGCGGCGTGCTGCGCCTTCCCCACACTTGGCTTCTCTCTCAGGCAGAGGGGATGCTAGGGTAAAGGGTATTTCGCTCCATGCGGGTATCTTCCACCGAGCTGCGGAGACTAGCTCAGGCAAGCAGCAGCAGCATCCCCAAACCCAACTCTGATTTCCCAAGGAACGTTTTGCTTTCCCAGGGAAGATGACTAGGCAAAGTGGCTTTCTCTGTAGTGGGTTTCTCCCACCGCGAGACTGGACTCAAGCAAGCAGCAGCAGCCCGCAGAACATTTCTCATCGAATGCTGTGCTTTCACAGAGGCTTTGGCTTGGAGCGAACAGCACTTCGCTGCTGCTTCCTCAGCAAGGCTTCAGTCGCGTCAAGGAAGAAGAGTTGCGGGAGAGCTGGTGCCTCTTGGGCCTTGCTTTCCCGGGCTCCATATTCGCGTCCTGGGTTCACCATGCCAGGCCGAATTAAGTAGACACAGGCACAACCCTGCAGTAGCGTGCATAGCCTAGGATGGCACTCTATGCACACTACCATCTCCCAGTGTAGGCATCGCTTGGCCTTGTACTCTGGCGCTCAGGCGGACTGGCGGACTAGGCCAGTGCTTTCCCCACAGGAAAGGAGAGGTGACAGGATCCCTGCACACCGCCTGTCCACTGAATAGGGAGCTTTGGGGACTGTCCCCACTCCTTCCCTTAAACCCCGTGCCAACTCCAAGCTTCCACATCGTGGAGGAAGTCAGCATCTGACTCCCTGTTATTTCAGGGAGCTGTTGCTGCGAGTTCTGCGTAGGCGCCTGGTGGCTAGAGCATGTATGCCCCAGGGACAGGTGGCCAAGGAGCTGCTGTCTCCTTGGGCCCAGAGGCTCAGGACAGGCATGCTTTCTACCCAGACTCCTTCCTAAGAGTGGAGCACACGCCCTGCCATACTCATCCCCTCCTGTCTACTTAGCAGCCAGGCTTCCGTCTCTCTGCACTGGGAGCCGGTGACACTTGTATTACCACCAGCCGCTGTGCCTGTCAGGGCCGGCTCTCCTGCTTCGTAACCGTTTCCAGACCAGAAGGCCAACGGCTCCTGCTCTTCTCCCCGGGCAGCGTGCTGCACCTTCCACAGATATGCTCCTGGAGAGCGCAGTGCAAAACGTGTCCCTTTCCTTAAGGCTCTTTCCACAGGCGCAAGCGCGCTTCTCTCTCAGGCAGAGGGGATGCCGAGGCATAGAGGATTTCGCTCCATGCGGGTTTATTACACAGGGCTGAGAAGACCAGCTCAGGCAACAGGAGAATCCCTCAGACCCGACTCTGATTTCCCAAAGAATGCTGTGCTTTCTCAGAGGGGATGCCAGGGCAAAGAGGCTTTCGCTCTATGCGGGATTCTCCCATAGTGCTGCGAATACTAGGCTAAGGCAAGCAACAAAAGCAGCCCACAGAACCGACTCTGATTTCCCAGCGACTGCTATGCTTTTGCAGAGGTTTTCAGCTTGGTGCGAACCGCACTTCGATGCTGCTTCCTCAGCAAGGCTTTGGGTGTTTGCTCTGTCGCATCAGGGAAGAAGAGCTGTGGTAGAGCCGGTGTCTCTTGTGGCTTGCTTTCCCCGGCTCCATGTTGGCGCCCTGGGTTCACCCTGCCAGGCCGAACTAAGCAGACACAGTCACATCCCTGCAGCATCGTGCGTGGCCTAAGATGGCACTCTATGCACACTACAATCTCCCGGTGTAGGCAACGCTTGGCCTTTGTAACTGGACCTCAGGCGTACTTGCGGACAAGGCCAGTGCTTTCCCCACAGGAAAGGAGAGGTGACAGGATCCCTGCACACTGCCCGTTCACTGTAATGGGGAGCTTTGGGGATTGTCCCCACTCCTTACCCCGCAAACCCCCTGCCACCGAAAACGCTGTCACATGTTGGAGGAATAATGCATGTGACTGCCCGTTTCTCGAGGGAGCTGTTCCTGTGAGTTCCGGGTATGGCACCTTGTAGCTAGCCTAAGTCTGCCCTACGGACAGGTGGTCAAGGTGATGCTGTCCCCTTGGAACCAGAGGCACAGGACAGGCCTGCCTTCTGCCCAGACTCCTTCCTCAGAGTGGAGCACGCGTCCCTGCCCTAGTCGTCCCCTCATGTCTCCTTAGGAACCAGGCTTTGTCTCTCCGCACAGATGGCCGGTGACACTTGTCTTGCCACCGGCCTGCTGTTCTTGCCATGGCAGGCTACCCTGCTTCCCGTCCTTTTCCCGACCACAAGGCCAACGGCTCCTTCTCTTCTCTGGGGAGGCGTGCTGCGCCCTCCCCAGACTTTCTCCTCGGGAGTGCAATGACAGACGTGTGCAACCAAGCTTCTCTCTCAGATCTCAAATACACAACATAAGGCTACACCTAAAGGAGTTGGAGAAAGAACAACAAAGAAAGCCTAAACCCAGCAGGAAAAGAGGAATAATAAAGATCAGAGCAGAAATCAATAAAATAGAAACAAACAAACAAACAAAAACCACAAAAAACCAACAACAACAACAAAAAAAAGAAATAGAACAAATCAACCAAACTAGGAGCTGGTTCTTTGAAAGAATTAATAAGATTGATAAACCCCTTTCCCGACTTATCAAAAAGAAAAGAGAAATAACCCAAATAAATAAAATCATGAATGAAAGAGGAGAGATCACAACCAACACCAAAGAAATACAAACAATTATAAGAACATACTATGAGCAACTCCACGCCAACAAATTCAACAATCTGGAAGAAATGGATACATTCCTAGAGACATATAAACTACCACAACTGAACCAGGAAGAAATAGAAAACCTGAACAGACCCATAACCAGTATGGAGATTGAAACAGTCATCAAAAATCTCCAAACAAACAAAAGCCCTGGGCCAGATGGCTTCCCAGGGGAATTCTACCAAACCTTTAAAGAAGAATTAATTCCTATTTTCATGATACTGTTCCAAAAAAATAGAAATGGAAGGAAAACTCCCAAACTGTTTTTTTTCTGAGGCCAGCATCACCTTGATCCCAAAACCAGACAAGGTTCCCATCAAAAATGTGAACTACAGACCAATATCCTTGATGAACACAGATGCGAAAATTCTCACCAAAATACTAGCCAATTGAATTCAACAGTACATTAAAAGGATTATTCACCACGACCAACTGGGATTTATTCCAGGGCTATAAGGTTGGTTCAACCTTGTAGGTGTATTTCTGGGCTCTCTATTCTGGGCTCTCTATTCTATTCTGGGCTCTCTCAAATACACATCAATAAAACATATGATACTCTCCATAGATGCTGAAAAAGCATTTGGCAAAGTGCAGTATCCCTTCCTGATTAAAACTCTTCAAACTGCAGGGATAGAGGGCACATATTATCAATATTATCAAAGCCATCTATGAAAAACCCACTGCAAATATAATTCTCAATGGAGAAAAACTGAATAGTTTTCCGCTGAGGTCAGGAACACGGCAGGGATGTCCGTTATCACCACTGCTAATCAAAATCGTACTAGAAGTCCTAGCCTCAGCAATCAGACAACAAAAAGAAATTAAAGGCATCCAAATTTTGCCAAATTGGCAGAAGAGAAGTCAAACTATCCCTGTTTGCAGATGATATGATACTGCATGTGGAAAACTTAGAGGACTCCACTCCAAATCTGCTATAACTTGTATAGAAATTCTGTAAAGTGTCAGGATATAAATCAATGAACAGAAATTGGTTGTATTTTTTTATAGCAACAAGACTGAAGAAATAGAAATTAAGGAGTGAATCCCATTTACAATTGCACCCAAAACCCTAAGATACCTAGGAATAAACCTAACCAAAGAGAGAAGAATCTATACTCAGGAAACTCTAAAGTACTCATGAAAGAAATTGAAGAAGACACAAAGAAATGGAAAAATGTTCCATGCTCCTGTATTGGAAGAACAAATATTGTGAAAATGTCTATGCTACCTAAAGCAATCTACACATTTCATGCAATCCCTATCAAAATCCCATCCATTTTTTTCAAAGAAATGGGACAAATCATCCTAAAATCTATATGGAACCAGAAAATACCTCGAATAGCCAGAGGAATATTGAAAAAGAAAGCCAAAGTTGTTGGCATCACAATTCCAGTCTTCAAGCTCTATTACAAAGTTGTCATCATCAAGATAGTAGGGAACTGTCCCCAAAACAGACATAGATCAATGGAACAGAATAGAGAGCCCAGAAATACACCTTCAACTCTATGGTCAACTAATCAACAAAGCAGGAAGGAATGTCCTATGGAAAAGATACAGCCTCTTCAACAAATGGTGTTGGGAAAATTGAACAGCCAAATGCAGAAAAATGAAATTGGACCATTTCCTTATACCATACATGAAAATAAGACCAATATCCTTGATGAACACAGATGCGAAAATACTCAACAAAATACTAGCCAATAGGATTCAACAGCACATTAAAAAGATTATTCACCATGACCAAGTGGGATTTATTCCAGGGCTGCAAGGTTGGTTCAACATCCGCAAATCAGTCAATGTGATACAACACATCAATTAAAGAAAGAATAAGAACCATATGATACTCTCAATAGATGCTGAAAAAGCATTTGACAAAGTACAGCATCCCTTCCTGATCAAAACTCTTCAAAGTATAGGGATAGAGGGCACATACCTCAATATCATCAAAGCCATCTATGAAAAACCCACCGCAAATATCATTCTCAATGGAGAAAAACTGAAAGCTTTTCCGCTAAGGTCAGGAACACGGCAGGGATGTCCATTATCACCACTGCTATTCAACATAGTACTAGAGGTCCTAGCCTCAGCAATCAGACAACAAAAGGAAATTAAAGGCATCCAAATCGGCAAAGAAGAAGTCAAATTATCACTCTTTGCAGATGATATGATACTATATGTGGAAAACCCAAAAGACTCCACTCCAAAACTGCTAGAACTTATACAGGAATTCAGTAAAGTGTCAGGATATAAAATCAATGCACAGAAATCAGTGGCATTTCTCTACACCAACAGCAAGACAGAAGAAAGAGAAATTAAGGAGTCAATCCCATTTACAATTGCACCCAAAACCATAAGATACCTAGGAATAAACCTAACCAAAGAGACACAGAATCTATACTCAGAAAACTATAAAGTACTCATGAAAGAAATTGAGGAAGACACAAAGAAATGGAAAAATGTTCCATGCTCCTCGATTGGAAGAATAAATATTGTGAAAATGTCTATGCTACCTAAAGCAATCTACACGTTTAATGCAATTCCTATCAAAGTACCATCCATCTTTTTCAAAGAAATGGAACAAATAATTCTAAAATTTATATGGAACCAGAAAAGACCTCGAATAGCCAAAGGGATATTGAAAAAGAAAGCCAACGTTGGTGGCATCACAATTCCGGACTTCAAGCTCTATTACAAAGCTGTCATCATCAAGACAGCATGGTACTGGCACAAAAGCAGACACATAGATCAATGGAACAGAATAGAGAGCCCAGAAATAGACCCTCAACTCTATGGTCAACTAATCTTCGACAAAGCAGGAAAGAATGTCCAATGGAAAAAAGACAGCCTCTTCAATAAATGGTGCTGGGAAAATTGGACAGCCACATGCAGAAAAATGAAATTGGACCATTTCCTTACACCACACACAAAAATAGACTCAAAATGGATGAAGGACCTCAATGTGTGAAAGGAATCCATCAAAATCCTTGAGGAGAACACAGGCAGCAATCTCTTCGACCTCAGCCGCAGCAACATATTCCTAGGAACAACACCAAAGGCAAGGGAAGCAAGGGCAAAAATGTACTATTGGGATTTGATCAAGATCAAAACCTTTGGCACAGCAAAGGAAACAGTTCACAAAATCAAAAGACAACTGACAGAATGGGAGAAGATATTTGCAAACGACATATCAGATAAAGGACTAGTGTCCAGAATCTATAAAGAACTTAGCAAACTCAACACCCAAAGAACAAAGAATCCAATCAAGAAATGGGCAGGAGACATGAACAGACATTTCTGCAAAGAAGACATCCAGATGGCCAACAGACACATGAAAAAGTGCTCCATATCATACAAATAAAAACCACAATGCGATATCACCTCACACCAGTCAGAATGGCTAAAATCAACAAGTCAGGAAATGACAGATGCTGGTGAGGATGCGGAGAAAGGGGAACCCTCCTCCACTGTTGGTGGGAATGCAAGCTGGTGCAGCCACTCTGGAAAACAGCATGGAGGTTCCTCAAAATGTTGAAAATAGAACTGCAATATGACCCAGCAATTGCACTATTGGGTATTTACCCTAAAGATACAAACGTAGTGATCCAAAGGGGCACGTGCACCCAAATGTTTATAGCAGCAATGTCCACAATAGCCAAACTATGGAAAGAACCTAGATGTCCATCAACAGATGAATGGATCAAGAAGATGTGGTATATATACATAATGGAACACTATGCAGCCATCAAAAGAAATGAAATCTTGCCATTTGCGACAACATGGATGGAACTAGAGCGTATCATGCTTAGCGAAATAAGTCAAGCAGAGAAAGACAACTATCATATGATCTCCCTGATATGAGGAAGTGGTGATGCAACATGGGGGCTTAAGTGGGTAGGAGAAGAATAAATGAAACAAGATGGGATTGGGAGGGAGACAAACCATAAGTGACTCTTAATCTCACAAAACAAACTGAGGGTTGCTGGGGGGAGTTGTTTTGGGAGAAGGGGGTGGGATTATGGACACTGGGGAGGGTATGTGCTTTGGTGAGTGCTGTGAAGTGTGTAAACATGGTGATTCACAGACCTGTACTCCTGGGGATAAAAAATATATGTTTATAAAAAATAAAAAATTAATTTAAAAAAAAGAAATTAAAATTAGTGCTACCCTATGACCCTGCAATTGCACTACTGAGTATTTACCCCTAAGATACAGATGCAGTGAAAAGAAGGGAGATCTCTACCCTAATGTTTATAGCCGCAATGGCCACAGTCATTAAACTTTGGAAAGAACCAAGATGACCTTCAACGGATGAACAGATAAAGAAGATATGATCCATTTTTACAATGGAGTGTTATGCTTCCTTCTGAAAGGAAGGATACACAACTTTTGTATCAACATGCATGGGACTGGAAGAGATAATCCTGAGTGGAATAATTCAAGCAGAGATTGTCAATTTTCATATGGTTTCACTTAATTGTGGAGCATAAAGAATAACACAGAAGACACTGGGTGATCAAGAGGAGAAGTGAGTGGGGGGAAATTGGAGGAGGAGACAAACCATGAGAGACTCTGAGAAACAAACTGAGAGTTTTGAGGGGAGGGGGCAGAGGGTTGGGTAAGCCTGTTAATGGGAGTTATGGAGGGCACATATGGCATGGAGCACTGGGTGTGGTGCATAAATAGTGAATTTTGGAACCCTGAAAAAAATAAAATAAAAATGACATGGGACGCCTGGGTGGCTCAGTGGGTTAAGCCGCTGCCTTCGGCTCAGGTCATGATTTCCGGGTCCTGGGATCGAGTCCCACATCGGGCTCTCTGCTCAGCAGGGAGCCTGCTTCCCTCTCTCTCTCTCTGCCTGCCTCTCCATCTACTTGTGATTTCTCTCTGTCAAATAAATAAATAAAATCTTTAAAAAAAATGACAACAACTCCTTTTCCCAACATGTGGCAGGAGTCCCCCAAATGATTGGAAGCAGCCTCCATTAGAGATCAATCCACTGCATGTTGAATGTACTCCCACTTCAAAAAGACCAAGAAATATCCAATCCCAAAACAAAGTAAGGGCCAGCTCCACCTCATGGAATACCACCTGCTCTCCCTTAGATAGTGTGCTGTTGCTTTAATAAACCTGCCTTCTGCTTTCACTTGAGCATTGATATCTAATTCTCACGTGCCAACAATAAAAACAATGATGGTTTACCGTTACAATTCATAGAAAAGGAGGTACAGGAAAATTGAATGAAAGGGAATAACAAAGTAGGTTCATAAGTCAAACTTCCTTATAAAAAAATTAACCTGAAAGTGCGTTTCTGCCACCTCTCTCCTGTTTGATCTGATAAAGAATGACCAAGATACATGAATTATAGTTCGGGATTTTGAAAAGCATAATAGCTTTATAGCAACACTTGAGCTTTTATTTATTTATTTATTTATTTATTTATTTATTGCTAACAAGATAGGTCGATTTGATATGCGGTTCCTGACAACCAACCTCAGAAGTAATTCCATCTTCATGAGAAGTCAGAAAGAACCACAAACCAAACCTCAAAATAGATTCAAAGAGAAAATACTCTTAAAAAAATTTCCCTTCCTGGGACACCCGAGTGGCTCAGTGTCTTTGGCTCACTGGGCCTTTGCGTTCGGCTCAGGTCATGATCCCAGGGTCCTGGGATTGAGCCCCATGTCTGGCTCTCTGCTCAGCAGGGAGCCTGCTTCCACTTCTCTCTCTGCCTGCTCTCTGCCTAATTGTGATCTCTGTCTGTCAAATAAATAAATAAAAGCTTTAAAAAAAATATTTCCCTTGGGCACCTGGGTGGCAGAGTGAGTTAAAGCCTCTGCCTTCGGCTCAGGTCATGATTCTAGGGTCTTGGGATCGAGCCCCACATCAGGCTCACTCCTCAGCAGGGAGCCTGTTTCTTCCTCTCTCTTGCCTGCCTCTCTTCCTACTTGTGATCTCTATCAAATAAATAAATAAAATCTTTAAAAAGAAAATTTCCCTTCCTATCAGAAGCAGACCAAACCACTAACAAATTCCCCAGAAAGCTTCATCTAAAAGGTTGTACTTTCTTCAGACACCCAGCAGGACCTTCTTCTCTGGGCCTGGTATTTCTTCAATGGCCTATTCCAGAGAATAAGACACTAAACTACTGAGCGCCATGGGCCTCAGAACCACGAAAGACATGATGAGGGGCACAAAGCATGCCTCTGGTCACCAAGAGGGTATGTAAACGTTTGCTGCTTTTCTGCATTGTTCAAAGCTGAGTTTTTAGCTGGTGGCCGCTCCTTTAGGATAAATTGCTGATACCGTATAGTAAAAGCTATTATATGATCTTTTACAAACCATTTCCTATCTTTGCAATCTCATGTGCCAAGACAGACGCGGATTATTTAAAACCCTGAAGAGAGTGCTATTGCATTTAAATTGCCTGTAACCTTTGTGTAATATATTTATGATGATAGATTTAGTTAAAATATAACTGTTTTAAATATTTATTCTCAGTAAACGATTTCAAACTATGCTCATTTAAGTAAGTTGGTGCATAATCCCATATCTATTAAAACATAGTGCAAGGACCAATGCCGCGCTTTAGAGAGAACCCCAAGCTCTTTTTCTAGAATGGCCATATGCGTATGTATCAGGAGTCCTCTTTTCACTCCCTTTGTGGAGCACCTACCATGGAGGTCATGTAATAACCAATAACCAAAAAACAAACAAAAAACCCAAACATCCAGGTCGAAGTGATTCTCGCGTACCATCATGCAATGGCGGACCCTGCCTGGAGACTAGGAGACTACTCAAAGAGATCGGGGGCAGGCATCTCAGCCCAGGCCAGTGCTGGGGAAGCTGGTTCCTGGCTTTGGGCACAATCAGGAAGCCAGCGAAGTGACCCGAGAGTGCAGCCGGGTTTAGGGCTGATGATCTTTTCGCAGCCAGGCAGCACGCGGATACCCGCTTGGGGAGCCAGGCTAGGAGGCTGCACAGCGCTGGCGCTGGCCACGCTAGCAGGCCCCCGGGACTTCGCCGGCGCCTGTGCCCCGGGCCCGCTCCTCAGGACGGAGGGGGAGGGGGTCGGGGGCGGCCCCGAGAAGGGGCTTTGCTAATTGCAGAAGCGGGAAGTGAGCTCTCGGAGGACGCGGTGGAGAATCTGAGAGGAGGTGGAGGGGCTGGCGGAGGAGGGGCGCGCAGCGCCACGGTGCTGTGCTGCGGCCCAGTCGGGACTCAGGACCCCCTGCCTTGCCGCCCCTGCACTCCCGAATTCCAGCCCAGCCCCTGAGGCCGCGCTGTCTGGCTCCCGTTGCCCGCTGCCCCGCCCTGCCCCATGGCTTCCCGGAGGACCCTCTGCGAGCAGGTAAAGTGACACCGCGCCGTGCCCTCACCTGGAGCAGAAAGCGCGGGCCACGAGCTCGCGGGGGTGTCGGGACCCAGCCTCCAGTGACGCCCGGGGCAGCGGGACCACCCCAGAGGACACGCCGCACCCGGGACCCCACGGGGTCCGGCCGGGGACAGAGCCATGCGAGGTGCCCCCCGCCAGCGAGCGCAATAGCCCCCATCGTTTGGCACCACCACGCGGGTGCCGAAGACCCCCTTCCCTCATCCCGTGGCGTGGCCCCGCCACTTTTGTTCTGGACTTGGGATCCCAGGTGGAAACTAGTCCCTCAGACCTCCCTGGCAGCAAGGAGCTCAGGGAGGGATTTTCGGTTTTTCAGCCCGCCCTGGCTCTTCCTCTCTCCACATTCACATGCCTTCTCGCGTCCCTTTCCTCACCTCATTGTCACTTTTATTAAATGGTTTTGTTCTGCATGTTGACCGGCAGAGCGGTTTCATGAATGAATATACAGGAAACTAAGTCGGAGCCCACCTGTGAGAGCCCACCTGTGGAGGCCTTTCATTAGAATGGCCTCTGGTTCTAGCCTCAGTTCAGAATACTGCGTGTACCTGAGGACCGAGTCCAGATGTTTCTTTCATCTCTGACTTGAATTTGTAATCCTAACGTCACTATGACCTGGGAAGCCGAGGTCCACAGCATCTTCATCTGAAATTCCACTAGAGCTCCCATTTACCTAGTGCCCAGCCTGAGTCTGTTTTCCACTACTGTCAGGGTTCTAGAAGTTCATGCACTGCCCACCACTGACAGTAGGGACATCTCTCTGTCCAGATTTTCCCTTTACATAAGGAGGTCAGTTACAGGAGATTAGGGCCCACTCTAATGACCTCATTGTAATGTGATTGCATATGTAAGGACTCTAGTTCCAAATAAGGTCACGTTCTGTGGTACCAGAGATGAGGACAGCAGCAAGGTTTCTGGGGGTAATGCAGGTCAGCTCTTAACAGTCCACTCTCTGGCTCCCCAAATTCGTGTCCTTCCCGTGTGCAAAATACCTTCACCCAATGCCCTCCAAAGCACTAATCATCCCAGAATCAACTCAAAATCTGAAATCTCATCTGTCCTCCTCCTCTCAAAGACCTAGATCTCACCCAGACCATGGGACCTGAGGACTGCATCCAGAAGCCACAGTCTCCTGGTAAAGCTGCCCATCAGGTCCTGACATCACCCTCATTCATCCCAGCAGCCAACGGCCTACAGTTCCCAGAGACAGTTTCTCAGAGGAAGTTTGAAGACCACCTCAGAGGACGTTCTTTGGGAGTGAATGAAGAGGGAAGGGGGTCAGAGACTCCTGCCATTCCCAGGGCACCCAGAACCCAGAGAGTGAGGCCTTGGGTGCTTTCTAGTGACAGATTCAAGGCAATTCTTTGACTTTGGGACTTCAGAGTTAACTTAGTTTTCATTTGTGATTATTATTTTTGTGTGGGGGCCATAGCTTTTCTTTTCACCTATGGCTGTTTTCACTCCCGGTTCTGAAGAAGCCCCTAAATCCTAACCCTGTTGAGGACTCCGAAAGCTCTCAGAGCAGCAGTACTGGGGGACAGTGTGGACACATGGTTTGGTTTCTCCTCTGTCCTGATTCTGCGGCAGCCCCGCTCTGTCCTCCTCAGACTTCAGAGCAATAGCTGAATAAGTGGAGAAAGGACCAGGGCATCAGGAAGGTGGCCACCGAAGAGTGAATTCTCAGGAGGGTGGCTGAGCTAGCGAGTGAGCGTGTTAGTCCAGCTCTGCCTGCAGTCTTGATGGAGATGAAAAGGGGCCAGGAAAGGGGAGGAGGAGTAGAGAGCTGGGAGTAAGGGACCAAAGAGGAAATTCAGACGAAGGAAAGTAATTGGGAGGAGAGAAGGAACTCTAGATGACAGGCATGTAGGAAAAGAAAAGGGATGAAGTAGGCATCGGGAAAGGGCACCACCAGGGAAGGAGAGAGGGGAAGGGAAGAGGGAGGGAGGGAGGAAAGGGGAAAGGAAGAAGGGAGGGGTCAGCACACCAGGGCTCCCCCTGCATCTGAAGAAGAGGAGGCTGGTCCCGCTTGTCAAACAGGGTGCTCACTCTTTGGTCCCAGTTCCTGCTCCCTGCTACAGGGCTTTGAAGCAAATTAATGACATATATAAAATTATAGGGAAATGACACCTTCCGTTCCATTATGAGTACAGCTTTTAAAATGGTCTCATGAGGCAGGGATTCTAGCCACTGGCTGTGCAAGGCATGAGGCCTGTTAGTGATTCTAACTTTTCCACTGCAGAATGGGTATTTCTACATTCCAGGTCCTTTCTACCCCAATAAATAATGCGGCAATTCTCTCAGGGAGTTGTACTTTTGGTTTAAACAGCCAACTGTCTCTTAAAAAGGACTTTTGTTTAAATATCTTTAAAAAAAAAGTCCTTTCAAAAAAATCTTTATTTTTCATTTTTTATTTTTTAATCCCATAGGTTTACTCTGATCCTGGAACTTTGTCATTTTGACCTTCTCTGCTGATTAAAATATTCTTCATCATCAGCACCTACTGCTCTCCTCTCCTGGTGGTCTCTCTGGAAGGGGTCTTCTCTAGCTCTTCTAGCAGGAGATGGGCACTTCCCCTCTACCCCTGTTGCCGGACCAACCTTACCTATCCTGCAGGGTCAGGTCGGCCTGGCCTTTTATCTCTCGTCTTCTTCTGAGTGGTTAGTTTTTCATAGATACCGTGCTTTGCTTTTGTCAGGATTTACCCTGGACTATCAAAACCCTTTTCTTGTGCCAGTGAATCCTAAGAAACAGTCCTGATGAGAGAACCAGGAACTCGAACAGATCATATTTATCCTGAATGTTCCATCCAAAATGAAGAATACATTTCTGAGGAGCCTCAAGATCTCTGAGAAGGGAAGTTTCACCAACTCTGTCATGTAGGGGCATCAATTCCTATTCTGTGTCAATTTTCCTACTTTCCCAGCTAATAATTCTCTACCTCAGAAAGCCCACTCTCAACCGTATCCTCTCTCAAAGGCAGTTGCTCTTAGAGTCCGCACATGGCACTTGGGGCCTGCTGATCGTTGGCTACTGCCCTCTGTACCTTGGGTCTAACAGCTTCGGGGTATCAAGATGAGAATGTCTCTTGTTCTAAGACTTAATATAGTTGGGTGTACATGGTAAGCAATAATCACTTATTTTGTTGATCCAATTGTTCGACCTTTCCTAATTATTCTAGTACCACAGTTTACTTGTTCTAAGATTTGTCCTCCCCCCCCCATTTTAATATCTCTTAAGGTGGCACTCACCTTGCACTTGAGGACATATCCTAGTTTAACTGACAGCATTTCTCTTTCTTAGTCGAACATAAACTTAAGTGCATCTTACCCTTGATGAAAGCTAGGATGCAATTAAATACTCTATTATGGTTACGATTCTGATATTTGAAATCCTCCGGTAGCTCCCTGTGCCCCCTCAGTGTAGTCCCTCACCTCCTCGGCATAGTATACAAACAATCTCACCCCAGTGTTAACCCCCGTGCTCAGCCTCCATCCCCAGGTGATGCTGCCAGATCAGCTGTCGGTTATCATGGACTTGCTGTAGTTTCCTGAAAGCACTGTGCTGCCTCCTGGCACTTTGAAACTTGACACACTCATCCTCATTCTTCGCTTTGCCCTTGACTATCACCTCCCCTGAAAATCTGTTCCTAAGTGGCTTTACCCAGCTCCAACATAACCTTGGCAGTCTTTTTTCTCCCTGTGGTAAAGCCTGTCACACTGTACCATGGACATGCCGGTTGTCCCCTGAGAAGAGAAAAGGGACAGTGACAGCCCCCCAGAATTTGCAGCTCTAGTGCAGAGCCCCATGCCTGGCTTGCAGGAAATGCCAGATCATGAAGACAAACGGAGATCATCCTCTGGCTAAAACCAGCTCTTCTTTGCCTACTGCAGGATCTGGATCATTAAAGAGCAGCCAGTTATTATTGCTGTTTTTCTAGGGATTTTTCCCCATATATTTCCCAGGTCTTTACTCTTTTTATTGCACTTTAATTCAGGCTTCAACCACTTCCTAGTCAGATCAGGTGAAATCATTTTCCTTCCCATATCCTCGATGTATTTCACACCTAGTAATTCTTTTTTTAAAGATCTTATTTACCCATTTGACAGACAGACCACAAGTAGGTAGAGAGGCAGGCAGAGAGAGAGGGGGAAGCAGGCTCCCCGCTGAGCAGAGAGCCTGATGTGGGGCTCCATCCCCCGACCCTAAATCATGACCTGAACCACCATGCTGTTTTCCAGAGTGGCTGCACCAGCTAGCATTCCCACCTACAGTGTAGGAGGGTTCCCCTTCCTCGCATCCTCGCCAGCATCTATCAATCCTGACTTGTTGATTTTAGCCATTCTGATTGGTGTGAGGTGATATCTCATTTTGGTTTTGATTTGTATTTCCCTGATGCCCAGTGATATGATTTTAATTTCTTAAGGAGTCTCCACACTGTATCCCAAAGTAGCTGCACCAACTGGCATTCTCACCAATAGTGTAAGAGGGTTCCCCATTCTCCACATCCTCTCCAACACTTGTTGTTTATTGCCTTGTTAATTTTGGCCATTCTAACTGTGTAAGGTGGTATCCCAATGTGCTTTTGATATGAATCTCCCTGATGGCTAATGATGATTTACATTTTCTCATGCATCTGTTTGCCATTTGTATGTCTTCTTTGGAGAAGTGTCTGTTCATGTCTTCTGCCCATTTTTTGACATGATTATCTGTTTTCTGTGTGTTGAGTTTGAGGAGTTCTTTATAGATCTTGGATAACAGCCCTTTATCTGTAATGTCATTTGTGAAAATCTTCTCCCATTCCGTGGGTTGTCTCTTCATTTTGTTGACGGTTTCCTTTGCTGTGCAGAAACTTTTGATCTTGATGAAGTCCCAAAAGTTCATTTTTGCTTTTGTTTCCTTTGTCTTTGGGGACATGTCTTGAAAGAATTTGATGTGGCCAGTGTCCAAGAGGTTACTGCCTATGTTCTCCTCTGGGATTTTGATAGATTCCTGCCTCACGTTGAGGTCGTTTGTCCATTTCGAATTTATCTTTATGTATGGTATAAGAGAATGGTTGAGTGTCATTCTTCCATACATAGCTGTCCAATTTTTCCAGCACCATTGATTGAAGAGGCTGTCTTTTTTCCACTGTATAATTTTCTCTGCTTTGTCAAAGATTTTTTGACCATAGAGTTGATGGTCCATATCTGGGCACTCTACTCTAATCCACTGGTCTACATTTCTTTTTAACCCACTGAGCCACCCAGGTGCCCCTTTTAAGCTATTTTTTAAAAGTACAGTCATTCTTTTTTTTTAAAGATTTTATTTATTTATTTATTTGACAGAGAGAGATCACAAGTAGACAGAGGACAGGGAGAGAGAGAGAGAGAGAGAGTGAGAGAGAGAGAGAAGCAGACTCCCTGCTGAGCAGAGAGCCTGATGCAGGATTTGATCCCAGGACCCTGAGATCATGACCTGAGCTGAAGGCAGTGGCTTAATCCACTGGGCCACCTAGGCGCCCCTAAGCTATTTTTAAAATTCCTGTTCCAATAACACTTGGATTGCCATATAAAGTTAACCACATCATCTTTTTTAAGTAAGTAATTGTACTTTTTATATGCATAGTTATTTTGGTCCATGAGTTCAGCTCCTCTTAGGATCATCAAATCTCTGTAAAGTCTGGGTATGCTAGGATTTTCTAAGCAACAATAAAATACATTGAAACCTGGTAGCTTAATTATAATAATGTTTTCTTTATCAATCATTCACAATAGCATTACATTCTGAGTAGCTTCCTTCTATTTTGCAGCTATAGTGTTTGGAAAAACTTGAATTGTGATATCACTGTGATAATGTGAATTAGTCAGGGTTTTTCAGAGAATCGGGAAGAGAAAAAAAAAAAGGAAGATATTCTCCAGGGCCAACTCTAGAAGTGACTATTAAAACATCTGTCCAAATTCAATTGAACAAAACTCAGAAATGCCATCTCCAGTGAAATACAAAGAAGAGTATATATAGTTCTGGGCACACACATCTCATTTGACCCAATGATGTACATCAATGAAAGACTGAAGGCCAATCACCACTCCATGGGAGAATTTAAATATAAATTTACTAATGAGGCCAAGAATTCAGAATCACAAATACTTCAGATCTAATAATAACTGCCTTCACTTGATGTTATTCTATAAGATAAATCCTACAATCAAGTTTTAATTTTAAATTCTTACAATTTTAAATTCTTAAATCTTTATAAAGAAGCATCATTTGGAGGGAGCAGTTTTCATAATTTATCATCCATCTGCCTTTTTTTAAGATGTTATTTATTTATTGGACACAGAGAGAGAGAGGGAGGGAGAGAGAGATTACAAGTAAGCAGAGAGGCAGGCAAGCAGGGAGGGAAGCAGTCTTCCTTTTGAGCAGAGCCCGATGTGGGGCTGGATCCCAGGACCCAGAGATCATGACTTGAGATGAAGGCAGAGGCTTAAGCCACCACCCACGTGATGAGAGAGCCCCTCAGGTGCCCCTCATCCATCAGTCTTAATTGTTTGGAGGAAAATGTGTGGATGAATAATGCCTTAGGGAGCTGATCTCTCTAAAGAATTTTCAAGCCTTTACCCCTTCAAGGTTTTTGTACAGTTCTGATAGCCTCTAAACATCCAGCTGATTTCTACAGTGACAGGCCTGTTAAAAACTGTCCTCCAACCAGGAATAGAGCTTGAAACATACCAGTCAAGAGCAACTTTCAGTCTTTTTAAGGAATTTATCATCATTTCTTTGTTTTTGGCTCATATCCGAAATAGTTCTATATTACACTTGCATAATTTCTCCAGAGCTGACTTTGAAGGAGGCATTCAGTTCCAGCTAGTTCCATATTTTGGCAAGATCTATAATTCTATTAAAAAAAGAACATATTTTAGAGCGCCTGGGTGGCTCAGTGGGTTAAAATCTCTGCCTTCGGCTCAGGTTATGAATCCAGGTTCCTGGGATTGAGTCCCACAGTGGGCTCTCTTCTCAGCAGGGAGCCTGATTCCATTCCTCTCTCTCTGCCTGCCTCTCTGCCTTCCTGTGATCTCTGTCAAGTAAAAAATAAAATTTTTAAAAAACATATTTTATACCATTTATTCATGTTTATTAACTAAGATATCACAATACAAATAATACAAACAGTTGCTCTGTATTAATACCTTCAACCAAGATCAAAAAAATATGTCATATTTTCTCCAAAAATTTTATATCATCTGATAGGTCAGATATATATAAAATTACATTTAAAGTTTTGAAACTATCAGCAAATATTTTCATTTAAATGCAAATTTCAAAGAAAATCTACTTTTCCAAACACGACTTTTTATCCTATTTTTTTTGAATTTTGTCAACAACTGATAAAATGTTTAGCGACACTATAAATGTTAGATCGAAAAAAATGATTAATAGATGTAGGTTCAAATTATTATGTTCCATTAAAAATGATTTAGTCTTTGATGAACATCTGTTTGGTAATATGTTGTATCCAGATATAGTAAATTAATGACATATATAAAATTATAGGGAAATGACACCTTCCGTTCCATTATGAGTAGAACTTTTAAAATGCTATTTGTCACACCCTGTCATCTTGTCATTATGTAGCATTATGTAGCATTTAAAAAATGTATACTCTTCACTTTGAAGTCTTTTAGAAATCTAAAATATGACATACTATGGTTTGTGTTTCCATATTCCTTTATTGCCAGTTTGAACAAATCCACATGCTTTGATTCAAAGGTAATAAATTCCTCTTATTTGGAAAAATGATGTTTATTTTTGTTCTCTCACCCTTAGCAGGTGGTTTCATTTTAGCACACTTCAGAGTTACAATTTCATGCTTATTAAAAACATTTATTATGATCTACATAGGTGAATGAAATTTTTATTTTATTAAATTATTTGCCAAAAAATCTGTTATTTTTAACAATGTATTTCCTTTGAAGGGTTATTTTAGAGCATTTAGAGAGGATCTAGGAGTGTGGTATTATGCAATTTTTAAGTAGGTATGAAATGGTTATTTATATGATTGTTTCTTTAAGGCTTATGTATATTGTTCATTATATGCTATAAAATATTTTGAAAGTAAATTTAAGGTATATTTTACATAGTTTATTTTTTGGAAAAAAATATTGAAATGACTTATGAAATTCAGTATACTCTTAACATTAATTTTTTCTGAAATTTACCAATTGTTTAATGAACCTATTATATGGCAGATATTACTTCAGACTACACTGGTAAATGAAATACTTGGCTTTGTAGAACGTTTATTTTAAAGGGTGAGACAATTAAAAGCTATAAACCTTAATAAAAATTGCATAGTGCATTCAAAAATGATGAGTACAATGGGGAAAAATAAAAATTAAATCAGGGTGAGAAAAATCAAGGTTGCTAGGCAGGGGATGGGGAGTTAAAAATTTTAATAGGAAGATCAGGGTAGTTACAGTGAAGCTGACAATTGAACAAAGGTATGGAAAGGTGATGAATTTGCCCAGAACTATCAGCAATAAGGTCACTCCAGACAAAGGAATTGGCTATCTTGAAGGCCATAAGGTTGGATCGTGCCTGGCATATCTGAGGAATAGCAAGGAGGCCACTGTGAGGGACTGAAGAGTAGCAGGGAAAGAGGTCACAGAGGTTAAATGAGTGGCTAGATCATGTAAAAGCTTAGAAGTCATTGTAAAACTCTGGCTTTTATATTTGGAAACTTACTGTGTGATAGAATTTCTGCTAATAACTGAGAGTTCAAATGTCCATAAAATTTCAAGGATTCTTTTTCTTGTAAGACAGAATACAGAAAAAGAGTTCATATTTTCACATGGTGTAACAAATGCTCGGAGATCCAAGTGTAGGAATCTATGGGAAACAGAAGAAGGCACTAAAATCACACCAATATATTTGATGACTGTGACTATATATAAATTTGTATTTTCTAGATTTTTTTATAGTCATGGAATCACACAGTATATACTATTCATTGCCTGGCTTTTCTTTTCTCAGCACCATTACTTTGAGAATCTCCAATTGTAAATAGTTCATTTTGATGTTGAGTAGTAATCTCTTCAATGAATAGATCACCATTTGTCTTTGCTCTATTGATGGACATTGAAGAACATTTCCACTGCTTTCAATTCTTAAAAATAAAGCTGCTATGAAATTTATATACAAGTCCTTGTACAAACATAGGGTTTGTTTATCTTGGTTAAATGCCTAGAAGTAAAATGGCTATTCGTGGAACTGCAACATATTTTGCATTTAAAAAATATTTCAAACTATTTTCCAAAGTGGTAGTATCATGATATACGTCAACAACAGTTTAGATTTTTTGTTGCTTCTCAATCTAGCTCAGACGAAGTACAATTAGCCTTTATAATTTTAGCCATTCTAATAGATATGTAAGCATGTCTCATGATTTTAATTTGTATTTCTTTAATGTCTAAATGTGGGGCTCCATCTCAGGACCCTGAAATCATGACCTGATCCGAAGGCAGAGGCCTAAACCACTGAGCCACCCAGGAGCCCCATATCTGGTAATTTTTAATCAACGTGGATTTGCTACATCAAATAGTTCCTTCTTCAAATATAAATATATAAATATATTGATTAAGTCACACGCAAGTCTTAGGAGAATATCATACCTTTAGTAGCAAACTTGAAATCTTGGCCATTGGTTAGGATTTTTGTTTTGGTTTAATTTGGTTCGGTTTTTGTAATTTTAAAAATCCCTCCAGGCCATGGCTCTGTCTGACCTGATTGCTTTCAGCTCTTTCTGTAACAAAGTTGTCCCAGCAGCGAAAACTCTCATTGTTTACAGTGGCGCCCCCTTCTGAACACTTTGTTAATAAAAAGATTTTTCTTTCTTTTTTTTTTTTTTGGCTATGGTAAATATGGAACAACAGTGAGGTATTTCAAAGAGGTGAACCTCAGATAAATTTCTCTAAGGGTGCAGTGAGGGTTACTCAAAAAGGAACTTGACAAGGCTTTTAAAGATCTAACTATGTTAGATAGACTAACATAGTTGAGATGGTTCTAGCGGCCTGCTAGCACAGGGTCTCATGAGGCAGGGATTCTAGCCACTGGCTGTGCAAGGCATGAGGCCTGTTAGTGATTGTATTTTTTCCTCTACAAAATCGGTCTTTCTACATTCCAGGTCCTTTCTACCCCAATAAATAATGCGGCGATTCTCTCAGTGAGTTGTACTTTTGGTTTAAACAGCCAACTGTCTCTTAAAAAGGACTTTTGTTTAAATTCATTTAAAAAAAAAAGCCAATTCAAAAAAAAATCTTTTATTTATTTTTTATTTTTTAATCCCTTAGGTTTACTCTGATCCTGGATCTTTGTCATTTTGACCTTCTCTGCTGATTAAAATATTCTTCATCATCAGCACCTACTGCTCTCCTCTCCTGGTGGTCTCTCGCGAAGGGGTCTTCTCTAGCTATTCTAGCAGGAGATGGGCACTTCCCCTCTACCCCTGTTGCCAGACCAACCTTATTTATCCTGCAGGGTCAGGTCGGTCTAGCCTTTTATCTGTTGTTCTCTTCTGAGATATCTTTTTAATAGATACCGTGCTTTGCTTTTGTCAGGATTTACCCTGGACTATCAAAACCCTTTTCTTGTGCCAGTGAAGCCTAAGAAACAGTTCTGATGAGAGAACCAGGAACTCGAAGAGATCATATTTATCTTGAATGTTCCGTCCAAAATGAAAAATACATTTCTGAGGAGCCTCAAGATCTCTGAGAAGGGAAATTTCACCAACTCTGTCATGTAGAGGCATCAATTCCGATTCTGTGTCAATTTTCCTACTTTCCCAGCTCAGAAAGCCCACTCTCAACCGTTTCCTCTCTCAAAGGCAGTTGCTCTTAGAGTCTGCACATGGCACTTGGGGCCTGCTGGTCGTTGACTACTGCCCTCTGTACCTTGGGTCTAACAGCTGCGAGGCATCAAGATGAGAATGTCTCTTGTTCTGAGACTTAATGTAGTTGGGTGCACATGGTAAGCAATAATCACTTATTTTGTTGATCCAAGTGTTCGACCTTTCTTAATTATTTTAGTACCACAGTTTACTTGTTCTAAGATTTGTCCTCCCCCCCCCCCATTTTAATATCTCTTAAGGTGGCACTCACCTTGCACTTGAGGACATATCCTAGTTTAACTGACAGCATTTCTCTTTCTTAGTCGAACATAAACTATACTGCATCTTACCCTTGATGAAAGCTAGGATGCAATTAAATACTCTATTATGGTTACGACTCTGATATTTGAAATCCTCCGGTAGCTCCCTGTAACCCCACTGTGTAGTACCTCACCTCCTCGGCATATTATACAAACCATCTCACCCCAGTGTTAGCCCGGGGCTAAGCCTCTATCCCCAAGTGATGCTGTGAGATCAGCTGTCGGTTATCATGGACTTGCTGTAGTTTCCCGAATGCACTGTGCTGCCTCCTGGCACTTTGAAACTTGACACACTCATCCTCATTTTCGCTTTGCCCTTGTCTATCACCTCCCCTGAAAATCTGTTCCTCAGTGGCTTTTCCCAGCTCCAACCTAACCTTGGCAGTCTTTTCTCTCCCTGTGGTAAAGCCTGTCACACTGCACCATGGACATGCCCGTAGTCACCCTGAGAAGAGAAAAGGGACAGTGAGGGCCCCCCAGCGTTTGCAGCTCTAGTGCAGAGCCCCATGCGTGGCTTGCAGGAAATGCCAGATCATGAAGACAAACGGAGATCAACCTCTGGCTAAAACCAGCTCCTCTTTGCCTACCGCAGGATCTGAATCAGTAAAGAGCTGCCAGTTATTATTCCTGTTTTTCTAGGGATTTTTTCCCCATATATTTTCCAGGTCTTTACTCTTTTTATAGCACTTTAATACAGGCTTCAACCACTTACTAGTCAGATCAGGTGAAATCATTTTCCTTCCCATACCCTCGATGTATTTCACACCTAGTAATTCTTTTTTTAAAGATCTTATTTACCCATTTGACAGATCACAAGTAGGTAGAGAGGCAGGCAGAGAGAGAGGGGGAAGCAGGCTCCCCGCTGAGCAGAGAGCCTGATGTGGGGCTCCATCCAAGGACCCTAAATCATGACCTGAGCCGAAGGCAGAGGCCTAAATCACTGAGCCACCCAGGAGCCCCATATCTGGTAATTTTTAATCAACGTGGATTTGCTACATCAAATAGTCCCTTCTTTTTCAAATATAAATATATAAATATATTGATCAACTCACACCTATGTGTTAGGAGAATGTCATACCTTTAGTAGCAAACTTGAAATCTTGGCCATTGGTTATGATTTTTGTTTTGGTTTGATTTGATTCGGTTTTTGTAATTTTAAAAATCCCTCCAGCCCTTGGCTCTGTCTGACCTGATTGCTTTCAGCTGTTTCTGCAACAAAGTTGTCCCAGCAGCGAAAACTCTCATTGTTTACAGTGGCGCCCCCTTCTGAACACTTTGTTAATAAAAAGCTTTTTCTTTTCTTTTTTTTTTTTTTTTGGCTATGGTAAATGTGGAACAACAGTGAGTATTTCAAAGAGTGAACCACAGATAAATTTCTCTAAGGGTGGGGTGAGGGTTACTCAAAAAGGAACTTGACAAGGCTTTTAAAGATATCGAAAGTCATTATAACATAACGTGACTGATTGTTACCATGCTCTTAACTGGGCAAACACTGGTTGGCTTCCAAGATAGACTAACATAGTTGAGATGGTTCTAGCAGCCTGCTAGCTCAGGGTCTCATGAGGCAGGGATTCTAGCCACTGGCTGTGCAAGGCATGAGGCCTGTTAGTGATTCTATTTTTTCCTCTACAAAATCGGTCTTTCTACATTCCAGGTCTTTTCTACCCCAATAAATAATGCGGCGATTCTCTCAGTGAGTTGTACTTTGGTTTAAACAGCCAACTGTCTCTATTCGCTCTTTTGGGTGAGTACCAAGGAGCACGATTGCTGGATCATATGGTAAGAATATTTTTAGTTTTGTAAGAAACTGCCCAACTGTCTTCCAAAGTGGTAGCACCATTTTGGTGTTCTCACCAGAATGAATGAGAGTTTCTCTTGTTCCTCATTGTCAAACGCATTTTATGTTGTCAGTATTTTGGATTTTAGCCATTCTAATAGTTGTGTAGTGATATTTCATTGTTTTATTTATTTATTTATTTTTTAAAAAGATTTTATTTATTTATTTGACTGAGAGAGATCACAGGAAGACGGAGAAGCAGTCAAAGAGAGAGAAAAAGGGAAGCAGGCTCCTGCTGAGCAGAGAGCTCAACGTGGAACTCGATACCAGGACCCTGAGATCATGACCTGAGCCAAAGGTAGGGGCTTAATCCACTAAGCCATCCAGTTGCCCCTCATTGATCTTTTAATTTACAATTCCTTAATTAGACATGCTGTGGATGATCACAGCATCTTTTCATATCATTATTGCCATCTTAGTATCTTCTTAAGTGAGTTGTCTGTTCCAGTCCTTGCCAATTTTTCAATCAGGTCATTTATTTTCTTGTGTTTGAGTTAATAAATGAATAAATAATAATAATAAATAATAAATAAATAAATAATAAATGAATGAATGAATTCATTATATATATTATATATGTTATATATTATAAATATTATTTTATATTAAATAATAATTTATTAAAAATAGATTTACTTATGAGGCCAAGAATTCAGAATCACACATACTTCAGAACTATTAATAACTGCCTTCACTTGATGTTATTCTATAAGATAAATCCTACGATCAAGTTACAAATTTAAATTCTTACAATTTTAAATTCTTAAATCCTTATGAAGAAGCATCATTTGGAGGGAGCAGTTTTCATAATTTAGCATCCACCAGCCTTTTTTTTAAGATTTTATTTATTTAATGGACACACAGAGAGAGAGAGATCACAAGTAAGCAGAGAGGCAGGCAAGCAGGGAGGGAAGCAGGCTTCCTTTTGAGCAGAGCCCGATGTGGGGCTGGATCCCAGGACCCAGAGACCATGACTTGAGATGAAGGCAGAGGCTTAACCCACCACCCACGTGATGAGAGAGCCCCTCAGGTGCCCCTCATCCATCAGTCTTAATTGTTTGGAGGAAAATGTGTGGATGAATAATGCCTTAGGGAGCTAATCTCTCTAAAGAATTTTCAAGTCTTTACCCCTTCAAGGTTTTTGTTCAGTTCTGATAGCCTCTAAACATCCAGCTGATTTCTACAGTGACAGGCCTGTTAAAACCTGTCCTCAAACCAAGAATAGAGCTTGAAACATACCAGTCAAGAGCAACTTTGAGTCTTTTAAGGAATTTATCATCATTTCTTTGTTTTTGGTTCATATCCTAAATAGTTCCATATTACACTTGCATAATTTCTCCAGAGCTGACTTTGAAGGAGGCATTCAGTTCCAGCTAGTTCCATATTTTGGCAAGAACTATAATACTGTATATAAAAAAAAAACATATTTTAGTGTGCCTGGGTGGCTCAGTGGGTTAAAATCTCTGCCTTCGGCTCAGGTTATGAATCCAGGTTCCTGGGATTGAGTCCCATAGTGGGCTCTCTTCTCAGCAGGGAGCCTGATTCCATTCCTCTCTCTCTGCCTGCCTCTCTGCCTTCCTGTGATCTCTGTCAAGTAAAAAATAAAATTTTTAAAAAACATATTTTATACCATTTATTCATGTTTATTAACTAAGATATCACAATACAAATAATACAAACAGTTGCTCTGTATTAATACCTTCAACCAAGATCAAAAAAATATGTCATATTTTCTCCAAAAATGTTATATCATCTGATAGGTCAGATATATATAAAATTACATTTAACGTTTTAAAAATATTAGCAAATATTGGGAAGTGGTAGACTACCTTAGGTAGAAATAAGACCCACAGACCATAGAAGAAATGAAATGCCACTTTATTTTAAAAATTTGAAAAAGATTTGTATATCAAAAAAGAGTAAAGCTGCATGTGGGCAACAGGCTGTGAAAAGCATCTGTAACATCAGCTGTTCAAGGAGTTCATGTCTCTGACGTGCCTACAAATTGAGAAGAAGACAAACAGTCCGATTAAAAAACAGACCAAATGAGAGGAAGGAGAAGTTCATGGAAAAGGAAACAGAAATGACCCTGGATTTCATAGTGAGCCAGGGAACACCATTACTTCTGGACCATGTTGAGACACCTTTATTCACTCACCCTGTAGACAAAAACTAAAAATCATCAGGTAGACAAAAATTTGCCTGAAATCATACATAAGAAACTCAGCCCCACTCTTTAATAAATTTTACAGTCTATCTTGTGTGATTGTTAAGTCAATTCAAAACAATCTGTTTAGAGACTCTGTTCCCTACTTGGTTACAAATTTTCAGGGAACCATCACTGTATTCATTGAGAATAAGTTCCTCATTCTTGAAAAATACATTTGAGTGATGAAAAATAGCAAGAATAGCGGAATAACCACAAACTCAAGGTTCTAGTTTCCCCCCCGCCCTTAGTTGGAAAGGAAACTTATCACACATGTGAGTCATCTACTTTTATTATCTGGCTTTCTTAGTTTCCGTAAAGTCTGACGTCCTGAATCAGTTTGGATGGTTGTCTCATCCTAACTCAAACTGCATTAAAGATTAAAAAAAATAAAAACAAAAACAAAACAACAACAACAAAAAAAAACCCTTCAATCTCATGAAGAAGCAGCTCATGGCAGGGCTTGCAGAGAATGTGTTTTATTCACACTGTCTCCATGATTTTCTCCATTTTTCCCTACTCTGCCCTTTCCCTCTGGCCAGTTTGTCTTCCACCCCCTGCTGACTGTGTGATGGCTGCCCGCAGTGGGGGCACTGCTTTCCTTGTTCACATTCAGAGACAACCCAGATATTTCTGTAAAGCCCTTCCCGTTTGTGTGTGTGGGACATCCTAGGTTACTGTCTCTCGTAGAACAGTAACAAGGCACTGACTGTCGTGCAGCTGGTTGTGTGAATGGCCCAGGAGGAACATGACTGGCTTCCATGACAGAACCCTTCCCTGTAGTGTGGATGGGGCCAGCTTCCTGTGAGTCACCTGGGCTGCAGTGGAGGAGGCACACAGTGCACTGGGGTTCAGGAAGGGGGAGGGAGGAAGGATGCTGGCAGTCAACTCTCCAGACCCAGTACTACCACACCCTGAAGATAGTCCTACCTAGAAATGGTCCCTGCCATTGTACAGACTCAATATGTCTCAGTGAGTTCTAGTAGTTTTTTAGTGCCACTGTAGCAAATGACAAATTCTCAGTGGCTTGAAACAACACAAATTGATTATCTTGCAGTTCTGGAGGTCAGAAGTTCAAAAATCAGTCTCAGTGTGGTAAAATCAGGGTGTTAGCAGCCTGTGTTCCTTCTGTAGGCTCTAGAGGAGAATCCACTTTCTTGCCTTGTCCTGCTTCTAAAGCTACCTGCATTCCCTGACTTGTGGCCCTTCATTGCACCACCTTTTATCCCTCTGTTTCCAACTTCACATTGCCTTCTGATTCTGATCCTCCTGTCTCCTTATGGATTCTCATGATTACATTGGGACCACCGAGGTAATCCAGGATAAACTCTCCCCCCTCACACCTTAATTTAATCATGCTTGCTAAATCCCATTTGCCAGGTAAGGTGAAGTACTCAGAGCTTCTTGGGCTCAGGATATGGTCATCTTTGGGGCAGTCGCTATTCAGCTGATCAGTTGCCTCCTGTACTCCCTTTTATGCCTCACACCTCATCTCACCTGTGTCTGCATTGCAAGTGAGAAATGCAGCAATTTAAACCATTGAATATTAGATTTTGGAGATAGTTGCGGGAATAAAAGCACATATAATTTTATTTGTGTCCTAAAAGTTTTTGTTTGGAATTTTAAATTTTATCTAATTGTCCCTAGGTAAATTAAATATGATTCAATCAGTTGATCTGAAAAATCTTTTCAAAGAGTATACCGCTGTTGTAAAGGCCCTTCAAAACAGTATTTTGAGTGCTGTTTCCAAATGAAGTTTACACTTTCACCCTTATCACTGTATTAAAGGTCATGTTGGAGGGTTTTGTGTGTGTGTGTGTGTGTGCTTTTTTCCAAAGTGAACTTGCTTCTCTGTCTAAAACTAATACCTCTAACAGTATTTTTCACCAGGGAGGAGAGGAATTAGTGTACCTTCTAGACTAAGTTTTCTTTCCACGTGAAGAGTCTGTTAGGACTAATATTCATGGGAGAAGGAAAACACAGTAGCTCTTACACCCCATATACTATGTTGACAACAGCAGTATAAGCCTGACCAAAGCTGTACATCTTGGTGCATCATTTCAGCTGAAACGTGTTCAGTGAAGTGTGATTTATTCCTTAGTAATTCATTTTTGTGTGAGATAAAAGTACATCAACAGGAATTAGGGAAAGCAGAGTGGTAATTTTAAAATTTCATCAGTGACTGTTTTTTACCAGTTCTATAAGCACATTAATTGATATTAAAACCCATAAAAGTTCATTTGGGAATAAAAAAGAACGTTTGAGGTGGTATTGATTTTTTTAATGATATTTGTATTTATGTGTATGATTACGCTTAGTTACACTTTGATTGAGTCCGAATGTGCCCTTAAAAATAATCCATGGGCTCTGGGTTTCCTGAAATTGTATGTCATGGGGTGAACAGTTAGAAAAAGTGAATCCCACAAATTGACAACCCTATGGGGTTTATATATTACACAAACACATTTGTTTGTTGACTGCCACTCCAGTACATTCTGTGTCCTAGAGCTCTACCCACGTGGTGCAGGCTGCCCCCATCTGTGCTGGAGAATCATGACGGGGCATTCAGTGGCCTTAGGCATCCCCACAGAGCTGCAGTTGCATCCTCTCATTTCCCACCTAGTTTGTGGGCATCCCCCTTTAGCTTGACCCTGACAGTGTCTCAGTATGAGCTGTCTGTGGGAAGAAACAAGATGTTGGGGGGCAGCGGTAGTTGTTGATGGGAAGTTTTAAGTGTCAGGTTGTATCTTGCAATTTTCCAAACCCTGGAAGTGCAGGCCTGGGCCAACCTGGTATGTCTGTTTCACCGACCAAATCTTCCTCATGTGCCCAAGAAGTGAAACCATATTTGCATTTGCCACCAGAATCAACTAATATTAAATAATCGTTGAGAATTCCAGCTTGATTATAGTGAGTGGAAAATAGACCTCTCTCTGGTTAATTCTTACATATGATTTTACTGTTCATCTTCATAAAAGGGATAAGAAATGAGGAAACGTGGATTATCAGTTTGTTTTCACTCTCATCACTCACTGCAGTTATAATTTTCAAAATACCAAGATGTTTTTCGAAAGTAGTTTTTTTTTTGTTTTTTGTTTGTTTGTTTGTTTGTTTTTGTTTTTTGTGGAGGGAGTAGGGACTAAGACTAAGGAAAGCATTGTTCTATCAAGAGAAGTCGTTTTCAATTTATGGTATGATGGGAAATCCATCTCGTATGTCCTATTTGGATAACAGAGCTCACTTTTAATTTTTTTAAACTTCCTTTGATTTTTTAATTGAAGTATAGCTGACCCACAATGTTGCATTAGTTTCAGATATAAAACAACAAGATTTGACAAGTCTGTATGTTTTGCTGCGCTCGCCGTACTGTACTACCAACCATATTCCCTATGCTGTGCCTTTCGTCCTGCAACTTATTAATTTTGTAACTGGAAGCCTGTTATCTCCCATTGTATTTTACGCATTTTGCCTGTCCACCCGCTGCCTCCTCTTTGGAAACGATCAATTTGTTCTCTGTAGTTATGGGTCTCTTTCTGTTTTTCTGTGTGTTCAGAGAACTTTTTAAGATAACTTGGTGCCTTTAAACATATTCCTTGATTTACATTATTTTGGATGCGTATTTGCCATGTTACCCAATTAGTTATGTAATGACTTCAAAATTTGGGGGCTTAAAACAACCCTTTTGTCATATTACATATGTTTTGGGGGTCAGAAATTAGGGCAGGATCACATGGGGCAATTTTTATGCTTAATACGGCATTAACTGAGGTCAGTGGGTGGTGGCCTTCAGCAGGTGGCTGCTTGGTCTAGAGGATTTAGGATGACTTCATGCACATGCCTGTCACTCAGGCATGGAGGGCTCAGATGGCCCTCCACTTCCGTGCAGTCTTTGTAACAAGGTTGTTGGACTTCTTTCCTGTCCACTCAGAGCTCCAATAGCAAATGTTCCAAGAGAGGGGTTCCTTTTGGACTTGGGCCTGAAACTGACACGTTTCTTTCACTGTTTAACAGTCACATAGCCCATGTGAATCAAAGGGAATAGGGAGTCATAGGATTTGTGATCATGTTTTAACGTGCTACATATGTTCATATGTGCATTTTTTCCCGTTTCTCTGACCTGTGGGAAAATGGAAGTTATCGATCAAAGAGTCACAGGTTATCAAGCTGTACGAGAGACTTCAGACTTAATCCAACCTCCATACTTTATAGATTAAAGAATATATATGTAGGTGCACATGTACATCTCCATATCAGTTATTATATATACACTTGTATATCACTAAAAATGGTATCTGTGGATCAGCCAATTCTTCTATTTTCATAGGAATGAAAAGGACTCGTCATTCCCCGGCAAATCTGAAGAAAGAAGCCAGATCAAGAGTAAGGGAGAAAGAGAGTGAGAGGAGCATCTGATGGGATAGGATTTCTTACAAAAGGACTCCTGAAATGACCAGAGAAAACAGACCAACAGAAAAGGGCAGACTTTGACCAAGCGGTGCTCAATGACGTGAATATCCACATGGAACAGAAGAGGTTTTAACGCTATTCCCTACTGATGTAGCCTACATACTAAAGAGGACATCAGAAGTTTTCTGGAAGATACAAGAGAAAACCATTTTGAGGACCTGGGGGCGGTGGCAGAGATGAGTGAAACAGAACACCAAAAACAGGAAGCCCAAGAAAGCTTGGGTACCGCTTCCAGTCGGCGACGAGAGAAGAATTAGGCATGAACCAGTCAGCTGCAAAAGACTGGGAGCAGGGGACAACAGTCGAAAAGGACGGCTGCCAGGAGCAACTCCAGTGTCTCACTTTTATTGGATAGAATACAATAGCCAATAGAAGGATTGAGGAAGGTCAAATGTTAATCCCATCTTGCTGACAAGCAAGAAGGAGGATAAAGTTTATAGTTAAACAAGCACATTGAAAGAACTCTTCTAACTAACAAGGGCACTTCTGGGAAGAGAAAGGCTCCATGGCGGATAACGGAGGCAGGCGGTTTTCATTCCACCCTGAGCTAACCTGGCGTTCCCGGGTGCTCCGCTTTCCTGAAGCAGGCGGCATTCCGCCCTGGGCCGGCCAGGCTTCCAGCCAGCGCAGCTTCTGTGAGGGGGCTGCATTCTGCCATGAGCAAGCGAGGTATCCCCCGCTGCCCAGCTTCTGTGAAGGGGCGGTGTTCCGCCCTGAGGATCTGGCCATGCCATCCTGGGGGGAGATGCCCCAAGCAGGATCAGGCTGATGAGGGGTTAGATGTCTGGTGGGCAAGTCATGTTCACACCCCAGGTTGAGGCTGGTTAAGTGGGATCGGGTGTAGGGTCTAGACACTTCTGCCAAGGGTTTATCCTGAGACCTTGAAGAGATGGGTCCATGACCCAGAAGCCGGGCTAACCATAACAGTTACCACTAACCCTGATCCTGACACTTACTGTGAGCCTACCCCAAACCCTAACCCAAGCCCTGACCATGACCCTGACACTGTCCCTGACTGTGATCCAGACCTGAACCCTAAACCTAAACCTAAGGCTGACAGTGACCCTGATGTGGACCCTGAACCTAAACCTAACTCTGACATTACCATAACCATGACTCAAACCTAACCAGGACCCTGACCCTGACCCTAATCCTAACCCTGACGCTGACCTAACCCGGTCCCTAACCCTAACCCTGACCGTGACTGTGTGCTTGACCCTAACCCTAAACCTAATGGTAACTCTCACCAGGACCCTAATAAGGACCCGGAACCTACACCTCATGCTGACCCTGACCCTAACACTAAACCCTACCCTAAACCAAACCCTAAACCTGACCTTACGCTGTCTAACCCTAACCCTAACCATAACCGTACTTCTAACTCTAACCCTAACCCCAATCCCAAACCCTACCGCCAAAACCTAACTGTGACACTGAACCGAACATTGACCCTATACCAAAGCCTGACCCTCAACCTGACCCTGGCCCTGACCTTTACCTGACCCTGACTCTGACCCTAATCCTAACCTTGACACTAACCCTGACCACTACATAGCCCTATCCCTGACCCGAATGTGGACTTTAAACCCTGAACCTGAACCTAAAAGGACACTGGTGCTAACCTTCACCCTGACCCTACCCAGAACATGACGATAACCTAACCCTGACCTTTACAGTAACCCCGACAATCAACTGAACATTAAACCTGACCCTGACTGTGAGACTGAACCTAACTCTGACCCTAAGTGTAACCCTGACCCTGACACTAACATGGGCCCTCCCCCGAATCCTATCTCTGAACCTAACCCTAACACTAATACCTAACCCTACCACAGACCCTGACTTTACGAGGTCTAACCCTAACACTCAACCTAACGTTAAATGTAGAACTAACCCTAAACATTAACAATAACCCTGACCCTATACCTGACTATGATCATAACCGTAAACCTGAATTTTGCCTATACCAGACCCTGACACTAAACCTGACACTGGCCCTGACCCTAAACCTAACCATGACCCTAACAATGACCACTACATAACCCTGTCCCTGACCCGAATGTGGACTTTAAACCAATACCTGATCCTGACCGTAAACCTGACACTGGGCCTAGACTTCACGCTGACCCTGACCCAGGCAAAGACCATAAACTTAACCCTGACCCTAACAGTGACCCTGACCCTGACCCTAACAATAATCCTGACACTGAATGGGAGCCTGACCCTAACTCTAACCCTAAACGTAACCCTGACCCTGACACTAACACGGGCACTGACCCGAAACCTAACGCTGAACCTAACCCTAAAACTAACCCCTAACATTATCCCTGACACTGACCCTAACCCGGTCTAACCCTCACCCTCAACCTACCTCTAACCCTAACCCTAACCCCACTTTAACAATAAACCTGACCCTCTCCCTGACCCTGATCATAACCCTAACTCTGAACTTTGCCTATGTCACACCTTGACTTTAAACCTGACCCTGGCCTTGACCTTAACACTGACCCTAACCCTGACTGTAAACCTAACTCTTACCCAATCCGTGAGCCTGAACAGAATCATAACTGTAAAGGTAACCCTGATCCTGAACCTACTCATGAAACAGAACCTAAACATAAAGCTGACTTACCATAACCATGAACCTAACCCTGACCCTGACCCTAACCCTGACACTAAACCTGCCCAAAACCTAACCCTGACCCTGACATGAACCTTGCCCCCATACCAAATCTTGAACCTGACACTAAGTCTGACCATGACCCTGCCTGGACCTAAACCTAACCGTCAGCCTAACACTGAACTTGACCCTGACTCTGAGCGCAATGCTAACCGTGACCCTACTGTGATCCTGACCCTAAAGCTAACCATGAACCTAACCCTAACCCTTACCCCTACCCTAAGCCTTATGCTAACCCTGACCCCAAAGACGTCTAACCCTAACCCTGACCCTAAGCCTTTCTTAGCCCTAACCCTAACACTAAGCTGGTCTAAACCCAGCTCTGTTCCCTCCTGCGGGGACAACAGCTGCACCCAGGCCTCCCAGAGTCTGGGGTCACTGGATGGGCACTGAATTGAGTGGAGTGTGAGCCTTGAGCAGCTTGGGGACCGGAGGCTCAGGGAGCTCTGGTGGAACAGGAAGTTCGGTAAGGAGCCCCAGGCAGTGGTGACCTCACTTCCCTGAAGACAGAGCCCAACGCAATTGGAACCCACATATCACGGCACCCCATAACAAAGAAAACAACCTGTGTAAATAACTTTAGGCATATCCTAAAGGAAGCGACATGTTCTTCTACTGTACTGAAGCCCAGAGGATACAGGAAGATGTGAGCTCGCCCGCCAGACACGTCCCCTCCCTGGCAGGTCATATCAGGTTTCCGCAACGCCGCAGGCCCTTTGGCTAATAAAATCAAAAGGTGAAACCAGTGGGCTCAGAGTCAGAGAGTCCCACACCTTCTGATCTATGGGTGTAACCCTAGGTCTCCTCCATGTCTGTGTGTGTGTGTGTGTGTGTGTGTGTGTGTGTGTGTGTGTGCCTCTGGGTGTCTGTGTGTCTGTGTGTAAAGAGGACCTGGCAATGCCATCGTGGGTGGAGATGCCCCAAGCAGGATCAGGCTGATGAGGGGTTAGATGTCTGGTGGGTAAGTCATGTTCACACCCCAGTTTTAGGCTGCTTAAGTGGGATAGGTTGTAGGGTCTACACCCTTCTGCCCAGGGTTTATCCTGAGACTCTGAATGGATCGGTCCATGACCCAGGAGCGGGGCTAACCCTAACAGTAACCACTAGCCCTGACCCTGACACTGACTGTGATCCTGCCCCAAACCCTAACCCAAGAACTGACCCTGACTCTTACTGTGATCCTTACCTGAACCCAAAACAAAACCTAAGCCTGGAAAGGACCCTGATGTGGACCCTGAACCTAAACCTAACTCGGATAGTACCATAAATATGACTAATACGTAACCATGACCCAGACCCTGACCCTAATCCTAACCCTGACGCTGATCTAACCCTGACCCTAACACTAACCCTGACACTGAATGTGAGCCTGAACCTAACTCTAAACCTAAACTTAACCCTGACCCTGACACTAACACAGGCCCTGACCCGAAACCTAACGCTGAACCTAACCCTAAAACTAACCCCTAACATTATCTCTGACACTGACCCTAGCCCGGTCTAATCCTAACCGTCCACCTACCTCTAACCCTAACCCTAACCCCACTTTAACAATTATCCTGACCCTCTCCCTTAACCTGATCATAACCCTAACTCTGAACGTTGCCTACGTCAGAACTTAACCTTAAAACTGACCCTGGCCTTGACCTTAACACTGACCCTAACCCTGACTGTAAACCTAAATCTGACCCAATCCATGATCCTGAAACAGATTAGTAACCCTAAAGCTAACCCTGATCCTAACCTACTCATAAAACAGAAGCTAAACATACAGCTGACCTTACCATAACCATGAACCTAACCCTGACCCTAACCCTAACTCTGACACTAAACTGGTCCCAAACCTAACCCTGACCTGACATGACCTTCCCCCCAAACCAAAACTTGAACCTAACCCTAAAACTGACCATGACCCTGAACTTGACCCTAAACCTAGCCATCAGCCTAACACTGACCCTGAGCCTGACTCTGACCGGAACGCTACCCTGAATCTACTGTGATCCTGACCCTAAACCTAACCATGAACCTAACCCTAACCCTGACCCCTACCCTAAACCTTACACTGACCCTGACCCTAAAGACGTCTAACCCTAACCCTGACCCTAAGTCATTCTTAACCCTAACCCTAACACTAACCTGGTCTAAAACCAGCTCTGTTCCCCCAAGCGGGGAAAACAGGGCACCCAGGCCTCCCAGGGCCTGGGGGGAGGCTGTATGGGGGTCACTGGATGGGCACTGCATTGAGTGGAGTGTGAGCCTTAAGCAGCTTGGGGACTGGCGGCTCAGGGATCTCTGGTGGAGCAGGAAGTTCATAAGGAGCCCCCAGGCAGTGGTGACCTCACTTCCTTGACGACAGAGCCCAACGGTATTGAAACCCAAATATCCAGACACCCCATTACAGAGAAAACCGCCATGCCCAGCTCATTTCTAGGCACATCCTAGAGGAAGCGACATGTTCTCTGCTGTACTGAAGCCGAGAGGATGCAGGGAAAAGAGAGCTCGCCCGCCAGACACGACCCCTCCCTGGCATGTCATATAAGGTTTCCCCAACGCCTCAGGCCCTGTGGCTAATGAAATTAAAAGGTGACACCAGGGGACTCAGAGTCAGAGAGTCCCACACATCTTATCCAATTGTGTAGCCATAAGTCTCCTCCCTGTCGCTGTGTGTGTGTGTGTGCGAGTGCCTCTGGGTGTCTGTGTGTCTGTGTGTAAAGAGGACCTTGCTATGCCATCGTGGGTGGAGATGCTCCAAGCAGGATCAGGCTGACGAGGGGGTAGATGTCTGGTGGGCAAGTCATGTTCACACCCCAGTTTAAGGCTGGTTAAGTGGGACTGGGTTTAGGGTGTACACCCTTCTGCCAAGGGTTTATTCTGACACCCTGAAGGGATGGGTCCATGACCCAGGAGCGGGGCTAACCCTAACAGTAAACACTAACCCTGACCCTGACAGTGACTGTGTGCCTGCCCCAAACCCTAACCCAATCCCTGACACTTACCCTGACCCTGAACCTGACTGTGATCCTGACCTGAACCCTAAACCTAAACCTAACCTGACACTGACCCTGATGTGGACCCTAACCTAAACCAAACTCTGACATTACCGTAACCATGACTCAAACCTAAACAGGACCCTGACTCTGACCCTAATCCCAACCCTGATGCTGACATAACCCGGACACTAACCCTATCCCTGACCGTGACAGTGTGCTTGACCCTAACCCTAAACCTAATGGAAACTCCAACCATGACCCTAATAAGGACACTGAACCTACATATCATGCTGACCCTGAACTTAACACTAACCCCTAACCTAAACCAAACCCTAACCCTGACCTTACTCTGTCTATCCCTAACCCTAACCATAACCCTACTTCTAACTCTAACCCAAACCCCAATCCCAAACCCTACCGCTAAAACCTAACTGTGACCCTGAACCAAACATGGACCCTATACCAAAGCCTGACCCTAAACCTGACCCTGGCCCTGACCTTTACCTGACCCTGACTCTGACCCTAATCCTCACCTTGACACTAACCCTGACCACTACATAACCCTGTCCGTGACCCGAATGTGGACTTTAAACCAATACCTGAGCCTGACACTAAACCAGACACTGGCGCTAAACTTCACCCTGACCCTGACCCAGACCATGGAGATAACCTAACCCTGACCCTTACAGTGACCCCGACAATCAATTGAACACTAAACCTGACCCTGACTGTGAGACTGAACCCTACTCAAACCCTAAATGTAACCCTGACCCAGACACTAACATTGGCCCACTCCCGAATTCTATCTCTGAACTTAACCCTAACACTAACCCCTAACCTTACCACGGACCCCGACACTAACAAGTTCTAACCCAAACCGTCAACCTAACGCTAAACGTAAAACTAACCCTAAACATTAACAATAACCCTGACCCTATACCTGACTAAGATCATAACCCTAACCCTGAACTTTGCCTATACCAGACCCTGACACTAAACTGTACAGTGGCCCTGACCCTTAACCTAACCATGACCCTAACAATGACCACTACATAACACTGTTCCTGACCCGAATGTGGACTTTAAACCAATACCTGATCTTGACCGTAAACCTGACAATGGCCCTAGTCTTCACCCTGACCCCGACCCAGACAAAGACCAAAAACCTAAGCCTGACCCTAACAGTGACCCTGACCCTGAACCTAACACTAACCCTGACACTGAATGGGAGCCTGACTCTATCTCTAACCCTAAATGTAAGCCTGACCCTGACACTAACACGGGCCCGACCCGAAACCTAACGCTGAACATAACCCTAAAACTAACCCCTAACCTTATCCCTGACACTGACCCTAACCCGGTCTAACCCTCACCTGCAACCTACCACTAACCCTAAACCGAACCACAATTTAACAATAATCCTGACCCTCTCCCTGACCCTGTTCATACCCCTAAGTCTGAACTTTGCCTATGTCAGACCTTAACCTTAAACCAGAACCTGGCCTTGACCTTAATACTGACCCTAACCCTGACTGTAAACCTACCTCTGACACAATCCGTGAGCCTGAACAGAATCGTAACTGTAAAGCTAACCCTGATCCTGAACCTACTCATGAAACAGAACCTAAACATAAAGCAGACCTTACCATAACCATAAACCTAACACTGACATTGACCCTAACCCTGACACTAAACCTGTCCCAAACCTAACCCTGAACCTGACATGAACTTTGCCCCCACACCAAAACATGAACCTGACCCTAAATCTGACCATGACCCTGCCTGACCCTAAACCTAACTGCAGCCTAACACTGACCCTGACCCTGACTATGACTGTAACGCTAACCTTGACCCTACTGTGATCCTGATCCTAAAACAAACCATGAACCTAACCCTTACCCTGACCCCTACCCTAAGCATTACACTAACCCTGACCGCAAAGACGTCTAACCCTAACCCTAACCCTACATCTTTCTTAGCCCTAACCCTAACACTAAACTGGTCTAAACCCAGCTCTGTTCGCTCCAGCGGGATAACAGCTGCACCCAGGACTCCCAGGATCTGGGAGGAGGCTGTATGGGGGTCACTGGATGGGCACTACATTGAGTGGAGTGTGAGCTTTGAGCAGATTGGGGACTCTGGTGGAGGGGGAGTTCGATAAGGAGCCCCCAGGCAGTGGTGACCTCACTTCCTTGACGACAGAGCCCAACGGAATTGGAACCCACGTATCCAGGCAACCCAATACAGAGAAAACCGCCCTTCCCAGCTCATTTCTAGGCACATCCTAAAGGAAGCGACATGCTCTTCTGCTGTACTGAAGCCAAGAGGAAGCAAGGAGAAGAGAGCTGGCCCGTCAGACACGTCCCCTCCCTGGCAGGTCATATCAGGTTTCCCCAAAGCCTCAGGCCCTTTGGCTAATAAAATCAAAAGGTCACACCAGGGGGCTCAGAGTCAGAGAGGCCCACATCTTATGAACTACCAGTGTAGCCCTAGGTCTCCTCCGCATATCTCTTTGTGTGTGTGTGTGTGTTTGTGTGTGTGTGTGCCTCTGGGTGTCTGTGTGTCTGTGTGTAAAGAGGACCTGGCCATGCCATCAGGGGTGGAGATGCCCCAAGCAGGATCAGGCTGATGAGGGGTTAGATGTCTGGTGGGCAAGTCATGTTCACACCCCAGTTTAAGGCTGGTTAAGTGGGATCAGGTATAGGGTCTATACCCTTCTGCCCAGGATTTATCCTGAGACCCTGAAGGGATGGGTCCATAACCCAGAAGAGGGGCTAACCCTAACAGTAACCACTAACCCTGATCCTGACACTGACTGTGAGCCTGCCCCAAAGCCAAACCCAGCCCTGACCCTGACCCTGACCCTGACCCTGGCTGTGATGCTGACCTGAACCCTAAACCTAAACCTAAGGCTGACACTGACCCTGATGTGGACCCTGAACCTAAACCTAACTCTAACATTACCGTAACCATGACTCAAACCTAACCAGGACCCTGACCCTGACCCTAATCCTTAACCTGATGCTGACCTAAACCTGACACTAAGCCTACCCCTGAACGTGACAGTATGCTTGACCCTAACCCTAAACCTAATGGTAACTCTAACCATGACCCAAATAAGGACCCTGAACCTACACATCATGCTGACCCTGAACTTAACACTAACCCCTAACCTAAACCAAACCCTAACCCTGACCTCCTCTGTCTATCCCTAACCCTAACCATAACCCTACTTCTAACTCTAACCCTAACCCCAATCCCAAACCCTACCGCCAAAACCTAACTGTGACACTGAACCGAACATTGACCCTATACCAAAGCCTGACCCTCAACCTGACCCTGGCCCTGACCTTTACCTGACCCTGACTCTGACCCTAATCCTCACCTTGACACTAACCCTGACCACTACATAACCCTGTTCCTGACCCGAATGTGGACATTAAACCAATACCTGAACCTGACCCTAAACCGGACACTGGCGCTAAACTTCACCCTGACCCTGACCCAGACCATGGAGATAACCTAACCCTGACCCTTACAGTGACCCCGACAATCAATTGAACACTAAACCTGACCCTGACTGTGAGACTGAACCCTACTCAAACCCTAAATGTAACCCTGACCCAGACACTAACATTGGCCCACCCCCGAATCCTATCTCTGAACCTAACCCTAACACTAACCCCTAGCCCTACCACGGACCCTGACCCTAACAAGTTCTAACCCTAACCGTCAACCTAACGCTAAACGTAAAACTAACCCTAAACTTTAACAATAACCCTGACCCTATACCTGACTAAGATCATAACCCTAACCCTGATCTTTGCCTATACCAGACGCTGACCCAAATCCGGGCCCTGAGCTTTGCCTATACCAGACCGAGACCCTAAACCTGACCCTGGCCCTGACCCTAAACCTAACCATGACCTTAACAATGACCACTATATAAACCTGTCCCTTACCCGAATCTGGACTTTAAACCAATACCTGATCTTGACCGTAGACCTGACACTGGCCCTAGACTTCACCCTGATTCTGACCCAGATAAAGACCATAAACTTAACCCTGACCCTAACAGTGACCCGGACCCTGACCCTAACACTAACCCTGACACTGAATGGAAGCCTGATCCTAACTCTAACCCTAAACGTAACCCTGACCCTGACACTAACACGGACCCTGACCCGAAACCTAACGCTGAACCTAACCCTAAAACTAACCCCTAACATTATCCCTGACACTGACCCTAACCCGGTCTAACCCTCACCTTCAACCTACCTCTAACCCTAACCCGAACCCCACTTAACAATAATCCTGACCCTCTCCCTGACCCAAATCATAACCCGAACTCTGAACTTTGCCTATAGCAGACCCTAAACTTAAACCTGACCCTGGCCTTGACCTTAACACTGACCCTAACCCTGACTGTAAACCTAAATCTGACCCAATCCGTGAGCCTGAACAGAATCCTAATCCTAAAGCTACCCCTGATCCTGAACCTACTCATAAAACAGAACCTACAAAAGCTGAACTTACCATAATCATGAACCTGACCCTAACCCTGACACTAAACCGGTCCCAAACCTAATTCTGACCCTGACATGAACCTTGCCCCCAAACCAAAACTTGAACCTGAACCGAAATCTGACCATGATGCTGAACCTGACCCTAAACCTAACCGTCACCCTAACACTGACCCTGTCCCTGACTCTGACCGAAACGCTAACCCTGACTTTACTGTGAGCCTGACCCTAAACCTAACCATGAAACTAACCCTAACCCTGACCCCTACCCTAAGCCATCCGCTAACCCTGACGCCAACGACGAGTAACCCTAACCCTGACCCTAAGTATTTCTTAACCCTAACCTAACCCTAACCCTAACCCTAACCCTGACCCTAAGTATTTCTTAACCCTAATCCTAACACTAACGTAGTCTAATCCCAGCTCTGTCCCTCCAGTGGGGATAACAGCTGCACTCAGGCATCCTAGGGGCAGGTGGGAGGCTGTATGGGTGTCATTGGAGGGGCACTTCATTGAGTGGATTGTGAGCCCTGAGCAGCTTGGGGACCGGTGGCTCAGGGAGCTCTTGTGCAGCAGGAAGTTTGGTAAGGAGCCCCCAGGCAGTGGTGACCTCACTTCCCAGATGACAGAGCCCAACGGAATTGGAACCCACGTATCCAGGCACTCCAATACAGAGAAAACCGCCCTGCCCAGCTCATTTCTAGGCACATGCTAAAGGATGCGACATGTTCTTCTGCTGTACTGAAGCCAAGAGGAAGCAGGGAGAAGAGAGCTGGCCCGTCAGACACGTCCCCTCCCTGGCAGGTCATATCAGGTTTCCCCAATGCCTCAGGCCCTTTGGCTAATAAAATCAAAAGGTGACACCAGGGTCTCAGAGTCAGAGAGGCCCACACCTTATGAACTACCAGTGTAGCCCTAGGTCTCCTCTGCATATCTCTTTGTGTGTGTGTGTGTGTTTGTGTGTGTGTGTGCCTCTGGGTGTCTGTGTGTCTGTGTGTAAAGAGGACCTGGCCATGCCATCATGGGTGGAGATGCCCCAAGCAGGATCAGGCTGATGAGGGGTTAGATGTCTGGTGGGCAAGTCATGTTCACACCCCAGTTTAAGGCTGGTTAAGTGGGATCAGGTATATGGTCTATACCCTTTGGCCCAGGGTTTATCCTGAGACCCTGAAGGGATGGGTCCATGACCCAGAAGAGGGGCTAACCCTAACAGCAACCACTAACCCTGATCCTGACACTGACTGTGAGCCTGCCCCAAACCCAAACCCAGCCCTGACCCTGACCCTGACCCTGACGCTGGCTGTGATGCTGACCTGAACCCTAAACTTAAACCTAAGCCTGACACTGACCATGATGTGGACCCTGAACCTAAACCTAACTCTGACATTACCGTAACCATGACTCATACCTAACCATGACACTGACCCTGACCCTAATCCTAACCCTGATGCTGACCTAACTCTCACCCTAACCCTAACCCTGACCGTGATTGTGATCCTGACCCTAACCCTAAACCTAATGGTAACTCTAACCATGACCCTAAAAAGGAACCTGAACCTAAACCTAACGCTGACCCTGACCCTAACAATAACCCCTACCCTAAACCAAACCTTAACCCTGACCTTACGCTGTCAATCCTAAACCTAACCATAACCCTATTTCTAACTCTAACCCTAACCACAATCCCAAACCCTACCATCAAAACCTAAGTGTGACACTGAACCGAACATTGACCCTAAACCAAAGCCTGACCCTAAACCTGACCCTGGCCCTGTCCTTCTCCTGACCCTGACCCTGACCCTAATCCTAACCATGACACTAACACTGACAACTACATAACCCTGTCCCTGACCCGAATGTGGACTTTAAACCAATACCTGAACTGACCCTAAACCTGACCCTGGCGCTAACTTCACCCTGACCCTGACCCAGACCATGACCATAAACCTAACCCTGACCTTAACAGTGACCCCGATCCTGACCTGAACACTAACCCTGACCATTACTGTGAGCCTGACCCTAACTCTAACCCTAAATATATCCCAGACCCTGACACTAACACGGGCCGTACCCCGAATCCTATCTCTGAACCTAACCCTAACACTAACCCCTAACCCTACCACGGACCCTGACCCTAACAGGTCTAACCCTAACAGTCAACGTAACGGTTACCCTAACACTAACTCTAAACTTTAACAATAACCCTGACCCTTTACCTGACTAAGATCATAACCCCACCCCTGAACGTTGCCTATATCAGACCGTGACCCTAAACCTGAACCTGGCCCTGACCGAAAACCTAACCATGACCCTAACAATGACCACTATATAAGCCTGTCCCTTACCCGAATGTGGACTTTAAACCAATACCTGATCTTGACTGTAAACCTGACACGGGCCCTAGACTTCACCCTGACCCTGACCCAGGTAAAGAACATAAACCTGCGCCTGACCCTAACAGTGATGCTGACCCTGACCATAACACTAATCCTGACACTGAATGGGAGCCTGACCCTAACTCTAACCCTAAACGTAACCCTGACCCTGACACTAACACGGGCCCTGACCCGAAACCTAACGCTGAACCGAACCCTAAAACTAACCCCTAACATTATCCCTGACACTGACCCTAACCCGGTCTAACCCTAACCCTCAACCTACCTCTAACCCTAACCCTAACCCTACATTAACAATAAACCTGACCCTCTCCCTGACACTGATCATAACCCTAACTCTGAACATTGTCTATGTCAGACCTTAACCTTAAACCTGACCCTGGCCTTGACCTTAACACTGACCCTAACCCTGACTGTAAACCTAAATCTGACACAATCCGTGAGCCTGAAGAGAATCGGAATCCTAAAGCTAACCGTGATCCTGAACCTACTCATAAAACAGAACCTACAAAAGCTGACCTTACCATAATCATGAACCTAACCCTGAACCTGACCCTAACCCTGACACTAAACCTGTCCCAAACCAAAACTTGAACCTGACCCTAAATCTGACCATGACCCTGAACCTGACACTAAACCTAACCGTCATCCTAACAATGACCCTGTCCCTGACTCTGACCGTAACGCTAACCCTGACCCTACTTTGAGCCTGACCTTAAACCTAACCATGAAACTAACCCTAACCCTGACCCCTACCCTAAGCCATCCGCTAACCCTGATGCCAACGACGTATAACCGTGACCCTGACCCTAAGTATTTCTTAACCCTAACCTAACCCTAACCCTAACCCTAACCCTGACCCTAAGTATTTCTTAACCCTAACCCTAACACTAACGTAGTCTAATCCCAGCTCTGTTCCCTCCAGCGGGGATAACAGCTGCACCCAGGCCTCCTAGGGGCAGGTGGGAGGATGTATGGGTGTCATTGGAGGGGCACTTCATTGAGTGGATTGAGAGCCCTGAGCAGCTTGGGGACCGGCGTCTCAGGGAGCTCTGGTGCAGCAGGAAGTTTGGTAAAGAGCCCCCAGGCAGTGGTGACCTCACTTCCCACATGACAGATCCCAACGGAATTGGAACCCACGTATCCAGGCACCCCAATTCAGAGAAAATCGCCCTGCCCAGCTCATTTCTAGGCACATCCTAAAGGAAGCAACATGTTCTTCTGCTGTACAGAAGCCAAGAGGAAGCAGGGAGAAGAGAGCTGTACCGTCAGACACGTCCCCTCCCTGGCAGGTCATATCAGGATTCCCCAATGCCTCAGGCCCTTTGGCTAATAAAATCAAAGGTCACACCAAGGGGCTCAGAGTCAGAGAGGCCCACACGTTATGAACAACCAGTGTAGCCCTAGGTCTCCTCCGCATATCTGTGTGTGTGTGTGTGTGTGTGTGTGTGTGTGTGTGTGCCTCTGAGTGTCGGTGTGTAAAGAGGACCTGGCCATGCCATCATGGGTGGAGATGCCCCAAGCAGGATCAGGCTGATGAGGGGTTAGATGTCTGTTCGGTAAGTCATGTTCACACCCCAGTTTAAGGCTGGTTAAGTGGGATCAGGTGTAGGGTCTACACACTTCTGCCCGGAGTTTATCCTGAGACCCTGAGAGATGGGTCCATGACCCAGAAGAGGGGCTAACCCTAACAGTAACCACTAACCCTGATCCTGACACTGACTGTGAGCCTGCCCCAAACCCAAACCCAGCCCTGACCCCGACCCTGACCCTGACCCTGGCTGTGATGCTGACCTGAACACTAATCCTAAACCTAAGCCTGAAACTGACCCTGATGTGGACCCTGAACCTAAACCTAACTCTGACATTACCGTAACCATACTCATACCTAACCATGACACTGACCCTGACCCTAATCGTAACCCTGACGCTGACCTAACCCTGACCCTAACTCTACCCCGTACCGTGACTGTGAGCCTGATGCTAACCCTAAACCTAAAGGTAACTCTAATCATGACCCTCTACGGACCCTGAACCTAAACCTAACGGTGACCCTGACCCTAACACTAACCCCTACCCTAAACCAAACCCTAACTCTGACCTTACGCTGTCTATCCCTAACCCTAACTATAACCCTACTTGTAACTCTAATCCTAACCCCTATCCCAAACCCTACCACCAATACTTAACTGTGACACTGAAACGAACATTGACCTAAACCAAAGCCTGACCCTAAACCTGACCATGGCCCTGACCTTCACTGACCCTGACCATGATCCTACCCTAATCCTAACCATGACACTAACACTGACCACTACATAACCCTGTCCCTGACCCGAATGTGGATTTTAAACCAATACCTGAACCTGACCCTAAACCTGACACTGTTGCTAAATTCACCCTGACCCTGACCCAGACCATGACCATAAACCTAACACTGACCGTAACAGTGACCCCGACACTGACCTGAACACTAATCCTGACCCTGACTGTGAGCCTGACCCTAACTCTAACCCTAAATGTAACCCTGACCCTGACACTAACACGGGCCCTGATCCGAAACCTATCGCTGAACCTAACCCTAAAACTAACCCCTAACATTATCCCTGACACTGACCCTAACCCAGTCTAACCCTAACCCTCAACCTACCTCTAACCCTAACCCTAACCCCACTTTAACAATAAACCTTACCCTCTCCCTGACCCTGATCATAACTCTAACTCTGAACTTTGCCTATGTCAGAACTTAACCTTAAACCTCACCCTGGCCTAGACCTTAAGACTGACCCTAACAGTGTCTGTAAACCCAACTCTGACCCAATCCGTGATTCTGAACAGAATCGTAACCCTAAATCTAACCCTGATCCTAAACCTACTCACAAAACAGAACCTAAACATAAAGCTGACTTAACCCTAGCCCTGACACTAAACCTGTCCCAAACCTAACCCTGACCCTGACATGAACCTTGCCCCCAAACCAAATCTTGAACCTGACCTTAAATCTGACCATGATCCTGAACATGACCCTAAACCTAACCGTCACCCTACCACTGATCCTGACCCTGACTCTGAGCGTAATGCTAACCCTGACCCTACTGTGAGCCTGACCCTAAACCTAACCATGAACCTAACCCTAACCCTGACACCTACCCTAAGCCTTACGCTAACCCTGGCCCCAACGACGTCTAACCCTAACCCTCTGCCTGTCCTCCGTCCACTTGTGATCTCTCTCTGTCAAATAAATAATAAATAAAATCTTAAAAAAAAAGAATGACTCTACTTTTAAATAATAGCTTAAAAGGGGCACCTGGGTGGCTCAGTGGGTTAAGAAGACATGTAGACCAGTGGATTAGAGTAGAGTGCCCAGATATGGACCATCAACTCTATGTTCAAAAAATCTTTGACAAAGCAGAACAAATTACACAGTGGAAAAAGACAGCCTCTTCAATCAATGGTGCTGGAAAAATTGGACAGCTATGTATGGAAGAATGACACTCAACCATTCTCTTATACCATACATAAAGATAAATTTGAAATGGACAAACGTCCTCAACGTGAGGCAGGAATCTATCAAAATCCCAGAGGAGAACATAGGCAGTAACCTCTTGGACACTGGCCACAGCAAATTCTTTCAAGACATGTCCCCAAAGACAAAGGAAACAAAAGCAAAAATGAACTTTTGGGACTTCATCAAGATCAAAAGTTTCTGCACAGCAAAGGAAACCGTCAACAAAATGAAGAGACAACCCACTGAATGGGAGAAGATTTTCACAAATGACATTACAGATAAAGGGCTGATATCCAAGATCTATAAAGAACTCCTCAAACTCAACACACACAAAACAGATAATCATGTCAAAAAATGGGCAGAAGACATGAACAGACACTTCTCCAAAGAAGACATACAAATGGCAAACAGATGCATGAGAAAATGTTCATCATCATTAGCCACCAGGGAGATTCAAATCAAAAGCACTTTGGGATACCACCTTACACAGTTAGAAGGGCCAAAATTAACAAGGCAATAAACAACAAGTGCTGGAGAGCATGTGGAGAATGGGGAACCCTCTTACTCTATTGGTGAGAATGCCAGTTGGTGCAGCTACTTTGGGATACAGTGTGGAGACTCCTTAAGAAATTAAAATTAGAGCTACCCTATGACCCTGCAATTGCACTACTGAGTATTTACCCCTAAGATACAGATGCAGTGAAAAGAAGGGACATCTGTACCCTAATGTTTATAGCAGCAATGGCCACAGTCATTAAACTTTGGAAAGAACCAAGATGACCTTCAATGGATGAACGGATAAAGAAGATATGATCCATTTTTACAATGGAGTATTATGCTTCCTTCTGAAAGGAAGGATACCCAACTTTTGTATCAACATGGACGGGACTGGAGGAGATAATCCTGAGTGGAATAATTCAAGCAGAGATTGTCAATTTTCATATGGTTTCACTTAATTGTGGAGCATAAAGAATAACACAGAAGACACTGGGTGATCAAGAGGAGAAGTGAGTGGGGGGAAATTGGAGGGGGGAACAAACCATGAGAGACTCTGAGAAACAAACTGAGAGTTTTGAGAGGAGGGGGCAGAGGGTTGGGTAAGCCTGTTAATGGGAGTTATGGAGGGCACATATTGCATAGAGCACTGGGTGTGGTGCATAAACAGTGAATTTTGGAACCCTGAAAAAAATAAAATAAAGATGACAACAACTCCTTTTCCCAACATGTGGTAGGAGTCCCCCAAATGATTGGAAGCAGCCTCCATTAGAGATCAATCCACTGCATGTTGAAGGTCCTCCCACTTCAAAAAGACCAAGAAATATCCAATGCCAAAACAAAGTAAGGGCCAGCTCCAACTCATGGAATACCACCTGCTCTCCCTTAGATAGTGTGCTGTTGCTTTAATAAACATGCCTTCTGCTTTCACTTGGGCATTGATCACTAATTCTCACGGGCCAACAATAAAAATAATGATGGTTTACCGTTACAATTCATAGAAAAGGAGGTACAGGGAAATTGAATGAAAGGGAATAACAAAGTAGATTCATAAGTCAATCTTCCTTGTAAAAAAATCAACCTGAAAGTGCGTTTCTGCCACCTCTCTCCTGTTTGATATGATAAAGAATGACCACGATACATGAATTATAGTTCGGGGTTTTGAAAAGCATAATAGCTTTATACCAACACTTGAGCTTTTATTTATTTATTTATTTATTTATTTATTGCTAACAAGATAGGTCGATTTGATATGCGGTTCCTGACAACCAACCTCAGATGTAATTCCATCTTCATGAGAAGTCTGAAGGAACCACAGACCAAACCTCAAAATAGATTCAAAGAGAAAATACTCTTTAAAAAAATTTCCCTTCCTGGGGCACCTGAGTGGCTCAGTGTCTTTGGCTCACTGAGCCTTTGCGTTCGGCTCAGGTCATGATCCTAGGGTCCTGGGATTGAGCCCCATGTCTACCTCTCTGCTCAGCAGAGAGCCTGCTTCCACTTCTCTCTCTGCCTGCTCTCTGCCTACTTGTGATCTCTGTCTGTCAAATAAATAAATAAAAGCTTTAAAAAAAAATTTCCCTTGGGCACCTGGGTGGCAGAGTGAGTTAAAGCCTCTGCCTTCGGCTCAGGTCATGATTCCAGGGTCCTGGGATCGAGCCCAACATCAGGCTCACTCCTCAGCAGGGAGCCTGTTTCTTCCTCTCTCTCTGCCTGCCTCTCTTCCTACTTGTGATCTCTATCAAATAAATAAATAAAATCTTTAAAAAGAAAATTTCCCTTCCTATCAGAAGCAGACCAAACCACTAACAAATTCCCCAGAAAGCTTCATCTAAAAGGTTGTACTTTCTTCAGACACCCAGCAGGACCTTCTTCTCTGGGCCTGGTATTTCTTCAATGGCCTATTCCAGAGAATAAGACACTAAACTATTGAGCGCCAAGGGCCTCAGAACCACGAAAGACATGATGAGGGGTCCAAAGCACGCCTCTGGTCACCAAGAAGGCGTGTAAACATTTGCTGCTTTTCTGCATTTTTCAAAGCTGAGCTTTTAGCTGGAGGCCGCTCCTTTAGGATAAATTGCTGATACCATATAGTAAAAGCTATTATATGATCTTTTACAAACCATTTCCTATCTTTGCATTCTCATGTGCCAAGACAGACACGGATTATTTAAAACCCTGAAGAGAGTGCTATTGCATTTAAATTACCTGTAACCTTCATGCAATAGATTTATGATTGATGATAGATTTAGTTAAAATATAACTGTTTTAATTATTTATTCTCAATAAACGATTTCAAACTATGCTCATTTAAGTAAGTTGCTGCATAATCCCTTTTCTATTAAACCATAGTGCAAGGACCAATGCCGCGCTTCCGAGAGAACCCCAAGCTCTTTTTCTATAATGGCCATATGCGTATGTATCAGGCGTCCTCTTTTCACTCCCTTTGTGGAGCACCTACCATGGAGGTCATGTAATAACCAATAACCAAAAAACAAACAAAAAACCCAAACATCCAGGTCGAAGTGATTCACGGGTGCCATCATGCAATGGCGGACCCTGCCTGGAGACTAGGAGACTGCTCAAAGAGATCGCGGGCAGGCATCTCAGCCCAGGCCTGTGCTTGGGAAGCTGGTTCCCGGCTTTGGGCACAATCAGGAAACCGACAAAGTGACCCGAGAGTGCAGTCGTGGTTTAGGGCTGATGATCTTTTTGAGCCAGGCAGCGCTTGGACAATGGCTCGGGGAGCCAGGCTAGGAGGCCGCTCAGCGCCGGCGCTGGCCACGCTCGCAGGCCCCCAGGGCTTCGCTGGCGCCCTGCCCTGGGCCCGCGCCTCAGGACGGAGGGGGAGGGTGGCGAGGGCGGGGGCGGCTGGGAGAAGGGGCTTTGCTAATTGCGGAATCTGGAAGTGAGCTCGGGGGACTGGCGGAGGAGGGGCGCGCAGCGCCGCGGTGCTGTGCTGTGGCCCAGTCCACACTGCAGGACCCCCGCACTCCCGTGTTCCCGCCCAGCCCCTGAGGCCGCGCTGTTCCGCTTCCGGGGCCCGCTGCCCCGCGACGCCCCATGGCTTCTCCGGAAGACCCTCTGCGAGCAGGTAGATGACACCGCGCCCGCCGCACCCTCACCTGGAGCAGAAAGCGTGGGCCGCGAGATCGCGGGGGTGTGGGGACCCAGCCTCCCGCGACCCCCGGGGCTGCGAGACCACCCCGGTCGCCGCGCCGCACCGGGGTCCGCACGGGATCTGGCCGGGGATGGCGCCGCCTGAGGTGCCTCCCGCCAGAGGGCGCGCTAGCCCCCATCCTTCGGCAACCCCATGCGTGCATGCCAAGGTCCCCCTTCCCTTGTCTCCCGCCTTGGCCCCGCCGCTTTTGTTCTGGACTTGGGATCCTAGGTGGAAACTAGTCCCTCAGACCTCCCTGGCAGCAAGGAGCACAGGGAGGGATTCTCTGTTTTTCCGCCCCGCCTGGCTCTTCCTCTCTCCACATTCACATGCCTTCTTGTGTCCTTTCCTCTCCTCATTGTCACTTTTATTAAATGGTTTTGTTCTGCATGTTGACCCGCAGAGCGATTTCATGAATGAATATACAGGAAACTGAGTCGGAGCCCACCTGTGAGAGCCCACCTGTGGAGGCCGTTCATTAGAATGGTCTCTGGTGCTAGCCTCAGTTCAGAATACTGCGTGTACCTAAGGACTGAGTCCAGATGTTTCTTTCATCTCTGACTTGAATTTGAAATCCAAACGTCAATATGACCTGGGAAGCCGAGGTCCACAGCATCTTCATCTGAAATTCCACTAGAGCTCCCATTTACCTAGTGCCCAGCCTGAGTCTGTTTAGCACTACTGTCAGGGTCCTAGAAGTTCATGCACTGCCCACCACTGACAGTAGGGGCATCTCTCTGTCCAGATTTTCCCTTTACATAAGGAGGTCAGTTACAGGAGATTAGGACTCACTCTAAGGACTTCGACAGCAGCAAGGTTTCTTGGGGTAATGCAGGTCAGCTCTTAACAGTCCACTCTCTGGCTCTCCAAATTCGTGTCCTTCCCGTGTGCAAAATACCTTCACCCAATGCCCTCCAAAGCACTAATCATCCCAGAATCAACTCAAAATCTGAAATCTCATCTGTCCTCCTCCACTGAAAGACCCTGATCTCACCCTTCCATGGACCTGAGGACTGCATCCAGAAGCCACAGTCTCCTGGTAAAGCTGCCCATCAGGTACTGATATCACCCTCATTTGTCCCAGCAGCCCAGGGCTTACAGTTCCCAGAGACAGTTTCTCAGAGGAAGTTTGAAGACCACCTCAGAGGACGTTCTTTGGGAGTGGATGAAGAGGGAAGGTAGTCAAAGCCTCCTGCCATTCCCAGGGCACGCAGAACCCAGAGAGTGAGGCCTTGGGTGCTTTCTAGTGACAGATTCAAGGCAATTCTTTGACATTGGGACTTCAGAGCTAACTTAGTTTTCATTTGTAATTATTATTTTTGTGTGGGGGTCATAGCTTTTCTTTTGACCTATGGCTGTTTTCACTCCCGGTTCTGAAGAAGCCCCTAAATCCTAACCCTGTTGAGGACTCCGAAAGCTCTCAGAGCAGCAGTACTGGGAGACAGTGTGGACACATGGTTTGGTTTCTCCTCTGGCCTGATTCTGCGGCAGCCCCGCTCTGTCCTCCTCAGACTTCAGAGCAATAGCTGAATAAGTGGAGAAAGGACCAGGGGGTCAGGAAGGTGACCACCGAAGAGTGACTTCTCTGGAGGTTGGCTGAGCTAGCGAGTGAGCGTGTTAGTCCAGCTCTGCCTGCAGTATGGATGGAGCTGAACAGGGGCCAGGGAAGGGGGGGAGGAGCTGAGAGCAGGGAGAAAGGGACCAAAGAGGAGATTCAGACGAAGGGAAGTAATTGGGAGGAAAGAAGAAACTCTAGAAGACAGGCATGTAAGAAAAAAAAGGGATGAAGTGGGCATCGGGAAAGGGCACCACCAGGGAAGGAGAGAGGGGAAGGGAAGAGGGAGGGAGGGAGGAAAGGGGAAAGGAAGAAGGGAGGAGTCAGCACGCCATGGCTCCCCCTGCATCTGAAGAAGAGGTGGCTGGTCCAGCTTGTCAAACAGGGTGCTCACTCTTAGGTCCCAGTTTCTGCTCCCAGTGCTACTGGGCTTTGCAAGGAAGGCAGGCTGTCCCCTGGGACCCACTGGAGCCCACTGGAGCCCACAGGAGGTTGGGAGAGGTAAGATGCCACCTGCTCCTGTCCTGAGCTGCTCCCAGCTGCTAGCCTCACCACATGGTGAAATAGGGACCCCAGAACAAAGGACACAGGCCCGCATGTCTGCCGGTGGCCCTGGGCACTTAGCTCATCACAGTGAACCACACCGCCTCCTCAACCCAGGCTTTCAAAGCCTGCTTCTTCGTTCCTGGCTTTCATGTCTGTACGAACATGAGCCAGATCTATCTCATCTCCGTCAGACAATTCTGACTCACCCCGTGTCAGATTTTTATTAGTGGCTGTGATAGAGTAAGATAGCAATGCTCTCACAAACGGACTATTGCCTCCCACATGACCTCAACAGTCTTATACATTTTCTTAGCAAAAAATCTTGTCTCCATTAAGCTCATAACGTGGTCTAATAGTATACATGTGCCTTCGTTAGATGTGAAGCGATACAGAGGTCCTTTTTTTTTTTTAATTTTACAAGGTAAAGTCAGTGAACACATCTAACTTGACGAATACGTCTCTAAAATATCAATCCAGGCAAAGCTTTTTCTGCCTACAGTTTGGAGCCTATGTGGTGACATTTTTAAAATGCTTTCAGTCCCTCAGTGAGGCTCTTAGAAGCTAGCCAGGGCTTACTACGTCCCAGGCACTGTGTCAGGTGTTGGAGCTAAACGGACGGAGAGTTTGGAGGCAGGCTGGGGAGGGACATCCGTGACACAACCACAGCTAGAAACGGAGGGCAGTGCTAGAAAAGAGAGAGCAGGCTGCATGGAGAGTGTGTACCATGGGGCTTGTGAGCTCACGAATAAGTGGGAGTAACTGGGGGAGAGGAAGAGGGTCTTCCCATCAATGGGAATCACCTGTGCTTGGGGGCATGCACCATGAGGGGTCTCCACAGCAAGAGGGAGGCAGCGTGGTTGAAGGGCAGAAAGACAGGGCAGAACAAGCATCAGTCAATTGGAAGGGTAAGAAGGGACGGATGGGCGGATTATGGATGCCTTTGGAGGACTGAGAATTTGTTAGAAGATCAGTGCAGTTTTCTATGGAGACAAATGCCAGGAACTGATAGGTCTTTGAAAGGTCACTCTGGCTGCCTTTTGGCAAAGGGTTTGGTAAAAGGCATGTGCAGGTGTGAACACACCAGGTGGGAGGTGAGTGCAGGAAATCAGGTGAGGGAGCATGGGAACTTGGTCCGGGGGTATATAAGGGAAAATAGCCTTTAATGAGTTCCACAGATTGGCACCAGCTGTAGCTTCATTACAGCGCTGGAAGGGGTAGGTGGGTGTGTCCTGGAGGTTACAGAAATTACATGAGAAAGGGAAGTCTTTTTAGATCTTTTTTCCAACTAGAGGAACTCTCACCTTATTGATAGAATTCCAGAGTGGGAACGGATGGACATGAGGACATTTTTGAAATGTCTGAATATGTTCTTTGACATCTTTTAAAGTGACGAGGAGACCTTGACCTTAGGAGGCCTCGGCCTTCTTTGTAGCCAAGAAGATTTCACCTACAGATTTGGGTTCTCCCTTTTAAAGTCAAGAAGACAGTCATTCCAAAGGACACCTCCTATCATTTTACGCTCTCATCATACCACATTTGTTGGGATCTCCAAGACCCTCTGTTCCAGGTTGTGAGTATCCACTTTGGCCAGGCTGGTCTTGCCAAGAACACCACCACATGAAATCTAGAGCCTGTAGTGCTATTAATAACATCATCTAAGACTGTCTTTGCTGCCCTCATGGCCTCTTCCCACCATGACTCACTGAAGCTTTTTACACGTTGTATCCATTAAGCTATAGTTCCCAAAGCTCATCTTCTCTAGTGCCATTAATTTTTAGGGGACCAGGCAAACCTTAAACTTGTCCCCCTTAATTGGATCCCTGTGCCCCCACAATCTCTTTGAATGACTTTCACCATGATCCTTGAATGAGCTCTGAGACCACTGCTGGTACCTAACACTTCTTGGCACCTTGTCTGTTAGTTCTTGGAAGAGGAGGTGGCTATGGAGGTGAGTGGGGATGGGAGTGGGAGGATTTCTCCCTTCACTTCCTTTTTTGTTTTTTCAAATAATGGATTTTGAGGGGGAGGGAAAGGTTAACCAGACAGTTTATTTTCCATCTCCCACTGATAAAATGTTTACCACTCCCCATTGGAAGAATTTAGATCTTTCTTTAGAATCTCCAGGAAAATCTCCCAAACCCAACCCACCACCATGTGGATTCAGCCATCTTCTGATTCACCTCCAGATTTTCTCCTCCTAACTGCTCAAGCCACAGGTTAAGGGCGAAATGTTCAATGCCCAAGCAATTAAGTGGGGAACACGTTTATCTAAGCAATTGCATGCAGCTCTGTATCTGCATACAGGGGGTCTCTCCCAAGCCTTTTCAACCTCAGCAAAACAAGAAAAAGCCCCAGCGACCTGGGGCTATATTTCATTCATTCATTCCTGTGTTCAACACTCATGGCGGACCCCACCGAGACAGTGGGAAAGCAAGGACGGGAGCAATCCTGGAAGCTGAAGTCTGAGGAGGATTTCAAATTCAAGTCAGAGAGGAAAGAAACATCTGGACTCAGTCCTCAGGTACACACAGTATACTGAACTGAGGCTAGCACCAGAGACCATTCTAATGAAAGGCCTCCACAGGTGGGCTCTCACAGGTGGGCTCTGACTCAGTTTCCTGTATATTCATTCATGAAATCGCTCTGCGGGTCAACATGCAGAACAAAACCATTTAATAAAAGTGACAATGAGGAGAGGAAAGGACACAAGAAGGCATGTGAATGTGGAGAGAGGAAGAGCCAGGGTGGAAAAACCGAGAATCCCTCCCTGCGCTCCTTGCTGCCAGGGAGGTCTGAGGGACTAGTTTCCACCTAGGATCCCAAATCCAGAACAAAAGTGGCGGGGCCATGGTGGAGGCAAGGAAAGGGGGACCTTGGCATGCACGCATGGGGTTGCCGAACGATGGGGGCTAGCGCGCCCTTTGGGGGGGGGCACCACAGGTGGCGCCATCCCTGGCCCGATCCCGTGCGGACACCAGTGCGGCGCAGCGTCCAGGGTGGTCCCGCTGCCGCGGGGGACGCGGGAAGCTGGGTCCCCACACCCCCGCGAGCTCGCGGCCCGTGCTTTCAGCTCCAGGTGAGGGCGCGGCGCGGTTTCAATTTGCCTGCGCGCAGAGGGTCCTCTGGAGACGCCATGGGGCTGGGAGGGGCAGCGGGCCGCGGGAGCGGAACAGCGCAGGCTCAGGGGCTGGGCTGGAGCGCAGGAGCGCATGGACGGCGAGTCCTGTGGGTCCTCCAGTCCCGACTGGGCCGCAGCACAGCACCGCGGCGCTGCACGCCCCTCCTCCGCCAGCCCCTCCACCTCCTCCCAGACTCTCCGCCACGTCCTCTGCGAGCTCACTACCCGCTTTGGCAATTACCAAAGCCCCTTCTCTGGGCTGCCCCCGCACCCACCCCTTCCTTCCTGAGGCGGAGGCCGGGACCTGCGCACGGGGTGAAGCCCCGGGGGCCTGCGAGCGTGGCCAGCGCCAGCGCTCAGCGGCCTCCTAGCCTGGCTCCCTGAGCGGGTGTCGGGGTGCAGCCTGGCTGCGAAAAGATCATCAGCCCTAAACACGGCTGCACTCTGGGGTCACTTTGCTGGCTTCCTGATTGCGCCAGAAGCCCGGAACCAACCTCCCCAGCACAGGCCTGGGCTGAGATGCCTGCCTGCTATTTGAGCAGTCTCCTGGTCTCCAGGCAGGGTCTGCCTTTGCATGATGGCAGGAGCAAATCACTTCGACCTGGATGTTTGGGTTTTTTGTTTGTTTTTTGGTCATTGGTTATTACATGACCTCCATGGTAGGTGCTCCACAAAGCGAGTGAAAAGAGGACGCCTGATGCATACGCATATGGCCATTCCAGAAAAAGAGCTTGGGGTTCTCGCAGAAGCGTGGCATTGGTCCTTGCACTATGGTTTAATAGAAAAGGGATTATGCAGCAACTTACTTAAATGAGAATAGGTTGAAATCGTTTACTGAGAATAAATAATTAAAACAGTTATATTTTAACTAAATCTATCATCAATCATAAATCTATTACAAGAAGGTTACAGGCAATTTAAATGCAATAGCACTCTCTTCAGGGTTTTAAATAATCCGTGTCTGTCTTGGCACATGAGAATGCAAAGATAGGAAATGGTTTGTAAAAGATCATATAATGGCTTTTACTCTATGGTATCAGTAATTTATCCTAAAGGAGCGGCCTCCAGCTAAAAACTCAGCTTTGAAAAATGCAGAAAAGCAGAAAACATTTACACACGCTCTTGGTGACCAGAGGCGTGCTTTGGGCCCCTCATCATGTCTTTCGTGGTTCTGAGGCCCATGGCGCTCAGTAGTTTAGTGTCTTATTCTCTGGAATAGGCCATTGAAGAAATACCAGGCCCAGAGAAGAAGGTCCTGCTGGGTGTCTGAAGAAAGTACAACCTTTTAGATGAAGCTTTCTGGGGAATTTGTTAGTGGTTTGGTCTGCTTCTGATAGGAAGGGAAATTTTCTTTTTAAAGATTTTATTTATTTATTTGACAGACATAGATCACCAATAGGCAGAGAGCAGGCAGAGAAAAGTGGAAGCAGGCTCCCCGGTGAACAGAGAGCCAGACATTGGGCTCAATCCCAGGACCCTAGGTTCATGACCTGAGTCGAACGCAGAGGCTTTAACTCACTGAGCCACTCGGGTGCCCAAGGAAGGGAAATTTTTTTAAGAGTATTTTCTCTTTGAATCTATTTTGAGGTTTGGTTTGTGGTTCTTTCAGACTTCTCATGAAGATGGAATTACTTCTGAGGTTGGTTGTCAGAAACCGCATATCAAATCGAGCTATCTTGTTAGCAAAAAATAAATAAATAAATAAATAAATAAATAAAAGCAAGCAAGCTCAAGTGTTGGTATAAAGCTATTATGCTTTTCAAAACCCCGAACTATAATTCATGTATCGTGGTCATTCTTTATCAGATCAAACAGGAGAGAGGTGGCAGAAACGCACTTTCTGGTTAATATTTTTAAAAAGAAGATTGACTTATGAACCTACTTTGTTATTCCCTTTCATTCAATTTCCCTGTACCTCCTTTTCTATGAATTGTAACGGTAACCCATCATTATTTTTATTGTTGGCACGTGCTTTGTGAACCATAAAGTGTACGCTATAAATGGGAGTGCTTTTCTTTTTTGGCAATTTACAAAAAACTAATTTTTTAAATTTATTTTTTATTGATTTTCAGCATAACCGTATTCATTCTTTTTGCACCACACCCAGTGCTCCATGCAAGCAGTGCCCTCTAAAATACCACCACCTGGTACCCCAACCTCCCAACCCCCCGCGCCTTCAAAACCCTCAGATTGTTTTTCAGAGTCCATAGTCTCCCATGGTTCAGCTCCCCTTCCAATTTCTCCCACCTCCCTTCTCCTCTCTAACTCCCCATGTCCATGAAAAACTAATTTAAAAACATTCATCCACCAGAGTACCCAATTGGCTCCAGACATAAACTATCTGTCCTTACATTATGTCATTCTACTTTCGCTTCTATTGCTGTCCAAACAATGTTTTAAAACATTCTTTAAAATGGGCCTTTTTAACAAGATTTTTACAAAAGATTTAATTTATTCATTTGTCAGAGAGATAGCACAAGCAGAGGAAGAGGCAGGCAGAGTGGGAAGCAGGCTCCTGGTAAGCAGGAAGCCTGTTGGGGGACTTGATCCCAGGATGTTGGGATTATGACCTGAGCTGGAGGTAGACAATTAACCAACTGAGCCATCCATGTGTCCCTGAAATGGGAATTTTTGACATTTCTTGATAGCACCTACACACTCATGAATCTCAGATTCATGATATATGGGGCTAGTGGACTTGACAATCATGGAGTCAAGCATGCTGGATTTGACTCACGGGCCTGTCACTGTGAATTTGGGTGGCTTGCTAAACTTGCTACATAGAAACCCAAGCATGTAAGAATTTGCAGGATTGTGACAGTTCAGTGGTATAATGTATACATAAAAATACCTAAACCAGTGTCTCTCACAAAGTAGGTCCAAATAGACCAGCTCCCTTCCTGCCTTCATTCTGTCCTTGGAATTCTGTCCCTTGGGAGAAGTTCCTACTGCCTTTGTTACAAGAAATGAACGATATTTACTACACTGTTGGTGCATAGCATGGATCAATACATCGAGTGATAGTATTAACATACTTCTTGAACTGCCCATTGCCCCCCAAGCACCAAATAAAATGTCATGCTCTGGGGAAACCAAAGTGAGAGGTCCCCAACTTTTAGGAGTTATGGACAGGAGAGAGATGCAAATACTGTGTCAGTGTAGAACCAGGGTAACTAATGTTTAAACCAGGAAGAGAATGTGTGTGGAAGAAAGGCACTGATGATGTTTAAAGCCATTTGGCTGGATGGTGACTACCCTCAGACTGACAATTTGCCATGAAAGCTTCCAGGAAAATTTGAGATCTTTATTAGTGACAATATGGCTATAGCCTTAAGGGGAAGAAAAAAACCAAAAACCTAAAACCAAAACACACATACACACAAACTGTTGGTCTTGTGTCTTTTCACAAATAATTACAGTTATCAGAAATTTTATCTTTAAATGGGGAAAACAGCAATTGAAAATGTATTTCATTTGATTCATCACAGAATATGGTGTTTTTGTTCATTTCACACCATTTTTGTTAGGTTTTATTTAAATTAATGCAATCTGAGATAAACTGTTAATATTCCTGAGGGAATGGACATTGTATACAAATGAACCCAGCTAAGTGGGCTCCTGGACAGGGTCTGATCTATTTATAAAAGTAGCTGGAGCTAAGTGGTTTGTTCCAGAAGAAGATAACGCCTTCCCTCCGTTGCATTTGCCTTCTACAGCCTAAGTGGGAGTTAATACGTTCACTTGTCTCCTTAAATTTTGTCCAGAGTGTGTTAAAGCAGTCATAGGGGACCTGGGTGGTTTTGCCGTCTGCCTTCTCATAACAATGCCCCAGTTTTCTCCTGGAGAATCAACGTTCCCGCTTTCAGTCCATGCACTTAGGCAGCGGCAACTTCACACTGGCTCCTGACTCTAGCAGTGGCATGTCACCCACTAATGGCCTTTGAGAACATCACTGAGTGAGCTGTGAGTTTAGTAGATGCACGAGACATTTGCTGGGTCGGTGAGGAGGTGGGTCTCTGAATAACTAGCCCGAGATCCACTTGTGTGTGGAGGAACAAACGAGCAGTGATGTGTTGGCCAGAGTGACCATCCTAGAGAGCCCTGAATGCCAGACAAAAGCATTTGAGATTATTTTTTCAGGCAACAGGAAGACAGGAAGCTAGTTTTGAAAAGCCGCACATGAAAATGTGTGTTTTTGGAAGATTAGTCGGACAGCTGTGTGTATGATAGGATGGAGGGAGGAGAGAACGCAATCCCAAGTGCATTTAATATTTATGATGCAGTGTAATTTATTATGAAGTTGAATTTGCATCCTTATCCAAACGTAAGGGAAACTCCTGTCCAAAACTGTAAATGTTTTCTGGTTGCCTTTTTTTTTTTTTTTAAAGATTGTATTTATTTATATGACACAGAGAGAGATCACAACCGGCAGAGAGGCAGGCAGAAAGAGAGAGAGAGATGCAGGCTCCCGGCTGAGCAGTGAGACTGATGCAAGGCTCGATCCCAGGACCCTGAAATTATGACCTGAGCCAAAGGCAGAGGCTTAACCCACTGAGCCACCCCGGTGCCCCTGGTTGCCTTTTTAAGCATTCCTTGTCTCACATGAAGTGATTACAAATTTGCAGATGTGCATTAAAATGATGTATTCCAAAATGTTAACAGAGGAATTAAAAAACTTATTAAGTAAAATATTATCATTTTTGTTGATTTGAAGCCTATTTGACAAGGGACATAGCATTCTGGTGCATATATGTAAACATGAATAATTATTTTTTTTAAATCTTTATTTATTTATTTGACAGAGATCACAAGTAGGCAGAGACAGGCAGAAAGTGGGAGGGGGGAAAATGGTTCCCCGCTGAGCAGAGAACCTGATGTGGGGCTTGATCCCAGGACCCTGAGATCATGTCCTGAGCTAAAGGCAGAGGCTTAACCCGCTGAGCCACCCAGGTGCCCCTAAACATGAATAATTCTTAAAGGTTCCTCTACTCACTTATATAGAAGGCCTTTTCCAAACAGAAGATTAAATCTCTCTTGGCTACTCCTATCAGCTTATTCTGAATTATTTTCAATCCAGAAGCATGAACTAGAAAACCACAGTTTGTACACAGTGTTTGGTTTTCCACCAAGAGAATCACATAATTTGTGGTGATTCAGTGTGCTGTGTTGCTAAAAGCATTTCCAATGCTGTGGATACAAGAGGGTAGTGCAGAGAGGTAAGGAAACAGGAGAAAAGGTATGGCTCTCTAATAAGCACTTTATTCTAGAATTTTCCTCCAGCCTTGGGAGCTCACCACTCACAAGTGTGTGCTGGTGCCTTGATCTCATGGGCCACAGTGCTCAGCATCTTCCAGCTGCTTTTTTAGTGAATACATATGTAACAATTGATTTCTTGCCCCAGACTTTGAGAGAAAAATCTGTTCAGAGGGATGGACACTCTGAACCAACACCAGAAAACACTCTCTGTAGTCTTCTTGTTAAATGAAAAAATATGGTTAAACCACTTTTGACAGTCTACTACATACAGCAAAATGTAAATCTTAATTGAAATATGTCCTCTCAGCTGTGCTTAAGCAACTGAGTCCTGAGCTTTTCAGGTTTTCAGTCTGAAAGAGTACACCTCTGGTGCTCTGAAAGGGAAGAGAAAGGACACCCTGTTCTCCATATAAATTAAAGAAGAGAAATCTGTGCATTTAAGTGGGCCATATAAAATTTATCAAGCAATTATCTCCTAACTCCTTCCTATCCAAATTACCTGATATGCTCTCCCTACTCCTTTATTCCACGTTACTGCCTTCTCCAGGATTCTGTCTCACATCACAACATGTCTTCTGTTATTTCCTTCTTGCAAGCTAGTTTTGTTTTCTCCATCTAAAAAAATCAACAATCATTGTGTACTTCAATTTCCATTTTCCTCAAATGCATTGATTCTTCTTATCTATTACTCTTTTCTCATACTCAGTGTCTTTGTCTTTATGGGGTTTGTAATTTGCTTTTCCCCATCCTTTACTGCCATTATATAATCAAATCTAATAACTTCTTAGAGAAAGTTAAAAATTCCTGCATAGCCACACGTGAACACAAAGTCACTGATTTTTAGCAAACCTATAAGATAGTCAGACATCCATTCAATTTCTTTTTTTTAAGGTTTTATTTATTTATTTGACAGAGAGTGTTGACAAGCAGGCAAAGAGGCAGGCAGAGAGAGAGGAGGAAGCAGGTTCCCTGCTGAGCAGAGAGCCCGATTTGGGGCTCGGTCCCAGGACCCTGGGATCATGACCTGAGCCAAAGACAGTGGCTTAACCCACTGAGCCACCCAGGCGTCCCTCCATTCAATTTCTTAACTGAGTCTCAAATGCATCCTGAGTTCTAACCTAAACCTAAGTTCTACTTCTTACACGTTGTTATATGACCAAATTCTTTCAGTTCAGTATTTTGTAACATTTAAATATTAATCAATTGATGCTTTGTCTGTATATTTCTATGAAAATAATTGGAATACTGTAGATTTATTGTTATATTTATAATTTATATATTTATATATAATTTATGATTTATAATCAAAGTTTCATCAGTTGAAGTTTTTGGAAATTTCAGATATAATGATTAACCTAAAATGATACTGCCTCAAATCCCTCTGATATCAAGGCCCAACACCTGATTATAGCCAAACCTGTGGTGGATAATTCCATGGGAAATTGCAGTTACTTAACACTGATAGCATCTCATGTTCTCTCTCTCATTTTAGAATGTCGCCAACACAACCCAAAGGTGTAGGAGGAGGGTTAATGTCCTCTGAGGACAGCTCTCAGTGAAGTGGAAATAAGAACCATAGATAAAATTGTCAGTTTTCAGGTCTTCATGAGGACAACTTAAAGAAGTTTCTCAGGACCTTTCAGTAAAAGCAAGCCTTCATTTTCTATCCACAACAATTATATCAACAATGTACCTCTTTGACAAAGTTGCTTCTTCACTGTATCACTTTCCCATTCTTTTCTACCTTGGATAATCTCCCAGATAAACTAACAGTACTCAAATCCTTTGTCCTACTCTTTGCTCTCAGGATAAATGGAGCCAAAAAACTTAGATTAATATCAAGTTCTGAATGGGATCTTAGAGCTATTTCTGTCCAGATTTTCATAAACATAGGGACCTTTGAATTATCAGGCTATAAATAAGTTCTAAATGGAGGGGGCAAAAGCAAAAAGTAGAAATTTTTATGTTTGATTTTTAATCATGATTAATTGACTTTATTGAGTATTAAAAATACTAACATTATAAAAGTGTGGATCTTTGTAAAACAATGTCATAATGTAAGAAATAAGTTGCATAGTCCTTTGCAGAATATTAAACCAAGTGTTCAGGTGCCATCTAATTTCTTGTTTAATCCAGAACTTTGGTGTGCATTATCTTGAGGAATAGGATTTTGAAGTCCAGACAGACTAAGAGAAAACTGACCCAAATGTGTGTGTTTATATTTCTGCTTTTGTTGTAAAAATCAAAGTGTGATTGCTGGTTTAAAATGGTAAAACTAATAATGTTCATGGACTCTATTATAAATTTTCTAATTGTAGGGGAAGAATCCAATAAACATAGAATTAATTGATTTGCAAATCCTCAAAGAGCTACAGGATCAGGTAGTGGTATGTTATGATTCAACAGCATCATAATGCAGCATTTTATATGTGTGGCTAATGGATATTTTCATGAATGTTTGCTAGCTAGTCAGCCAATACAGAGAATTATTAGGTAGGGTAATTACTCACAGTTGTGTTTAATAAAATGAGAGAAAATTATCAAATGACACTACTAATAATAATCCTATAGCAGGCTAAATAATTCAATGATAATTACAAGTAGTAATCTAGCTTTCTTCCCTGATTATGACTCTTCTCTCCTTTATCATAATGGGAGTAGCAGATTTTCTGCAATGAATTGTGAAAACCCAGCAGTGACTTTGGCAGTGAAGGCCTCCCATCAATTTTGATAGGTTAAAATGATTCTGGTTGGTCTTGAGCAAATGTGTCAATTTTTTTTCTGTGTGTGTCATAAAAGAAAGAAGCAATAGTAAATTCTTGCTGTTATTCCATGAAGCCAATAAAATCATACTGCCAACAAGAGGCTGTTGACACCGTAAGTGTAGTTAACTGTCTTGAAATACTAGGCCTTGAAATAAAATTCCAATATTTCACATAACCTCTTATTTTTTAAAGAAAAAAAAACAAAATAAAATAAAACAAAACAACTATACTGCTTACATTTAGGGCCCTGCTGTTGTGTAACTATTTTTGAAGATGTCTACTGTAAGTGTATATATATATTTTTTTTCTGTGCAATAAATTCATTTAGAGATAAATTTGGATTGCAAATTATTTTGGGGGAGGCATGGTATTTGTGGCTAGTCTTACACTTAAAAAGGACTAAAAGAAAGAAGAAAAACATTTTTTATTACAGCCTATTTACATCTGTCCAAAGTACTTATTTACTATAGTACTGACTAATGTATAATACTGTACACAAAGAAAGAAGTTAAATGAGTTATAATTCAGTCAAAGTATAATTGGCCATTTTAAAACTTACCACTGAATCTTTCTGGTATGAAATGTGATATCTGGCAATCTGGTCCAGTTCATTACATCAGGTCATTTGTATGTTATTATTACCATTTTGATAGCATAGCACATTTTATAACCCAGACATTTTACAATGGAACTATGATGCATGTATTTTCAAAAGTATAGACATACATGAAGCTATGAGGTCAAAAGGGATGAATGTCCATATTACCATATAGACTCAACAAATAAAAGTGTCCAAGGCTCTGAGTGAGAGTTATGAATATTGTGTAAGATTAGGCCAACATGTGGTTTTGATATAAATAATCTGTTCTTAAATTAGAATTACAATCGTTGAGTACAGTGTTGAAAATGGCAGATAGATTTTAGCTATCGTTGCTCACTAGGGAAAATGGAAAAATGTTTAGTTTGGTCAGATTTTCACTTACCTTCTGAAAAATCTTATGTTTGCGAGAACCCTTCTGAAATAAGAATCCTTGAAGACATAACCCCTTTGGCACAAGTTTTCAAGAAACTTGTTTGATGTTGTAGACAATTATATGGCACACGTACTGTTCTAGATGTTTCATGCCAATAATATGTAAGCCATACCAAGGCTACATATACATATAGAGATGTTCCTCAGCTTACAAGGGGGCTATGTACAGAGAAACACATAAAAAATTGAAAATGCATTTAATACCCCTAAACTATCAAATATCATAGCTTACCTTAAGCTTATTTAAACATACTCAGAACACTTACATTTGCCTGCATTTGGGCAAAATCATCTTAAGCAAAGCCTATTTTATAACAAAGTATCAAATATCACATGCAATTTATTAAATATTACACTAAAAAGAAGAAGAATGGTTTTCGCTCTCGGCCCGCAAGAACGACCCGCAGACGAGGTGAGTGGCAAACTTCTTTTATTACTAATGCTAATGTACTAATGCTAATGGCGGCCGCGCCACACCAAGCACTTACAGCAGTATTTATCCACGAAGTTCACCCGTTCTCGCTCCCCTATTTGGCCAATCATAACGCCGTGCACGAAGTGTCCTTGTGGACCCTTATGTAACCATACAGGACTCTATTGTTCTCTAGCGGTGATCATGCGTTTATCTCTTGGCTCCTGGTGCTGTGTGCGTCAGCCACGAGCGCACCCACATCCTCCTAAACCAATCATTCTCAGTTCCTCAATCTTCAGGCACTCCCGTCTACGTGACTCCTTGCATCTGCTGGATGGCTCTCCACAAATGGTTATATATAGAATGGTTGTAAGAATATCAGGTGTTCACCCCTGTAATCTTCTAGCTGACTGGGAGCTGTGGCTCACTGCCCCTGCCCAGCATCACAAGACGGCACTATACCACATGTCACTGGCCCTTTTTATAAAGACCCAAATTCAAAATTCAAAGTACAGTTTCTACTGAATCACTTTCACTTTCACATCATTGCCAAATATATCATAAGTTGAATCATTGTAAATCAGGAGCCATCTGATTTGAAAGTTAAATCCCAGTCACCCATATACACACACAAAAAAGGCCTTCATGTAGGGCCATCTATGTATCTCTAAACAACATAGCATGACATATCAATGGCAAAAAATGGATGGGAAGGGGACAATTGCTTTGCATCAGTACTCTGAGCAGTAACATACATGGCCTTACTCACCTAGCAGAACTCCAGAGCTAGCTGATGGCAAGGAATTTTACAAATGTTTGCTGAACAGCTTAAGCACTATTATTTTTAACTTAGTGTGCATATCTATTTTCTAAAGATATGTTCATTTATTTTATTGACTTATTACAAAACCAAATAATTTCCTCTTATTTCAGTGGCAGGTAAATAGAATTCTTTTTATTTTAAATTAAATGGCTTTTTAGGGAAAATATACTAAAAATTCTGAAACTTGTATTGCTTATGAATCTTTTATTGGAATCCTTATCAAGTTGTATTTTTCAAGTTTTTCCTAAATAATCTTCAATGAATTGAAAATATTTTTTGGATTTTACTCAAGGCTATTAACACACAATTTCACTTTGTTAAATATAGTGCTAAACGTTCAACAAAAATGTTGTGTCTTTTTTTTTTCCACTACCACATCCTCCATCTCCTGACTGGATTCTCTCCCCAACTAGCACATATATACCATTGTCTATCTTTAGGATAAGTAAGGGTCATCTTTTGTCTTTATTCTATTCCTCGTATGCTTCTGAACTTGTTGAATTTTAATATAGTCACACCATAAGCATCACATATTTGATTCCCCTTTCAATAGTAAACAGTGCACAACCAGAGCATACCTTCAAAGCTATCAATATACTTACTCTGATATATTATTTTTGTATTTTTGTAAATTAAAATAATTAAATTATAGAACAAGAGTTTCAGGTGGTAAGTGTTGTAAGTTTTACCCAAACTGACTTTTGTCAAACTCGTTTTTGTCATCATATATGTCAAGTAGTTTTCTTACGTTTATTTTTAGAATATCCTTGTATAATGAATATTTACACTGATATCTAGTATAAAAATCTTGCAATTTATTTTAGAAATATTAAGATATTGAAAATCAATCTATTTCTTTAATTCATTAAAGACATTTTTGGGTTGTTTCCAGTACTTTCTTACTGGTTAAAAAATGAATTTGAAGTAGTCTGAATTTCATTATTATATGGCACTTTCCATTTGATGAATACAAAGATGATATTCTCTATTAGGTATCTGAGAAGAATTTATTTTTTTAAATTTTATTTATTTGTAAGAGAGAGAGTGAGAGAGATCACAAGCAGGGGGAGCAGCAGGGTGAGGGAGAAGCAAACTCCCGGCTAAACAGGGAATCTGTTGCAGAACTGAGTCCCAGGACCCTAAGATCATGACCTGAGCTAAAGGCTCAGGCGTTTAACTGACTGAGCCACCCAGGTGTCCCAATCTGAGAAGAGTTCTGTATGTTATTCCTATTCATATGAAGTTTAAAGTCTAGGTAATTAACTTAATATTTTAGTGGCTATGTTCCAGGCAGAGAGTAAGAAACAAATATTAAATCAACCATATTCTATGCATTCTAAATGAAAATAATTAATCAATCATAATAAAACCTTCTATTTATGGAATATCAACTTATAAGCTTTCCTCCATATGAACAATGCCAAATACCAGAATAAAGGGTCATCTAATACAAATAAAGGATAGAATTAAAGAATTCTGGTAAGCCATTTAATTTTGAAAAATGGTGCTATATTGTTGCTGAGTTGTGGTTTTCAGTTACATAATATCTGATAAGTGTAGAAGTAACATGAGTGTTACGTGAGATGAGAAATGGTTTATAATTAAGATATTTTTAAAAGTACAGATAAATACAAATTTGTAAACATAGCATTATGGAGGAATAAAAATAAAAGATAGCTACACACTCTAAAGTGAATAAATCTTGGAAAGTTAATAGAGAAGTAAAACAAGGACAGTGCGAAAGTATGGTACATTTTTATGAAGTTCAAACAAATTCTGTGAAACCGTAGATGGACTTAAAGATACTATTATGTATCAAATATTGTAAAAATTAAGCAAGGAAATAGCAAACATAAAATAACCAAAGCATACAAACTTGGGTAGATACAATAGGTGTGATCATGTTCTACTTCATAAAGAGATGAGTTAATAGAGAAAGAGAAGTAACTAGACTTTTTAGAAGTTAATAAAACTTTGCCTGTTATTTCTTAGTAATATAAAATATATGGTTTTCTAACAAAAACGCTTATCTTAAAAATATTTAAAAATAAATTTCAGGGTACTCATAAGGTTCTATTTACTTTTCCACTGAAGGAAAAGCTGGTGGTTGTAGTTGTAGTTGTTTGTTTGTTTTAGTCTCCTCCTAGTTTTTATTATTATAATGTGGAATGAGGAATGTTAGATTGAAAAGTGAATTTTTTTATAGAAAAAATCATTACTTGATTCACCTCCTGGTACAGCAGATGGAACTCCTGAAAATATGCCCTTTTGCCTTATGGAAGAGTAACAGTTATGCTTACTTCTGAAACATACTTGGTGGTTGCCCTAAATAGTGACACCATAGTAAACATTTTGAATATTTGCAGTTAATTTTTATAGTCATAGGGCTCCAAAAGGCACTGCTGGTATCTTAGCAGGTATTTCAATAAAGCTAAAAGTTGCCTGACTGTTTAAAAATATTAACCACGCACAAAACATGGCAGAAGTATTGTCCTCAGATATTATTTTTTTCCATATGCTCCTGATTCCAGACATGAAAGTTATTTTTTTAAATTTTTTTATAATAGATTTTATTTATTTATTTGACAGAAATCACAAGTAGGCAGAGTCAGGCAGAGAGAGAGGAGGAAGCAGGATCCCTATTGAGCTGAGAGCCCGATGTGGGACTTGATACAAGGATCCTGGGATCATGACTTGAGATGAAGGCAGAGGCTTTAACCCACTGAGCCACCCTGTGCCCCCATGACAAGTTATTTTTTATAGATATATATACAATGTATTTTCCAGCTATAAGAAAAATGGTTCTGCTATTTTTAACCTTTTTTAAAAATTACATTATTTTTTAATTAAAATTTTATTTTTTAATGTTTTACTTTTCATCTCTCTTTTTTAAAGATTTTATTTATTTATTTGACAGACAGAGATCACAAGTAGGCAGAGAGGCAGGCAGAGAGAGAGAGAGAGAGAGAGAGAGAGGGAAGCAGGCTTCCTGTGGAGCAGGGAGCCCGATTCAGGGCTCTATCCCAGGACCCTGAGATCATGACCCGAGCCAAAGGCAGCAGCCCAAACCAGTGAGCCACCCAGGCGCCCCAATGTTTTACTTTTCAATATACTACTTAGAATATAAAACCTATTCCAGTTGGTAAGAAGTTTACTGTTTAAAAAAATGGTAATTTTCTCATTGTGTCTTCCCCTCTCATTGCTTTATTTTGAATAAAAACTTTCACAATAAACATAACTGATGCTTTCCTTTTGATAGTCCCTCTGTTGGTCATATTGTATATGAGCCATGACAATAAGTTTTACAAAATTTATTCATGTTTGTTGATATGTTTTATCATAACTAATTTTTCCTCCCTTTTCTAGATTCCCCAGCTTTCAGACAGGTGGACACTTCAATAAACCATACCCAAGGGATGTATCAAGTACTTCTTAGACATCTCTCAGATCCTTGAGGTCTCATTTTGCTTAATATTAACAAAGATATTTTAAAGTTTATATGGAGAGGCAAAGACTCACAATAGTCAACATAGTGTTGAAGGAGAACAAAGACTGAGGACTGATTTCAAAGTTTACCATAACGATGGGGCGCCTGGGTGGCTCAGTGGGTTAAGCCTCTACCTTCAGCTCAGGTCATGATCCCAGGGGCCTGGGATCGAGTCCCGCATAGGGCTCTCTGCTCAGCAGGGAGCAGGGAGCCTGCTTCTCCTCATCACTCTCTCTGTCTGTCTCTCTGCCTATTTGTGATCTCTCTCTCTGTCAAATAAATAAATAAAATCTTTTAAAAAAAGTATACCATAACGATAATTGTAAGCAAGATATTGTAATATCACAGAAAGACTAGATTAAAGGAACGGAATATATATTATCAATTATATTTTATATTTAATATAAAAGCAAAAGCAATACAAGAGAGCAAAATACAATCTTTTAAACAAAAGGTTCTGGAATAATGGTGAAGCTAAATGTAAAAATATAAAATAAAATAATAAAATAAAATAAATCCAGGAAGATATCATACACTCTTCACAAAAATTAACTCAGATTGGATTATAAACCTAACCATGAAACATGTAGAATGTAATATAGAAGAAAATTTAAATGACCTTGGTTTTGGAAATAACTTTAGCTACAAAAGCACAAGCACTGAATTTAAAAATGTCTACTCTGTGAAACAAAGCCAAAAGAATGAAAAGGCAAAGCACAGACTAAGAAAAAATTTGCAAAATACACATCTGGCAAAGGACTGTTAATCAAAAATACACAAAGACCACTTAAAACTCAACAATGGGGGAAAAACCTGATTAAAAATGACCTTAGCAGATACCTCACAAAGACCAAAGACCTTAGCAGATACCTCACAAAAGAAAATATTACAGATGGCAAATAAGGATATAAAAAGATGCTTCACATCATATGTCATCCGGAAAATGCAAATTAAAACAAAAAAGAGACACCAGTGCATACCCAGAATCCAGAACACTGACAACAGAACACGAAATGTTGGTGAGGATGTGGAGCAACAGGAATGTTCTTCCATGTCTATTGAGAATAAAGAATGGAAAACAACTTGGCAGTTTCTTACAAAACTAAACATATTCTTGCCAGATGATTCAGCAGTAGCAGTTCTTGGTATTTATCCAAAGAAGATGAAATCTATACCCACAAAGATGTCTATAGTAGTTTTATTCATAACTGACAAAAGCTTGGAAGCAACCAAGATATCCTTCCATAGGTGAAAGGTCAAATAAAGTGTAAAACATGCAAACAATGGAATATTATATAATGCTAGAGAAATGAATTACCACGCCATGAAAAGATATGGATATAAATATTTAATAAATATTTGATTTTAGGATTCTACCAGTCTATCAATAGTATTAGTATATTTTAACAGTGAATGCTCAGCATTCACGAATTTACCTAATAAAATGTTTTGGGTTCAATATTTTAAATACTTCAACCTCTATGATTATATTCCTAATAATTTTGAATTGGGGTAAATAAACCTTAATTTTTTGTAACTTGTTTCTTATTGCAAAAGAGCTCAATGAAATTATAGAAAATAAAAATTTACAAAAAAAAAGTTTAGTTTACTATTGCCAAATGATTTAAAACTTTATCTTTATCCCCAGGTCTGTGAATATATGTTTATAAAAAATAAAAAATTAAAAAAAAAAAAAAAAAACTTTATCTTATATTCAAATACATATATTTTTCTAAATTGATTTATATGCTACTAAAACCAAAAACTTTTAGTTATATTAGATTTCATATCATGCAGTCAATACCAGAAAGCCATCTGGCTATGACTTGTCTTAAATAGAGTTAAGATGGGTGTTATTACAATGCAAGATGGAAACAAAGATAGTATAACAATTGACTGTTACATAACTTTTCTGTTTTGATCAAGTTACTAATCAAAAAAGGCTTTTATCGGTGACAGACTAGGGAATTTAACAAAACTTTTAAACTAGCATGTGCGACTCATTCCTAGAAAACAACACAATCAATAACACTTTATTTAGATTAAATCATGACTATTTCTCCATTTGAATAAAAAAGGTAGCAGCCCAAATAAGTTTATTGAACAGGAAAAGTTGAAATGCTATAATGCTCCTAAGGAATTAAATGATCCAGTCATGAATTACAAAAAAAGGATATAAATTACCAAAGTGTTTGTGTAATTGGAATGTACAACTGCCCATTATCGTACAATAGTGTAGGCTTGTACAAGAACTCTATAAAAGAACTCCACTTCTAAACCGTGGAAAATATGTTCCCTTTCCCCTATATAAAACTATTAAGCCATTCATTTAGCTTTTAATATATCCACTTAATACAGGCTTTTTACTCATTTGAACAGGCAGCAGGGCTCTATTCTTATTGCTTACATCTGAAGGATAGACTTCTAGCGTAAGAGGTAAAGCCCATAAAGGAGCCCAATAATAACAACAAAATACAGTTTAGTGAGCCCTTACAATCTGCCAGCTACCTTTCTGAGAATACTTCAATTAATAAAACATATAAAATACCTGACCACAAAGAGCTTACATTCTTTTGAAATATAATAGTGAAATAAACAAATAATAGAGGGGCACCTCGGGGGCTCAGTCTATTGAGTGACTGCGTTTGGCTTGGGTCATGATCTCAGGGTCCTGGGATGTAACTACCCAGCAGGCTTTCTAGGCAGTGGGGTGTTTTCTTCTTCCTCTGCGCCCCCTCCCAATTCTCTCTCTCTCTGTCTCCAATAAGAAAATAAACCAGTAATAGAATAATGATTGATGGTTGATGGTGATAAGTGTTACAAAAAAATACAAGAAAGGAAAGAGTCATTGGAGAATGCTGCGATGAAAGTTAATTTTATTTTGTGTAGGGTGGTTATATCTCATTTATGAGATGTTATTTGCACAAAGACCCAGGAAGTGAAGAAGGGTGTTATACACATATTAAAGGAAAAGATTGCTCTAGGCAGAGCAAGTAAGTATATAGACTTTGTATGAACAGCTGGTCTGTTACTTTTGAGGAAAAGCAAGGAGGCCAATGAGGAGTTCATAGTGGTGGAGAGAGGAAGAACGTATTGATGCATGACCTTCTAGTACATTGAAACGCCTTCAGTTTTTATTCAATATGAAAGGGGAAGATACCAAAAGACTTTCAACAGCAGAATAAAATCATCTGACTTGATTTTTAGGTTAAGTTGCTGTACCAAAATAAATTTGCAGGGAGAAAGGAGTGCAGTATGTGTGGAAGTGGGGTTATCAATCAAGTCAATAATTCAGGAACATATGATGGTGTTTTTAGCATGCTGGGTGGTAATAGAAGTGGTGAAGTATGGTTTTTATTTTGTATATATTTGGATGGTGAATATTCTGGTGAACAGGATGGAGTATGTGCAGGACAGACAATATCAACATTTATTTTACCTGCACAAACAGAAGGGTGGAGTCTTCATTCCCTGATATGGAAAGAACTCTGAGTTCAAATGTTCTTTCTGATTAAATGGCATAGTGATGATGAGGATTTAGTCAGACAGTGAAAGAGAGCAGTAAGCATAGTGTTAAGCGGTAAGACATTATAATACATTTGAACATCAAAAAACTTTGTGTTGGATCATATGTTGATGTGAGTAAATAAATAAATAATGCTTCCTGGGGTTCTGATAGAGGTAAAGAAGACTAGTATATGATCCAAAGGGGCACGTGCACCAAATGTTTATAGCAGCAATATCCACAATAGCCAAACTATGGAAAGAACCTCGATGTCCATCAACAAATAAAATATATATATATATATATATGATGGTATACTATGCAGCCAACAAAAGAAATGAAATCTTGCCATTTGCGATGACATGGATGGAACTAGAGGGTATTATGCTTAGCAAAATAAGCCAACCAGAGAAAGACACTATCATATGATCCCCCTGATATGAGGAAATGGAGGTGCAATATGGGGGACAGGAAAAGAGTAAATGAAACAAGATGGGAGGGAAGGGAGACAAACCATAAGAGACTCTTAATCTCACAAAACAAACTGAGAGTTGCCGGGGGGGTTGGGGAGGGTAGGGAGAGGGTGGTGGGGTTATGAACATTGGGGAGGGTATGTGCTGTGGTGAGTGCTGTGAAGTGTGTAAACCTGGCGATTCACAGACCTGTACCCCTGGGGCTAATAATACATTATATGTTAATTTAAAAAAGAAGAAGAAGAAGAAGACTACTATAAATCAAATGCTATGGTTTTCAGCAAAGAGTGTGCAATCAGGCATATTTTATTAAGTAACCAAGTAAAATGATGGTCGAAAATTGGAATAACAGAAAACATAAAAATCAGAGATTTTAAAAAGAGATATGGGGCAGTGTAGAGAATATAATCAATGATATTATAATCGTGTTATATGGTGACAGATGGTGGCTATATTTGTAGTGATCATAGAATAATGTATGGAGATATTGAACACCTGAAACCAATGTAACACTGAATATCAACTATACTCAAATAAAAGAATAGTAAAAATAAAACATTTTAATTTAAAAAGATAAAAAGAGGGACAAGAATTTGAAAAGTGAATTTCAAAAAGAGTAAAGATGAGGCTAAGACATACTCTGAACCTTGAGGAAAACAACATTTTGAAAAATCTTCCCATTTTTAGAAAACTCAAATGAATACCATAAAAGAACCCATTTTAACTGAGAGATGTAATGAATGCTCAAGAAATAATTTTATGACAGGATAATTCTTCCCTATGAAACAGCATACAGATACCAGGGGAAACCCCTGGAAGCAAAATAAACTATACTGAAAATAAGAATTAAGAAAAAGATAAATGATGAAGGATAAGAAAATTAGACCTGCGACAGAGACCTAGTGAAGAGAATTTTTAGCTTGTGGTTTAATGTTTTTGAGGATAATCTAGAGTTCATAACTGCCTTGAGACAGACTGGTTGTAGGCAGTTTAGGCAGACCCCTAAGACAGGCCTACTTTGGGCAGGTGGTGTTGGAGGAGGCCATTGGACTGGACAAAGACAAATCCAACCATTTGACTAAAGTGTCTGTGAAGATGTTGAAGTCAGATGCAACAGAAAAAGACCTGTCAAACCTAAACTCAGAAATGGAGATGATGAAGATGATTGGACAGCACAAGGACACCATCAACCTGCTGGGTCCTGCACACAGGACGGTCCTTTGTACACTCTCATGGAATATGCCTCCAAAGACAACATACAGGAGTACCTGCAGACCCAGAGGCCTCCTGACCTGGAGTACTGTTACAACATCAGCCACAATGCAGCAGAGCAACTCTCCTCCAAGGACCTGGTATCCTGTGCCTATCAGGTAGCCTGAGGCATGGAGTACCTTGCCTCCAAGAAGTACATACACCAAGACCTGGCCACCAGGGAAGTGCTGGTGACAAAGGACAACATGATGAAGATCTCAGACTTCAGCCTTGCCAGAGATATCACCACATCAGTTACTATAAAAAGACAACCAACAGTGAACTACCTGTGAAGTGGATGGTCCCTAAGGCCATGTTTGACCAGATCTACATCGACCAGAGTGACTTTTGGTCTTTTGGGGTGATCCTGTGCAAAATCTTCACTCTGGAAGCCTCCCATATCCTGGCGTGCCTGTGGAGGTGGTTTTCAAGCTGCTGAAGGAGTCATTTGATGGATAAGCCAATAAGTGCACCAGAGAGTTATTCACAATAATGAGGGGTGGCTGGCATTTGGTTCCTTCAAGCTGCTGGTAGAAGACCGGGATCATACTGTGGCCTTGACCTCCAACCAGGAGTACCCGTACCTGTCCTTGGCCCTGAAAAATACTGTCTATGCTTTCCCAACACCCAAAGCTCCACCTGCTCCTCAGAGAAGAATTCCACCTTCTCTCATGTGCTGTTGCCCAGGGAGGCCTATCTGCCCTGACACCCAGCCCCGCTTGCCAATGGTGGAATCAAATGACTAGTATCCCTATTACTCCTGTCCACAGTCCATCATAAGCTGTAACCCTTATTCTCCACCCTCCCTGCAAGACTCACTTCCTTCTCCTTTGTCCCTTTCCTACTGGCAGGAGCCAGATGCCTACCTGAGGCCTTCACCCCTTGAAGATCACCTCTCTTCCCCTTCCTCTTCCTCCTCCTTACAATCTGCTCATGAAAGAAAGGCACAGAGAGGCAGGTACTTGCTCGTGGCTGCTTCCTTCCCTCCCATATGTTGGACCAAGACCCCTCCTTGGCATCTGGTACTGCCTGGATGTCGAGGGAGTGGGAGATGAGGCATGCCAGTGAAAGCTGTCAGAGCTTTCCTGTTTTGGTTTTGTCTGCTTAGCATAACATGTAAGACTGAATTCTGGTGGCAGGGACCTAGTCCTTGGGGCTATAGCACTAGCAAGGGTAGGTCAACTGCTCTGGGGCTTGGCTAAGAGCAACCCCTGCTCCAGAGATATGGTGCCAAGGGCTTATTAATTTTGATTCTAATTTGCTTTGCTAACCAAGTACCTGGTATCAAAAGATGGGAAAGCAAAGACTGGTAGCAGTGTTGTGACCATGGGGTCCAGCCCCAAACTATGAAGAAAACACAAAGTGTATAAATCTTAGTAAGTATATATTTACACACCTTTTTAAATAGGTTGTTATCAAAGATTTAATCAATGGGTAATATGCTCCTCGTGGCTGGGAAGCATCAGTTGCCATATATTAAAAACAAAGAAAAGAGGTGTCTGGGTGGCTTCCTCCATAAGTGTCCCTTCTTTTCAGGTCATGATCCCAGGTCCTGGGATGGAGCCCCACATCAGTCTTTCTGCTCAGTGGGAAACCTGCTTCTCCTTTTCCCTATGCCCTGCTTATAGTTCCTCTTCCTGTCTCTCTGTCTGTCAAATAAATAAAATATTAAAAAAAAAAAGAAAGAAACAAAATATTTTTAAAAGTTCTTTTTTTTTTTTTTTTAATTTTCTAGGGGTGCCTGGATGACTCAGTTGTTTAAGCATAAGTTTGCCTTTGGCTGAGGTCATGATTCCAGTGTACAATGATCCAGCCCTGCATGGGACTACTTGCACCCCAAGGAGCTTGCTTCTTCCTCTCCCTTTGCACGTGATTCCCCCCGCTTGTGCACTTTTTCTATCTCTCTCTTTCTCTCTCTTGCTGTCAATAAACAAAATAAAATCTTTTACTAAATAAATAAATAAATTTCTAAACCTACTTTCACTTTAGGTCCCTTAACAAAAATTGCTACTGCTTCATTAAAAAAAAAAAAAAAAAAAAGGTAATTTAGAAAGATGCTTCCAGAGCTAAAAGGCTGTTTTTTTGGGTTTTTTTTTTTTTTTTGTTTTGTTTTGTTTTTTTTTTGGTCAGGATTAAATATAGAAGTGCTTTAAAAAGTAAAAGAAAAAATATGCTATATTAACACTAATCACAGTACAACTTTGGTGGTTATATCAAGATAATGAAAAGTGATTTTAAAGCAAATTTCATTATCAGACATAAAGATCAAGTCAAAATTACAGAAGAGTAAAAGGATGAATTCCTCAGGGAGTATAATAATTCTTGACATTTGGGGATATATACGGAAAAACTAAGAACAAAAATCATAACTTCTACCTTAGAAGAGAAAAGGAAAAACATTTCAACACCTTTATTTAAGATTATATAGATAAATGGTCATCAAATTGGTAAGATATGTAAGACTTGAACAAAATTATCAACTAACTAGATATGCTTGATATTACAGAAAACTCCCAACAACCGCCGACTACATATATCTTAAGCCATGATTTTCTTTGCAAAGGTAAACATTGATAATGCTCTAGTCATACCTCCGTGTACCAGGAAAGAAGTAGCATATTTCTTGAAAGACACAGCTATCAAAGCTCCATTGAGAAACCGTAAAGATGGAGAAGGGATTTGCAACTTATATATCTGATAATGGACATCAACTCTGATTATTAAAAAATGAATAAAAATAAAAAACCTTACTAATAACCAAACAGAGTATCCAATTTTACATGTGAAGAAAATTATTGAAGAGACATGTCAACAAAAGGATATGGATGGCTTATAAGCACATGACAAATTTCTCAACATTTAGACATTAAAGAAATACAAATTAAAATCATAACGAGACATGCTTACATATCTATTAGAATGGCTAAAATTATAAAGGCTAATTGTACTTCGTCTGAGCTAGATTGAGAAGCAACAAAAAATCTAAACTGTTGTTGGAATATATCATGATACCACCACTTTGGAAAATAGTTTGAAATATTTTTTAAATGCAAAATATGTTGCAGTTACACAAATAGCCATTTTACTTCTAGGCATTTAACCAAGAGAAACAAACCCTATGTTCGTACAAGGACTTGTATATGAATTTCATAGCAGCTTTATTTTTAAGAATTGAAAACAGTGGAAATGTTCATCAATGTCCATCAATAGAGCAAAGACAAATGATGATCTATTCATTAAAGAGATTACTATTCAACATCAAAATGAACTATTTACAATTGGAGATTCTCAAAGTAATGGTGCTGAGAAAAGAAAAGCCAGGCAATGAATAGTATATACTGTGTGATTCCATGACTAAAAAAAATCTAGAAAATACAAATTTATATATAGTCAGTCATCAAATATATTGGTGAGATTTTAGTGCCTTCTTCTGTGCTCCCATAGCTTCCTACACTTGGATCTCCGAGCATTTGTTACACCATGTGACAATATGAACTCTTTTTCTTTATTCTGTCTTACTAGAATAAGAATCCTTGAAATTTTATGGACATTTGAACTCTCAGTTATTAGCAGAAATTCGATCACACAGTAAGTTTCCAAATATAAAAGCCAGAGTTTTACAATGACTTCTAAGCTTTTACATGATCTAGCCACTCATTTAACCTCTGTGACCTCTTTGCCTGCTACTCTTCAGTCCCTCACAGTGGCCTCCTTGCTATTCCTCAGATATGCCAGGCATGATCCAACCTTATGGCCTTCACGACAGCCAATTCCTTTGTCTGGAGTGACCTTATTGCTGATAGTTCTGGGCAAATTCATCACCTTTCCATACCTTTGTTCCATTGTCAGCTTCATTGTAACGATCCTGATGTTCCTATTAAAAATTATAACTCCCCATCCCCTGCCTAACAACCTTGATTTTTCTCACCCTGATCTAATTTTTCTTTTTCCCCATTGTACTCATCATTTTTGAATGACCTATGCAATTTTTATTAAGGTTTATAGCTCTTAATTTTCTCACTCATTAAAATAAAAGTTCTACAAAGCCAAGTATTTCATTTACCAGTGTAGTCTGAAGTAATATCTGCCATATAATAGGTTCAATAGACAATTTGTAAATTTCAGAAAAAATTAATGTTGAGAGTATACTGAATTTCATAAGTCATTTCAATATTTTTTTCCAAAAAATAAACTATGTAAACATACCTTAAATTTACTTTCAAAATATTTTATAGCATAAAATGGACAATATACATAAGCCTTAAAGAAAATATCATATAAATAACCATTTCATACCTACTTAAAAATTGCATCATACCACACTCCTAGATCCTCTCTGAATGCTCTAAAATAACCCTTCAAAGGAAATACATTTTTAAAAATAACAGATTTTTTGACAAATAATTTAATAAAATAAAAGTTTCATTCATCTATGTAGATCATAATAAATGTTTTTAATAAGCATGAAATTATAACTCTGAAGTATGCTAAAATGAAACCACCTGCTAAGGGTGAGAGAACAAATATAAACATCATTTTTCCAAATAAGAGGAATTTATTACCTTTGAATCAAATCATGTGGGTTTGTTCAAACTGGCAATAAAGGAATATGGAAACACAAACGATAGAATGTCATATTTTAGATTTCTAAAAGACTACAAAGTGAAGAGTATACATTTTCTAAATGTTACATAATGCTACATAATGACAAGATGACAGGTTGTGAAAAATAGCATTTTAAAAGCTCTACTAATAATGGAACGGAAGGTGTCATTTCCCTATAATTTTATATATGTCATTAATTTACTATATCTGGATACAACATATTACCAAACAGATGTTCATCAAAGACTAAATCATTTTTAATGGAACATAATAATTTGAACCTACATCTATTAATCATTTTTTTCGATCAAACATTTATATTCTCGCTAAACATTTTATCAGTTGTCGACAAAATTAAAAAAAATAGTATAAAAAGTCGTGTTAGGAAAAGTAGATTTTCTTTGAAATTTGCATTTAAATGAAAATATTTGCTGATATTTTTAAAACTTTAAATGTAATTTTATATATATCTGACCTATCAAATGATATAAAAATTTTGGAGACTTAATATAGTATGGGGCACATGGTAAGCAATAATCAGTTTTTTAGTTGATCCAAGTGTTCGACCTTTTTAATTATTGTAGTACCACAATTTACTTGTTCTAAGATTTGTCCTCCCCCCCCATTTTAATATCTCTTAAGGTGGCACTCACCTTGCACTTGAGGACATATCCTAGTTTAACTGACAGCATTTCTCTTTCTTAGTCGAACATAAACTATATTGCATCTTACACTTGATGAAAGCTAGGATGCAATTAAATACTTTATTATAGTTACGATTCTGATATTTGAAATCCTCCAGTAGCTTCCTGTGCCCCCAGAGTGTAGTACCTCACCTCCTCGGCATAGTATACAAACCATCTCAGCCCCAGTGTTAACCCCGCGGCTCAGACTCCGTCCCCAGGTGATGCTGCCAGATCAGCTGTCGGTTGTCATGAACTTGCTGTAGTTTCCCGAATGCACTGTGCTGCCTCCTGGCACTTTGAAACTTGACACACTCATGCTCATTCTTCGCTTTGCCCTTGTCTATCACCTCCCCTGAAAATCTGTTCCTAAGTAGCTTTTCCCAGCTCCAACCTACCCTTGGCAGTCTTTTATCTCCCTGTGGTAAAGCCTGTCACACTGCACCATGGACATGCCCTTTGTCCCACTGAGAAGAGAAAAGGGACAGTGAGGGCCCGCCAGCATTTGCAGCTCTAGTGCAGAGCCCCATGCCTGGCTTGCAGGAAATGCCAGATCATAAAGAGAAACGAAGATCATCCTCTGCATAAAAGCAGCTGTTCTTTGCCTACCGCAGGATCTGGATCAATAAAGGGCAGCCAGTTATTATTGCTGTTTTTCTAGGGATTTTTTTCCCATATATTTAAGGGGTTTCTGGTTAGCCCCAGAGGGCAATGTTTTTTCTTCTAGAGGGCAGGCAGAGGGCTGCATTGTAGTTCTGGAATTGCCAAACTGGAGGGCTTGTGGGCCAGGAGTTGAGGACAGAAGTCTGAGAACACAAGCAAACTTATGTTTCTGGGCAAGGGCATGGCAGTTACGCTCTGCAGAGCTGAATCGAGATCTCGTGCATCTGAAATCAGGTGAGGATCTGACGAACACTCAGGTTGGAGTTTCTGTCCCTTATGGCCCTCTTCATGAAGAGGTGGTGGATCACGAGGCCATGGAATTTTTCCCACAATGGGAGTTGTGAGATGCTCCAAATCGTAAAGAGTCTTCTGCAGAATGATTGAGACCTGTTGGTTGGCTCCAGGATTTCCCATACAGATCGATTCCGAGTAGGGTTCTAAGAATGGATGGCTGGGAAGCCCGACTCTCATTCCTCTTGTGTCCTAGTGACAAGACACGTTAGATCAGCTGGATCTGGGGGATCTTGGAATGAGGCAGGGGCACAGGGTCCCTGAAGGGTTCTCCTAACCAGAAGTTTTGACACAGCTCCAACGTGCAAGATTCCCACGTGGAGACGAGATTTGTTCTGATGGGTGCCTCAAGAAACAGCCATATGCTGCTATTGGAATCCAGGCCTCTGAGGAGAGATGACTGGACAACAAAGCAATGGATCCGATTAGGATCTAGGGGCCTGCTCATTCCAATTTACCTCTGGGGACATCTGTCCACGGGTCTTAGTGCAGGTAGATGCTCAGCTGGTGTCAGACCGCCCTTGTTTTTCCTGGGCAGTCAACACTATTGGGATGGCCCCGGGCACTTTGGAGGTTTATCATCCTATTTCTAGGTTTGTGGCCAATGGAATGGGCAGAATTCCCAGGCACAGTCCTCAGGTTTGGCTCCAAGAACCTGTGCCTGTAGGTTTTGTGGGCCAGGGCTGTGGGGACAGTTGTCTGAAAACACAAACTCGGCTTAGGTTTCGGGTCGTAGGTATTGCAGGACTGATCTACAGACCGTGAGGAGAACTCTTCAGGATATGAATAAGGGTGCGAGTGTGAGACGCTTGCTCAAGATTTTGTCTCTGGATATTGTGTCACTGATGGCCGTGGAATGTCCGGGTGGCCTCATGGGCCATGGACGAGTCTTCCTCTCTGGGCATTTGGCCCGATCCCAAGAGTTTGGGGTTATTCTTTGAGATGGGAGGAGTCAGTTTTGTTTTGTTTTTACCTCAGGTGTCCCACCAAAAGAGAGTTTCCAGAGCAGAGACCTGGGGAGGGGCGACTGGACAACCAGAAAGCTGGTTAATACTTGGGGCCTAGGGGCATGGCAAGCCCATTATGACGTCTAATGGTCCAGCCACTGAGAGGACTTACTAGAGGACAGGACTCATGCTGAGGGTCACAATGCGTGTTTGTGCCCTCTTCGTACTCAAGCATGGGCGGGGCCTCATGGTGAACACTGGTTTCTCCTACACTGAACGTGGGACAACATGCCAACCACAAGGTTTCTTGCCATAGGGAAGGAGGAGTTCTGATTTCTGCATCACATTCACCCCTTGGCGGGGTGTGGAGTTAAGGTCTATGTTCTGAAGCCTGAGAAGCTAGGTTGGGAATAGATGACGAGCTAAGGCCATGGTGGGTCTGTTGTGCTCAGTGTGCGGTCAGCTGTCTGGGTGTTGGTCAGGAAGTCTGGGCTCAGGCTGTGTCAGACAGTGTATTAGTGCCCAGATTTGTCGATATAATTTGTGTACAGAAGGGTTCCGTGTAGGTCTATCCTCACTTGGGGTGTCTGGGAAGCTCCATAGGGCAACATTTTGTTTTTTTTCTGGAGGGCAGGCAGAGTGCTGCCTTGTGGGTCCAGAATTGCCACACGTGAGGTCTTGGGGGCCAGGACTCTGAGGACGGAGATTGGAGAACAGAAGTTTCACATAGGTTTAAGGGCGAGGGCAAGGCCGGTACACTCTGCAGAGCTGAATCAAGATGTCGTGCATCTGAACTCAGGGCGAGGATCAGACGTTGGCTCAGGTTGGAGTTCCTGTCCATGATTTCCCCTTCAGAAAGGGGGTGGGGGCTTCAGAAAGCCATCACGGTTTTCCCTAGTTGGGAGTTGTGAGATGCTCCAAAACGCAAGGATTCCTTCTGCAGGACATTTGAGACCTATTGGATGGGTCCAGGACATTCCATATGAAAGGATGCCAGAGCAGGGTTCTAAGGGCGGAGCCCTGGGCAACCCGCCACGCATCTCAATTGTCTCCTAGCGACATGACAGGTTCTATCTGCTGGTTCTGGGGGAGCAACCAAGAAGCCAGAGTTGAAATGGACTCTCCTGCGGATGGATCCTAATGTGGGTTTGTGTGCATGGAGACCTTGGAAAGGGGTGGTGGCACCGGGCCCTGAAGGATTCTCCTAACCGGAAGTTTTGACACAGTTCCAGCCTGCTATTTTCCCATGTCGAGACAAGATTTGCCTCCGGAAACCCCCGCATGCTGGTATTTGAAAACATGCCTCTGAGGAGAGATGCCTGGAAACCAAAGCAATGGATCCGATTACGGCCTAGGAACCTGTGAGGTTCAATCTACTACCCTGGTGACATCCAACTACGGTATGAGTGGAGGTATATGCTCAGCTGTTGTCAGATGCCCTTGTTTGTCCCGGGCGGCCTACACAATTGGGATGGCTTCAGGGACTGTGGAGGTTTCTCCTAATTTGGAGGCGTGTGGTCAAGTGAATGGGCAGAATTCCAGTGGAGTGGGCAGGCACAGACCTAATGTGTGGCTCCAGGGGCCCCAGCCTGGAGGGTGTCTGAGCCAGGAGTGTGGGGATAGAAGTCTGAAAACACTAACTCAGCTTACGTTTGGGGACATAAGTGTGGCAGGCCCGATCTACAGACCGTGAGGAGAACTCTTCGGGATATGAAGAGAGTGAGTGTGAGGCATTTATTCAGGCTTTTGTCTCTGGATTTTGTGTCAACAATGGCCGTGGAATGTCGAGGAGGCCTCATGGGCCATGGATAAGTCTTCCTCTCTGTGAATTTGGCACGAACCCAATTGTTTTGGGTCCATCTTGGGGATGGGAGGAGTCCTTTCAGTTTGGTTACCTCAGGTGTCCCACCAAAAGAGGGATTTCAAAGCAGAGCCCTGGGGATGGGCGAATGGACAAACCGAACTAAGGTTAGTTCCATCTACTGAGAGGCCTTCCTTGAGGACAGAACTCACGCTGAGGGTCACAATGTCTGTTTATGCCTTCTAGGTGCTCAAGCATGGGCGCGAATCATGGTCCACACTGTTGCTCCTACACTGAACTTTGGGCTCCATGCCAACCACATGTATTCTTGCCATGGGGAAGTAGTAGTTCTGATTTTTTCATCTCTTTCACCGCTGGGCCGTGATTGGAGTTAAGGTCTAGGTTGTGTAGTCTGAAAACCGAGCTTGGGAAGAGATGACGACTTAAGTCCATGTCAGGTCCGACGTGCTCAGTGTGGAGCCAGCTCGCTGAGTGTTGGTCGGGAGGTTCAGGCCTAGGCTGCGTCAGACCAGGCATTAGATTTCAGGGTATATTGTATAATTGGGGGAGAGTCGAGTGCCGTGCAGCTTGATCCTCATTTAGCGTTTCTAGGTAGCCCCAAGGGCAACGTTTTTCTTCTGGAGGGCAGGCAGAGTGCTGCTTTGTGGCTCCGGAATTCCCAAACTGGATGCCCTTTGGGCAAGGAGTGTGAGGACGGAAGAATAAGAACACAAGTTAGGCGTAGGTTTCGGGACGAGGGCACGGCAGGCACTCTCTGCAGATCTGAATCGGGACTTCGTGCATCTGAAGTCAGGGAGAGGTTCAGACCTAGGCTCAGGTTGGAGTTTCTGTCCATTATGGCCCTTTCTTGAAGGGGGCAGCATCTCGAGGCCATGGAGGTTTACCCAGGAGGGGAGTTGGGATATGCTCCAAGCCACAAGGATTTTTTCTGATCAACAATTGAGATCTGTTGGATCGCTCCAGGATGTTTCATACGGAACGACAGCAAAGCAGGGATCGAAGGATGGAACCCTGGGCAGACTGCCTCGATTCTAACTGTCTTCTAGTTAATAGACAGTTTTGATATGCTAGCTCTAGGGGAGCAACGGAGGGGGCTGAGTTGAAATGGTCTCTCCTGCGGATGGGTCCTAATGTGGGTTTGTGTGCATGGAGACCTTGGCACGGGGCGGTGGCACACGGACCCTGAATGCTTCTCCTAACCAGAGGTTTTGCGTCATCTCCAAAAGACAAGTTTCCCATGTGGAGACTAGATTTGATCTGATTGGTGCCTCAGGAAAGCCCCACATGCTGATATTGGAAACCAGGCCTCTGATGAGAGATAGCAGGAAACCAAAACAATGGACCCCATTGGGCCTAGGGCCCTGTCCCGTTCAACCTCATTCTCTGGGGACATCCATCTACAGTATGAGTGGACATGGATGCTCAGCTGGTTTCAGGCAGCCCTTGTTTGTCCTGGGCGTTCTATGCTATTGGGATGGCCTTGGGGACTTTGGAGGTTTCCCCTAGTTTGTATGATTGTGGTCAATGGAAGGGGCAGAATTCCCGTGGAGTTGAGAGGCACAGACCTGATGTGTGGCTCCAGGGTCCCCAGGCTGGAGGGTATGGAAGCCAGGAATGTGGGTATAGAAGTCTGAAAACACACACTCGGCTTGTTTTGGGGACATAGGTATGGCAGTCCCGATCTACAGACCATGAGGGGAACTCTTTGGGATATGAAGAAAGAGTGAGTGTGAGGCGCTTAATCAGGCTTTGTCTCTGGATTTTGTGTAAACGATGGGCGTAGAATGTCAGCGAGGCCTCATGGGCCATGGATGAGTCTTCCTCTCTGTGGATTTGGCCTGATCCCAATTTGGGGGTCAATCTGTGGGATGGGAGGAGTCCTTTCAGTTTGGTTACCTCATTCTAAAGCAGAGCACTGGGGAGGGGCGAATGGACAACACGAACTATGGTTAAAAATTGGAGCCTAGGGGCATGGCAAGCCCAATATGCCGTCTCTTGGTCCAGCAACTGAGAGACCTTACTTGGGGACTGGGCTCACGCTGAGGGTCACAATGCGTATTTGTGACCAACACGGCCCTCAAGCATGGCGGGGTCAAAGGGCCACACTGCTATCAACTACACTGTATGTTGGGCAACACTCCAACCACAAGATTTCTTGCCATGGGGAAGGATTTCTGATTTCTGCCTCATGTTCAACCCTGGGCAGTGATTGGAGAAAACGTCTAGGTTCTGAAGCCTGAAAACCGAAATTGGGAAGAGATGACAACCTAAGGCTTTGGCAGGTCCTATGTGTTCAGTGTGAGTCCAGCTGGCTGGGTGTGGGTCGGGAGGTCCAGGCTCAGGCTGTGACAGAAAGGGCATGAGTGCCCAGGGAATCCTGTAGAATGGGGTACAGTCAAGTGGCGAAAAGGTTGATCCTCATTTGGGGTTTCTGGTTAGCCCCAGAGGGCAATGTTTTTTCTACTGGAGGGCAGCAAGAGGGCTGCATTGTTGTTCTGGAATTGCCAAACTGGAGGGCCTGTGGGCCAGGAGTTGAGGACAGAAGTCTGAGAACACAAGCAACCTTAGGTTTCTGGGCGACGGCATGGCAGGTACGCTCTGCAGAGCTGAATCGAGATCTCGTGCATCTGAAATCAGGTGAGGATCTGACGAACACTCAGGTTGGAGTTTCTGTCCCTTATGGCCCTCTTCATGAAGAGGTGGTGGATCACGAGGCCATGGAATTTTTCCCACGATGGGAGTTGTGAGATGCTCCAAACCGTAAAGATTCTTCTTTAGGATGATTGAGACCTGTTGGTTCGCTCCAGGACTTCCCATACGGATCAATTCCGAGTAGGGTTCTAAGGATGGATGGCTGGGAAGCCCGACTCTCATTCCTCTTGTGTCCTAGTGACAAGACAGGTTAGATCTGCTGGATCTGGGGGAGAAACTGAGAGGGTTGAGTTGAAATGGACTCTCTTGTGGATGGGTCCTAATGTGGGTTTGTGTCCATGGAAACCTTGGAATGAGGCAGTGGCACAGGGTCCCTGAAGGGTTCTCCTAACCAGAAGTTTTGACACAGCTCCAACATGCAAGATTCCCACGTGGAGACGAGATTTGTTCTGATGGGTGCCTCAAGAAACAGCCATATGCTGCTATTGGAATCCAGGCCTCTGAGGAGAGATGACTGGACAACAAAGCAATGGATCCGATTAGGATCTAGGGGCCTGCTCATTCCAATTAACCTCTGGGGACATTTGTCCACGGGTCTAAGTGCAGATAGATGCCCAGCTGGTGTCAGACCGCCCTTGTTATTCCTGGGCAGTCAACACTATTGGGATGGCCCCGGGCACTTTGGAGGTTTATCATCCTATTTCTAGGTTTGTGGCCAATGGAATGGGCAGAATTCCCAGGCACAGTCCTCAGGTTTGGCTCCAAGAACCTGTGCCTGTAGGTTTTGTGGGCCAGGGCTGTGGGGACAGTTGTCTGAAAACACAAAATCAGCTTAGGTTTCGGGTCGTAGGTATTGCAGGACTGATCTACAGACCGTGAGGAGAACTCTTCAGGATATGAATAAGGGTGCGAGTGTGAGACGCTTGCTCAAGATTTTGTCTCTGGATATTGTGTCACTGATGGCCGTGGAATGTCCGAGTGGCCTCATGGGCCATGGACGAGTCTTCCTCTCTGGGCATTTGGCCCGATCCCAAGAGTTTGGGGTTATTCTTTGAGATGGGAAGAGTCGGTTTTGTTTTGTTTTTACCTCAGGTGTCCCAACAAAAGAGAGTTTCCAGAGCAGAGCCCTGGGGAGGGATGACTGGACAACCAGAAAGCTGGTTAATACTTGGGGCCTAGGGGCATGGCAAGCTCATTATGACATCTAATGGTCCAGCCACTGAGAGGACTTACTAGAGGACAGGACTCATGCTGAGGGTCACAATGCATGTTTGTGCCCTCTTCTTAAGCATTGGCGGGGCATAATGGTGTCAGGGTCAGGGTCAGTGTCAGGGTTTGGGTTAGGGTTTGGGGCAGGCTCACAGTCAGTGTCAGGGTCAGGGTTAGTGGCTACTGTTAGTGTTAGCCCCGCTACTGGGTCATGGACCCATCCGTTCAGGGTCTCAGGATAAACCCTGGGCAGAAGGGTGTAGACCATAACCCGATCCCACTTAACCAGCCTTAAACTGGGTGTGAACATAACTTGCCCACCAGACATCTAACCCTCATCAGCCTGATCCTGCTTGGGGCATCTCCTCCCACGATGGCATGGCGAGGTCCTCTTTACACACAGACACACAGACACCCAGAGGCACACACACACACATACAGACACACACACAGAAACGGGGAAGAGACCTAGGGCTACACCAGTGGATCAGAAGTTGTGGGACTCTCTGACTCTGAGCCCCCTGGTGTCCCCTTTAGATTTTATTAGCCAAAGGTTCTGAGGCATTGGGGAATCCTGATATGACCTGAAGGGAGGCGACGTGTCTGGCGGGCGATCTCTCTTCTCCCTGCATCCTCTCGGCTTCAGTACAGCAGAAGAACATATCGCTTCCTTTAGGATGTGCCTAGAAATGAGCTGGGCAGGGGGGTTTTCTCTGTAATGGGGTGCCTGGATACGTGGGTTCCAATTCCGTTGGGCTCTGTCGTCAGGGAAGTGAGGTCACCACTGCCTGGGGGCTCCTTACCGATCTTCCTCCTTCACCAGAGCTCCCTGAGCCTCGGTCCGCAAGCTGCTCAGGCTCACACTCCACTCAATGCAGTGCCCATCCAGTGACCCCCATACAGCCTCCACCCAGCGCCTGGGAGGCCTGGGTGCAGGTGTTGTCCCCGCTGGAAGCAACCGAGCTGGGTTTAGACTAGGTTAGTGTTAGGGTTAGGGTTTAGAAAGACTTAGGGTCAGAGTTAGGTTTAGACGTCGTTGGGGTCAGGGTTAGCGTAAGGCTTAGGGTAGGGGTCAGGGTTAGGGTTAGGTTCATGTTTAGGTTTAGGGTCAGGCTCACAGTAGGGTCACGGTTAGCGTAACGGTCAGAGTCAGGGTCAGGGTCAGTGTTAAGGTGACGGTTAGGTTTAGGGTCAGGTTCAGGGTCATAGTCAGATTTAGGGTCAGGTTCAGGTTTAGGTTTGGGGGCAAGGTTCATGTCAGGGTCAGGGTTAGCTTTGGGACAGGTTTAGTGTCAGGGTTAGGGTCAGGGTCAGGGTTAGTTTCATGGTTATGGTAAGGTCAGCTTTATGTTTAGGTTCTGTTTTATGAGTAAGTTCAGGATCAGTGTTACCTTTAGGGTTACGATTCTGTCCAGCATCACAGATTGGGTCAGAGTTAGGTTTACAGTCAGGGTTAGGGTCAGTGTTAAGGTCAAGGCCAGGGTCAGGTTTAAGGTTAAGGTCTGACATAGGCAAAGTTCAGAGTTAGGGTTATGATCAGGGTCAGGTAGAGGGTCAGGATTATTGTTAAAGTGGGTTAGGGTTAGGGTAGGAAGTAGGTTGAGTTAGACCAGGTTAGGGTCAGTGTCAGGGATAATGTTAGGGGTTAGTTTTAGGGTTAGGTTCAGCTTTAGTTTTCGGGTCAGGGCCCGTGTTAGTGTCAGGGTTAGGGTTACGATAGTGTTAGAGTTAGGGTCAGGCTCACATTCACTGTCAGGGTTATTGTTAGTGTCGGGGTGAGTGTCACTGTTAGGGTCAGGGTTAGGTTTATGGTCTTTGCCTGGGTCAGGTTCAGGGTGAAGGGTAGCGCCAGTGTCAGGTTTAGGGTCAGGTTCAGGTATTGGTTTAAAGACCACATTCGGGTCTGGGACAGGGTTATGTAGTGGTCAGTTTTAGTGTCATGGTTAGGATTAGGATCAGGGTCAGGGTCAGGTGAAGGTAATGGACAGGGTCCGGCTAAGCGTCAGGCTTTGGTTTAGGGTCAATGTTCGGTTCTGTGTCACAGTTAGGTTTTGGCTGTAGGGTTTGGGATTGGGGTTAGAGTTAGAGTTAGAAGTAGGGTTATGGTTAGGGGTAGGGTTAGTCAGCTTAAGGTCAGGGTTAGGGTTTGGTTTAGGGTACAGGGTAATATGGAGGTCAGGGTCAGTATTAAGTTTATGAAGGGTCCGTATTAGGGTCATGGTTAGACTTACCTTTAGTTTAGGGTTAGGATCAGGTTCACAGTCACGTTCAGGGTTAGTGTTAGGGTGAGGGTTAGGTCAGCGTCAGGTGTAGGAATAGGGTTAGGGTCAGTGTCTTGGTTAGGTATGAGTCATGGTTACGGTAATGTCAGAGTTAGGTTTAGGTTCAGAGTCCACATCACGGTGAGTGTCAGGCTTACATTTAGGTTTAGTGTTCAGGTCAGGATCACAGTCATGGTCAGGGTCAGGGTCAGGGTCAGGGCTTCAGTTAGGGTTTGGGGCAGGCTCAGAGTCAGTATCAGGGTCAGGGTTAGTGGTTACTCTTAGGGTTAGGCCCGCTCCTGGGTCATGTACCCATCCCCTCATGGTCTCTCGAGAAACCCTGGGCCGAAGGGTATAGACCCTCCACCCGACCCACTTAACCAGCCTTAAATTGGGGTATGAACATGACTTGCCCACCAGATATCTAAACCCTCATCAGCCTGATCCTCCTTGGGGCATCTCCACCCACGATGGCATGGCCAGGTCCTTTTTACACAAAGACAAACAGACACCCAGAGGCACACACACACACACACACAGAGACGGGGAGGAGACCTAAGGCTCCACCAGTCGATCAGAAGGTGTTGGACTCTCTGACTCTGAGTCTCCTGGTGCCACCTTTTGATTTAATTAGCCAAAGGGCCAGAGGGGTTGGGGAATCCTGATATGACCTGCCAGGGAGGGGACGTGTCTGGCGGGCGAGCTCTCTTCTCCCTGCATCCTCTCGGCTTCAGTACAGCAGAAGAACATGTCGCTTCTTTTAAAATGTGCCTAGAAATGAGCTTGGCAGGGGGGTTTTCTCTGTAATATGGTTCCTGGATATGTGGGTTCCAATTCCATTGGGCTCTGTCATCAGGGAAGTGAGGTCACCACTGCCTGGGGGCTCCTTACTGAACTTCCTGCTGTACCAGAGCTCCGTGAGCCACCGGTCCACAAGCTGCTCAGGCTCACACTCCAGTCAATGCAGTGCCCATCCAGTGACCCCCATAAGACTCCACCCAACCACTGGGAGGCCTGGGTGCAGCTGTTGTCCCCGCTGGAGGCAACAGAGCTGGGTTTAGACTAGGTTAGTGTTAGGGTTAGGGTTTAGAAAGACTTAGGGTCAGGGTTAGAGTTAGACGTCGTTGGGGTCAGGGTTAGTGTAAGGCTTAGGGTAGGGGTCAGGGTTAGGGTTAGGTTTATGGTTAGGTTTAGGGTCAAACTCACAGTAGGGTCAGGGTTAGGGTTACGGTCAGAATCAGGGTCAGTGTCAGTGTTAGTGTGAAGGTTAGGTTTAGGGTCAGGTTCAGGGTCATGGTCAGATTTAGGGTCAAGTTCAAGTTTTGGTTTGGGGGCTAGGTTCATGTCAGGGTCAGGGTTAGGTTTGGGACAGGTTTAGTGTCAGGGTTAGGGTCAGGGTCAGGGTTGGATTCATGGTTATCGTAAGGTCAGCTTTACGTTTTGGATCTGTTTTAAGAGTAGGTTCAGAATCAGGGTTAGCTTTAGGGTTACGATTCTGTTCAGGATCATGGATTGGGTCAGAGTTAGGTGTACATTCAGGGCTAAGGTCAGTGTTAAGGTCAAGGCCAGGGACAGGTTTAAGGTTAAGTTCTGACATAGGCAACATTCAGAGATAGGGTTATGATCAGAGTCAGGTAGAGGGTCACGATTATTGTTAAAGTGGGGTTAGGGTTAGGGCTATGTAGGTTGAGGGTTAGGGTTAGACCAGGTTAGGGTCAGTGTCAGGGATAATGTTAGGGGTTAGTTTTAGTGTTAGGTTCAGCTTTAAGTTTCAGGTCCGGGCCCGTGTTAGTGTCAGGGTCAGGGTTACGTGTAGGGTTAGAGTTAGGGTTAGGCTCACATCAGTGTCAGGGCTATTGTTAGGGTCATGGTCAGGGTCACAGTTAGGGTCAGGGTTACGTTTCTGGTCTTTGCATGGGTCAGGGTCAGGGTGAAGTCTAGGGCCAGTGTCAGGTTTACGGGCAGTATCAGGTATTGGTTTAAAGTCCACATTCGGGTCAGCGACAGGTTTATGTCGTGGTCAGTGTTAGGGTCATGGTTAGGTTTAGGATCAGGGCCAGGGTCAGGTATAGGGTCAGGGTCTGGTATAGGCAAAGTTCAGGGTTAGGGTTATGATCATAGTCAGGTATAACGTCAGGGTTATTGTTAAAGTTTAGGGTTAGTATTACGGGTAGCGTTTGGTTGACGGTTAGGGTCAGAACTTGTTAGGATCAGGGTCCGTGGTAGGGTTAGATATTAGTGTTAGTGTTGGGTTCAGCGATAGGATTCGGGGGAGGGCCCGTGTTAGTGTCAGGGTTAGGGTTACATTTAGGGTTAGAGTTAGGGTCAGGCTCACAGTCAGGGTCAGGTTTAGTGTTCAGGTCAGGGTCAGGGTCACCTTAAGGGTCAGGGTTAGGTTTATGTTCATGGTCTGGGTCAGAGTCAGATGAAGTTTAGTGCCAGTGTCAGGTTTAGGGTCAGGTTCAGGTATTGGTTTAAAGTCCACCTTCAGGTCATGGACAGGGTTATGTAGTGGTCAGTGTTAGTGTCATGGTTAGATTTAGGGTCAGGGTCAGGTGAAAGTCAGGGCCAGGGTGAGGTTTAGGTTCAGGCTTTGGTTTAGGGTCAATGTTCGGTTCAGTTTCACAGTTAGGTTTTGGCGGTAGTTTTTGGGATTGGGGTTAGGGTTAGAGTTAGAATTAGGGTTATGGTTAGGGTTAGGGTTAGACAGCGTAAGGTCAGGGTTAGGGTTAGGTTTAGGATAGGGGTTAGTGTTAGGGTCAGGGTCAGCATTAGGTTTATGTTCAGGGTCCGTATTAGGGTCATGGTTAGAGTTACCTTTAGGTTTAGGGTTAGGGTCAGGCTCACAGTCACGGTCAGGTTTCTGGTTAGGCTCAGGGTTAGGTCAGCGTCAGGGTTAGGATTAGGGTCGGGGTCAGGGTCTTGGTTAGGTATGAGTCTTGGTTACAGTAATATCAGCATTAGGTTTTGGTTCATGGTCCACATCAGGGTGAGTGTCAGGCTTAGGTAATGGCTTAGTGTTCAGGTCAGGATCACAGACAGGGTCAGTGTCAGGGTCAGGGTCAGGGCTTGGGTTAGGGTTTGGAGCATGCTCACAGTCAGTGTCAGGGTCAGGGTTAGTGGTTACTGTTGGGGTTAGCCCCGCTCCTGGTTATGGACCCATCCCTTCAAGGTCTCAGGATAAAACCTGGGCAGAAGGGTGTAGACCCTACAGCCGATCTCACTTAACCAGCCTTAAACTGGGGTGTGAACATGACTTGCCCACCAGACCTCTAACCCCTCATCAGCCTGATCCTGCTTGGGGCATCTCCACCCACGATGGCATGGCCAGCTCCTCTTTACACTCAGACTCACAAACACACAGAGGCACACACGCACACACACACGCACACACACACACACACACACACACACACACACACACACACACAGAGACGGGGAGGAGACCTAGGGCTACACCCATGGATCAGAAGGTGTGGGACTCTCTGACTCTGAGCCCCCTGGTGTCACCTTTTGATTTTATTAGCCAAAGGGCCTGAGATGTTGGGGAAACCTGATATGACCTGCCAGGGTGGGGACGTGTCTGGCAGGTGAGCTCTCTTCTCCCTGCATCCTCTCGGCTTCAGTACAGCAGAAGAACATGTCACTTCCTTTAGGATGTGCCTAGAAATGAGCTGGGCAGGGGGTTTTTCTCTGTAATGGGGTGCCTGGATACGTGGGTTCCAATTCCGTTGGGCTCTGTCGTCAGGGAAGTGAGGGAACCACTGCCTGGGGGCTCCTTACCGAACTTCCTTCTCCAGCAGAGCTCCCTGAGCCACCGGTCCCCAAGCTGGTCAAGGCTCACAGTCCACTCAATGCATTTCCCATCCAGTGACCCCCATATAGCCATCCCAAACTCCTGGGAGGCCTGGGTGCAGCTGTTGTCCTCAACAGAGGGAACAGAGCTGGGTTTAGATGAGGTTACTGTTAGGGTTAGGGTTAAGAAAGACTTAGGGTGACGGTTAGGGTTAGACGTCTTTGGGGTCATGGTTACTTTTAGGCTTAGGGTAGGGGTCAGGGTTAGGGTTAGGTTCATGGTTAGGTTTAGAGTCAGGCTCACAGTAGGGTCACGGTTAGCGTTACTGTCAGAGTCAAGGTCCGGGTCAGTGTTAGGGTAACGGTTAGGTTTAGGGTCAGGCAGTGTCATGGTCAGATTTAGGTTCAGGTTCAAGTTTTGTTTTGGGGACCGGGTTCATGTCAGGGTTAGGGATAGGTTTGGCACAGGTTTAGTGTCAGGGTTAGGGTCAGGGTCAGCGTTAGGTTCATGGTTATGGTAAGGTCAGCTTTATGTTTAGGTTCTGTTTTATGAGTAGGTTCAGGATCAGTTTACCTTTAGGGTTACGATTCTGTCCAGCATCACTGATTGGGTCAGCGTTAGGTTTACAGTCAGGGTTAGGGTCAGTGTTAAGGTCAAGGCCAGGGTCAGGTTTAAGGTTAAGGTCTGACATAGGCAAATTCAGAGTTAGGGTTATGATCAGGGTCCGGGAGAGGGTCAGGATTATTGTTAATGTGGGGTTAGGGTTAGGGTTAGAGGTAGGTTGCGGGTTAGGGTTAGACCCGGTTAGGGTCAGTGTCAGGGATAATGTTAGGGGTTTGTTTTAGGGTTAGGTTCAGCGTTAGGTTTCGGTTCAGGGCCCTTGTTAGTGTCAGGGTCAGGGTTACGTTTAGGGTTAGAGTTAGGGTCGGGATCACATTCAGTGTCAGGGTTATTGTTAGGGTCAGGGTCAGGGTCACTGTTAGAGTCAGGGTTAGGTTTCTGGTCTTTGCCTGGGTCAGGGTCAGGGTGAAGTCTAGGGCCAGTGTCAGGTTTACGGGCAGGATCAGGTATTGGTTTAAAGTCCACTGTGTTAGGGTCATGGTTAGGTTTAGGGTCAGGCCAGATTCAGGTTTAGGGTCAGGGTCTGGTTTAGGCAAAGTTCAGGGTTAGGGTTATGATCACAGTCAGGTATAAGGTCAGGGTTATTGTTAAAGTTTAGGGTTAGTGTTAGTGTTAGCGTTAGTTTGACGATTAGGTTTAGAACTTGTTAGGGACAGGGTCCTTGGTAGGGTTAGGGGTTAGTGTTAGGGTTAGGTTCAGCGATAGGATTTGGGGGAGGGCCCGTGTTAGTGTCAGGGTCAGGGTTACAATTAGGGTTAGAGTTAAGATCAGGCTCAAAGTCAGGGTCAGGTTTAGTGTTTAGGTGAGGGTCGGGGTCACTGTAAGTGTCAGGGTTAGGTTTATGGTCATGGTCTGGGTCAGGGTCAGCGTGAAGTTTAGCGCTACTGTCAGGTTTAGGGTCAGTTTCAGGTCTTGGTTTAAAGTCCACCTTTGGGTCAGGGTAGGGTTATGTAGTGGTCAGTGTTAGTGTCATGGTTTGGATTAGGGTCAGGGTCAGGGTCAGGTGAAGGTCAGTGCCAGGGTCAGGTTTAGGGTCAGGCTTTGGTTTAGGGTCAATGTTCGGTTCAGTGTCACAGTTAGGTTTTGGCGGTAGGGTTTGGGATTGGAGTTAGGGTTAGAGTTAGAAGTAGGGTTATGGTTAGGCTTAGGGTTAGACAGCGTAAGGTCAGGGTTAGGATTTGGTTTAGGGTCGGGGTTAGTGTTAGGGTCAGGGTCAGCGTTAGGTTTAGGTTCAGGGTCCTTATTGGTTAGAGTTACCCTTAGGTTTATGGTTAGGGTCAGGCTCACAGTCACGGTCAGTTTTAGGGTTAGGGTCAGGGTTAGGTCAGTGTCAGGGTTAGGATTAGGGTCAGGGTCAGGGTCATGGTTAGGTATAACTCATGGTTACGGTAATATCAATGTTAGGTTTAGAGTCAGGGTCCACATCAGGGTCAGTGTCAGGCTTAGGTTTATGTTTAGTGTTCAGGTCAGGATCACAGTCAGGTACAGGGTCAGGGTCAGGGTCAGGGCTTCGTTTCGGGTTTGGGGCAGGCTCACAGTCAGTGTCAGGGTCAGGGTTAGTGGTTACTCTTAGGGTGAGCCCAGCTCCTGGGTCATGGACCCATCCCTTCAAGGTCTCACGATACCCTGGGCCGAAGGGTATAGACCCTCCACCCGACCCACTTAACCAGCCTTAAACTGGGGTATGAACATGACTTGCCCACCAGACATCTAACCCCTCATCAGCCTGATCTTGCTTGGGGCATCTCCACTCACGATGGCATGTCCAGGTCCTTATTACACAAAGACACACAGACACCCAGAGGCACACACACACACACACACACACAGAGATGGGGAGGAGACCTAGGGCTACACCCGTGGATCAGAAAGTGTGGGACTCTCTGACTCTGAGCCCCCTGGTGTCACCTTTTGATTTTATTAGCCAAAGGGCCAGAGGCATTGGGGAATCCTGATATGACCTGCCAGGGTGGGGACGTGTCTGGCGGGTGAGCTCTCTTCTCCCTGCATCCTCTCGGCTTCAGTACAGCGGAAGAACATGTCGCTTCCTTTAGGATGTGCCTAGAAATGAGCTGGGCAGGGGTGTTTTCTCTGTAATGGGGTGCCTGGATACGTGGGTTCCAATTCCGTTGGGCTCTGTCGTCAAGAATGTGTAATCACCACTGCCTGGGGGCTCCTTACCGAACTTCCTGCTGTACCAGAGATCCCTGAGCCGCCAGTCCCCAAAATGCTCGGGCTCACACTCCACTCAATGCCGTTCCCATCCAGTGACCCCCATACAGCCTCCACCCAGCGCCTGCGAGGCCTGGATGCAGCTGTTGTCCCCGCTCAAGGCAACAGACCTGGGTTTAGACCAGGTTAGTGTTAGGGTTAGGGTTAAGAAAGACTTAGGGTCAGGGTTAGGGTTAGACCTCATTGGGGTCAGGGTTAGCGTAAGGCTTAGGGTAGGGTTCAGGGTTAGTATTAGGTTCATGGTTAGGTTTAGGGTCAGGCTCACAGTAGGTTCACAGTTAGTGTTAGGGCCAGAGTCAGGGTCAGGGTCAGTGTTAGGTTGATGGTTAGGTTTAGGGTCAGGTTCAAGTTTTGGTTTGGGGGCAAGGTTCATGTCAGGGTCAGGGTTAGGTTTGGACAGGTTTAGTGTCAGGGTTAGGGTCAGGGTCAGGGTTAGGTTCATGGTTATGATAAGGTCAGCTTTATGTTTACGTTCTGTTTTATGAGTAGGTTCAGGATCAGGGTTAGCTTTAGGGTTAAGATTCGTTTTTGGATCACGGATTGGGTCAGTGTTTGGTTTACAGTCAGGGTTAGGGTCAGTGTTAAGGTCAAGGCCAGGGTCAGGTTTAAGGTTAAGGTCTGACATAGGCAAAGTTCAGAGTTAGGGTTATGATCAAGGTCAGGGAGAGGGTCAGGATTATTGTTAAAGTGCAGTTATGGTTAGGGCTAGAGGTAGGTTGAGGGTTAGGGTTAGACCGGGTTAGGGTCAGTGTCAGGGATAATGTTAGGAGTTAGTTTTAGTGTTTAGTTCAGCGTTAGGTTTCTGTCAGGGCCCGTGTTAGTGTCAGTGTCAGGGTTACGTTTAGAGTTAGAGTTAGGGTCGGGATCACATTCAGTGTCAGGGTTATTGTTAGGGTCAGCGTCAGGGTCACTGTTAGGGTCAGGGTTAAGTTTCTGGTCTTTGCCAGGGTCAGGGTCAGGGTGAAGTCTAGGGCCAGTATCAGGTTTACGGTCAGGATCAGGTATTGTTTTAATGTCAACATTCGGGTCAGCGACAGGTTTATGTCGTGGTCAATTTTAGGTCATGGTTACGATTATGCTCTGGGCCAGGGTCAGGTATAGGGTCAGGGTCTGGTATAGGCAAAGTTCAGGGTTAGGGTTATGATCATAGTCAGGTATAGGGTCAGGGTTATTGTTAAAGTTTAGGGTTAGTGTTAGGGTTAGAACTTGTTAGGATCAGGGTCCGTGGTAGGGTTAGTGATTAGTGTTAGGGTTGGGTTCAGCGATAGGATTTGGGGGAGGGCCCGTGTTAGTGTCAGGGTAAGGGTTGTATTTAGGGTTAGAGTAGGGTCAGGCTCACAGTAAGGGTCAGGTTAGGGTTCAGGTCAGGGTCAAGATCACTGTTAGGGTCAGGGTTAAGTTTATGTTCATGGTCTGGGTCAGGGTCAGGGTGAAGTTTAGCGCCAGTGTCAGATATAGGGTCAGGTTCAGGTATTGGTTTAAAGTCCACATTCGGGTCAGGGACAGGGTTATGTAGTGGTCAGTGTTAGTGTCATGATTAGGATTAGGGTCAGGGTCAGGGTCAGGTAAAGGTCAGGGCCTGGGTCAGGTTTAGGGTCAGGCTTTGGTTTAGGGTCAATGTTCGGTTCAGTGTCACAGTTAGGTTTTGGCGGTAGGGTTTGGGATTGGGGTTAGGGTTAGAGTTAGAAGTAGTTTTATGGTTAGGGTTAGGGTTAGACAGCTTAAGGTCAGAAATAGGGTTTGGTTTAGGGTAGGGGTTAGTGTTACGGTCAGGGTCAGCTTTAGGTTTAGGTTCAGGGTCCGTATTAGGGTGATGGTTAGAGTTACCTTTAGGTTTAGGGTTAGGGTCAGGCTCACAGTCACGGTCAGGGGTAGGGTTAGGGTCAGAGTTAGGTCAGCGTCAGGGTTAGGATTATGGTCAGGTTCAGGTTCATGGTTATGTATGAGTCTTGGTTACAATACTATCAACGTTAGGTTTAGGTTCAGGGTGCAATCAGGGTCAGTGTCAGGCTTCGGTTTAGGTTTATGGTTCAGTTCAGGATCACAGACAGGATCTGGGTCAGGGTCAGGGTTTGGGTTAGGGCTTGGTGCAGGCTCATAGTCAGTGTCAGGGTCAGGGTTAGTGGTTACTGTTAGGGTTAGCCCCGCTCCTGGGTCATGGACCCATCCGTTCACGTTCTCAGGATAAACCCTGGGCAGAAGGGTGTAGATCCTCCACCTGATCCCACTTAACCAGCCTTAAAATGGGGTGTGAACACAACTTGTCCACCAGACATCTAAACCCTCATCAGCCTGATCCTGCTTGTGGCATCTCCACCCACGATGGCATGGCCAGGTCCTCTTTACACACAGACACACAGACACCCACAGGCGCACACACACACACACACACACACACACACACACACACACGAGGAGGAGACCTAGGGCTACACCGTCGATCAGAAGGCATGGGACTCTCTGACTCTGAGGCCCCTGGTCTCACCTTTTGATTTTATTAGCCAAAGGGCCTTGGGCGTTGGGGAAACCTGATATGACCTGCCAGGGAGGGGACTTGTCTGGCGGGCGAGCTCTCTTCTCCCTGCATCCTCTCGGCTTCAGTACAGCAGAAGAACATGTCGCTTCCTTTAGGATGTGCTTTGAAATGAGCTGGGCTGGGGGTTTTTCTCGGTAATGGGGTGCCTGGATACGTGGGTTCCAATTCCTTTGGATTCTGTCGTCAGGGAAGTGAGATCACCACTGCCTGGGGGCACCTTACTGAATTTCCTGCTTCACCAGACTCCCTGAGCCGCCGGTCCCCGAGCTGCTCAAGGCTCACCCTCCACTCAATGCAGTGCCAAACCAATGACCCCCATAGAGTGTCCCCCCAGCCCCTGAGAGGTCTGGGTGCAGCTGTTGTCCCTGCGCAAGGCAACAGAGCTGGATTTAGACTAGGTTAGTGTTAGGGTTAGGGTTAAGAAAGACTTAGGATCAGGGTTAGGGTTAGACATCGTTGGGGTCAGGATTAGCATAAGGCTTAGGGTAGGGGTCAGCTTTAGGTTTAGGTTCATGGTTAGGTTTAGGGTCAGTCTCAGAGTAGGGTCACGGTTAGCGTTATGGTCAGAGTCAGGGTCAGGGTCAGTGTTAGTGACGGTTAGTTTTAGGGTCAGGTTCAGGGTCATGGTCAGATTTAGGGTCAGGTTCAGGTTTAGGTTTGGGGGCAAGGTTCATGTCAGGTTTAGGGATAGGTTTGGCACAGGTTTAGTTTCAGGGATAGGGTCAGGTTCAGGGTTAGGTTCATGGTTATGGTAAGGTCAGCTTTATGTTTCGGTTCTGTTTTATGTGTAGGTTCAGGATCAGGGTTAGCTTTAGGGTTAAGATTCTGTCAGGATCACGGATTGGTTGAGAGTTAGGTTTACAGTCATGGTTAGGGTCCGTGTTAAGGTCAAGGCCAGGGTCAGGTTTAAGGTTAAGGTCTGACATAGGCAAAGTTCAGAGTTAGGGTTATGATCAGGCTCAGGGAGAGGGTCAGGTTTATTGTTAAAGTGGGGTTAGTGTTAGGGTTAGAGGTAGGTTGAGGGTTAGGGTTAGACCGGGTTATGGTCAGTGTCAGGGATAATGTTAGGGGTTAGTTTTAGTGTTAGGTTCAGCGTTAGGTTTCTGTCAGGGCCCGTGTTAGTGTCTGTTCAGGGTTATATTTAGTGTTAGAGTTAGGGTCAGACTCACAGTCAGGGTCAGGTTTAGTGTTCAGGTCAGGGTCGGGGTCATTTTTACGGTCATGGTTAGGTTTATGGTCATGGTCTGGGTCAGGGTCAGGGTGAAGTCTAGGGCCAGTGTCAGGTTTATGGTCAGGACCAGGTATTGGTTTAAAGTCCACATTCGGGTCAGCGACAGGGTTATGTAGTGGTCAGTGTTAGGGTCATGGTTAGGTTTAGGTTCAGGGCCAGGGTCAGGTATAGGGTCAGGGTCTGGTATAGACGAATTTCAGTGTTAGGGTTATGATCATACTCAGGTATAGGGTCAGGGTTATTGTTAAACTTAGGGTTAGTGTTAGGGTTAGCATTTGGTTGACGGTTAGGGTTAGAGCTTGTTAGGCCAGGGTCCATGGTAGGGTTATTGGTTAGTGTTAGGGTTGGGTTCAGCGATAGGATCCGGGGGAGGTCCCGTGTTAGTGTCAGGGTCAGGGTTACATTTAGGGTTAGTGTAGGTCTGGCTCATAGTCAGGGTCAGGTTTGTTGTTCAGGTCATGGTCGGGGTCACTGTTAGGGTCAGGGTTAGCTTTATCGTCATGGTCAGGGTCAGGGTGAAGTTTAGCAGCAGTGTCAGGTTTAGGGTCAGGTTCAGGTATTGGTTTAAAGTCCACATTCGGGTCAGGGACAGGATTGTGTAATGTTAGCATCAGGCTCACAGTCACGGTCAGGGGTAGGGTTAGGGTCAGGGTTAGGTCAGCGTCAGGATTATTATTAGTGTCAGGGTCAAGGTCATGGTTACATCTGAGTCTTAGTTACAGTATTATCAGCGTTAGGTTTAAGTGCAGCGTCCTCATCAGGGTCAGTGTCAGGCTTAGGTTTATGTTTAGAGTTCAGGTCAGGATCACAGTCAGTGTCAGGGTCAGGGTTAGTGGTTACTTTTGGGGTTAGACCCGCTCCTGGGTATAGACCTATCCCTTCAGGGTCTCAGGACAAACCCTGGGCAGAAGGGTGTAGACCCTCCACCTGACCCACTTAACCAGCCTTAAATTGGGTTATGAACATGACTTGCCCACCAGACATCTAACCCCTCATAAGCCTGATCCTGCTTGGGGCATCTCCACCCACGATGGCATGGCCAGCTCTTCTTTACACACAGACTAACAAACACCCAGAGGCACACACACACACACACACACACACACACACACACAGAGAGACGGGGAGGAGACCTAGGGCTATACCCTTGGATCAGAAGGTGTGGGACTCTGACTCTGAGCTCCCTGGTGTCACCTTTTGATTTTATTAGCTAAAGGGCATGATGCATTGGGGAAATCTGACATGACCTGACAGGGAGGGGACGTGTCTTCTCCCTGCATCCTCGGTTAGGTTCATGGTCAGCTTTATGTTTCGGTTCTGTTTTATGAGTAGGTTCTGGATCAGGCTTAGTTTTAGGGTTAAGATTCTGTTCAGGATCACGGATTGGGTCAGAGTTAGGGTTATGATCAGGGTCAGGGAGAGGGTCAGGATTATTGTTAAAGTGGGGTTAGGGTTAGGGTTAGAGGTAAGTTGAGGGTTAGGGTTAGACCGGGTTAGGATCAGTGTCAGGGACAATGTTAGGTTGTTAGTTTTAGGGTTAGGTTCAATGTTAGGTTTCGGGTCAGGGCCCATGTTAGTGTCAGGGTCAGGGTTAAGTTTAGGGTTAGAGTTAGGGTCAGGCTCACATTCATTATCAGGTTTAGTGTTAGGGTCAGGGTCAGGGTCACTATTAGGGTCAGGGTTAGGTTTATGGTCTTTGCCAGGATCAGGGTCAGGGTGAAGTCTAGGGCCAGTGTCAGTTTACGGTCAGGAACCGATATTGGTTTAAAGTCCACATTCAGGTCACCGACAGGATTATGTAGTGGTCAGTGATAGGGTCATGGTTAGGTTTAGGCTCAGGGCCAGGGTCAGGTTTAGGGTCAGGGTCTGGTATAGGCAAAGTTCAGGGTTAGGGTTATGATCATAGTCAGGTATAGGGTCAGGGTTATTGTTAAAGTTTAGGGTTTGTGTTAGTGTTAGCGTTTGGTTGACAGTTAGGGTTAGAACTTGTTAAGATCAGGGTCCGTGGTAGGTTTAGAGGTTAGTGTTAGGGTTAGGTTCAGCAATAGGATTCGGGGGAGAGCCCGTGTTAGTGTCAGGGTCAGGTCTACATTTAGGGTTAGAGTTAGGGTCATGCTCACAGGGTCAGGTTTGTTGTTCAGGTCAGGGTCAGTGTCAATGTTAGGGTCAGGGTTAGGTTTATCGTCATGGTCTGGGTCAGGTTCAGGATGAATTTTAGCGCCAGTGTCAGGTTTAGGGTCAGGTTCAGGTATTGGTTTAGAATCCACATTCGGGTCAGGGATAGGAATGTGTAGTGGTCAGTGTTAGTGTCATGGTTAGGATTAGGGTCAGGGTCAGGGTCAGGTGAAGGTCAGGGCCTGGGTCAGGTTTAGGGTCAGACTTTGGTTTAGGGTCAATGTTCGGTTCAGTGTCACAGTTAGGTTTTGGCAGTAGGGTTTGGGATTGGGTTTAGGGTTAGAGTTAGAAGTAGGGTTATTGTTAGGGTTAGACAGCGTAAGGTCAGGGTTAGGGTTTGGTTTAGTGTAGGGGTTAGTGTTAGGGTCAGGGTCAGCTTTAGGTTTAGGTTCAGGGTCCGTATTAGGGTCACGGTTAGAGTTACCTTTAGGTTTAGGGTTAGGGTCAGGCTCACAGTCACGGTCAGGGTTAGGGTTAGGGTCAGGGTTAGGTCAGCGTCAGGGTTAGGATTAGGGTCAGGGTCTGTGTCATGATTAGGTTTGAGTCATGGTTACGGTAATGTCAGTTTAAGTTCAGGGTCCACATCAGGGTGAGTGTCAGGCTTAGGTTTAGGTTTAGGGTTCAGGTCAGGATCACAGTTTGGTTCAGGGTCAGGGTCAGGGTCAGGGCTTGGGTTAGGGTTTGGAACAGGCTCACAGTCAGTGTCAGGGTCAGGGTTAGTGGTTACTGTTGGGGTGAGCCCCGCTCCTGGGTATGGACCCATCCCTTCAAGGTCTCAGGATAAACCCTGGGCAGAAGTGTGTAGACCCTACAGCCGATCTCACTTAACCAGCCTTAAACTGGGGTGTGAACATGACTTGCCCACCAGACATCTAAACCCTCATCAGCCTGATCCTGCTTGGGGCATCTCCACCCACCATGGCATGGCCAGCTCCTCCTTACACTCAGACTCACAATCACCCAGAGGCACACACGCAAACACACACACACACACACACACAAACAGTAAGACGGAGAGGAGACCTAGGGCTACACCCGTGGATCAGAAGGTGTGGGACTCTCTGACTCTGAGCCCCCTGGTGTCACCTTTTGATTTTATTAGCCAAAGGTCCTGAGGCATTGGGAAACCTGATATGACCTGCCAGGGAAGGGACCTGTCTGTCAGGCGAGCTCTCCTCTCCTGCATCCTCTCGGCTTCAGTACAGTAGAAGAACATGTCGCTTCCTTTAAGATGTGCCTAGAAATGAGCTGGGCAGGGGGCGTTTCACTGTTATGGGGTGCCTGGATACGTGGGTTCCAATTCCGTTGGGCTCTCTCATCAGGGAAGTGAGGTCACCACTGCCTGGGGGCTCCTTTGAACTTCCTTCTCCAGCAGAGCTCTTTGAGCCACCGGTCCCCAAGCTGGTCAAGGCTCAAACTCCACTCAATGTATTGGCATCCAGTGACCCCCAGATAGCCTCCCCCAAACCCCTGGGAGGCCTGGGTGCAGCTGTTGTCCCCGCCAGAGGGAACAGAGCTAGGTTTAGACCAGGTTAGTGTTAGGGTTAGGTTTAAGAAAGACTTAGGGTCAGGGTTAGGGTTAGAGGTCTTTGGGGTCAGGGTTAGCGTTAGGCTTAGGGTAGGGGTCAGGTTTAGGGTTAGGTTCATGGTTAGGTTTAGGGTCAGGCTCACAGTAGGATCAGGGTTAGCGTTACGCTCAGAGTCAGGGTCAGGGTCAGTGTTAGGGTAACGGTTAGGTTTAGGGTCCGGCAGGGTCATGGTCAGATTTAGGGTCAGGTTCAAGTTTTGGTTTGGGGGCAAGGTTCATGTCAGGGTCCTGGTTAGGTTTGGCACAGTTTTAGTTTCATGGTTATGGTCAGGGTCTGGGTTAGGTTCATGGTTATGGTAAGGTCAGCTTTATGTTTAGGTTCTGTTTTATGCGTAGGTTCAGGATCAGGGTTAGCTTTTGGGTTACCATTCTGTTCAGGATCACGGATTGGGTCAGAGTTAGGTTTATAGTCAGGGTTAGGGTCAGTGTTAAGGTCAAGGCCAGGGTCAGGTTTAAGGGTAAGGTCTGACATAGGCAAAGTTTAGAGTTAGGGTTATGATCATGGTCAGGGAGAGGGTCAGGATTATTGTTAAAGTGGGGTTAGGTTTAGGGTTAGAGGTAGGTGTATGGATTAGGGTCAGTGTTAGGGATAATATTAGGGGTTAGTTTTAGGGTTAGGTTCACCGTTAGGTTTTCGGTCAGGGCCCATGTTAGTGTCAGGGTTAGGGTTTCGTTTAGGGTTAGAGTTAGGTCAGGCTCACATTCAGTGTCAAGGTTAGTGTTAGGGTCAGGTTTAGGTTTCTCGTCTTTGCCTGGGTCAGGGTCAGGGTGAAGTCTAGGGCCAGTGTCAGGTTTATGGTCAGGATGAGGTATTGGTTTAAAGTCCACATTCGGTTCAGCGACAGGGTTATGTAGTGGTCATTTTTAGGTTCATGGTTAGGTTTAGGGTCAGGGCCAGGTTCAGGTTTAGGGTCAGGGTCTGGTATAGGCACAGTTTAGGGTTAGGTTTATGAGCATAATCAGGTATACGTTCAGGGTTATTGTTAAAGTTTAGGGTTAGTGTTAGGGTTAGAGTTAGGTTGAGGATTAGGTTTAGACCTGGTTAGGGTCAGGGTCCGTGGTAGGTTTAGGGTATAGTGTTAGGGTTAGTTTCAGCGATAGGATTCGGCGGAGGGCCCGTGTTAGTGTCAGGGTCAGGGTTACATTTAGGGTTAGAGTTTGGGTCAGGCTCACATTCAGTGTCAGGGTTAGTGTTAGGTTCTGGGTCAGGGTCACTGTTAGGGTCAGGGTTAGGTTTATGGTCATGGCCTGGGTCAGGGTCAGGGTGAAGTCTAGGGCCAGTGTCAGGTTTATTGTCAGGATCATGTATTGGTCTAAAGTCCACATTCGGGTCAGGGACAAGGTTATGTAGTGGTCAGTGTTAGGGTCATGGTTGGGTTTAGGGTCAGGGCCAGGGTCAGGTTTAGGGTCAGGGTCTGGTATAGGCAAAGTTCAGGGTTATGGTTATGTTCATAGTCAGGTATATGGTCATAGTTATTGTTAACGTTTAGGGTTAGTGTTAGGGTTAGAGTTAGTTTGAGGGTTAGGGTTAGACCTGGTTAGGGTCAGGTTCTGAGGTAGGGTTAGGGCTTAGTGTTAGGGTTAGGTTCAGCAATAGGATTCGGGAGAGGGCCCGTGTTAGTGTTAGGGTCAGGGTTACGTTTAGGGTTAGAGTAAGGGTCATGCTCTCAGTCAGGTTCTGGTTTAGTGTTCAGGTCTGGGTCGGGGTTACTGTTAGGTTCAGGGTTAGGGTGATGGTCATGGTCTGGGTCTAGGTCAGGGTGAAGTTTAGGGCCAGTGTCAGGTTTAGCATCAGGATCAGGTATTGGTTTAAAGTCAACAGCGTAAGGTCAGGGTGAGGGTGTGGTTTAGGGTAGGGGTTAGTGTTAGGTTCAGGGTCAGCGTTCGGTTTAAGTTCAGTGTCTGTATTATGGTCAGGGTTACGGTTACCTTTAAGGTTAGGATTAGGGTCAGGCACACAGTCACGGTCAGGGTTAGGGTTAGGGTCAGTGTTAGGTCAGCATCACAGTTAGGATTAGAGTCAGGGTCAGGGTCAATGTTAGGGATGAGTCATAGCTAGGTTATCTCAGAGTTAGGTTTAGGTCCAGGGTCCAGATCAGGGTCAGCATAAGGCTTAGCTTTAGGTTTAGGGTTCAGGTCGGGATCACGGTCATAGTTAGGGTCAGGTACAGGGTCAGGGCTCGGGTTAGGGTTGGGGGCAGGCTCACAGTCAGTGTCTGGGTCAGGGTTAGTGGTTACTGTTAGGGTTAGCCCCGTTCCTGGGTCATGGACCCATCCCTTCAGGGTCTCAGTATAAACCCTGGGCAGAAGGGTGTAGACCCTGTACCCCATCCCACTTAACCAGCCTTAATCTGGGGTGTGAACAAACTTGCCCACAAGACATCTAAACCCTCTTCAGCCTGATCCTGCTTGGGGCATCTCCACCCACGATGGCATGGCCAGGTCCTCTTTACACACAGACACAGAAACGCAGAGGCGCACACACACACACACACACACACACACACACACACTCACACACACAGAGACGGGGAGGAGACCTAGGGCTACACCCGTGGATCAGAAGGTGTGGGACTCTCTGACTCTGAGCCCCCTGGTGTCACCTTTTGATTTTATTAGCCAAAGGGCCTGAGATGTTGGGGAAACCTGATATGACCTGCCAGGGTGGGGACGTGTCTGGCGGGCGAGCTCTCTTCTCCCTGCATCCTCTCGGCTTCAGTACAGCAGAAGAACATGTCACTTCCTTTAGGATGTGCCTAGAAATGAGCTGGGCAGGGGTGTTTTCTCTGTAATGGGGTGCCTGGATACGTGGGTTCCATTTCCGTTGGGTTCTGTCATCAGGGAAGTGAGGTCACCACTGCCGGGGTGCTCCTTACCGAACTTCCTGCTACACCAGAGCTCCCTGAGCCAGCGGTCCCCAGCTGCTCAGGCTCACCCACCACTGAATGCAGTGCCAATCCAATGACCTCCATACAGCCACTCCCTAGCCCCTGGGAGACCTGGGTGCAGCTGTCGTCCCCGCTGGAGGGAACAGAACTGGGTTTAGACAAGGTTAGTGTAAGATTTAGGGTTAACAAAGACTTAGGATCAGGGTTAGGGTTAGAAGTCCTTGGGGTCAGGGTTAGCGTAAGGCTTAGGGTAGGGGTCAGGGTTAGTGTTAGGCTCATGGTTAGGTTTAGTATCAGGCTCACAGTAGGGTCTCGGTTAGCATTATGGTCAGAGTCAGTGTCAGGGTCAGTGTTAGGGTGAAGGTTAGGTTTAGGGTCAGGTTCAGGGTCATGGTCAGATTTAGGGTCAAGTTCAAGTTTTGGTTTGGGGGCTAGGTTCATGTCAGGGTCAGGGTTAGGTTTGGGACAGTTTCAGTGTCAGGGTTAGGGTCAGGGTCAGGGTCAGGTTCATGGTTATGGTAAGGTCAGCTTTATGTTTAGGTTCTGTTTTATGAGTAGGTTCAGGATCAGGGTTAGCTTTAGGGTTAGATTCTGTTTAGGATCACGGATTGGGTCAGAGTTAGGTTTACAGTCAGGGTTAGGGTCCGTGTTAAGGTCAAGGCCAGGGTCAGGTTTAAGGTTAAGGTCTGACATAGGCAAAGTTCAGAGTTAGGGTTATGATCAGGGTCAGGGAGAGGGTCAGGATTATTGTTAAAGTGGGGTAAGGGTTAGGGTAGGAGATAGGTTGAGGGTTAGGGTTAGACCGGGTTAGGGTCAGTGTCAGGGATAATGTTGGGGTTAGTTTTAGTGTTAGGTTCAGCGTTAGGTTTCGGGTCGGGCCCGTGTTAGTGTCAGGGTCAGGGTTATGTTTAGGGTTAGAGTTAGGGTCAGGCTCACAGTCAGGGTCAGGGATAGTGTTAGGGTCGGGGTCAGGGTCACTGTTAGGGTCATGGTTAGGTTTATGGTCTTTGTCTGGTTCAGGGTCAGGGTGAAATGTAGTGCCAGTGTCAGGTTTAGGGCCAGGTTCAGGTATTGGTTTAAAGTCCACATTCGGGTCCGGATCAGGATTATGTAGTGGTCAGTGTTAGTGTCATGGTTAGGATTAGGGTCAGGGTCAGGGTCAGGTGAAGGTCAGGGCCTGGGTCAGCTTTAGGGTCAGGCTGTGGTTTATGGTCAATATTCAGTTCAGTGTCACAGTTAGGTTTTGGCGATAGGGTTTGGGATTGGGTTTAGGGTTAGATTTAGAAGTAGGGTTATGGTTAGGGTTAGGGTTAGACAGCGTAAGGTTAGGGTTAGGGTTTGGTTTAGGGTAGGGTTTAGTGTTAGGGTCAGGGTCAGCATTAGGTTTAGGTTCAGGGTCCATATTAGGGTCATGGTTAGATTCACCTTTAGGTTTAGGGTTAGGGTCAGGCTCACAGTCACGGTCAGGGTTAGGGTTAGGGTCAGGGTTAGGTCAGCATCAGGGTTAGGATTAGGGTCAGGGTCAGGGTCATGGTTAGGAATGAGTCTTGGTTACAGTAATATCAACGTTAGGTTTAGGTTCAGGGTGCAATCAGGGTCAGTGTCAGGCTTAGGTTTAGGTTTAGGGTTCAGGTAGGATCACAGACAGGGTCAGGGTCAGGGTCATTGTTTCGGTTAGGGTTTGGGGCAGGCTCACAGTCAGAGTCAGGGTCAGGGTTAGTGGTTACTGTTAGGGTTAGCCCCGCTCCTGGGTCATGGACCCATCCGTTCACGTTCTCAGGATAAACCCTGGGCAGAAGGATGTGGACACTCCATCCGATCCCACTTAACCAGCCTTAAACTGGGGTGTGAACATAACTTGCCCACCAGACATCTAAACCCTCATCAGCCTGATCCTGCTTGGGGCATCTCCACCCACAATGGCATGGCCGGGTCCTTTTACACACAGACACACAGACACCCAGAGGTACACACACACACAAACACACACACACACACACACACGCACACACATAGAGAGACGGGGAGGAGACCTAGGGCCACACCGGTCGATCAGAAGGTTTGGGACTCTCTGACTCTGAGCCCCCTGGTGTCACCTTTTGATTTTATTAGCCAAAGGGCCAGAGGCGTTGTGAAATCCTGATATGACCTGCCAGGGAGCGGAGGTGTCTGGCGGGTGAGCTCTCTTTTCCCTACAACCTCTCGGCTTCAGTACAGCAGAAGAACATGACGCTTCCTTTAGGATGTGCCTAGAAATGAGCTGGGCAGGGGGGATTTCTCTGTAATGGGGTGCCTGGATATGTTGGTTCCAATTCCGTTGAGCTCTGTCGTCAGGGAAGTGAGGTCACCACTGCCTGGGGGCTCCTTACCAAACTTCCTGCTGTACCATAGCTCCAGAGCCGCCGGTCCCCAAGATGAAATAGGGCAATACTATAGAAAATGCTTGAGAGAAATCTCTCTTATGATTGAGATAACCTGATATTTCCATTGATTCATTCATTCGTTCAACAATTATCTACTGAGTATTATGTATGCAATCCTCTTCTGAATACAGAATAAATCAGGAAAAAGCCCCCACAGATACCATTTTTATAGCACATGCATTCAAATAGAAGAGAGAGAAGCAGACAGTAAATAAATAAATATATAATATGTCACCTGTTGATAAGAAGTCAAATGTAGAGAGGGACAGAAACTATGTTGATTGTGATGGTGCTGGTGCTGGCTGTGTGTGCAGTTAGGGGAGATTACTCTGATAAAAAGACATTGGCAGATCCTTGAGTGGATTCAGAGAACAAGACGGGTACATTTAAGAAGAGGAAACAAGTGCAACCCCCCAAGGGAGGCACGCACTTGCTGTACTCTGTTAGACACTAGGGAGGCTGGTGAGCGGAGGCAGAGACAGCTGAGTGAAGAGGTAGGAGATGAATTGAGAAGGAAGTTGAGTGTTAAATTTTGTAAGACTGAATTTTGTATTGAGTGAAGTGTGGAGCCATTGGAGATCTTAAAGCAGAGAAATAACAAGGTCTGACTTTTGTCTTAAACGGATTGCTTTAACTGCTGAGTGGAAAATAAACTAGAACAGAGCAAAAATGGAATCCAGAAGACCAGATAGGAGACTATTACAATAACTCAGGCTATAGAAGACGGTGTTTTGGACCACAGTGGGAGTAACTGAAGTGTGGAGAACTGGTCAGATTTAGAATATATTTTGAAGATAGAATCCACAGCTTCTACCAAAGAATTAAACGTGGGCAGTGAAAGAAAGAGATGAATCAAGAATGACTCTACAGTTTCCTGTTTGAGCTATTGCAAGACCAGCAGAGCTCGAGAAGAATAAGAGCTTGGTTTTGAACATGTTGGGTTTAACTCATCTAGGTAGATCTGGAAAGCAGGCAGTGGAAGAAAGCTGAAAATCCAGGTCTGGACTGGAGGTGGAGATGTGGAGTCATCAGGAGACAGATGGTAGAAGAGGGACAGTCACCAAGGACTCAGTGTAGACAGAGGAGAAGTCTGAGGTTGGGTCCTGGAGCACATTCATACTCAGAGATCAGGGAAATGAGAAGAAACCCTAAGTGGAGGGGCTTGTCCTCACTCAGAAGGGATTGGAGTAAGGGTTCCACCCAGGTAAACTTAGTGGGATTCTGTGGGTCTTCTTTCCTTACCGATTTTTCTATTCAAGATTTATTTGACAGAGAGAGAGAGAGAGAGAGAGAGAGAGAGAGCAGGAGCACACACATGCAGGGGGAAGAGACAGAAGGAGAGGGAGAGAATCTCAATCAGATTCCCCGCTGAGCATGGAGCCTGAGGTGGGGCTCGATTTCATAACCCTGAGCTCATGACCTGAGCCAAGATTCACACGCTTAATCACTTAGCCACCTACACACCCACCCAGTTTGTTTTTCTTTCTTTTTTTAAAATATTTTATTCATTTATTTATTTGACACAGAGAGAAAGAGAGAGAGAGAGATCACAAGTAGGCATAGAGGCAGGCAGAGGGAGAGGGAGAAGCAGGTTTCCTGCTGAGCAGAGAGCCTGATACAAGAGCCTGAGACCCTGAGACCATGATCTGAGCTGAAGCCACCCAGGTGCCCTCAATTTACTTTTCTCAGTGAAGTCATCAGAATGGTCGGTCATCAGCTGTATCTGATGGAAGGTGTTCAATTCTCACTCTGAACAAAATGGCTGTACATTAGAATCACTGGGAGAATTTTAAAAGCACACTTATATCCAGACCCTAATTGGATATTAATCTAATTGGTTCTACACCAATTAGATCAGATCCTCTGGAGGTGGGCACTCCTGTGTTTTAAAGTCTTCCAGGTGATTCAAAAGTGTGGCCAGTGTTGAGAAGCCCTGGCTTGAGGTTGGAGGAAAGAAGATGTGAAATAGTCAAAATATTTCACGAGAAGAGTGGAGATTCTGTCGGTCAGAGAAACATACTTGGATTTGTGGCTGAGAATTTAATGTGAAAGGGGCGCCTGGGTGGCTCAGTGGGTTAAGCTGCTGCCTTCAGCTCAGGTCATGATCTTAGGGTCCTGGGATCGAGTCCCACATCGGGATCTCTGCTCAGCAGGGGGCTTGCTTCCTTCCTCTCTCTGTGATCTCTTCCCTTCCTCTCTCCTACTGTGATCTCTCTCTGTCAAATAAATAAATAAAATCTTAAAAAAAAAAAAAACTTAATGTGAAAGCTTCCAGCATCGTTGCTTTTCTCACCAACCACCTTCAGCTGCCAGGGGCAGATGTAGGGTGGACAGAGGGTTGGGTTTTTACCAAGGTGGGGTTGTATCAGGTATGTATGATGTATGATGGAGGTGAGAGTATGGGACAGGGATTATAGTTATGGGAGTGGACTCTGTGACAGCTGCGGAGGCCTGTGAGAATTTTGGGGAAGGATCAAGAACCACAAAAAATGAAATAGGGGGACGCCTGGGTGGCTCAGTTGGTTAAGCAGCTGCCTTCGGCTCAGGCCATGATCCCAGCGTCCTGGGATCAAGTCCCACATCGGGCTCCTTGCTCGGCAGGGAGCCTGCTTCTCCCTCTGTCTCTGCCTGCCACTCTGTCTGCCTGTGCTCACTCTCGCTCCCTCTCTCTCTCTGACAAGTAAATAAAATCTTAAAAAAAAAAGATTCTCTTCAAAAAAAGAAAATCAAATAGGTAAATGGCTTCTTCTGAGTGACTTAGATAATTAATACTTCTTGAAATAATTTAGTGCAGCCAGACCCCTGCAAAGCAGCACAAACAACTCTGATGAGTGCTTCAATCTACCACTTCTTCCCAGGGCTTCAATCAATTGCTTTCAACAAGTGAACATTGAGATATTTAGAGCAAAGGAAAAAAAATAAATATTGGAAGTTCGCATTTTTTTTAAAGATTTTATTTATTTATTTGACAGAGACACAATGAGATAGGGAATACAAGCAGGGGGAGTGGGAGAGGGAGAAGCAGGTTTTTCCTCTGAGAAGGGAGCCCGACACGGGGCTGGATTCTCAGGCCCCTGGGATCATGACCTGAGCCGAAGGGCAGATGCTTAGCAATTGAGCTACCCAGGCTCCCCTGGAAGTTAGCTTTTTACATTCTTGGAAAATGGGATTTTGTATATTTATGTCCTTTTTCTGTCCCCTTGTGGATATTTTCCCTCTTGAAACACACCCAACCCCTGCTCCACAGTTGTCCAGTAAAATAAAGGGATCTGAGTGCCATCCCCAAAGTTCACTGTCCCCAGTCATTTTACTGGTTCTTGAAATGAGTGCACTTGCCCTAGGATGGCTTGGCCCCTCCCAGTAATCAGAAGCTCCCAGGATAGGTCAAAGATTACTTTATTTGCTATAATTCTGCAAGTTGAATGTATCTCTCAGCCATTTCCTGTGAATGCGTTTAAAGGAGAAACAATCCTGGGAAGCTGTTTTACACAAAAGAGTAGATTTCTCAGTTGTAGAAACTCAGGTATTATAAGAAAAAGGGAGAGATATTCCTTACTAGAAGGGGGACCTGCTCAGCGTTTCTAAATTCACATTGGTAGATTGTTGAACTGTTGTAGGCTGAGTGTTAAAATCACATTTTTCCCTCCGTTTTCTTACAGAGACAATGATGGTTCCTCCAAGATTGTCTGTGAAAGGATAGACACCTGCAAAACCACACATTTGACCTGAGCCATCACCCAAGTAGAATGTAATCCGCTCTCAGATCATAGGAGAAAAAAGAGAGAGAATCCCAAGAAGAAACACACACGTCAGGATTTTCATCAAATTTAGTGCACGTCTCACCATTTATCTTCATTTGCGGTAATTTTTTAAATAAACACTAATGTCGAATTGCCCTGCGTTACAACGAGCAACTCAGTTATCAGAAAACCACGAGTCTCCAACGTTTGTTCTAATTACTAAAGCAGAAGAGCGGACAGAGTTTAGAAAATTTTCAACAAGGCTTAAACAAGAGAGATTTTCCACTTTTTTCTAATCAGGTCAACATAGATACCACTTTCCCTACAACCTTGTAGGCAGTTGGTATTTTTCAGAGATATCATTTGGTTCTTTATAGAAGGCTTAAAGTTGGAGGTCCATAAAAACGATAATCAACTTTTATGTGTGCCTTCTATAGGCCAGAAACTGTGCTAAATGAACAGTATCTAATTTAATCCTCCTAATAAGCCCTGTGAAGTCAATACTACTGACTATTCTCACTCCAAGAGGGGGGCAAAGCAGATGCTTCGAGAGTTGAACTCAGTTTTCCAAGTTCATACAGCTCGTATATGATGGAATCAGGACTTGAGCTCAGTCTAATGCCAGGTTGGACCCTCAGTTGCAGCTACTGTAGTTTTTTTTACCGTCACCTGCTTCCCTCCCCCACCCCCGCCCCCATCTCATTCCCATTTAGGGATAATCAGCCATACCTAAATGACAGTAGCCAGGCAGGAAGGGTGGCTACTGGGTTTAATTATTTATATCCAGGGGGAAGAGTCGCCTCGCCCCATACATTCCGCTTCAGCTCTTGCCCTGCCAGGGGAGTAGCCATCCTTCAAACCATCAGTGTTAATTGCTGGTGAGGGATGAATTAGGCGGCAGGGGTCACACACAGTTTACTAGTCATGCATATTTCTTTCAGAATACCTAAGTACCATTCCCTTGGAGATGAGAAGAAATGATGGGAGGGATGTTAAAAGGCACTCCCAGAAATATTTCTGGACCAGTCATGATCACTAGCCCTTATGATACTCTTGGAGTCATTTTACTGGTTCTTGAAATGAGTGCACTTGCCCTAGGATGGCTTGGCCGCTCCCTGTAATCAGAAGCTCCGAAGATGGGTCAAAGATTACTTTATTTGCTATAATTCTGCAAGTTGAATGTATCTCTCAGCCATTTCCTGTGAATGCTATTATGGGGCAGGCACAGGGGGATGACTATGGGACAGATACATATCAGGTGAGAGGAATCCTATGCTTTTGTATGAAGGAGAAGCCCATTCTCCTTGGTGATGGGAGTTTCCCTTCTGCTCTGACTCCTCCCCAGCCGGGATCAGTGGGGAGCCTCCTCCTTTGGGCGACAGGTCTCCTTCTTTCTAAATCCTCTTTTTTTGGGCCAAAAAGCAAGACTACCCTTCTTTTCATCTTTCAGCTTTTTCATCCTGGCCAACGACACTCAAACACCCTTGCCCCAAATTTGGGCTGCTAGACTATGCCAAGAGGCCACATACTGGTTATATTACCTCAGGCCCAGTGTTTGGACTTCACTGAACCTTAATTGTAACATCTGAGAAGGGTTGGGGAGGCGGATGTTGTGAGGATTCATTAAGACAATGTTAAATTTTTATCAGAGTCAAGGAAGATCTCTTGTTAGGAATGAGTTCAATCTTACCAGGATAGAGGGCAAAATAGCATTTTACATATATTTTTTTAATAAAGTATTTCTTTTTTAAAAATTATTTATTTGACAGAGAGACAGAGCAGGAATACAAGCAGGGGGAGTGGGAGAGGGAAAAGAAGGCTTCCTGCTGAGCAGGGAGCCCAATGTGGGCCTCCATCCCAAGACCCTAAGATCGTGATCTGAGTGGAAAAAAGACGCTTTAAGGACTGAGCCACCCAGGTTCCCTGCAAAACAGCATTTTTTTAAAAGATTTTATTTATTAATTTGACAGACAGAGATCACAAGTAGGCAGAGAAGTAGGCAGAGAGATAGGGAGAAGCAGGCTCCCCGCTGAGCAGAGAGCCCGATGGGGGGCTCCATCCCAGGACCCTGGGATCATGACCTGAGCCAAAGGCAGAGGCTTTAACCCACCGAGCCACCCAGGCACCCTGGAAAACAGCCTTTTAAACAATATTTTTATTTTTATTTTATACATATATATGTAAACATAGAATTGAATGTATACATATAAATATAATTTGTAAACACATTTGATGTATATTTATGTTTATCCTAGGATGCAACACTGCCCTCCTGAGCAGCGCAAGAGGGTGGGTTTTTACAGAGAATCACAAGAGCTTGACCCAACTGAAGGGCCAGCCTTGCGCTGCTGCTTAAGAGAAAGCCTTGAGTTGGGAAAGGTTTGACAAATACTGAGAAAAACCAGTTAATTAATATGTTAAAAACCCTACCCAACCACAGTATGAACCATTTAGACATATGGCTTTAATTTTGACTTTAGTCTCCAAAGCCTAGGGGTCTCTGGGGAAAGGGGGCAGAGGGAGAGACAGGACCAGCTTCTCTGTGGGCCAGGTTTCTGGGGTTGCTCCCAGCCCTGCCCCCAGAGGGAATGCCCCCACCCAGGGCTTTGCTCCCAGAAGGGCCTCTCCCCCAGAAAGCCCCTTCCCAAAGGGCCCTGCCCTTTGGCCACACCCTGAGAGGTCCCATTATCCACGCCCAACCCCCTCACACCCCCCTACCCCCGCCAAGCACTGCCCTCAGAAAGGTTCTAAGGTGAAGTCAGTGTGCTTCTCTCTCACTGTCTAGAAATTACTCAATTTTATTTTTTACTTTGTGTTTTTTGAGCGAAGTGGGTGGTGTAAGGACCTATTTTATATTTTTATATTTTAGCCAGAGGCTTCCATTGAGGTTACACAATAACCTTGTTGTTTAACCCTTAAGCTGTCCCTGCTCCCCTTCTCCCAGAGGACTTACTTAAAAACAAGTCCCGGAAATCAACCTCAGGTAACAAAGCCCAAATACAAGGGTGGGTCACGCCAGGTAAGACATCTGATCAGTGGAGGGTTGCATACTGTCTCCCTAGCTACCAAGGAGTATGGGTCCCGCCCTTTGTGAGTCTTTTGGGCGCCAATCCTAACCAAGGTGATAGGCTAGGTCAAATATCTACTAAAAGGTAAGTTGTAATTCAATTGCTCACCTAGCATCACTGTGCAGCTTTCTCTGTGTGTTACAATTTCATTGGCCACCTGTGCATGACCAGGCCCAACCACATGGCCTATGTCCTTAAAAGCTAGTCCGTAAAGGAGAGAGGGGTTGACTTCTCTGTAAGAAAAGTGGCCCTGGCTGGTCAGTTTTATTCTTGATGCTTGGTGTGAAATAAAGCTTTGTTTGACCCTCGCTTTGTATCAGTCTCGCTCTTTTAATCATGGACCTATTATTGGGGCATAACAGGTGGGACAGTGGAGCACGTACATAGCGGAGGGGACAGCCCACTGTGGGTATCCACCATTCCTTGCCTCCTCATTTGCATGTACTGCTCGCCCTGCCCTGGGAGCACAGCATGGAAATGGACACCTCGTGAGTGGTGGACAACGAGACTCGCTGACCACGTGACGTCTATGACCGAGTCAACCGGAGCTCGCCTTCCCTACAGACCAGAGCTTGCTCTGAGCACCGGCAGGAGGCAGTGGCCTCTTGTGAGCAGCCCAGAACCCTGTCTTTTCCTTTCTCACTCATGTCAACTCCCTGTGTTAGCCAAGCCTTGGAAGTGGTGACTTAGGAGGGAAGGGAAAGAAAGGCAGCCCCCCGCTCCTGATTCTGTCAAATTCCTTACTCATCAGGAAGCCGAGGGAGGCAGGGTCGGTGGAACATGTGTGAGTCCCCAGGTGAGGTAAAGATGGCAGAGCTGGTCTTGTGCAGGGTTTCCACGGTTCTGATAAGAAGAGGGCACGTGGGTGTGCCCCAGCTGTGGAATCCCTGCGTGAATTATTTAACACTGACATTGCACCCTGCGAAGATGAATGGCAAGAATCATGCCCATAATCACATTTTAAAATTTTTATTTGCTTGGAATGACATTAAATGCAAATAGAAAACAGCAGCCATGCCCCTTCAGAAGACAGACCATGGAGGAAATGAGCTTTCTATTTTAGTACCTTTAACAAACACTTCTTCCCTGTTTTTGCCCAAAGGGCCCTATATCTTCATTTTGCATGGGGCTTGTAAATTATGTAGCCAGCCCTGGGGAGAGCTGTGCAGTGTCTCAATGACCCAGTGCAGGGAATGGCAGGAGCCTCCCTCCTTGATACAGTAGTATTACACAAGCCCCTGAAGCTGAAACAGAACTTCAGGATAAAGTCTGGGGGGGAGGTCCTCAAATTTCTGAGTCATGGGCTGTCGTAAACAAAATATCAACAGCCGGGTGGCTTAGGCAACATGCAATTTATTTTCTCATGGTTCTGGGCGCTGGAAGTCCAAGATCAAGGTGGCAGTAGGGTTCGATTCTTCAAACGTCTCTCCTTGGCTTGCAGATAGCTGTGTTCTCCACTCTGTCTTCAAACGATTGTCCTTCAGTCTGTACTGTCTGTGTCCTAATCTCTTCTTCCTGTAAGCACAACAGTCCTGTTGGCTTGATGCCCACCCCCAGTGAGCTCGTTTTCCCTTTATCACCTCTTTAAAAATCCTGTCTCTGAATACTGCCACATTCTGAGATGCTGGGTGTTAGGACGTCAATGTAGGAATCTGGGGGCATCCAACTAAGCCCATAACAATAGTCAAAACTGGATCCGAAACTGAAATTTAGACACATTTTAAAATGCTAAAAGTGTATATATATATATATATATATATATATATATATAATTTTTGTGGTAGGCCTGAGATGGTTGGTAGGCTGAGATGTATTTGTAACCTTTGAGGGAAACATCCTTTGGAATGATCAAAGAGAGCTTCTATGTAATTCCATACATCCACAATTAAACCCCAGAGCTTTCTAATTTGGAATTTGGCTGTTTTGTGCTTGGTGGCAACCAAAACCAGCCTAGGGCTTTTCTCTTGTTTTGACAGAAAAGTAGGAGGCAGAGGACTTGAGCATTTAGACATCTTGCTGCTCTTTGGTTTAATCATACTCTACTGAGTTGCCCGAAACTAATTAAGCTCTTGGCTCTGCCATTGGCCACATTGTTCCTTTTTTTAATTGTTGTTAACATTTGTGTTATTGTTCAGTATAAGAGGCAAGCTTTATCTTAGTTTGGGCTGATGTAACAAGAGCACCATAAACTAGGTGCTTTAAAGACATACTTATTTCTCTCAGTTCTGGAAGCTGGGAAGTCTACAATCAAGACCCTGGAAGATTCCGTGTCTGTTCAAGTGCCCACTTCCTGGGTCACAGATGACCATCTTCTCCCTCTAACCTCCAAGGTGGAGGAGGCGAGGGATCTCTGTGGGGTCTCTCTTATGGAGACACTAATCTCGCCCATGAGGACTCCACCCTCATGACCTAAACATCTCCCAAGGACCCCATCTCCTAGTTATGTCCCTTTGGACATTGAGTTTTCAACTTATGAATCCTGGAGGGATACACTGTTTACAGTGAGCTTCTTCAAACATCTTTTATGTTCAAGGCACTGTTTTTTGGCAAAATTAATCATTTCCTACACATCCTTTGAAGCAAGAGTATTTCTGCACTTTGCCTTCCTTTAGAACCTTTCTCTAGAGAGGATCCTAAAAAGTTCAGAAAAGACGCAGAAGAAACCTGCTGGTTAGCTCGTTTTTCACAGTAGAGCAGAATTCATTTTGAAGTAGGTTAATCTTAGAAATCCAGGCAAAGACACTTCGCTTGAAAATCATCTCAAATGATCAGTTTTGTTAGTATGAGTAATAGTAACTATAAGATCAATAGAACAACTTTTTGTTCTACTGTGGGCCTACTGTGTGCTGGGTACCTCGGAGCATCAGAGTCGAACCGTCTCGTGATCCTTTCAACAGGCCACTGAGGGTCACACGGTCTTCTCCTCCACGTTATGGATGAGCCTTAAGTCTGGGCCAGAAATGACACAACTTTTCCAAAGCCATATTGCTACTGAGGGGCCAGCTGGGATCTACGCCCACTCTGGTGCCAGAGCCCGTGATTGCAAACGTGGGCTGCACTAGGTGTTCAGAACAAAGGACTGTTCATGGAGGTGACACAGCTAACCCGTGAGACCCACCACCCTTTTCCCTAAGGTCATCCCGGTACAGCCTGCAGTGATGGCCCGAGTTAAGCATTCGAACTTGGTGCTGCAGAGGGCGTGTTTTAGGGACAAGATTGGTGTTAAGGGGTTCTAATGAAGCCCAGAGGGAATGGAAGGAAACAGGACTTGGGGAAATATCTGGGTCCCTGGAGCAGTGATCTCCTTTTATTACTGTGCACCTCTCTTTCACAAAAATAAATAAATACGTAAATACATACATACATACATACATACAAAAATATTTGCGTACATACCACCAATTTAAGCAAATTTTTGATAAATTATAGACTCTACTACTCTAAATTATTATGCACATTATAAATGACATGCAAAAGCTAAACCTTTAAATGGATGACATGAAATATGAATAAAACTTATAATATTTTCTTCTAGCCCCTTACTGGACTATTTCTCAAACTCCCTTTGGAGAAGACTTTTTAAAGATTTGTTTATTTATTTATTGAGAGAGAGAGAGACAGCACGTGTGTGCACATGTGAGTAGGGGGGTGGGGCAAAGGGAAAAGGAGAGAAGCAGACTCCCCATTGAGCACAAAGGCCTCACTAGGGCTCAATCCCATGACCCTGAGATCATGACTTGAGCCAAAATTTTGAGTCAGACATTTAATCAACTGAGACACGCAGGTGCCCTGGAGTAGACTTTTTAAGAAAGAGATAGGACACTTGGAATTATAGCAATAATTCCTAGAATTAATCTTTAAAAGTGGGAAGATAGAAATGGTTTTTTTAAATTTTTTAAAAGATTTTCTTTTTTTATTCATAAGAGATGGGAGGCAGAGGCAGAAGCAGGCTTCCCGCAGAGCAGGAAGTCCAGAGTGCGACTTGATCCCAGGACCTGGGATCATGACCCTAGCTGGAGATAGATGCTGGAGATACTGATAAACCAAACTTTAGGGAAAAATACTGAACTTTACTGGGAAGATGAAGCAGAACAACAGCATATGGCAGCAACATGAGTTTTAGATAGCTGTTGGTCACCCAGAAGGCTTAAGGTGGAGAGAAAAACAAAAGGCTGTAGTGACCCAAAATTGTCCGAGTTGTGTAATTTGACCCAGGAACTTCCGGGTGACATAAAGATTTGTTTATTTATTTCGCGGACAGCGCCATGTGGGGAAAGAGCGAGGGGGAATGAGAATTCCATGCAAACGTGTGAGTGGCTCTTCTCCCATCTCCAGGGGGGAAGGAAGAGATTGGGTTTACTCCAGTAAGCATGGTGATGAGTTGGTGAGGTAGGTTGATTAGATGTCTGGAAACCTGAAAAAGCCAGCTAAGGCTGGCTTCCTGGCCATCTTGTCAGTGTCTTATTCAAAGCTTGTCATGTGCAAGACTTTCTTTTAACAGGTTGCCAGGTGAATGAGACTACCGGCCGCCATGTGTCATTGCTCAGGTGGTCCATGACACAATGTCCTGCAACTAAGGGGATGCACTTAGCATTACAGACATCGTTCTGTCTTTGTTATTTTGAAATTTAGAAAATATCTTATTAATTTGTTCACTCCAAAGAGGCAATTTATTGCTTACTATGACAGTCTTTTGGTAGAGGACACAAAACTGCTTTCTTTGTTATGAAAATCAATGTGTTACACCAATTTTCTGAAAGATGGAAATAAAGTGCCTCCTTCCAGCTGGGTCAGGACATAAGTGTACCCTATGTATTGGTTTTTCAATAGAGTCCATTTACAGAATGTACATGTCTCTCAATACAGAAGACAGTTGCTCACATTTATGTGTAGAACATTCCCGAACCTGGTCCAGGTTGCGGATGAAACCGTCACTCTGACTGGCAAGGCATAACGAAGAAGAGTTTTCCTGTAAACAATATGTGGTCATGGAAGGAATCAGCACTGCAATTCGTGGCTGATTCCAAAGGCTCTAAGAGGTGGTAGATGCACAGGCAAAGTGGTGACTTTTGCAGAGGAAGCAGGCTGGGGAGAGATAGCAAAACAGAAGTTTGAGAGGGCCCTAAAATCTCCTCCTGTGGGATTATTGGCCATTGAGCTTGAGAAAGGCTATGGTGAAAACTTGAAAGAGCATCAGATCAAACCCTTGGCCACTGGAGGTTGAAACTGACATGAGCAGCACTATCTCTATTCTTGACCCAAGGCCACAGGATGACAAGCTTTGCTTTTTCAATGTGGTCTCAAGTCTCTCTACTGCCCTCTAAAGAAAATAATACAGATAAATGCTGAGAGTGTAAAGTGTAAGCAGAGCCCCCCTTGGCCATTTCCTAAGTTTTGTCCACTCCGAAGTGAGTATCACTTTGGTGAGTGCATTGCAGGAAATGGCCTTAATGATCAATGGCAGACCTCCACTCCAGAGTGACATAAAAAGCAATCTGCACCTCCTTCCTGATTTGTCTGTAATAAAACTTGCTTTCCTTAGGTCCCAGCATTCGAGGCAGATAAATATGTTCCCTTTCGTTGGCTCTTACTCATACTTCAGCAAGATTTCCCATGTGCTTTCCTTGGCTGGCTGGGAAACTGGACCACAATTTATGGGATCTTAGGGGACAGGCGTGTAGAATTCCAGTGGGATCCCGGAATAGAACCTAATTGGAGATTAGAGACCATTGCGGTGCGAAGCTTTTCTTTGAGATTGAAAGAGGTGCATGTTATGCAAATATTAGCAAGTGTAAGTTCACACTGTCTATTGAAAATTTATAGACTCATTATGGTCAAGAAGGCTGGAAGATAAGTAGATTTGGGGAAAGATTCAGGTAAATTCAGGGAGGTGGCAAATTACCCCAGGGAAAGTAGAATGGCTAAAGAGTATGGCCCAAACTTTAAAAAAAAAATTTATTCACTTATTTGACACACAGAGAGCCAGAAAGCACAAGTTGGGGGAATGGCAGAGGGAGAAGGAGAAGCAGGCTCCCCGCTGAGCAGGGAGGCAAATGTGTGGGACTCGATCCCAGGACCCTGGGATCATGACCTGAGCTGAAGAAAGACACTTAACCGACTGAGCCACCCAGGCACCCCCTGGCTCCAACTTCCAAAAATGGTGTATGAGATACCTTTGGTGGGAAGGAATGAAGATCAGCAACTGTCCTTGATTCTGCTTCTCAGGAAGGCATTGTGATGTGATGCCCAGGACTTTGGAGACAGACACACGCTTGGTGCCCTCCGGCTCTGCCGCAAAAGCAACACCTTCCAGAGGGCAGCTGCAGGCACCGGGTGGCGTCACACAGCTCTGACCCGGGAGGCACTCAGCCACGTACCCATTCCACCATCCTGCTGGGTTTGGAAGAGCGCTATCAAAGTCCCTGCTGCCGAAGGACCATCCAGAGTGACATGTCCCATGGGGCACGCCGGCATTCCTTTACCCCTTCAGGTTATTGGCAGCAAGGCTGGAAATTTTTTAAATTGCCTGGGAAAATGATAGCAAACGGCTCCAAAAAGGAGTTTCAAAACGCAGACTTCATACTATGTTTTGAGTACATTTCATTCATTTGGCAGGTACTGACAGGGTGCTTAAGTGCCAGGTGCTGCTGCATTAGAAACGGACTTGAGAAGTTAACAGCAGGGGGCTCCAGCCCTCAACCAGCACAAAGTCGATCAATGGATGCATGTGACAGACAGAGCACTGTGACGGGGAGTACTAGGTGCTCTCATAAGAAGGGTGTGCTAGGAGCTAAGGGAACACTCGGGGGGAGCCAGCACCAACACTCGGGGAGAGCTGTGGGAAATATGATGGATGCAGATGGCTCCAGGGGAAACCAGAGAACTGCTCAGATCCCTGCTTCTTAACAGCTCCAAGTGCCCGCTGCTTCAGAGTGGGGGCTGGGCGAGCAGGGAGCTGGGGTGGGCCCAGCGATGCCTGATTTCCGACCTCCAGCCCCTGCGCTGTTTCGCCTGTCCCTTTAGGAGTACAATGACATAGGATTTCACCAACGGAGGATCTACCCCTGCATCCTGGTACTGGAAAAGCACGCGAGGACTGCGGAGCTGAAAGCAAGAGTTGGTAGTTCCAGTAATGTGTGCAGGGTTTTAAAAAACTATATACGGGAAAATATCCGGTCTTATTTGCATGTGTTTGTATCATGCACAATTTTTAACTGCAATCCTCCTTTTACCTTCTTCCATGTTGTTAAGACTCTCCTCTCCTCACCACTGCCTTTGTCCCTATAATACCTGTTGACAGCCTGGTGCTCATCCATGAGCTCATTCGCCTCTATCCACACATGCATGGGGCTCTGTCACTGTTTGACAAATATGGGCTCATTTTATGTACCTCTTGATCTAGTGCTTCCCGGTTAATAATACCTCCTGCATAACGTCCTTCTGTTTTTATCTTCATTTTTATAAAGAATGGCTGCTCACCTTTTATCAGGTGCCTTTATTTTTTTTATCAAATGCATTTATTGCTATGGTCTTAAGAGTTTTTTCACAGTTAATTTAGTGATGAGGTAAATCTTATTGATTTTCTGGTCTTGAGCTCCCTTTATTTTCCTGGAATGAATCCAAGTTGGTCTCAGGATATAGTCCTTTGATAGATGCCTGACTTCTGTTATTTGCTAACATTAGTTCAGTTTCTGTTAACTAATCTGTCCTAAGCCAGATTTGTTAATAGCTTCCCCGTTCCTCCCTCTCAGGTTTGGGTATTAAAATTGTGCTCAGCTTCATCAAGTGAATTGACTTATTATTGTTTAATTGCCTGTTGCCATTTAACAGTAGAATGACAGTTATCCAGCTGCAAACCTGTCTGATCTTGGAACTCATCTTCTGAATTTTCCATTCTTGAATCATTTGGATGATTTTGTTTTCCTAGGAAATCATCGTTTCTTCTAGGTTATCAAATTGATTAGTATAAAGTGCCTTGCAGTTTAGTGATTCTTTTATATTATGCATTTGCTTTTATATCTCTGTTCCCAACCCTTATCTGTTTTGCAACTCTATCTCTCTCTCTGTCCCCTCCTCCCTGAAACCCCCCTTTCCCCATCCCCCTTCCCTCTCTCCCCACCTCCTCCCACACCCTATCTTCCCCCTCTCTTATCCTTAATAGGGCATGTGAAGTTTTTTTTTTATTATTATTTCATTAGTCTTTCATAAAAACAACTTTGAGTTTATTTGCCCCTCATATTTTTTATTAGTTAAAAAAATTATCTTTATTATAACTACTTCCTTTCTTTTGATTGAGCTGCCCTTTTCTCATGGGTTTAACTGAGTAGTTTCTTTTATTCAAAAAAATGTTTGAAATTGAAGACATTTGACACTAAAGTCTCCTTAGAGTATAACTTCTGGTGTCTTCTGTAAGTTTTGGTATGAAATAGTCTCCTTTCCATTGCTTTCAAGATTTTCTTCAGTCGTCTTATGATTTCTTCTTTGACTGAAGACTGTATTTCTTAACTTGTATGTAGTTTCAATTTTTTGTTACCATGTTATCTAATTCTGATTCTACTGGATTGTGATCAAAGAGCTGTTCTTTAAATCTTTAATTTGGAAGGCTTGTAAAGGTTTCCTTTGTTGCCTAGTATGCCATTAATCTTTACAAATATGGCTTTTCTTAGGTGTAAGAAAGAAATGTTTTCCGAGGGAAATAAGGATGTCTATTTTCTTTTTTTAAAAGATTTTATTTATTTATTTGACAGACAGAGATCATAAGTAGGCAGAGAGGCAGGCAGAGAGTGAGAGAGAGGAGGAAGCAGGCTCCCCGCGGAGCAGAGAGCCCGATGTGGGGCTCGATCCCAGGACCCTGGGATCATGACCTGAGCCGAAGGCAGAGGCTTTATCCCACTGAGCCACCCAGGCGCCCCAGGATGTCTATTTTCTGTGTGTCCTTGTTTTTCCCTCCTTCTAGTAGATACTCCCATTTGAAAAGCTAAAATTTTACCTTGTTATTGCATTTTTAGAGTCTTTAGGTATTATGTTTTTAGATGTATACCTGCTTATACCTTTTACATCTTCTTTCCAAACTCTGCCTTTAAAAATGTCCCTCTTCATCTTAGTACCTATAACTTTAGACCCAACTTGTCTGCGATGAATTTTGCCATTCCGGCTTTCTCTTTTGCACGGTATCTCCTCACCTGATACATTCTCAATCCCTTTTGCATTTTAAGTATGTTTCTTGAACAGCGTGGATCTGTAACCCCCTGAGAGGCGCTTTAATAGAAAAAGTCAGTTTACACATTTAAATTAATGATAAACAGTCATGATTTTATTCCTCCCATCTTATTTTGTTTGTTTTTATTTTCCCCATTTTTGATGTTTTTAATCAAGTTCATTCTTTTTCTACTTGATAAATATAGAAGTTCTTTGCATTTTTCGATGACAGCTTAATTGAGATATAATTCACAGGCCATACCACTCACCATCTAATGTGGACAATTTAATGGCTTTCACTATAGTTAACTATACTATACTGAACTACCTACACATTTTCATCATCCTCAAAAGAAAACTTTAGCCATCACCACCAGTCTTAGGCAACCACTAATCTACTTTCGGTCTCTGTAGATTTAGCTATTCTGGAAATTCCATATAAATCAAATTATGCAATATGTGGTCTTCTGTGACTGACTTCTCTCAATCAGCAGAATGTTTTCAAGGCTCCTCTGTGTCGTGGCACATATCAAAATTCTATTCCTTTTCAAGGCTGAATAATATTCCACTGGCTGGATGGATCACATTTTATTTATCTCTTCATCAGTTGATGAACATCTGGGTTGTTCTCACCTTTTCGCTATTACGAATAAACCCTAAACCTTCATGCACAAGTTTTTGTGTGAGCATAGTTTTTTTCTTGGCTCTATACACAAGAGTGATATTGGTGTGTCATATGGCAACTCTGTGTTCTGCATTTTGAGGAGCTACTAAACCATTTCTAATGTGGCTGCGCCATTTTTCAAGCCCACCAGCAATTTACAGGTTCCAGCTCTTCACCTCCTTCCAACACCTGCTTTTGGGTTTTTTGATAGTAGCCATCCACGTGGGTGGGAGGTGGTATCTCACCATGGTTTTGATTTGCATTTCCCGAATGATTAGTGATGTTGAGCATATTTTCACGTGCTTATTGTCCCATATATTTTATATATACCTTATATGTATCTTTAAATATATATTATATATTTCATATTTTATTTATATTTAAATACATATTTAAGAATGTAAATATATTTACATAAATATGTTTATATAAATATATGATAATGTAAAATATATTTATATATACGTTTATATATTAATGTATACATTTGAATATTGGAGAAATGTGTATTCAAGTTCTTTGCTCATTTTTTTAAAAAGATTTTATTTATTTATTTGAGAGAGATTTATTGAGAGAGATCACAAGCAGGCAGAGAGGCAGGCAGAGAGAGAGGAAGAAGCAGGCTCCCTGCTGAGCAGAGAGCCTGATACGGGGCTCGATCCCAGGACTCCGAGCTCAAGACCTGAGCCGAAGGCAGCAGCTTAACCCGCTGAGCCACCTAGGCGCCTCTCTTTGCTCATTTCTTAACTTGGTTGTCTTTTTATTTGAGTCGTAAGAATTCTTCACACAGTCTGAATGCATGTTCCTTATATATGACCTGCAAATATTTTCTCCCATTTAGTGGCTTGTCTTTTGACTTTGTCAATGGGGTCCTTGGAAGCACAAAACTGGGATATTTTGGTTGAGTCCCATTTATTTGTTTATTATTTTTTTTAAGTTGCTTGTACTTTGGTGTTTGGCTGAGGAGCCGTTGTTAGATTCAAGACCACTAACATTTACCTTTTTGTTTTCTTCTGAAAACTTTATCATTTTACTTCATTTTTATTTTTTAAAAGATTTTATTTATTTGAGAAAGAGACAATGAGAGAGAGCATGAGCAAGGAGAAGGTCAGAGGGAGAAGCAGACTCCCTGTGGAGCTTGGAGCCTGATGCAGGACTCGATCCGGGAACTCCGGGATCATGACCTGAGCAGAAGGCAGCCGTCCAACCAACTGAGCTACCCAGGCATCCCGAACTTTATCATTTTAATGCTTACATTTATGTCTTTGATGCATTTTGGGTTATTTTCTCTGTATGGTGTGAGGCAGGACTCCTGTTTCATTATTTGCATGTGGCTGCTTGGGAGTAAAATACTGTTCTTACCCCCATTGAATTGTTTGGCACCCTTGTCAAATATTAGTTGACTGTAATTTATTTTCCTTTTTTTTCCCCCATTGAGGCATTTCACGTGCCATGTATATTATATTTCTAGGAAAAAGGAATCCCAGGATGTTCCCTCCTGCCTGGATTCTTCCTTCTTCATGGTGCATGATGCCAGAAGAATTTTTCCATGCAGTGAAACCAAACTGAGGGGATGGAAATATTCTGCCACTTTTCTAGATCTTTCAGTTATACAAGTCTAGGGCTGGTCATGCCACACTTGTTTAACTTGCCCGTGAGGTTCACAGCAGTTTTCCCAGCTCTGTGGTCATCAATAATTTCAAATTTGCCAATGTACTCATGCTTCGTATTCACAGTGAGGAAACGGGACGATGACTTTGGTGCAGGGCCTCCTAAGAACCTGGCCTTCGCCCCCCCTTTCAGCAGTGTTAATGTTCTTGAGGGCATCTGTGGGACATTTGTTCACACTGTTACTGTGGCACGGAAAGATGGCAGAAAAAGCTTTTTTTCCCTTTTATTAATATTTGGTCTTGTTCTCCTTCCCTTTCTCATAACCGAATGCATATTTCCCCTCCGTCATTTGAAAACTGCATACTGTTCTCCAGCTGTTTTCCCCAGACGAGACCTTGTGTATCAAGAATCCTTATTTCACGGTTACTATACACAATCTTAAAGATTTATGACTGTCCTCTTATTTTACACATGCATACACACGAAGCACTAAATACGGACTTTATCTGAATGGCTAAATGTTGGCCAAGACAGAAGCCAGTTGTAGTGGGAACTTATAGGATAAAGATATAGTCTGAAGTTTTTGTTCTTTAAAAAAAGCCTTCATGGGGCGCCTGGGTGGCTCAGTGTGTTAAGCCGCTTGCTGCCTTTGGCTCAGGTCATGATCTCAGGGTCCTGGGATCGAGTCCCATGTCAGGCTCTCTGCTCAGCGGGGAGCCTGCTTCCTCCTCTCTCTCTCTCTGCCTGCCTCTCTGCCTACTTGGTAAAATCTTTAAAAAAAAAAAAAAAAGCCTTCATGGGGCGCCTGGGTGGCTCAGTGGGCTAAAGCCTCTTGCCTTCAGCCCAGGTCATGATCCCAGGGTCCTGGGATCAAGCCCCGCATCGGATTCTCTGTTCAGTGGGGAGCCTGCTTCCCCATCTCTCTGCCTGCCTCTCTGCCTACTTGTGATCTCTGTCTTTCAAATAAATAAAATCTTAAAAAAAAAAGGCCTTCATATTTTATTAAAAATTTTAGGTGTCCGAATTCAAAAGGTTAACAATATAGTACAATAATAATAATAATAATAATAATAATATATCATCTAATAATAAAATAATAATTTCTCCTGCATAATCACTGCTGCACACTAGTAAAATGAGATGTTTCTTTTCTTTTCTTTTTTAAAGATTTTATTTATTTTATTTATTTGACAGACAGAGATCACAAGTAGGCAGAGAGGCAGGCAGAGAAAGAAGGAGGGAAGTGGGCTCCCCGCTGAGCAAAGAGCCCGACGCGGGGCTCCATCCCAGCCAAAGGCAGAAGCTTAACCCATCCAGGCGCCCTGAGATGTTTATTTTCATTTGGGATTATGGAGGGGCAAGGTGTTTTTGGCTCTCCTGCTGAAGGAGGGACTCAGTATTGTCTCCACCTTTTTCCCTAATAGTAGCTCTGGAAGATGAAGACGTCCCTCCATCTCCCAGACATGAGGGTTTGACCAGGACATGGGATGATATAAGCTCATTGACATAGTCTCAATAAGCCCTGGTTTATTGGTCACAGTCGTTCTCCAAGTATTTTTAGGAATAAACTTCAGGTGTTGCCCTTACTCAATTTTTCTTTCTGAGATTTCTGACTGCAATCGCTATTTCCTGCAGTCACTCGAGGAGAAACGAGGCATGTGGCAGTTCAACAGTCTGTTTTTCTTTCAAGATGACAGAATCACTCTTGATTTCTGTACGCATCTCGGATTTTCATATAGGAACATGGATTTTGGTGTCTACCCTGAGGAGATAATACGTATGGTGTGAGCTACACTTGTATTCTCATGACACGTCACCTGGGTTACCCAGAACTTTCTGGGCCCGGCAGAAAGGCAGAAACCCGGGTGAATTCCTCATTGTTCCAGCAGGCTGTCAGCCCTCAAAGGCCTTCTGGATGTGTTTGTGCATCGCAATATCTGCTGTGTAAGATACAGAAAGAGCACAGTAGTTCAGGGGGAAAATATTTAGGAACACATTTTCCAGGAGGAACCAGGATTCAGTTTGGGTGACTCTTGACCATTTTTCATCTTCTGACGACTGGAAGTGGTAGTTAATCTACAGTCATGGTTTTAACATGCATTTCGAATGTAATGTTAGTTTCCATCAACATTAAACTATAAGAACTGTCTTCCTAAAGGGCATTCATGTAAGGCCCATTATTTTCCAGCTTGATTAATGAAAACAAAATTTTTCTGTAATGCTTTCTTCCTACTCTGTATTAGTTTTTAGGACTGGATTGAAAGTGATTTATTGTGGATAGGGTTATACCTGGTCGTGGAATTTTTTTTTGTTCCTGGGTTTTTAAAGGTGGCAGAGTTGACTTTCTGATTTTAATTCATGTTCACTAGATGAAGAATTCACAAATAGGACTTTTTCTTGAAATAGCCATAACCTGGGGGCACTTGGGTGGCTCAGGTCATGATCTCAGGGTCCTGGGATTGAGTCCCACATCGGGCTCCCTGCTCAGTGGGGAGCCTGCTTCACTCTTTGCCGCCCCCTCTGCTCATGCTTTCTCTAATAAGTAAATAAATAAATAACCTAAAAAAAAAAAGAAGTTGTATTTGACTGGAGCTTCATGTGGAGTGACAGATCAACAGAAAGACAAAGGGATATGAGACAGGAAGCAATGAAGGAAAACACAGAGGCGCACAGTATAGACAGATGTTCCTCAGCTTATGACGGCCTCGGATTCTAATAAACCCATTGTTCAGCTGGAAATCTCTTTAGTTGAAAATGCATGGAAAACACCTAAGCGACTGAACATCAGAGCTTAGCCCCGCCTAACTTAAATGTGTTGAGAAATTTACAGTATTGCACAATTGGGCAAAATCCTCTAACACAAAGCCTATTTCACAATAAAATGTCTGGTATCTCATGTAACTTACTGAACAGTGCACTGAAAGCCAGAACAGGACGGTTCAAGTGTGTTGGTTGCTGACCTTCGTGATCACGTGGTTTGCCTGGGGGCTGTGCTCGCTGCCCCTGCCCAGCATTACAAAAGAGGACCCGACTGTAGATCACCAGCCTGGGAAAAGATCCAAACTAAATGCATATCGCTTCTGCACTATTATAAAAAGTCAAAAAACCATAAACTGAACCAAGGTGAAGTCAGGGATCTTCTGTACCAGGTGTGTTAGGTAAGGTCAAGCGCTCCTGTCTGGCCAGGAACCATAGTGGTATGGGGGAAAGTTCCACAGTAAAAAGTTCTACAGCGGAGAACCACTAGGACTCCAGCACCAAGGGTCACAGGTTGCGCAGGAAGACTGGATGCTCCTCTGTGGGCGATGAGAAGCCACGAGCGACTCAGGAAGGCTGCAGAGCTCTGGGCAGGTGGGACAGCTGAGGGCTGCAATGAAGAGGGACAGGTGGAGCTAGGAGACCAGGTGGGGAGAGCCCGCTACCCTCGAACAAAAGGCGACAAAGGTCTGGACTGGGATGACGGAGATGGTGGAAGGTAATGGGATATTCATGAAACAGAACTGGAAAGCCATGGAAATGAAATAAGAGAGGGAGCGAAAACCGAACATGGCTTTAATTGCCATCAGTATAAAACGTGTTGAATTAAAATGAATTGGTATTTCTAGACCGATGATGACATCACAATAATGGAAGGAAACCAATTCTGATTTTGAACCTGGTTAAGGAGAAAGTATAGACAAGAGAAAAGCAGAGGCTCTGGAGTCACACAAATGTCACCGTTGAGATTCATCCCCACTCTTCATTCCCTTCCCTGTAAACCCAGTCAAGCGACACCTGCCTCACAGCACTGGTAACAAATAGGGAAGAGCACATGTTCCCACGTTCCCGGGTCAGACAGGACAGCCAGGGATCAGCGGCACATGAGGAGGTGACAGGTGGTCACTAAACTGAGCTCAGGTGCATACACAGCATTTTACGTCACCTTGAGATGGCCCCTCCTGTGACCTCTTGAAGAAGGCGGCAGTGGTGAGGAACAAACTCCAGGAGCTTATTAGCATACATGATCATCAGGCCATCCGGATGAGACTCAACGATCTGCTCTACAATCACCTAGCAGAAGGAAGAGCGTTTTATTTTATTTGTTTGTTTCTTTGTTTGTGTTTTTGTTTGTTTTTAAAGCACCTAAAAGAAAAGTATGAACTATACACTACAGAGAAAAGAATCGTGTAAACCTTAAAAATGCACTTCGTCCTTCCTCCTCCCCACTCAGTATGCTTTCTAAACAGGAGGTAAGTAACAACGGCATGAAAATCTAGGTCCCGGGATTTGGGAATACTGCTCCAACCCTGGGGGACACAGAGGCTGAGGGACAGAAACTGGCCTGAAGCTAAAACATCACACACACTCATCTGCTTCCCTTCTGAGCTTAAAAGCGAAATACTGTATCTGCAGACAACAGCTCTGTACCATCTTCACCCTGGCCTTATCCTCTACCGTCTCCAGAACAGGGAAAGGGCTGAGATGGAAAGTGAGGGAAGAAAACACATCTTATTTTGCTTTAGTATTTTATTTTTTTGGGTGAGGCTGAGTTGCAGGAGGTGAATGACAAGCATACAAACTTAAAATACAAACGTGGCCACAGTTCACTTAACGACACAGAAACGTAAAGTACTTCCCTAATTTAGCATATTAGATTCAGTTCAATGAAAAGGGCATAAATTAAACAGCTAAAATATTTTCACTTAGTGACAAAGAATAATGTAATCTTTTTCACCCCCACAGAGAGAGCTATGAACTATAATAGGATACATACAAAGAACTGACAGATCATTTACTTTTAGTAGTATTAATGAAGCTGAGAAGATTACTGAAATTAATCCTTCAATTTCACTTCTATCACTGGGATACTGTCTCGTTTTAAAACTGGAAGCCTTTCATCCTGAAGTCATGGTGGGTAGCTTTATACTTACTGGACAGAAAGAGCACTCGCACTGGCAGGTGACTGGAAGAAAGCCCTCAAACGCTGAGACTGGCTTCATGACTTCTGTCAGCCTGAACTAGATGAAACCAACGCTCTCTAAGTTGGAAGCTGCTGATTGCTGGCGGCCTCACATGGTGCAGCCCATACTCCGGCCGCTCAGAGGCAGGATACACTGACTCCCTGTATTTAACTGTATCCTTATAGGTCAAGAACACTGGGTAACCAAGTTCCGGACTTAAGGTACTACCCCGCTAACTCACCCTTCAAAGCCCTTTATCTTTGAATATTCCCTCCCTCCCACCTTCCTAGCCTGGCAAACTCCCCCATGGTCTTCAAGACTTAAGCCACATCAATTCTGCGAAGACGCCTCCCCTCACAGACTTTCCCTGCGCACAGAGCTGTCTTCCAGCTCCTCCAGTGGGCACGGGCGCCTTGGTGGGGTCACGCTTTTCGGCAACTTCATTAACGTATAATTTATGGAAATGGAAATTGACCTGAAAATGTTCTGATCCGTACCTTCTTCCTAGGCAAGTCCCTCACCCCTACTAAATTAAGATGATCCCTGAGTTATGGCATCACTGGAAGAGAAAAGAGCGTATGCCTGATTCCTGCCATGCTGATTGGCTCCAAGCGGGACCAACCTTTTCTTACATCCAGAAGAGCAGGAACTAAGAGCATCTTCAAGGAAGAGCCCTGAGCTCTCTCGCACCCAGTCAAGAAACGAAGCCAGATTAGATGCTCTGTGTTTGTGGAATGAGGTGCATGGGGGCATAAACCTCATCCATGTACGGTTTCACCAGTACTTGACCAACTAACGCCTCTGCATCCCGTGTCTTGTCAAATGTAGCTTAAGTTCAGAGGCAGTGCCGTATGATGTCCACATTGGAAGTCTGAAGCCCTTCTAGCAACAGGCCTCCCAGGGACTGCTGCAGCATGGCCGTAATGTGGGCTATACGCTGCAAGAACAGAGAGACCAGGAAAGAAGGTCCAGGCACAACAGTTTCTAAAAGCTCAAATATATGTGTATAATTTATATACATATGTGTTATATATATAAATCGAGCCTCTAATTCTACCAGAATATATGTAAGATTAAAATCCCAACATTTCCTAGAGAATAACAATGAATCTCTTCTCCCCATGATTGCTTTCTTTCTTTCTTTCTTTTTTAAAGGTTTTTATTTATTTATTTGTCGAGAGAGAGCACAAGCACATAAGGAGGCATAGGCAGAAAGAGAAGCAGGCTTCCTGCCAAACAAGGAGCCCAAGGTGGGACTTGATCCCAGGACCCTGGGATCATGACCTAAGCCAGAGGCAGTGGCTTAACTGACCGAGCCACTGAGGCGTCCCCTCCGTATGATTTCTTTGAAAGTAAGTCGGCTTCATCAAAGTGAAGTTTAGACAATTACGGAATGACAAAAAGTTATTTACCTCTTAAGCTACGGAGTAAATCTGACAAACGTGCATTTAAACCCAGTCAAGGGCTTTGGATAAATGAACTCTGACTACATCATATGATGTGTCAAGTTACATGAAATTCAGAATTAATTTTACTTGCATAGTTTGGAGACTACGCTTGTGTCTTTACACAAAATCTATCTAGTGTGACATAATGGAAGAAGGGTCCCAAGCAGGAGATACTGAAAAAAAAAAATTCAAAGCTAGCTTCAAAATCCTGTAAAGTAGCAATTATCAGGGGCAATGCTAGGTCAAACAAAAATCATCCAGGAAATTCGCAAACAGCAAATTGAAAATCGAAACCAATACTTACTGGTCTTACTTTGTCCAGAAGAGGCATGCCTTTTCTCTGAACAGCATGAAACTGTAACTGGTTAAATTCCGTGGCAATTCTCTCCAAAATCTCTCTAGTCCAGAGAGGGCTAGTAGAGACAATTAGAGAAGTGTAATTCCCAAAGTTAAAACCTGCCACCCCCACCGCCCCCCATGCCTTACAGCGCTCAGGCACCTGCACCTGCACGCCATCAATTTTCGGGACAAACTGTGCAGCAGGCCCCAGGTGCGAGGGGTGAGGAGCGGGGAGGTCATAGAAGCCACCGACACAGCCTGGCCCGGACCACAGGGCCCAGGCAAGGGGATGGAGCTATTTTAGGTCAGTGTGGGTACAACTGCATGTTTCCACCACGTTCCTTGGGCTCTCCCATTCGTGCCCTTCTTCTCCCATTCTCTAACCCCCTCCTCTCTCTTGCCCTGTCCTACCGTTCATACACAAATCCCCCTCTTCTCTGCCTGCCTCATTCTCCCTCCCAAGTACCTCCCCAGTACCAACTACTGCTGTCTCCTCAATCAGCTAAAACTGACCGCCTAGCAGCAACCTGGGAAATCGCTCAGAGCAGTGGACTCCAAGTTTACATTTACCCAACGGCAGAAAGAGCAAGCTCGGTGCTCTGGGAGCTGGTGAGAAATCACTCACAGTGCATCTGCCATCAAATGGACTGGATACACTTCCCTCTTGCCCCCCACATTAGAAAGCATCAACCCCATTCAAAAGGAAGCCGAACAGTGAAAGAAAAAAAAAAAAACACAACAAAGACTCCAAAGCCCCTGCTGGGCTCTATGAGGCATCCCACATCTGAGGATGGGCAGTCAGGTAGTGAGGAAACACACTGTAAGGAAACCCAAAAATGTCTGGAGACCTGCCACGGTGTGCCCCGTCCCAGAGCATCAGAACTGGTGTGGAGGGAAGGCAGGCGCTAGGCAGGACCAATGCCAAAGCCTAATCCCAACCTCTACTGACTGATCCCATGCGCATTTCCTATTTATCCTTATCTCAGCATTTCTGGGCCTAGCAGAGCATGATGGATTTACCCTGTGCTGACGCTGCTCTGGCTTTCCTGACTCCAGAGTTCAGAGCTGCTCTTCTGGAGAAAAAAGTCCTCCAAGGTAATTCTGAGCAAGAAAGCGCACAATGTCTGTTTATTAAGGACAGTGCTGCAAAGGACAGGATTGTAGACACAGAGCTCACTGAGGTGTTTCTATCCGAGGGCAAAGAGTAGGACAAAGGATTTGAGTACTGTTAGTTTATCTGGGAGATTATCCAAGGCAGAAAAGAATGGGAAAGTGATACAGTGAAGAAGCAACTTTGTCAAAGAAGTACATTGTTGATATAATTGTTGTTGAAAGAAAATGAAGGCTTGCTTTTACTGAAAGGTCCTGAGAAACTTCTTTAAGTTGTCCTCATGAAGAATTGAAAACTGACAATTTTATCTATGGTTCTTATTTCCACTTCACTGAGAGCTGTCCTCAGAGGACATTAACTCTCCTACACTTTGGGGTTGTGTTGGACACATTCTAAAATGAGAGAGAGAACATGAGGTGCTATCAGTGTTAAGTAACTGCAATTTCCCATGGAATTATCCACCACAGGTTTGGCTATAATCAGGTGTTGGGCCTTGATATCAGAGGGATTTGAGGCAGTATCATTTTAGGTTAATCATTATATCTGAAATTTCCAAAAACTTCAACTGATGAAACTTTGATTATAAATCTATAAATATATCAATAAATCTACAGTATTCCAATTATTTTCATAGAAATACACAGACAAAGCATCAATTGATTAATATTGAAATGTTACAAAATACTGAACTGAAAGAATTTGGTCATATAACAACGTGTAAGAAGTAGAACTTAGGTTTAGGTTAGAACTCAGGATGCATTTGAGACTCAGTTAAGAAATTGAATGGAGGGACGCCTGGGTGGCTCAGTGGGTTAAGCCACTGTCTTTGGTTCAGGTCATGATCCCAGGGTCCTGGGATAGAGTCTCGCATCGGGCTCTCTGCTCAGCAGGGAGCCTGCTTCCTCCTCTCTCTCTCTGCCTGCCTCTCTGCCTACTTGTAACCTCTCTCTGTCAAATAAATAAATGAAAATCTTTAAAAAAAATAAAAATGAAAATGAAAAAAAAGAAAGTCAAGTGAAATATCTTAGAGGTTTTCATGGCTTTTTATTCACAGTTGCAAAAATTGCTGTTGGAGTTCTCACTATTAAGCACACATTTCTGGCAGAAAGATAGAGGTAAAAGAGAATGATAGCTTGTACGATTGATACTTTGTCATATGGTTACAATATAACAAGAAAAGAGACAATAAAATATTTGATGTTGTTTTAAGTTTCCTTGTTGTCAATCCCTCAGTGCTTTCTGATATTAAAGGAAAAAGTAGATGGATATTGACCTGGCAACTATCAACACCTGTCAGTCTCTCTTGGATAACCAATATAACAATAATCTCTTCTTCCCAGTAAAAAAAATATATATATATATATTCATAACCCACACTGTGCCATCTCAAGTTACTGCACCAAGATAAAATTACAATCATTTTCAGTTGTCCAAATGGACAGAATACCCTCCTTATGATATCATGTCTTATAAGATAGATAATTGGCTTGCTACCAATATACCCAGAAGTGACTGTGGAAGAGACAGGAAAAAAATAATAATATTTATTTATTCCTTGGGTTGACCCTGTTTACACAGATGCATTACTATTAGAAAAGGTTGGTTTGGGACATTGGAATGAATTTACTTAATGGGTCTGTATGTAATTGTGTTGGAGGAAATTTTTAATTTCTACAAAAATTAGAATTCTATCTTATTCTCTTGTTAATTTTCACGTTAACAAAGCCAACGTTTTTCTCTAGCAGACAAGATCTTAAATCCTAACAAAACTCAATTTTTTCCTTTTTTTTTTTAAGTTTGAGAGCATCATGTTCGCTCATGCTGCTTTAAATACAACTCAAAGAAAAAGGAGCTAAATGGGGCAGTAAGACCAGACTTTTTATTTTATTTTATTTATCTTATTTTTAATTAAAAAATTAAAGATTGTATTTATTTATTTGAGAGAGAGAGCATGAGTGAGGCAGGGGGAGGTAGCTGCAGAGAGAGACTGAGAAGTATACTCCCTAATGAGCAGGAAGCCCGATATGGAGCTCGATCCCAGGATCCTGACTGAGATCATGACCAGAGACAAAGGCAGATACATGTGCAAAATCCCTTTCTTTCTGGGAAACAATACTTTACAAGAGATGTTTGAAAAAGTACTGGGGAATCAACTTTAATAGGAGACACAAAAATTTAATTGACTTTTGTAAAGCTACAGGGACCCAAATGATGGGAATCCCAGCCCGTTTAGGTTGTGGACAACAGAGTATTCTTCTCTGTAATATCTTATTTTCTTCCATGTCTACTAACGCCAGTCCAAGTTCACTGATCTCTTTTTAGATAGTGCACCCGTTTCTCCATGGGGTTGTTTCTGCGAGTTCCGGGAATGGCTCCTGGTGGCAAGCCAAAGACTGCCCTTGGGACAGGTGGCCAAGGGGATGCTGTCCCCTTGGGACCAGAGGAAAAGGACAGGCCTGCCGTCTGCCCAAACTCCTTCATCAGAGTGGAGCACGCGACCCTGCCCTTGTCGTCCCCTCATGACTCTTTAGCAACCAGGCTTCCATCTCTCCGCACAGGGAGCGGGTGACACTTGTCTTGCCACCGGCCTGCTGTTCGTGCCACGGCAGGCTATCCTGCTTCCCATGCATTTCCGGACCCCAAGGCCAAAGGCTCCTTCTCTTCTCCAGGGGCGGCGTGCTGCGCCTTCCCCACACTTGGCTTCTCTCTCAGGCAGAGGGGATGCTAGGGCAAAGGGTATTTCGCTCCATGCGGGTATCTTCCACCGAGATGCGGAGACTAGCTCAGGCAAGCAGCAGCAGCATCCTCAAACCCAACTCTGATTTCCCAAGGAACGCTCTGGTTTCCGGGGGAAGATGCCCAGGCAAAAAGGCTTTCGCTGTATGCGGGTTTTTGCAACCGCGAGACTGGGCTCAGGCAAGCAGCAGCAGCCAGCAGAACATTTCTCATTGAATGCTGTGCTTTCGCAGAGGCTTTGGCTTGGAGCGAACAGCTCTTCGCTGCTGCTTCCTCAGCAAGGCTTCAGTCGCGTCAGGGAAGAAGAGCTGTGGGAGAGCTGGTGCCTCTTGGGCCTTGCTTTCCCGGGCTCCATGTTCGTGTCCTGGGTTCACCCTGCTACAATCCTCCAGTAGTATGCGTAGCCTAGGATGGCACTCTATGCGCACTACCATCTCCCAGTGTAGGCATCGCTTGGCCTTTTACTCTGGGGCTCAGGCGCACTCGCCGACTAGGCCAGCGCTTTCCCCACAGGAAAGGAGGGGTGACAGGATCCCTGCACACCGTCCGTACACTGAATAGGGAGCTTTGGGGGACTGTCCCCACTCCTTCCCCTTAAACCCCGTGCCTCCTCCAAGCTTCCACATCCTGGAGGAAGAAGGCATCTGACTCCCCGTTATTTCAGGAGCTGTTTCTGCGAGTTCAGGGTAGGCGCCTGGTGGCTAGAGCATGTCTGCCCCAGGGACAGGAGGCCAAGGAGCTGCTATCTCTTTGGGCCCTGAGGCTCAGGACAGGCATGCTTTCTGCCCAGAATCCTTCCTAAGACAGAGCACGCGCCCTGGCCCACTCATCCCCTCCTGTCTCCTTAGCAGCCAGGCTTCTGTCTTTCTGCACAGGGAGCGGGAGGCACTTGTATTGCCACCGGCCGCTGTGCCTGCCAGGACCGGCTCTCCTGCTTCGCAACCGTTGCCAGACCAGAAGGCCAACGGCTCCTGCTCTTCTCCATGGGCAGCGTGCTGCACCTTCCTCAGATGCTCCTGGGGAGCGCAGTGAAAGACCAGTCCCATTCCTTAAGGCTCTTTCAACAGGCGCAAGCATTCTTCTCTCTCAGGCAGAGGGGATGCCCAGGCAAAGAGGATTTCGCTCCATGCAGGTTTGTTACACCGTGCTGTGGAGCCCAGCTCAGGCAAACAGGAGCATCCCACAGACCCGAGTCTGATTTCCCAAAGAATGCTGTGCTTTCCCAGAGAGGATGCCAGGGCAAAGAAGCTTTCGCTCTATGCGGGATTCGCCCATAGTGCTGCGAATACTAGGCTAAGGCAAGCAACAAAAGCAGCCCACAGAACCGACTCTGATTTCCCAGCGACTGCTATGCTTTCGCAGAGGTTTTCAGGTTGGCACGAAAGGCACTTCGCTGCTGCTTCCTCAGAAAGGCTTTGGGTGTTCACTGTGTCGCGGCAGGGAAGAAGAGCCGCGGGAGAGCTGGTGTCTCTTTGGACTTGCTTTCCCGGGCTCCAAGTTCACGCCCGGGGTTCACCGTGCTATGCCGAACTCAGCTGACACAGTCACAACCCTGCAGCAGGGTGTGTATCTTAGCATGGCACTCTATGCCTATTACCATCTACTGGGGTAGGTAAGGCTTTGCCTTTTGCTCTGGCGCACAGGCAGACTCGGGGTCTAGGCCAGTCCCTTCACCTCTGCCCTAGTCGACCCCTCATGTCTTCTTAGCAGCCAGGCTTCCATCTCTCCGCACAGGGAGTGGGTGACACTTGACCTGCCAACGGCCTGCTGTTCGTGCCACGGCAGGCTATCCTGCTTCCCGAGCATTTCCCGACCCCAAGGCCAACGGCTCCTTCTCTTCTCCGTGGGCGGCGTGCTGCGCCTTCCCCACCCTTGGCTTCTCTCTCAGGCAGAGGGGATGCTAGGGTAAAGGTTATTTCGTTCCATGCGGGTATCTTCCACCGAGCTGCGGGGACTAGCTCAGGCAAGCAGCAGCAGCATCCCCAAACCCAACTCTGATTTCCCAAGAAACGTGTTGCTTTCCCAGGGGAGATGACTAGGCAAAGTGGCTTTCTCTGTAGTGGGTTTCTCCCACCGCGAGACTGGACTCAAGCAAGCAGCAGCAGCCCGCAGAACATTTCTCATCGAATGCTGTGCTTTCACAGAGGCTTTGGCTTGGAGCGAACAGCACTTCGCTGCTGCTTCCTCAGCAAGGCTTCAGTCGCGTCAAGGAAGAAGAGTTGCGGGAGAGCTGGTGCCTCTTGGGCCTTGCTTTCCCGGGCTCCATATTCGCGTCCTGGGTTCACCATGCCACGGCCTGCTTCCCGTGCGTTTCCGGACCCCAAGTCCAAGGGCTCCTTCTCTTCTCCAGGGGCGGCGTCCTGCGCCTTCCCCACACTTGGCTTCTCTCTCAGGCAGAGGGGATGCTAGGGCAAAGGGCATTTTGCTCCATGCGGGTATCTTCCACCGAGCTGCAGAGACTAGCTCAGGCAAGCAGCAGGAGCATCCCCAAACCCAACTCTGATGTCCCAAGGAACGCTGTGCTTTCCCAGGGGAGATGCCCAGGAAAAGAGCCTTTCTTTGTATGCGGTTTTCTCCAACAGCGAGATTGGACTCAGGCATGGAGCAGCAGCCCGCAGAACTTTATGAGCGAATTTTGTGCTTTCACAGAGGCTTTGGTTTGGAGCAAACAGCACTTCGCTGCTGCTTCCTCAGCAAGGCTTCAGTCGCGTCAGGGAAGAAGAGTTGCAGGAGAGCTGGTGCCTCTTGGGCCTTGTTTTCCCGGGCTCCATGTTCGGGTACTGGGTACACCCTGCCAGGCCGAACTAAGCAGACACAGCCAGAATTCTGCAGTAGCCTGCGTAGCCGAGGATGACACTCTATGCACACTACCATCTCCCAGTGTAGGCATTGCTTGGCCTTTTACTCTGGCGCTCAGGCGGATTCTCGGACTAGGCCAGTGCTTTCCCCACAGGAAAGGAGAGGTGACAGGATCCCTGCACACGGCCTGTCCACTGAATAGGGAGCTTTGGGGACTGTCCCCACTCCTTCCCTTAAACCCCGTGCCAACTCCAAGCTTCCACATCGTGGAGGAAGTCAGCATCTGACTCCCTGTTATTTCAGGGAGCTGTTGCTGCGAATTCAGCGTAGGCGCCTGGTGGCTAGAGCATGTATGCCCCAGGGACAGGTGGCCAAGGAGCTGCTGTCTCCTTGGGCCCAGAGGCTCAGGACAGGCATGCTTTCTACCTAGACTCCTTCCTAAGAGTGGAGCACGCGACCTGCCATACTCATCCCCTCCTACTTAGAAGTCAGGCTTCCGTCTCTCTGCACTGGGAGCCGGTGACACTTGTATTACCACCAGCCGCTGTGCCTGTCAGGGCCGGCTCTCCTGCTTCGTAACTGTGTCCAGACCAGAAGGCCAACGGCTCCTGCTCTTCTCCCCGGGCAGCGTGCTGCACCTTCCACAGATATGCTCCTGGGGAGCGCAGTGCAAAACGTGTCCCTTTCCTTAAGGCTCTTTCCACAGGCACAAGCGCGCTTCTCTCTCAGGCAGAGGGGATGCCGAGGCATAGAGGATTTCTTTCCATGCCGGTTTATTACACAGTGCTGAGGAGACCAGCTCAGGCAACTGGAGAATCCCTCAGACCCTACTCTGATTTCCCAAAGAATGCTGTCCTTTCCCAGAGGGGATGTCCGAGCAAAGAGGCTTTCGCTCTATGCGGGATTCTCCCATAGTGCTGCGAATTCTAGGCTAAGGCAAGCAAGAAAAGCAGCCCACAGAACCGACTCTGAATTCCCAGCGACTGCTATGCTTTCGCAGAGGTTTTCAGGTTTGCACGAACGGCACTTCGCTGCTGCTTCCTCAGAAAGGCTTTGGGGTTCACTCTGTCGCGTCAGGGAAGAAGAGCCGCGGGAGAGCTGTTGTCTCTTGAGACTTGCTTTCCCGGGCTCCAAGTTCACGCCCGCGGTTCACCGAGCTATGCCGAACTCAGCTGACCCAGTCACAAACCTGCAGCAAGGTGTGTGTCTTAGCATGGCACTCTATGCCTATTGCCATCTCCTGGGGTAGGTAAGGCTTTGCATTTTGCTCTGGCGCACAGGCAGACTCGGGGTCTAGGCCAGTGCCTTCACCATAGGAGTGAGGAGGCGACAGGATCCCTGCACACGGCCCGTACACTGGGATGGGGAACTGTGGGGGACTGTCTCCACTCTTTCCCTGGCACACCGCCTGCCACCCACATCGCTGCCACATCTTGGTGGAAGACGGCATCTGAGTGCCCGTTTCTCCATGGGGTTGTTTCTGTGAGTTCCGTGTATGGCACCTGGTGGCAAGCGCAAGTCTGCCCTTGGGACAGGTGCCAAGGAGATGCTGTCCCCTTGGGACCAGAGACACAGGACAGGCCTGCCTTCTGCCCAGACTCCTTCCTCAGAGTGGAGCAGGCGACTCTGCCCTAGTCGTCCCTACATGTCTCCTTAGCAGCCAGGCTTCCATCTCTCCGCACAGGGAGTGGGTGACACTTGACCTGCCACCGGCCTGCTGTTCGTGCCACGGCAGGCTATCGTGCTTCCCGAGCATTTCCCGACCCCAAGGCCAACGGCTCCTTCTCTTCTCCGTGGGCGGCGTGCTGCGCCTTCCTCACACTTTAAGGGGAAAACATTCAAACTTTTTTGATTGAATATGAGATTAGCTCTGGGCTTGCAATATATGTTTTTTCTTTAATGGATTTTAAATTATTTTTAAAAATTTTTATAAACGTATAATGTGTTTTTATCCCTAGGGGTACAGGTCTGTGAATCACCAGGTTTACACATTTCACAGCACTCACCATCACTCACCATAGCACCTGCCCTCCCCAATGTCCATACCCTCACCATCCTCTCCCAACACACCTCCCCCCAGCAACCCTCAGTCTGTTTTTTGAGATTCAGTCTTTTATGCTTTGTCTCCCTCCCAATCCCATCTTCTTTTATTTTTCTTTTCGTATGCCCAAAACCGCCTATGTTGCATCTCCCCTTCATCATATCAGGGAGATCATATGATAGTTGTCTTTCTCAGATTGATTTATTTCGCCAAGCATAATACCCTCTAGTTCCATCCATGTCATCACAAATAGCAGGATTTCATTTCTTCTGATGGCTGCACAGTATCCCATTGTACATATATACCACATCTTATTTATTGTTTGATCTGTTGAAGGACATTTAGGTTCTTTCCATAGTTTAACTATTGTGGACATTGCTGCTATAAACATTTGGGTGCATGTGCCCCTTCAGAATGCCACGTTTGTATCTTTAGGGTATATATCCAGTACTACAATCTCTGGTCATAGGGTAGTTGTAATTTCAACTTTTTGAGGCAGCTCCACGCTGTTTTCCAGAGTGGTTGCACCAGCTTGCATTGCCACGTACAGTGTAGGAGGGTTGCCCTTTCTCCACATCCTCGCCAGCATCTGTCATTGACTGACTTGTTCATTTTAGCCATTCTGAAAGGTGTGAGGTGGTATCTCATTCTGGTTTTGATTTGTATTTCCCTGATGCCGAGTGATGTGGAGCATTTTTTCATGTGTCTGTTGGCCATTTGGATGTATTCTTTGCAGAAATGTCTGTTCATGTCCTCTGCCCATTTTTTCATTCGATTATTTGTTCTTAGGGTGTTGAGTTTGATAAGCTCTTTATAGATTTTGGATAGATACTGGCCCTTTATCTGGTATGTCATTTGCAAATATCTTCTCCCAGATAACTTCTGACAGTCATCTTTTGCTTTGTTAACTGTTTCCTTTGCTGTGCAAAAGCTTTTTGATCTGATGAAATCCTAATAGTTCATTCTTGCCCTTGCTTCCCTTGCCTTTGGCGATGTTCCTAGGAAGAAGTTGCTGCTGCTGAGGTCAAAGAGGTTGCTACCTGTTCTCTCCTCAAGTATTTTGATGGATTCCTTTCTCACATTATGCTTCTTCATCCATTTCCAGTCTATTTTCATGTATGGTATAAGGAAATGGTCCAATTTCATTTTTCTGCATTTGGCTGTTCAATTTTCCCAACACCATTTGTTGAAGAGGCTGTCTCTTTTCCATAGGACATTCCTTCCTTCTTTGTCGAAGATTAGTTGACCATAGAGTTGAAGGTGTATTTCTGGGCTCTCTATTCTGTTCCATTGATCTATGTCTGTTTTGGGGACAGTTCCCTACTATCTTGATGATGACAACTTTGTAATAGAGCTTGAAGACTGGAATTGTGATGCCAACAACTTTGGCTTTCTTTTTCAATATTCCTCTGGCTATTCGAGGTATTTTCTGGTTCCATATAGATTTTAGGATGATTTGTCCCATTTCTTTGAAAAAAATGGATGGGATTTTGATAGGGATTGCATTAAATGTGTAGATTGCTTTAGGTAGCATAGACATTTTCACAATATTTGTTCTTCCAATACAGGAGCATGGAACATTTTTCCATTTCTTTGTGTCTTCTTCAATTTCTTTCATGAGTACTTTAGAGTTTTCTGAGTATAGATTCTTCTCTCTTTGGTTAGGTTTATTCCTAGGTATCTTAGGGTTTTGGGTGCAATTGTAAATGGGATTCACTCCTTAATTTCTATTTCTTCAGTCTTGTTGGTATAAAAAAATGCAACCAATTTCTGTTCATTGATTTATATCCTGACACTTTACAGCATTTCTATACAAGTTATAGCAGATTTGGAGTGGAGTCCTTTAAGTTTTCCACATACAGTATCATATCATCTGCAAACAGGGATAGTTTGACTTCTCTTCTGCCAGTTTGGCAAAATTTGGATGCCTTTAATTTCTTTTTGTTGTCTGATTGCTGAGGCTAGGACTTCTAGTACGATTTTGATTAGCAGTGGTGATAACGGACATCCCTGCTGTGTTCCTGACCTCAGCGGAAAACTATTCAGTTTTTCTCCATTGAGAATGATATTTGTAGTGGGTTTTTCATAGATGGCTTTGATAATATTGATAATATGTGCCCTCTATCCCTGCAGTTTGAAGAGTTTTAATCAGGAAGGGATACTGCACTTTGCCAAATGCTTTTTCAGCATCTATGTTTTATTGATGTGTTGTATCACACTGATTGATTTGCAGATGTTGAACCAACCTTGTAGCCCTGGAATAAATCCCAGTTGGTCATGGTGAATAATCCTTTTAATGTACTGTTGAGTCCAATTGGCTAGTATTTTGGTGAGAATTTTCGCATCTGTGTTCATCAAGGATATTGGTCTGTAGTTCACATTTTTGATGGGAACCTTGTCTGGTTTTGGGATCAAGGTGATGCTGGCCTCAGAAAAAAAAACAGTTTGGGAGTTTTCCTTCCATTTATATTTTTTTGGAACAGTATCATGAAAATAGGAATTAATTCTTCTTTAAATGTTTGGTAGAATTCCCCTGGGAAGCTATCTGGCCCAGGGCTTTTGTTTGTTTGGAGATTTTTGATGACTGTTTCAATCTCCATACTGGTTATGGGTCTGTTCAGGTTTTCTATTTCTTCCTGGTTCAGTTGTGGTAGTTTATATGTCTCTAGGAATGTATCCATTTCTTCCAGATTGTTGAATTTGTTGGCGTAGAGTTGCTCATAGTATGTTCTTATAATTGTTTGTATTTCTTTGGTGTTGGTTGTGATCTCTCCTCTTTCATTCATGATTTTATTTATTTGGGTCCTTTCTCTTTTCTTTTTGATAAGTCTGGAAAGGGGTTTATCAATCTTATTAATTCTTTCAAAGAACCAGCTCCTAGTTTCCTTGATTTGTACTACTGTTTTTTTTGTTGTTGTTGTTATTGGCTTTTTTGTGGTTTTTGTTTGTTTGTTTCTATTTTATTGATTTCTGCTCTGATCTTTATTATTCCTCTTTTCCTGCTGGGTTTAGGCTTTCTTTGTTGTTCTTTCTCCAACTCCTTTAGGTGTAGGCTTATGTTGTGTATTTGAGATCTGAGAGAGAAGCGTGGTTGCACACGTCTGTCACTGCACTCCCGAGGAGAAAGTCTGCGGAGGGCGCAGCACGCCTCCCCAGAGAAGAGAAGGAGCCGTTGGCCTTGTGGTCGGGAAAAGGACGGGAAGCAGGGTAGCCTGCCATGGCAGGAACAGCAGGCCGGTGGCAAGACAAGTGTCACACGCCATCTGTGCGGAGAGACAAAGCCTGGTTCCTAAGGAGACATGAGGGGACGACTAGGGCAGGGACGCGTGCTCCACTCTGAGGAAGGAGTCTGGGCAGAAGGCAGGCCTGTCCTGTGCCTCTGGTCCCAAGGGGACAGCATCACCTTGACCACCTGTCCGTAGGGCAGACTTAGGCTAGCTACAAGGTGCCATGCCCGGAACTCGCAGAAACAGCTCCCTCGAGAAACGGGCAGTCACATGCCATATTCCTCCAACATGTGACAGCGTTTTCGGTGGCAGGGGGTTTGCGGGGGAAGGAGTGGGGACAATCCCCAAAGCTCCCCATTACAGTGAACGGGCAGTGTTCAGGGATCCTGTCACCTCTCCTTTCCTGTGGGGAAAGCACTGGTCTTGTCCTCGAGTCCGCCTGAGGTCCAGTTCCAAAGACCAAGCGTTGCCTACAACGGGAGATTGTAGTGTGCATAGAGTGCCATCTTAGGCCACGCACACTGCTGCAGGGTTGTGACTGTGTCTGCTTAGTTCGGCCTGGCAGGGTGAACCCAGGGCACCAACATGGAGCCCGGGAAAGCAAGCCACAAGAGACACCGGCTCTACCGCAGCTCTTCTTCCCTGATGCAACAGAGCGAACACCCAAAGCCTTGCTGAGGAAGCAGCAGCAAAGTGCGGTTCGCACCAAGCTGAAAACCTCTGCGAAAGCATAGCAGTCGCTGGGAAATCAGAGTCGGTTCTGTGGGCTGCTTTTGTTGCTTGCCTTAGCCTAGTATTCGCAGCACTATGGGAGAAACCCGCATAGAGCGAAAGCCTCTTTGCTCGGACATCCCTCTAGGAAAGCACAGCATTCTTTGGGAAATTTGAGACCAGTCTGAGGGATTCTCCTGTTTCCTGAGCTGGTCTCAGCATGGTGTAATAAACATGCATGGAGCGAAATCATCTATGCCTGGGCATCCCCTCTGCCTGAGAGAGAAGCGCGCTTGCGATTTTGGAAAGAGCATTAAGGAAAAAGAAATGTTTTTCAATGCACTCCCCAGGAGCATGTCTGTGGAAGGTGCAGCAGGCTGCCCGGGGAGAAGAGCAGGAGCCATTGGCCTTCTGGTCTGGAAATGGTTACGAAGCAGTAGAGCCGGCCCTGAAGGCACAGCAGCCTGTGGCAATACAAGTGTCATCCGCTCCCAGTGCAGAGAGACCGAAGGTTGGCTGCTAAGGAGACAGGAGGGGATGAGGTGGGCAGGGCGGGTGCTCCACTCTTAGGAAGGAGTCTGGGCAGAGAGCATGCATGTCCTGAGCCTCTGGGCCCAAGGAGACAGCAGTTCCTAGGCTATCTGTCCCTGGGGCACACATGCGCTAGCCACCAGACGTCTACGCTGAACTCGCAGAAACAGCTCCCTGAAATAATGGGGAGTCAGATGCCTTCTTCCTCCAAGATGTGAAAGCTTGGAGGAGGCACAGGGTATAAAGGGAAGGAGTGGAGATAGTCCCCCAAAGATCCCTATTCAGTGGACCGGCGGTGTGCACAGATCCTGTCACCTCTCCTTTCCTGTGGGGAAAGCACGGGCCTACTCCGAGAATCCGAATGAGTGCCAGAGTAAAAGGCCAAGGGATGCCTACACTGGGAGATGGTAGTGTGCATAGAGTGCCATCCTAGGCTACGCATGCTATTGCAGGATTGTGGCTATGTTTGATTAGTTCGGCCTGGCATGGTGAACCCAGGACGTGAACATGGAGCCTAGGAAAGTAAGACCCAAGAGGCACCAGCTCTCACGAAGCTCTTCTTCCCTGACGCGACTGAAGCCTTGCTGAGGAAGCAGAGGCGAAGTGCTGTTCGTGCCAAGCTAAAAACCTCTGCAAAAGCATAGCAGTCGCTGGGAAATCAGAGTCGGTTCTGTGGGCTGCTTTTGTTGCTTGTCTAGGCCTAGTATTCGTAGCACTATGGAGAATCCCGCATAGAGCGAAAGCCTCTTTGCCCAGGCATCCCCTCTGGGAAAGCACAGCATTATTTGGGAAATCAGAGTCGGTTCTCATGGATTCTCCTGTTGCCTGACCTGGTCTGCTCAGCACTGTGTAATAAACCCGCATGGAGCGAAATCCTCTATGCCTCGGGATCCCCTCTGCCTGAGAGAGTAGCGCGCTTGCGCCTGTGGAAAGAGCCTTAAGGAAAGGGACACGTTTTGCACTGCGCTCCCCAGGAGCAAATCTGTGGAAGGTGCAGCACGCTGCCCGGGGAGAAGAGCAGGAGCCGTTGGCCTTCTGGTCTGGAAACGGTTACGAAGCAGGAGAGCCGGCCCTGACAGGCACAGCGGCTGGTGTTAATACAAGTGTCACCGGCTCCCAGTGCAGAGAGACGGAAGCCTGGCTTCTAAGTAGACAGGAGGGGATGAGTATGGCAGGTCGCGTGCTCCACTCTTAGGAAGGAGTCTGGGTAGAAAGAATGCCTGTCCTGAGCCTCTGGGCCCAAGGAGACAGCAGCTCCTTGGCCACCTGTCCCTGGGGCATACATGCTCTAGCCACCAGGCGCCTACGCTGAACTCGCAGCAACAGCTCCCTGAAATAACAGGGAGTCAGATGCTGACTTCCTCCACGATGTGGAAGCTTGGAGTTGGCACGGGGTTTAAGGGGAAGGAGTGGGGACAGTCCCCCAAAGCTCCCTATTCAGTGGACAGGCGGTGTGCAGGGATCCTGTCACCTCTCCTTTCCTGTGGGGAAAGCACTGGCCTAGTCCGCGAGTCCGCCTGAGCGCCAGAGTGAAAGGCCAAGCGATTCCTACAGTGTGAGATGGTAGTGTGCATAGAGTGCCATCCTAGGCTACACACGCTACTGCAGCATTGTAGCTGTGTCTACTTAATTCGGCCTGGCAGGGTGAACCCAGGACGCCAATATGGAGCCCGGGAAAGCAAGGCCCAAGAGGCGCCAGCTCTCCCGCAACTCTTCTTCCCTGACGCGACTGAAGCCTTGCTGTGGAAGCAGCAGCGAAATGCTGTTCGCTCCAAACCAAAGCCTCTGTGAAAGCACCGCATTCGCTCAGAAATGTTCTGCGGGATGCTGCTGCTTGCCTGAGTCCAGTCTCGCGGTTGGAGAAACCCACTACAGAGAAAGCCACTTTGCCTAGTCATCTCCCCTGGGAAAGCAAAACGTTTCTTGGGAAATCAGAGTTGGGTTTGGGGATGCTGCTGCTATTGCCTGAGCTAGTCTCCGCAGCTCGGTGGAAGATACCCGCATGGAGCGAAATACCCTTTGCCCTAGCATCCCCTCTGCCTGAGAGAGAAGCCAAGTGTGGGGAAGGCGCAGGACGCCGCCCCCGGAGAAGAGAAGGAGCCATTGGTCTTGGGGTCCGGAAACGCACGTGAAGCAGGATAGCCTGCCGTGGCACGAACAGCAGGCCGGTGGCAAGGCAAGTGTCACCCGCTCCCTGTGCGGAGAGATGGAAGCCTGGCTGCTAAGGAGACATGAGGGGACGACTAGGGCAGAGGTGAAGGCACTGGCCTAGACGCCGAGTCTGCCTGAGCCCCAGAGCAAAAGGCAAAGCCTTACCCACACCAGGAGATGGTAATAGGCATAGAAGTGCCATGCTAAGACACACACCCTGCTGCAGGGTTCTGACTGTGTCAGCTGAGTTCGGCATAGCACGGTGAACCCCGGGCGTGAACCCGGAGCCCGGAAAAGCAAGTCCCAAGAGACATCAGCTCTCATGCGGCTCTTCTTCCCTGCCGCGACAGAGTGAACACCCAAAGCCTTTCTGAGGAAGCAGCGGCGAAGAGCAGTTCGTGCCAAGCAGAAAACCTCTGCGAAAGCATAGCATTTGCTGGGAAATCAGAGTCGGTTCTGTGGGCTGCTTTTGTTACTTGCCTTAGCCTAGTATTCGCAGCACTATGGGAGAATCCCGTATAGAGCGAAAGCCTCTTTGCCCTGGCATCCCCTCTGGGAAAGCACAGCATTCTTTGGGAAATCAGAGTCGGGGTTGAGGAATTCTCCTGTTGCCTGAGCTGGTCTTCTCAGCACTGTGTAATAAACCCGCATGGAGCGAAATCCTCTATGCCTCGGCATCCCCTCTGCCTGAGAGAGAAGCGCGCTTGCGCCTGTGGAAAGAGCCTTAAGGAAAGGGACACTTTTTGCACTGCGCTCCCCAGGAGCATATCTGTGGAAGGTGCAGCACGCTGCCCGGGGAGAAGAGCAGGAGCCGTTGGCCTTCTGGTCTGGAAACGGTAATGAAGCAGGAGAGGCGGCCATGACAGGCACAGCGGCTGGTGTTAATACAAGTGTCACCGGCTCCCAGTGCAGAGAGATGGAAGCCTGGCTGCGAAGTAGACAGGAGGGGATGAGTATGACAGGGCGCGTGCTCCACTCTTAGGAAGGAGTCTGGGTAGAAAGCATGCCTGTACTGAGCCTCTGGGCCCATGGAGAAAGCAGCTCCTTGGCCACCTGTCCCTGAGGCATGCATGCTCTAGCCACCAGGAGCCTACGCTGAACTCGCAGCAACAGCTCCCTGAAATAACAGGGAGTCAGATGCTGACTTCCTCCACGATGTGGAAGCTTGGAGTTGGCACGGGGTTTAAGGGGAAGGAGTGGGGACAGTCCCCCAAAGCTCCCTATTCAGTGGACAGGTGGTGTGCAGGGATCCTGTCACCTCTCCTTTCCTGTGGGGAAAGCACTGGCCTAGTCCGCGAGTCCGCCTGAGCGCCAGAGTAAAACGCCAAGCGATTCCTACAGTGGGAGATGGTAGTGGGCATAGAGTGCCATCCTAGGCTACACACGCTACTGCAGCGTTGTAGCTGTGTCTACTTAATTCGGCCTGGCAGGGTGAACCCAGGACGCCAATATGGAGCCTGGGAAAGCAAGGCCCAAGAGGCGCCAGCTGTCCCGCAACTCTTCTTCCCTGACGCGACTGAAGCCTTGCTGAGGAAGCAGCAGCGAAGTGCTGTTCGCTCCAAACCAAAGCCTCTGTGAAAGCACCGCATTCGCTCAGAAATGTTCTGCGGGATGCTGCTGCTTGCCTGAGTCCAGTCTCGCGGTTGGAGAAACCCACATACAAAGAAAGCCTCTTTGCCTGGGCATCCCTCCTGGGAAAGCACAGCGTTCCTTGGGACATCACAGTTGGGATTGGGGATGCTCCTGCTGCTTGCCTGAGCTAGTCTCCGCAGCTCGGTGGAAGATACCCGCATGGAGGGAAATGCCCTTTGCCCTAGCATCCCCTCTGCCTGAGAGAGAAGCCAAGTGTGGGGAAGGTGCAGGACGCCGCCCCCGGAGAAGAGAAGGAGCCATTGGCCTTGGGGTCCGGAAACGCACGTGAAGCAGGATAGCCTGCCGTGGCACGAACAGCAGGCCGGTGGCAAGACAAGTGTCACCGGCTCCCTGTGCGGAGAGATAGAAGCCTGGCTGCTAAGTAGACAGGAGGGGATGAGTATGGCAGGGCGCGTGCTCCACTCTTAGGAAGGAGTCTAGGTAGAAAGCATGCCTGTCCTGAGCCTCTGGGCCCAAGGAGACAGCAGCTCCTTGGCCACCTGTCCCTGGGGCATACATGCTCTAGCCACCAGGCGCCTACGCTGAACTCGCAGCAACAGCTCCCTGAAATAACAGGGAGTCAGATGCTGACTTCCTCCACGATGTGGAAGCTTGGAGTTGGCACGGGGTTTAAGGGGAAGGAGTGGGGACAGTCCCCCAAAGCTCCCTATTCAGTGGACAGGCGGTGTGCAGGGATCCTGTCACCTCTCCTTTCCTGTGGGGAAAGCACTGGCCTAGTCCGCGAGTCCGCCTGAGCGCCAGAGTAAAAGGCCAAGCGATGCCTACACTGGGAGATGGTAGTGTGCATAGAGTGACATCCTAGGCTATGGCAATCCAAGTGTTATTGGAACAGGAATTTTAAAAATAGCTTAGGGGCGCCTAGGTGGCCCAGTGGATTAAGCCACTGCCTTCAGCTCAGGTCATGATCTCAGGGTCCTGGGATCAACTCCTGCATCAGGCTCTCTGCTCAGCAGGGAGTCTGCTTCTCTCTCTCTCTCTCTCTCACTCTCTCTCTCTCTCTGCCTGCCCTCCGTCTACTTGTGATCTCTCTCTGTCAAATAAATAAATAAATAAAATCTTAAAAAAAAAGAATGACTGTACTTTTAAAAAAGAGCTTAAAAGGGGCACCTGGGTGGCTCAGTGGGTTAAAAAGAAATGTAGACCAGTGGATTAGAGTAGAGTGCCCAGATATGGACCATCAACTCTATGGTCAAAAAATATTTGACAAAGCAGAGAAAATTATACAGTGGAAAAAAGACAGCCTCTTCAATCAATGGTGCTGGAAAAATTGGACAGCTATGTATGGAAGAATGACACTCAACCATTCTCTTATAACATACATAAAGATAAATTCGAAATGGACAAACGACCTCAATGTGAGGCAGGAATCTATCAAAATCCCAGAGGAGAACATAGGCAGTAACCTCTTGGACACTGGCCACATCAAATTCTTTCAAGACATGTCCCCAAAGACAAAGGAAACAAAAGCAAAAATGAACTTTTGGGACTTCATCAAGATCAAAAGTTTCTGCACAGCAAAGGAAACCGTCAACAAAATGAAGAGACAACCCACGGAATGGGAGAAGATTTTCACAAATGACATTACAGATAAAGGGCTGATATCCAAGATCTATAAAGAACTCCTCAAACTCAACACACACAAAACAGATAATCATGTCAAAAAATAGGCAGAAGACATGAACAGACACTTCTCCAAAGAAGACATACAAATGGCAAACAGATGCATGAGAAAATGTAAATCATCATTAGCCATCAGGGAGATTCAAATCAAAAGCACATTGGGATACCACCTTACACAGTTAGAATGGCCAAAATTAACAAGGCAATAAACAACAAGTGTTGGAGAGGATGTGGAGAATGGGGAACCCTCTTACACTATTGGTGAGAATGCCAGTTGGTGCAGCTACTTTGGGATACAGTGTGGAGACTCCTTAAGAAATTAAAATCATATCACTGGGCATCAAGGAAATACAAATCAAAACCACAATGAGATATCACCTCACACCAGTCAGAAGGGCTAAAATCAACAAGTCAGGATGGACAGATGCTGGCGAGGATGCGGAAAAAGGGGAACCCTCCTACACTGTTGGTGGGAATGCTAGCTGGTGCAGCCACTCTGGAAAACAGCATGGAGGTTCAGGTCATGATTTAGGGTCGGGGGATGGAGCCCCACATCAGGCTCTCTGCTCAGCGGGGAGCCTGCTTCCCCCTCTCTCTCTGCCTGCCTCTCTACATACTTGTGGTCTGTCTGTCAAATGGGCAAATAAGATCTTTAAAAAAAGAATTACTAGGTGTGAAATACATCGAGGGTATGGGAAGGAAAATGATTTCACCTGATCTGACTAGGAAGTGGTTGAAGCCTGAATTAAAGTGCTATAATAAGAATAAAGACCTGGGAAAAATTTGGGGAAAAAATCCCTAGAAAAACAGCAATAATAACTGGCTGCTCTTTAATGATCCAGATCCTGCGGTAGGCAAAGAAGAGCTGGTTTTCGCCAGAGGATGATCTCCGTTTGTCTTCATGATCTGGCATTTCCTGCAAGCTAGGCATGGGGCTCTGCACTAGAGCTGCTATGCTGGGGGGCCCTCACTGTCCCTTTTCCCTTCTCAGGGGACAACCGGCATGTCCATGGTGCAGTGTGACAGGCTTTACCACAGGGAGAGAAAAGACTGCCAAGGTTAGGTTGGAGCTGGGTAAAGCCACTTAGGAACAGATTTTCAGGGGAGGTGATAGACAAGGGCAAAGCGAAGAATGAGGATGAGTTTGTCAAGTTTCAAAGTGCCAGGAGGCAGCACAGTGCATTCAGGAAACTACAGCAAGTTCATGATAACTGACAGCTGATCTGGCAGCATCACCTGGGGATGGAGGTTGAGCACGGGGATTAACACTGGGGTGAGATTGTTTGTATACTATGCCGAGGAGGTGAGGTACTACACAGTGGAGGCACAGGGAGCTACCGGAGGATTTCAAATATCAGAATCGTAACCATAATAGTGTATTTAATTGCATCCTAGCTTTCATCAAGGGTAAGATGCACTTTAGTTTATGTTCGACTAAGAAAGAGAAATGCTGTCAGTTAAACTAGGATATGTCATCAAGTGCAAGGTGAGTGCCACCTTAAGAGATATTAAAATGGGGGGGGGAGGACAAATCTTAGAACAAGTAAACTGTGGTACTAGAATAATTAGTAAAGGTCGAACAATTGGATCAACAAAATAAGTGATTATTGCTTACCATGTGCACCCATCTATATTAAGTCTTAGAACAAGAGACATTCTCATCTTGATACCCCGAAGCTGTTAGACCCAAGGTACAGAGGGCAGTAGCCAACGATCAGCAGGCCCCAAGTGCCATGTGCGGACTCTAAGAGCAACTGCCTTTGAGAGAGGAAACGGTTGAGAGTGGGCTTTCTGAGGTAGAGAATTATTAGCTGGGAAAGTAGGAAAATTGACACAGAATAGGAATTGATGCCCCTACATGACAGAGTTGGTGAAACTTCCCTTCTCAGAGATCTTGAGGCTCCTCAGAAATGTATTTTTCATTTTGGATGGAACATTCAGGATAAATATGATCTGTTCGAGTTCCTGGTTCTCTCATCAGGACTGTTTCTTAGGATTCACTGGCACAAGAAAAGGGTTTTGATAGTCCAGGGTAAATCCTGACAAGAGCAAAGCACGGTATCTATGAAAAACTAACCACTCAGAAGAGAACAAGAGATAAAAGGCCAGGCCGACCTGACCCTGCAGGATAGGTAAGGTTGGTCCGGCAACAGGGGTAGAGGGGAAGTGCCCATCTCCTGCTAGAAGAGCTAGAGAAGACCCCTTCCCGAGAGACCACCAGGAGAGGAGAGCAGTAGGTGCTGCTGATGAAGAATATTTTAATCAGCAGAGAAGGTCAAAATGACAAAGTTCCAGGATCAGAGTAAACCTATGGGATTAAAAAATAAAAAATAAAAAATAAAGATTTTTTTGAAAGGACTTTTTTTTTAAAGATATTTAAACAAAAGTCCTTTTTAAGAGACAGTTGGCTGTTTAAACCAAAAGTACAACTCCCTGAGAGAATTGCCGCATTATTTATTGGGGTAGAAAGGACCTGGAATGTAGAAATACCCATTCTGCAGTGGAAAAGTTAGAATCACTAACAGGCCTCATGCCTTGCACAGCCAGTGGCTAGAATCCCTGCCTCATGAGACCATTTTAAAAGCTGTATTCATAATGGAATGGAAGGTCTCATTTCCCTATAATTTTATATATGTCATTAATTTGCTTCAAAGCCCTGTAGCAGGGAGCAGGAACTGGGACCAAAGAGTGAGCACCCTGTTTGACAAGCGGGACCAGCCTCCTCTTCTTCAGATGCAGGGGGAGCCCTGGTGTGCTGACCCCTCCCTTCTTCCTTTCCCCTTTCCTCCCTCCCTCCCTCTTCCCTTTCCCTCTCTCCTTCCCTGGTGGTGCCCTTTCCCGATGCCTACTTCATCCCTTTTCTTTTCTTACATGCCTGTCATCTAGAGTTCCTTCTCTCCTCCCAATTACTTTCCTTCGTCTGAATTTCCTCTTTGGTCCCTTTCTCCCAGCTCTCTACTCCTCCTCCCCTTTCCTGGCCCCTTTTCATCTCCATCCAGACTGCAGGCAGAGCTGGACTAACACGCTCACTCGCTAGCTCAGCCACCCTCCAGAGAAGTCACTCTTCGGTGGCCACCTTCCTGACCCCCTGGTCCTTTCTCCACTTATTCAGCTATTGCTCTGAAGTCTGAGGAGGACAGAGCGGGGCTGCCGCAGAATCAGGCCAGAGGAGAAACCAAACCATGTGTCCACACTGTCCCCCAGTACTGCTGCTCTGAGAGCTTTCGGAGTCCTCAACAGGGTTAGGATTTAGGGGCTTCTTCAGAACCGGGAGTGAAAACAGCCATAGTTCAAAAGAAAAGCTATGGCCCCCACACAAAAATAATAATCACAAATGAAAACTAAGTTAACTCTGAAGTCCCAAAGTCAAAGAATTGCCTTGAATCTGTCACTAGAAAGCACCCAGGGTTCTGGGTGCCCTGGGAATGGCAGGAGTCTCTGACCCCCTTCCCTCTTCATTCACTCCCAAAGAGCGTCCTCTGAGGTGGTCTTCAAACTTCCTCTGAGAAACTGTCTCTGGGAACTGTAGGCCGTTGGCTGCTGGGATTAATGAGGGTGATGTCAGGACCTGATGGGCAGCTTTACCAGGAGACTGTGGCTTCTGGATGCAGTCCTCAGGTCCCATGGTCTGGGTGAGATCTAGGTCTTTGAGAGGAGGAGGACAGATGAGATTTCAGATTTTGAGTTGATTCTGGGATGATTAGTGCTTTGGAGGGCATTGGGTGAAGGTATTTTGCACACGGGAAGGACACGAATTTGGGGAGCCAGAGAGTGGACTGTTAAGAGCTGACCTGCATTACCCCCATAAACCTTGCTGCTGTCCTCATCTCTGGTACCACAGAACGTGACCTTATTTGGAACTAGAGTCCTTACATATGCAATCACATTACAATGAGGTCATTAGAGTGGGCCCTAATCTCCTGTAACTGACCTCCTTATGTAAAGGGAAAATCTGGACAGAGAGATGTCCCTACTGTCAGTGGTGGGCAGTGCATGAACTTCTAGAACCCTGACAGTAGTGGAAAACAGACTCAGGTTGGGCACTAGGTAAATGGGAGCTCTAGTGGAATTTCAGATGAAGATGCTGTGGACCTCGGCTTCCCAGGTCATAGTGACGTTAGGATTTCAAATTCAAGTCAGAGATGTAAGAAACATCTGGACTCGGTCCTCAGGTACACGCAGTATTCTGAACTGAGGCTAGAACCAGAGACCATTCTAATGAAAGGCCTCCACAGGTGGGCTCTAACAGGTGGGCTCCGACTCAGTTTCCTGTATATTCATTCATGAAACCGCTCTGCCGGTCAACATGCAGAACAAAACCATTTAATAAAAGTGACAATGAGGTGAGGAAAGGGACGCGAGAAGGCATGTGAATGTGGAGAGAGGAAGAGCCAGGGCGGGCTGAAAAACCGAAAAACCCTCCCTGAGCTCCTTGCTGCCAGGGAGGTCTGAGGGACTAGTTTCCACCTGGGATCCCAAGTCCAGAACAAAAGTGGCGGGGCCACGCCACGGGATGAGGGAAGGGGGTCCTCGGCACCCGCGTGGGGGTGCCAAACGATGGGGGCTATTGCACTCGCTGGCGGGGGGCACCTCGCATGGCTCTGTCCCCGGCCGGACCCCGTGGGGTCCCGGGTGCGGCGTGTCCTCTGGGGTGGTCCCGCTGCCCCGGGGGTCGCTGGAGGCTGGCTCCCGACACCCCCGCGAGCTCGTGGCCCGTGCTTTCTGCTCCAGGTGAGGGCAGGGCGCGGTGTCACTTTACCTGCTCACAGAGGGTCCTCCGGGAAGCCATGGGGCAGGGCGGAGCAGTGGGCAACGGGAGCCAGACAGCGCGGCCTCAGGGGCTGGGCTGGAGCTCGGGAGTGCAGGGGCGGCAAGGCAGGGGGTCCTGAGTCCCTACTGGGCCGCAGCACAGCACTGTGGCGCTGCGCGCCCCTCCTCCGCCAGCCCCTCCAACTCCTCTCAGACTCTCCGCCGCGTCCTCCGCGAGCTCACTTCCCGCTTCTGCAATTAGCAAAGCCCCTTCTCGGGGCCGCCCCCGACCCCCTCCCCCTCCATCCTGAGGAGCGGGCCCGGGGCACAGGCGCCGGCGAAGTCCCGGGGGCCTGCTAGCGTGGCCAGCGCCAGCGCTGTGCAGCCTCCTAGCCTGGCTCCCCAAGCGGGTATCCGCGTGCTGCCTGGCTGCGAAAAGATCATCAGCCCTAAACCCGGCTGCACTCTCGGGTCACTTCGCTGGCTTCCTGATTGTGCCCAAAGCCGGGAACCAGCTTCCCCAGCACTGGCCTGGGCTGAGATGCCTGCCCGCGATCTCTTTGAGTAGTCTCCTAGTCTCCAGGCAGGGTCCGCCATTGCATGATGGTACGCGAGAAGCACTTCGACCTGGATGTTTGGGTTTTTTGTTTGTTTTTTGGTTATTGGTTATTACATGACCTCCATGGTAGGTGCTCCACAAAGGGACTGAAAAGAGGACGCCTGATACATACGCATATGGCCATTCTAGAAAAAGAGCTTGGGGTTCTCTCGGAAGCGCAGCATTGGTCCTTGCACTATGTTTTAATAGATATGGGATTATGCAACAACTTACTTAAATGAGCATAGTTTGAAATCATTTACTGAGAATAAATATTTAAAACAGTTATATTTTAACTAAATCTATCATCATAAAGCTATTACACAAAGGTTACAGGCAATTTAAATGCAATAGCACTGTCTTCAGGGTTTTAAATAATCCGTGTCTTTCTTGGCTCATGAGATTGCAAAGATAGGAAATGGTTTGTAAAAGATCATATAATAGCTTTTACTATACGGTATCAGCAATTTATCCTAAAGGAGCGGCCACCAGCTAAAAACTCAGCTTTGAAAAATGCAGAAAAGCAGAAAACGTTTACATACCATCTTGGTGACCAGAGGCGTGCTTTGTGCCCCTCATCATGTCTTTCGTGGTTCTGAGGCCCATGGCGCTCAGTAGTTTAGTGTCTTATTCTCTGGAATAGGCCATTGAAGAAATACCAGGCCCAGAGAAGAAGGTCCTGCTGGGTGTCTGAAGAAAGTACAACCTTTTAGATGAAGCTTTCTGGGGAATTTGTTAGTGGTTTGGTCTGCTTCTGATAGGAAGGGAAATTTTCTATTTAAAGATTTTATTTATTTATTTGATAGAGATCACAAGTAGGAAGAGAGGCAGGCAGAGAGAGAGGAAGAAACAGGCTCCCTGCTGAGGAGTGAGCCTGATGTGGGGCTCGATCCCAAGACCCTAGAATCATGACCTGAGCCGAAGGCAGAGGCTTTAACTCACTCTGCCACCCAGGTGCCCAAGGGAATTTTTTTTTTAAAGATTTTATTTATTTATTTGACAGACAGAGATCACAATTAGGCAGAGAGCAGGCAGAGAGAGAAGTGGAAGCAGGCTCCCTGCTGAGCAGACAGCCAGACATGGGGCTCAATCCCAGGACCCTGGGATCATGACCTGAGCCGAACGCAAAGGCCCAGTGAGCCAAAGACACTGAGCCACTCGGGTGTCCCAGGAAGGGAAATTTTTTTAAGAGTATTTTCTCTTTGAATCTATTTTGAGGTTTGGTTTGTGGTTCTTTCTGACTTCTCATGAAGATGGAATTACTTCTGAGGTTGGTTGTCAGGAACCGCATATCAAATCGACCTATCTTGTTAGCAATAAATAAATAAATAAATAAATAAATAAAAGCTCAAGTGTTGCTATAAAGCTATTATGCTTTTCAAAATCCCGAACTATAATTCATGTATCTTGGTCATTCTTTATCAGATCAAACAAGAGAGAGGTGGCAGAAACGCTCTTTCAGGTTAATTTTTTTACAAGGAAGTTTGACTTATGAACCTACTTTGTTATTCCCTTTCATTCAATTTCCCTGTACCTCCTTTTCTATGAATTGTAACGGTAAACCATCATTGTTTTTATTGTTGGCACGTGAGAATTAGATATCAATGTTCAAGTGAAAGCAGAAGGCAGGTTTATTAAAGCAACAGCACACTATCTAAGGGAGAGCAGGTGGTATTCCATGAGGTGGAGCTGGCCCTTACTTTGTTTTGGGATTGGATATTTCTTGGTCTTTTTGAAGTGGGAGTACATTCAACTTGCAGTGGATTGATCTCTAATGGAGGCTGCTTCCAATCATTTGGGGGACTCCTGCCACATGTTGGGAAAAGGAGTTGTTGTCATTTTTTTTAAAGATTTTATTTATTTATTTGACAGAGAGAAATCACAAGTAGATGGAGAGGCAGGCAGAGAGAGAGAGAGGGAAGCAGGCTCCCTGCTGAGCAGAGAGCCCGATGTGGGACTCGATCCCAGGACCCGGAGATCATGACCTGAGCCGAAGGCAGCGGCTTAACCCACTGAGCCACCCAGGCTTCCCATGTCATTTTTATTTTATTTTTTTCAGGGTTCCAAAATTCACTGTTTATGCACCACACCCAGTGCTCCATGCCATATGTGCCCTCCATAACTCCCATTAACAGGCTTACCCAACCCTCTGCCCCCTCCCCTCAAAACTCTCATTTTGTTTCTCAGAGTCTCTCATGGTTTGTCTCCCCCTCCAATTTCCCCCCACTCACTTCTCCTCTTGATCACCCAGTGTCTTCTGTGTTATTCTTTATGCTCCACAATTAAGTGAAACCATATGAAAATTGACAATCTCTGCTTGAATTATTCCACTCAGGATTATCTCTTCCAGTCCCATGCATGTTGATACAAAAGTTGGGTATCCTTCCTTTCAGAAGGAAGCATAACACTCCATTGTAAAAATGGATCATATCTTCTTTATCTGTTCATCCGTTGAAGGTCATCTTGGTTCTTTCCAAAGTTTAATGACTGTGGCCATTGCTGCTATAAACATTAGGGTAGAGATGTCCCTTCTTTTACTGCATCTGTATCTTAGGGGTAAATACTCAGTAGTGCAATTGCAGGGTCATAGGGTAGCACTAATTTTAATTTCTTTTTTTTTTAATTAATTTTTTATTTTTTATAAACATATATTTTTTATCCCCAGGAGTACAGGTCTGTGAATCACCATGTTTACACACTTCACAGCACTCACCAAAGCACATACCCTCCCCAGTGTCCATAATCCCACCCCCTTCTCCCAAAACAACTCCCCCCAGCAACCCTCAGTTTGTTTTGTGAGATTAAGAGTCACTTATGGTTTGTCTCCCTCCCAATCCCATCTTGTTTCATTGATTCTTCTCCTACCCACTTAAGCCCCCATGTTGCATCACCACTTCCTCATATCAGGGAGATCATATGATAGTTGTCTTTCTCTGCTTGACTTATTTCACTAAGCATGATACGCTCTAGTTCCATCCATGTTGTCGCAAATGGCAAGATTTCATTTCTTTTGATGGCTGCATAGTGTTCCATTATGTATATATACCACATCTTCTTGATCCATTCATCTGTTGATGGACATCTAGGTTCTTTCCATAGTTTGGCTATTGTGGACATTGCTGCTATAAACATTTGGGTGCACGTGCCCCTTTGGATCACTACGTTTGTATCTTTAGGGTAAATACCCAATAGTGCAATTGCTGGGTCATATTGCAGTTCTATTTTCAACATTTTGAGGAACCTCCATGCTGTTTTCCAGAGTGGCTGCACCAGCTTGCATTCCCACCAACAGTGGAGGAGGGTTCCCCTTTCTCCGCATCCTCACCAGCATCTGTCATTTCCTGACTTGTTTATTTTAGCCATTCTGACTGGTGTGAGGTGATATCACATTGTGGTTTTGATTTGTATTTCCCTGATGCCGAGTGATATGGAGCACTTTTTCATGTGTCTGTTGGCCATCTGGATGTCTTCTTTGTAGAAATGTCTCTTCATGTCCTCTGCCCATTTCTTGATTGGATTATTTGTTCTTTGGGTGTTGAGTGTGCGAAGTTCTTTATAGATTCTGGACACTAGTCCTTTATCTGATATGTCGTTTGCAAATATCTTCTCCCATTCTGTCAGTTGTCTTTTGATTTTGTGAACTGTTTCTTTTGATGTGCAAAAGATTTTGATCTTGATCAAATCCCAATAGTTCATTTTTGCCCTTGCTTCCCTTGCCTTTGGTGTTGTTCCTAGGAATATGTTGCTGTGGCTGAGGTCGAAGAGATTGCTGCCTGTGTTCTCCTCAAGGATTTTGATGGATTCCTTTCACACATTGAGGTCCTTCATCCATTTTGAGTCTATTTTTGTGTGTGGTGTAAGGAAATGGTCCAATTTCATTTTTCTGCATGTGGCTGTCCAATTTTCCCAGCACCAGCACCATTTATTGAAGAGGCTGTCTTTTTTCCATTGGACATTCTTTCCTGCTTTGTCGAAGATTAGTTGACCATAGAGTTGAGGGTCTATTTCTGGGCTCTCTATTCTGTTCCATTGATCTATGTGTCTGCTTTTGTGCCAGTACCATGCTGTCTTGATGATGACAGCTTTGTAATAGAGCTTGAAGTCCGGAATTGTGATGCCACCAACGTTGGCTTTCTTTTTCAATATCCCTTTGGCTATTCGAGGTCTTTTCTGGTTCCATATAAATTTTAGAATTATTTGTTCCATTTCTTTGAAAAAGATGGATGGTACTTTGATAGGAATTGCATTAAATGTGTAGATTGCTTTACGTAGCATAGACATTTTCACAATATTTATTCTTCCAATCCAGGAGCATGGAACATTTTTCCATTTCTTTGTGTCTTCCTCAATTTCTTTCATGAGTACTTTATAGTTTTCTGAGTATAGATTCTGTGTCTCTTTGGTTAGGTTTATTCCTAGGTATCTTATGGTTTTGGGTGCAATTGTAAATGGGATTGACTCCTTAATTTCTCTTTCTTCTGTCTTGCTGTTGGTGTAGAGAAATGCCACTGATTTCTGTGCATTGATTTTATATCCTGACACTTTACTGAATTCCTGTATAAGTTCTAGCAGTTTTAGAGTGGAGTCTTTTGGGTTTTCCACATATAGTATCATATCATCTGCAAAGAGTGATAATTTGACTTCTTCTTTGCCGATTTGGATGCCTTTAATTTCCTTTTGTTGTCTGATTGCTGAGGCTAGGACCTCTAGTACTATGTTGAATAGCAGTGGTGATAATGGACATCCCTGCCGTGTTCCTGACCTTAGCGGAAAAGCTTTCAGTTTTTCTCCATTGAGAATGATATTTGCGGTGGGTTTTTCATAGATGGCTTTGATGATATTGAGGTTTGTGCCCTCTATCCCTACACTTTGAAGAGTTTTGATCAGGAAGGGATGCTGTACTTTGTCAAATGCTTTTTCAGCATCTATTGAGAGTATCATATGGTTCTTGTTCTTTATTTAATTGATGTGTTGTATCACATTGACTGATTTGCGGATGTTGAACCAACCTTGCAGCCCTGGAATAAATCCCACTTGGTCATGGTGAATAATCTTTTTAATGTGCTGTTGAATCCTATTGGCTAGTATTTTGTTGAGTATTTTCGCATCTGTGTTCATCAAGGATATTGGTCTATAGCTCTCTTTTTTGGTGGGATCCTTGTCTGGTTTGGGGATCAAGGTGATGCTGGCCTCATAAAATGAGTTTGGAAGTTTTCCTTCCATTTCTATTTTTTGGAACAGTTTCAGGAGAATAGGAATTAGTTCTTCTTTAAATGTTTGGTAGAATTCCCCCGGGAAGCCGTCTGGCCCTGGGCTTTTGTTTGTTTGGAGATTTTTAATGACTGTCTCAATCTCTTTACTGGTTATGGGTCTGTTCAGGATTTCTATTTCTTCCTGGTTCAGTTGTGGTAGTTTATATGTTTCTAGGAATGCATCCATTTCTTCCAGATTGTCAAATTTATTGCCGTAGAGTTGCTCATAGTATGTTCTTATAATAGTTTGTATTTCTTTGGTGTTAGTTGTGATCTCTCCTCTTTCATTCATGATTTTATTTATTTGGGTCCTTTCTCTTTTCTTTTTGATAAGTCGGGCCAGGGGTTTATCAATTTTATTAATTCTTTCAAAGAACCAGCTCCTACTTTCGTTGATTTGTTCTATTGTTTTTTTGGTTTCTATTTCATTGATTTCTGCTCTGATCTTTATGATTTCTCTTTTCCTGCTGGGCTTAGGGTTTCTTTCTTGTTCTTTCTCCAGATCCTTTAGGTGTAGGGTTAGGTTTTGTACCTGAGACCTTTCTTGTTTCTTGAGAAAGGCTTGTACCGCTATATATTTTCCTCTCAGGACTGCCTCTGTTGTGTCCCACAGATTTTGAACCGTTGTATTTTCATTATCATCTGTTTCCATGATTTTTTTCAATTCTTCTTTAATTTCCCGGTTGACCCATACATTCTTTAGAAGGATGCTGTTTAGTCTCCATGTATTTGGGTTCTTTTCAAACTTCCTTTTGTGGTTGAGTTCTAGCTTTAGAGCATTGTGGTCTGAAAATATGCAGGGAATGATCCCAATCTTTTGATACCGGTTGAGTCCTGATTTAGGACCGAGGATGTGATCTATTCTGGAGAATGTTCCATGTGCACTAGAGAAGAATGTGTATTCTGTTGCTTTGGGATGAAATGTTCTGAATATATCTGTGATGTCCATCTGGTCCAGTGTTTCGTTTAATGCCTTTATTTCCTTGCTGATCTTTTGCTTGGATGATCTGTCCATTTCAGGGAGGGGAGTGTTAAAGTCCCCTACTATTATTGTATTATTGTTGATGTGTTTCTTTGATTTTGTTATTAATTGGTTTATATAGTTGGCTGCTCCCACGTTAGGGGCATAGATATTTAAAATTGTTAAATCTTCTTGTTGGACAGACCCTTTGAGTATGATATAGTGTCCTTCCTCATCTCTTATTAGAGTTTTTGGCTTAAAATCTAATTGATCTGATATAAGGATTGCCACTCCTGCTTTCTTCTGATGTCCATTAGCATGGTAAATACTTTTCCACCCCCTCACTTTAAATCTGGAGGTGTCTTCGGGCTTAAAATGAGTTTCTTGGAGGCAACATATAGATGGGTTTTGTTTTTTTATCCATTCTGATAGCCTGTGTCTTTTGACAGGGGCATTTAGCCCAGTAACATTCAGGGTAACTATTGAGAGATATGAATTTAGGGCCATTGTATTGCCTGTAAGGTGACTGTTACTGTATATGGTCTCTGTTCCTTTCTGATCAACCACTTGTAGGCTCTCTCTTTGCTTAGAGGACCCCTTTCAAGATTTCCTGTAGAGCTGGTTTGGGTGTTTGCAAATTCTTTCAGTTTTTGTTTGTCCTGGAAGCTTTTAATCTCTCCTTCTATTTTCAATGATAGCCTAGCAGGATATAGTATTATTGGCTGCATGTTTTCCCATTTAGTGCTCTTAAAATATCATGCCAGCTCTTTCTGGCCTGCCAGGTCTCTGTGGATAAGTCAGCTGCCAATCTAATATTTTTACCATTGTATGTTACAGACTTCTTTTCCCGGGCTGCTTTCAGGATTTTCTGTTTGTCACTGAGACTTGTAAATTTTACTATTAGGTGACGGGGTGAGGGCCTATTCTTATTGATTTTGAGGGGCATTCTCTGAACCTCCTGAATTTTGATGCTCGTTCCCTTTGCCATATTGGGGAAATTCTCCCCAATAATTCTCTCCAGTATACCTTCTGCTCCCCTCTCTCTTGCTTCTTCTTCTGGAATCCCAATTATTCTAATGTTGTTTCGTCTTATGGTGTCACTTATCTCTCGAATTCTCCCCTCGTGGTGCAGTAGCTGTTTGTCCCTCTTTTGCTCAGCTTCTTTATTCTCTGTCATTTGGTCTTCTATATCACTAATTCTTTCATCTGCCTCATTTATCCTAGCAGTGAGAGCCTCCATTTTTGATTGCACCTCATTAATAGCTTTTTTTATTTCAACTTGGTTAGATTTTAGTTCTTTTATTTCTCCAGAAAGGGTTTTATATCTCTCGAGAGGGTTTCTCTCATATCTTCCATGCCTTTTTCGAACCCGGCTAGAACCTTGAGAAATGTCATTCTGAACTCTAGATCTGACATATTACTAATGTCTATATTGATTACGTTCCTAGCCTTCGGTACTGCCTCTTGTTCTTTTTTTTTGTGTTGAATTTTCCCGTCTTGTCATTTTGTCCAGATAAGAGTATATGAAGGGGCAAGTAAAATACTAAAAGGGTGGCAACAACCCCAGGAAAATATGCTTTAACCAAATTAGAAGAGATCCAAAATCGTGAGGGGGGAGAAAGGGGATAAAAAAAGGTTCAAAAAGGAAGAAAGAAAGAAAAAAAAAAGAAAGAAAGAATTTAAAAAAAAAGAAAACACCTAAGAAAAATATAAAAAAGAAAAAATATATATATTAGATAAACTAGTAAAAAATCGTTAAAAAAGAAAAAGGTAACAGTTTAAAAAAAATTTTACCCAAAGGCGAGAAAAAAAAAAAAAACAAAAAATGAAAAAGAAAAAAATTAAATTAACTGCAAGACTAAAAAAAATCACAGGGAAAAAGCCAGAGTTCCGTGCTTGGCTTTCTCCTCCTCTGGAATTCTGCTGCTCTCCTTGGTATTGAAACCGCACTCCTTGGTAGGTGAACTTGGTCTCGCCTGGATTTCTTGTTGATCTTCTGGGTGAGGGGCCTGTTGTAGTGATTCTCAAGTGTCTGCCCCAGGCGGAATTACACTGCCCTTACACAGGGCCGGGGTGTGTAATCCGCTCGGGTTTGCTTTCAGGAGCTTTTGTTCCCTGAGCGCTTTCCCTAGAGTTCCGGAGGACGGGAATACAAATGGCGGCCTCCTGGTCTCCGGCCTGGAGGAGCCGAGAGCCCAGGGCCGCACTCCTCAGGGCGCCCTCAGAGAACAGCGCCCAGTTACTCCCGTCTGCCTGACCTCCGGCCGCGCTCTGAGCTCACTGAGCCTGCGACCGGTTCAAGGTAACACCGAGCTGCGAGCTTACTGTCGGCTCTGTCTCTATAGCCCGCTTTCCTGTTCCAATACCCGCAAGCTCTGCGACACTCAGACACCCCCGATCCTACTGTGACCCTGCGGGACCTGAGGCCACACTGACCTCGTGTGGGCTTTGCGCCGGGTAGCCTCTGGAGCATGTCCCTCAGCGGAACAGACTTTTAAAAGTCCTGATTTAGTGCGCGGTTGCTCCGCGGCTTGCCGGGAGCCGGCTCCTCCCACCGGGGTCTATCTTCCCGTCGCTTTGGATTCACTTCTCCGCCGGTCGGTCCTACCTTTCAGAAAGTGGTTGTTTTTCTGTTTCCAGAATTGCTGTTCTTGTTCTCTTCGATCTGCCGATGGATTTTCAGGTGTTTGCAATCTTTAGATGAGCTATCTAGCTGATCTCTGGCTAGCTGAAGTAGTCTCAGCCTGCTACTTCTCCGCCATCTTCATATCTGCTAATTTTTAATCAACGTGGATTTGCTGCATCAAATAGTTCCTTCTTCTTCAAATATAAATATATAAATATATTGATCAAGTCAAACGCATGTCTTAGGAGAATGTGATACCTTTAGTAGCAAACTTGAAATCTTGGCCATTAGATATGATTTTAGTTTTGGTTTGATTTGGTTCGGTTTTTGTAATTTTAAAAATCCCTCCAGCCCTTGGCTCTGTCTGACCTGATTGCTTTCAGCTGTTTCTGCAACAAAGTTGTCCCAGCAGCGAAAACTCTCATTGTTTACAGTGGCGCCCCCTTCTGAACACTTTGTTAATAAAAAGATTTTTTTTTTTTTTTTTTTTTTGCTATGGATAATGTGGAAGAACAGTAAGGTATTTCAAAGAGGTGAACCACAGATAAATTTCTCTAGGGTTGGGGTGAAGGTTACTCAAAAAGGAACTTGACAAGGCTTTTAAAGATATCGACAGTCATTATAACATAACGTGACTGATTGTTACCGTGCTCTTAACGGAGCAAACACTTGTTGGCTTCCAAGATAGACTAACATAGTTGAGATGGTTCTAGCGGCCTGCTAGCACAGGGTCTCATGAGGCAGGGATTCTAGCCACTGGCTGGGCAAGGCATGAGGCCTGTTAGTGATTCTATTTTTTCCTCTACAGAATGGGTCTTTCTACATTCCAGGTCCTTTCTACCCCAATAAATAATGCGGCGATTCTCTCAGTGAGTTGTACTTTTGGTTTAAACAGCCAACTGTCTCTTAAAAAGGACTTTTGTTTAAATTCCTTTTAAAAAAAGTCCTTTCAAAAAAATCTTTTATTTACTTTTATTTTATAATCCCATAGGTATACTCTGATCCTGGAACTTTGTCATTTTGACCTTTGCTGCTGATTAAAATATTCTTCATCATCAGCACCTACTGCTCTCCTCTCCTGGTGGTCTCTCGCAAAGGGGTCTTCTATAGCTGTTCTAGCAGGAGATGGGCACTTCCCCTCTAACCCTGTTGCCAGACCAACCTTACCTATCCTGCAGGGTCAGGTCGGCCTGGCCTTTTATCTCTTGTTCTCTTCTGAGTGGTTAGTTTTTCATAGATACCGTGCTTTGCTTTTGTCAGGATATACCCTGGACTATCAAAACCCTTTTCTTGTGCCAGTGAAGCCTAAGAAACAGTCCTGATGAGAGAACCAGGAACTCGAACAGATCATATTTATCCTGAATGTTCCGTCCAAAATGAAAAATACATTTCTGAGGAGCCTCAAGATCTCTGAGAAGGGAAGTTCCACCAACTCTGTCATGTAGGGGCATCAATTCCGATTCTGTGTCAATTTTCCTACGTTCCCAGCTAATAATTCTCTACCTCAGAAAGCCCACTCTCAAACGTTTCCTCTCTCAAAGGCAGTTGCTCTTAGAGTCTGCACATGGCACTTGGGGCCTGCTGGTCGTTGGCTACTGCCCTCTGTACCTTGGGTCTAACAGCTGCGAGGCATCAAGATGAGAATGTCTCTTGTTCTAAGACTTAATATAGTTGGGTGCACATGGTAAGCAATAACCACTTATTTTGTTGATCCAAGTGTTCGACCTTTCTTAATTATTCTAGTACCACAGTTTACTTGTTCTAAGATTTGTCCTCCCCGCCCCCATTTTAATATCTCTTAAGGTGGCACTCACCTTGCACTTGAGGACATATCCTAGTTTAACTGACAGCATTTCTCTTTCTTAGTCGAACATAAACTATAGTGCACCTTAACCTTGATGAAAGCTAGGATGCAATTAAATACTCTATTATGGTTACGATTCTGATATTTGAAATCCTCCGGTAGCTCCCTGTGCCTCCACAGTGTAGTACCTCACCTCCTTGGCATAGTATACAAACCATCTCACCCCAGTGTTAACCCTGGGGCTCAGCCTCCATCCCCAGGTGATGCTGCCAGATCAGCTGTCGGTTATCATGATCTTGCTGTAGTTTCCTGAATGCACTGTGCTGTCTCCTTTCACTTTGAATCTTGACACACTCATCCTCATTCTTCGCTTTGCCCTTGTCTATCACCTCCCCTGAAAATCTTTTCCTAAGTGGCTTTTCCCAGCTCCAACCGACCCTTGGCAGTCTTTTCTCTCGTGTGGTAAAGCCTGTCACACTGCACCACGGACATGCCGGTTGTTCCCCTGAGAAGAGAAAAGGTTCAGTGAGGGCCCCCCAGCATTTGCAGCTCTAGCGCAGAGCCCCATGCCTTGCTTGCAGTAAATGCCAGATCGTGAAGACAAACGGAGATCATCCTCTGGCTAAAACCAGCTCTTCTTTGCCAACCACAGGATCTGGATCATTAAAGAGCAGCTAGTTATTATTGCTGTTTTTCTAGGGATTTTTTCCCCAAATTTTTCCGATGTCTTTATTCATTTTATAGCACTTTAATTCAGTCTTCAACCACTTCCTAGTCAGATCAGGTGAAATCATTTTCCTTCCCATACCCTCGATGTATTTCACACCTAGTAATTCTTTTGTTAAAGATATTATTTATCCATTTGACAGACAGATCACAAGTAGGTAGAGAGGCAGGCAGAGAGAGAGAGGGGGAAGCAGGCTCCCCGCTGAGCAGAGAGCCTGATTTGGGACTCCACCCCGGACCCTAAATCATGACCTGAGCCAAAGGCAGAGGCCTAAACCACTGAGCCACCCAGGAGCCCCATATCTGGTAATTTTTAATCAACATGGATTTGCTGCATCAAATAGTTCCTTCTTCTTCAAATATAAATATATAAATATATTGATCAAGTCACACGCATGTCTTAGGAGAATGTCATACATTTAGTAGCAAACTTGAAATCTTGGCCATTGGTTATGATTTTTGTTTTGGTTTGATTTGGTTCGTTTTTTGTAATTTTAAAAATCCCTCCAGCCCTTGGCTCTGTCTGACCTGATTGCTTTCAGCTGTTTCTGCAACAAAGTTGTCCCAGCAACGAAAACTCTCATTGTTTACAGAAGCGCCCCCTTCTGAACACTTTGTTAATAAAAAGATTTTTTTCTTTTTTTGTCTAGGGTAAATGTGGAACAACAGTGAGGTATTTCAAAGAGGTGAACCACAGATAAATTTCTCTAAGGTTGGGGTGAGGGTTACTCAAAAAGGAACTTGACAAGGCTTTTAAAGATATCGACAGTCATTATAACATAACGTGACTGATTGTTACCGTGCTCTTAACTGTGAAACACTTGTTGGCTTCCAAGATAGACTAACATAGTTGAGATGGTTCTAGCGGCCTGCTAGCACAGGGTCTCATGAGGCAGGGATTCTAGCCACTGGCTGGGCAAGGCATGAGGCCTGTTAGTGATTCTATTTTTTCCTCTACAGAATGGGTCTTTCTACATTCCAGGTCCTTTCTACCCCAATGAATAATGCGGCGATTCTCTCAGTGAGTTGTACTTTTGGTTTAAACAGCCAACTGTCTCTTAAAAAGGACTTTTGTTTAAATTCCTTTAAAAAAAAAAGTCCTTTCAAAAAAATCTTTTATTTATTTTTTATTTTTTAATCACATATGTTTACTCCGATCCTGGAACTTTGTCATTTTGACCTTCTCTGCTGATTAAAATATTCTTCATCAGCAGCACCTTCTGCTCTCCTCTCCTGGTGGTCTCTCGGGAAGGGGTCTTCTCTAGCTCTTCAACAGGAGATGGGCACTTCCCCTCTACCCCTGTTGCCAGACAAACCTTACCTATCCTGCAGAGTCAGGTCGGTCTGGCCTTTTATCTGTTGTTCTCTTCTAAGATATATTTTTCATAGATCCCTTGCTTTGATTTTGTCAGGATTTACCCTGGACTATCAAAACCCTTTTCTTGTGCCAGTGAAGCCTAAGAAACAGTCCTGATGAGAGAACCAGGAACTCGAACAGATCATATTTATCCTGAATGTTCCGTCCAAAATGAAAAATACATTTCTGAGGAGCCTCAAGATCTCTGAGAAGGGAAGTTTCACCAACTCTGTCATGTAGGGGCATCAATTCCGATTCTGTGTCAATTTTCCTATGTTCCCAGCTAATAATTCTCTACCTCAGAAAGCCCACTCTCAACCGTTTCCTCTCTCAAAGGCAGTTGCTCTTAGAGTCTGCACATGGCACTTGGGGCCTGCTGGTCGTTGGATACTGCCCTCTGTACCTTGGGTCTAACAGCTGCGAGGCATCAAGATGAGAATGTCTCTTGTTCTAAAACTTAATATAGTTGGGTTCACATGGTAAGCAATAATCACTTATTTTGTTGATCCCAAGTGTTCGACCTTTCTTAATTATTCTAGTACCACATTTACTTGTTCTAAGATTTGTCCACCCCGCCCCCATTTTAATATTTCTTAAGGTGGCACTCACCTTGCAGTTGAGGACATATCCCAGTTTAACTGACAGCATTTCACTTTCTTAGTCGAACATAAACTATAGTGCACCTTACCCTTGATGAAAGCTAGGATGCAATTAAATACTCTATTATGGTTACGATTCTGATATTTGAAATCCTCCGGTAGCTCCCTGTGCCTCCACAGTGTAGTACCTCACCTCCTTGGCATAGTATACAAACCATCTCACCCCAGTGTTAACCCTGGGGCTCAGCCTCCATCCCCAGGTGATGCTGCCAGATCAGTTGTCGGTTATCTTGAAATTGCTGTAGTTTCCTGAATGCACTGTGCTGCCTCCTGTCACTTTGAATCTTGACACATTCATCCTCATTCTTCGCTTTCCCCTGGTCTATCACCTCCCCTGAAAATCTGTTCCTAAGTGGCTTTTCCCAGCTCCAACCGACCCTTGGCAGTCTTTTCTCTCCCTGTGGTAAAGCCTGTCACACTGCACCATGGACATGCCGGATGTCCCCTGAGAAGAGAATAGGGACAGTGACGGCCCCCCAGAATTTGCAGCTCTAGTGCAGAGCCCCATGCCTTGCTTGCAGGAAATGCCAGATCATGAAGACAAACGGAGATCATCCTCTGGCTAAAAGCAGCTCTTCTTTGCCAACTGCAGGATATGGATCATTAAAGAGCAGCCAGTTATTATTGCTGTTTTTCTAGGGATTTTTCCCCCTATATTTCCCAGGTCTTTACTCTTTTTATAGCACTTTAATTCAGGCGTCAACCACTTCCTAGTCAGATTAGGTGAAATCATTTTCTTCCCATTCCCTCGATGTATTTCACACCTAATAATTCTTTTTTTACAAATCTTACTTACCCATTTGAGTACCGATCACAAGTAGGAGAGGAGAGCAGTAGGTGCTGATGATGAAGAATACTTTATCAGCAGAGAAGGTCAAAATGACAAAGTTCCAGGATCAGAGTAAACCTATGGGATTAAAAAATAAAAAATAAATGAACGATTTTTTTGAAAGGACATTCTTTTTAAAGGAATTTAAACAAAGTACTTTTTAAGAGAGAGTTGGCTGTTTAAAACAAAAGTACAACTCACTGAGAGAATCGCCGTATTATTTATTGGGGTAGAAAGGACCTGGAATGTAGAAAGACCCATTCTGTAGAGGAAAAAATAGAATCACTAACAGGCCTCATGCCTTTTATAGCCAGTGGCTAGAATCCCTGCCTCATGAGACCCTGTGCTAGCAGGCCGCTAGAACCATCTCAACTATGTTAGTCTATCTGGAAGCCAACAAGTGTTTCACAGTTAAGAGCACGGTAACAATCAGTCACGTTATGTTATAATGACTGTCGATATCTTTAAAAGCCTTGTCAAGTTCCTTTTTGAGTAACCCTCACCCCACCCTTAGAGAAATTTATCTGTGGTTCACCTCTTTGAAATACCTCACTGTTGTTCCACATTTACCATAGTCAAAAAAAAAAAAAAAGAAAAAAAGAAAAATCTTTTTATTAACAAAGTGTTCAGAAGGGGGCGCCACTGTAAACAATGAGAGTTTTTGCTGCTGGGACAACTTTGTTGCAGAAACAGCTGAAAGCAATCAGGTCAGACAGAGCCAAGGGCTGGAGGAATTTTTAAAATTACAGAAACTGAACCAAATTAAACCAAAACAAAAATCATAACCAATGGCCAAAATTTAAAGTTTGCTAGTAAAGGTATGACGTTCTCCTCAGACTTGCATGTGACCTAATCAATATATTTATATATTTATATTTGAAGAAGGAACTATTTCATGCAGCAAATCCACGTTGATTAAAAATTACCAGATATGGGGCTCCGGGGTGACTCAGTGATTTAGGCCTCTGCCTTCGGCTCAGGTCATGATTTCAGGGTCCGAGGTGGAGCCGCAAATCAGGCTCTCTGCTCAGCGGGGAGCCTGCTTCCCCCTCTCTCTCTGCCTGCCTCTCTACCTACTTGTGATCTGTCTGTCAAATGGGTAAATAAGATCTTTAAAAAAAGAATTACTAGGTGTGAAATGCATCGAGGGTATGGGAAGGAAAATGACTTACGCTGATCTGACTAGGAAGTGGTTGACGCCTGAATTAAAGTGCTATAAAATGAGTAAAGACCTGTTAAATATATGGGGGAAAAAAATCCCTAGAAAAACAGCAATGATGACTAGCTGCTCTTTAATGATCCAGATCCTGCGGTAGGCAAAGAAGAGCTGGTTTTAGCCAGAGGATGATCTCCATTTGTCGTCATGATCTGGCATTTCCTGCAAGCAAGGCATGGGGCTTTTCACTTGAGCTGCAAATGCTGGGGGGCCCTCACTGTCCCTTTTCTCTTCTCAGGGGGACAACCTGCATGTCCGTGGTGCAGTGTGACAGGCTTTACCACACGAGAGAAAAGACTGCCAAGGGTCGGTGGGAGCTGGGAAAAGCCACTTAGGAACAGATTTTCA